>NC_054057.1:104726712-105329084 GCF_017639655.2 Falco naumanni
GCAGTTAGTTCAAAGCAATTGTTCAGGCAGCAGCTATGAAAAGTTAACATTTTCTGATGTTTAATAGTCATGTAGAGGAGGAACAGGACTGAAACTGGTAAATCAAGAGGATAAAATATGTTTTTTCCTATTATTACTCAGATCACAAAATCTTGGGACTAGCATTAATAAAGAAAAATAACTGCTTATACAATATATTAAACAAAGAAAGGGAAGTATAGAAACAATCCTTCTGCCCTGTAGGGACAGGATAGGAAGCTGTTGGCATTTTCCAAGCATTCTGGATGGCGTCTCTAGATTATGGAAACTGCCACCTTCTCAGAGCTACACAGAGCTGGGTATCGGGCCTCAGAAGATGTGTATGTTCTACTTGCACATTCTCACAAACGGAGCTGAGTAACTGCATTGGCAAAGATTATGCAGTTCTGGTCAAAATTCCTTAGGGCACCCCAGCCCTTTGTGGATGCTTAAAATGTCACAGGGGCAAACTACTTATTTTCAATGTTGTGTAGAAGGTCAATGTTTGAGAAGCCTACACTTGGCCTAGAAGTTGTGCACAGGCAAACTACATAATACACTAGTACTATTTCAAACAACAATGAAAGTCAGAAGTACAATATAGAAGCTGGAAATATTTAATTCATTATTAGTTAAATTTAAGATTTTGTGTTTACCTGCTGTTGCATTAAGTGAAGTGGTAAAGCAGTGCGATGGTGGAAATTAGGAGACAGTGGTATGTCATCTTGACTACTTTGTCGTCGGAGGCATTCAAAGTTAAAGGAAGATCGTCTATTTGCTACAGGGAAACCATAATTCATTAGGAAAATACTTGCCCTCAAAGTCTATAATTTCCAGAATTCCAGTGTGATTCAACTATCACACAAATAAAAACACATCCCCCAGTAAGAAAGTTGTGCTAACAGAAGCAAGCAGCTGGTTATAGGATAAAGATAGATTCATCATATGAGCAAACACAGTCCTAGGTAGAAACCATATGAGCAGCCTAACGTGACAGAGCTTGAAGCAGCTGTTTCACGGCACAGGCTTGTGTTGTGCAGCAGACTGGTTCAGACACTTCAGAGTTTTACTGTAAACTGCTATGAGCAGTTACAAAGAAGTTTTTCTTTCTTCCCCTTGGGTTTAAACTCTAATGAACCAGACTTCCCAAAGGAAATACCAAATCTCCAGTTCCTTGGAAGAAATGTGCAATACAAAAAAACATATCCATGTCAAAGTTGACTTGTGTCAATTCCTGATGGTTTTTTTTGTTACTTATGACAATGATAAGCCATGGTCTCTGCTGTTTTCTATGCTGTTGTTACTCATGTAAATACTGGAAAGGAAAAAGTAGAAATCTAAACTGGATCAAGACGTTTGGCTGATGTGGAAGTGTTCCAGCGGGTCTTGTTGAAAGCCTGCAGCACAAGGGGAAGCAGTGCATGGGTATCATTCCTCTGCATTAGCTTCAGTGTGAAGCAAGCCTGGGCGCTGAACAGCAGCTGGAATCCAGATATGTCCTCACAGCTGCGAGCATCATCGTGGAAATCTGGAAAGAGCCTGACTGTACAAAGCAATGATACCAATCTGTGCTCTCTTGGAACTGATTGCAACTATTCTTGGTATCTTTTTTCCGCAATACCAAGAATTTTGTGAACAGAATTGAAGCATTAAGTGCCACAAACTGAGGATTCCTCATAGCTATCACCAGACACTTAATGCTGTTCCTTAAGATGTTCCTTAAAGAGCCAGTAGACTAAAATAAGCACTTCCAGGAGGTGATTCAGTTCACTTAATACAGCCTTTGTGTCTCTTTCCATTGTCTCTATGGTAAATCCAAATACAGGAATGTAAGCCTTAGCTCCTGACCCTAACAAATGCTAAATGTCCCAATACCAAAATGAATAAAAAGCAAACCAAAAAGTCCCCTCATCCAAAACAAGACACTTCTTTGCACATGCTTCTGCCCAGGAAAGAGTCTGAAAGAACATCTTAATCATTTCTCAGTACACTTCTGGAAATTGCTAAAATACTGTGGTGATGAGTTCGGTATAAAAACCTCTAGAATGTGTGACACAGAGCTCAATTTACTAACTCAGTACTTAGCCAAGGCACCGTGTGTTACATTAACTTGGGCTGAATCCAGATGCTAGCAGAAACTTCAGTGCAGTGTCGCAGGTTTTACTTTTTTTCTTCTTCTTTTTTCTTTCTTTACATGAGAACATCAAGGCTTCCTCCCCAGGCCAAACAGCCCATATACTAGTTACAAATAAAAGTCTTGAGCTGCTTTTAAAATCTGCTGAGATATTGAGCCTTTAAAATTTCTCAACTGTGTCCCTGAACATTAAGTAAATGGTTATGACAGGAGGTCTGACTGTGCTCTCGTGACATTATACTGTCGTCCAAGGACTTCCTGCATTACCCTCAGGCAACTTAGATCAGAACTAGGTCCTCTTATCTTGGGATATCCTAGGATATCAAATAATTTCTTATTTAGTACATTTATCTAGTCTCTTGTACATGAGATAAAAAGCGTAAGCTTCCTCTGAAGAAATACTGTCATCAAAACTTTATCAGAAAGGTTAAATGAATCCCAAAGGGTGAGTCACAGGAAGACTTCAACCCTCCCCTTGCAACGCTTCCATGGGAAAACCCCAGGAAGTTTTTTATAAGAAGGTTGTTCTGCAATGTATGGAATGGATATACAAAACATCCATCTGTTTCTTTGCCTTAAAATTCCTCTGCTATCAGAAAAGCTTGTAGGAAGATGTACAGGAGTCTCCTTTCACACTCTCCCCTTTGATGTCTTTTCCTTCTGCTACTGGAAGAGGGCTAGCAGCTTTCTGTACATGTCACCATCATTCATCTGAGTTATTTACTCTCGATAGCGCAAGACTCCTATTTCTGCTTTTTCCATCTGGGCCCCATAAGGTCAGAAAGCCAAACAGCAGAGACCATTACTAGTCTTGTTGTAAGGAGCTGAGTGCCGAGAGCGAGGAACCAGCACTGATGGTATCACTGAAGAATGCTTCCTTTATCAAATGCTAACATATTTTGCTGCTGCCCTTTATACAGCTTTCTGCAGGTTTAAACAAGTCTGAGACTGTACCTCAGACACTGTATATGATCCCACTACACTTGTCTCTGAAACACTTTTATTTTTTAAACCTATACCTGCATTTTCTTTAGGGTGTCTGAGACAGGAAAGGACTGAAACTCATTTTCCTACCCACAGGGTCCTTACAGTCATGCTTCCACAGATACATAGGCTGTGGCTCTGGCTGCTAGCAAAAGAACTCTGGTTTTGCTAGAAAGCCAATCCACCTTATAGCAGCCAAAACGTGGAGACCCTTCTAGAAATGATGCTGTATTGTCTTGTCTGGATGGCACGGGTTAGACGGCATCAGCCAGAGGCGCATGATGAGCCAGAGCCAGTAACAGACCCGGCTGGGCTGGCTACACTATGCGTAAGAGTACTCTTAGGGACACTCCGCGGCTGCATGGAGCTGAGTGTTGTTTCTTGTGCACCAACAAGAAAGAGCCTTTGAAAGAGGTTTATTTTGCACTTCACAATCTCATGTGTTTCCTCTCTGTGAAGTGTCAGAGGTCAAAGACCAAAGATCCAAGAGCTTTGAGTCTGTGCCCAGTTTCACCACAGAATTAGCACTGCTGATATCTGCAGTATGGCCTAGAACATACAAACCTAAAAGCAGAAGATAAGAAGCATGAGAGCTTTGAGAAATGCAGATAAAGCAATATTGTGCTTGAGTTAAGGACAAATAAAGAGAAAGATCTAAAAAGAAGAATAAATGGAAATTAAAGAAATGGGTAGAAAAAAATCAGTTGACAACACTAATTCAATCTAATTCTTTACATGGAAATACTAATTCTATACATGGAAACATTTTCTCCCTCAGAAGAAAAACAGAATATTAAGCGTTGGTCCTGAGTGGCAGAATAAAGTACCAATGAGAATCTGAAATAAGTTGCTTAGCTCAGGATAACACTTATTTTTCACAGGGACTTGAGAAACTCACATTAAAAAGCTAAAGGCACTTCAAAAGTAAGGGGACAAAACCCAAAACCAGAGCACCATTAAGCTCGCTCTTGGTTCTCTTTTTCCTGAAAATTATCCTACTTTAGCCTGTAATATTTACTAGAACAGGACGAGGCAAAGCTGTAAATGGCACTCATTAAAATGTCATTAAGCAGCATGACTGGTAAGGGACAGGGGAGGCGCCCCCAGGTGCATCACTGGAGAGGCAATGCCCTGACTCAGGGCAGCACTGCACCCCTGCGGGTGTGAACACAGGGCACACGGATTGCAACCCACTGAGCAAAGCTTCAAAGCAAACCACGTCTGCGTTCTAGCTTGCTCTTTCTTCATGTGTCACATCAAATCAAAACTGGCAATTAAATTTGTATATTTACAAATATGAGTGAGGCAAGGGATATGAGAAAGACTGACGTGTAAGCCAGGGTCCATAGATTCTCTGACCATTCACCTCAGGGTGGATAGATATTTCTGCTACACACAATTATCCACTAGCATCAGTAATCAAGAAACACCATCTTTGAAATCCAAGTTCAAAAGAAACCTTTTTAAATTGTAATGTGTCTGAATGCATTGAAGTCATTCTAGATTTGCAAACAAATTGTTCTTAGTATACTTACGTGTTGGTGTTGGAGGTAGCAGCCGTCTCCTAGGAGATCTTTTTGCATCATAACAGATCTGTGAATCATCTTCCTCAAAAAAACCATGTGGGTGATGGTAACCTTTCGGTCTCTCAAAATCTGAGTCATGGCAGTGATATCTACAGTGGTGATCGTATATATGCCTGTATTTAAAATACAATAAAGAAAATGTTATTTCAGTGAGTTTTTATAAATTGATCAATTAGATTTCTTCTAGATTTTCAAATCTTTCTCCAGCACGATAACCAAGCATTATATTATATAATTACATGACTCAATTTTAAAATCCAGTTTTTATGTATGCAAACTGATTTTGAGACAGCAAGCATACCCCTTTTTACTAGTATAGTTACAATGTAAGTTCTCAGGTAAAATCAAATTACATTTTCAATGAAGTTATTCTTATCAGTACAGACTAAAATGCAGGATCTCAGTTGTACACTGCTTAAAAATAAAAAATAAAAAAAATACTGTGTTCTACTCCTGTCATGCTCTCTTGTGAACCCTGGGTGATGCATGGGAGCACAGAAACTCAGAGAACGGATTTAAGCCTTTTAAATTCTGGATACTTCCTTGCTGAAAAATAAATCTTGGAAAGGTGTTATTTGACTGTAATTATCATATCAAAAAAATTAGCAGCCTAAGCATTCTGTAAAATTTAGCTGTCATGCAAATCTTAACTTTTATGCAAACGAACAAGATAGAGATTAGGGTGCCAATCTTTCCAGAATTCAGATGGTGAAGCAAGACAGTAGAGGAGGAGGAGGAGAATTAAACATGTCTGGCACTTGTGCATATGCACTTATGGGTCTAGAGATAAAATGACAATAAATTCCTCTACTTCGGGGCTGGACTTGAAAATAAAATTTTTTGACAGAATTGGAGGATATTTTTGAGAAGGTATTGAATACACTTAGCAGAAGAGAAACATAGCTACTGTAAGGAAGATGAACACAATGCACTTGAGATCTTAAAAAATGCATATGTCTTTCCACATCATAATGAGAAGGTGAATATTACGGAAGTTAAATAGATCACAAGATATTTGGGAAAAAGGTGCATTTAATTTTTTTTTTTTTAAATAGGAAGCTTTTCAGTATAACTAAATATAGCTTATGTTCCATGACAGGGTGATACTCAGAAAACACCAGAACAATCTCACATTTTGAAGACTAAGTCAGGAATATCAGGACTTCTTCCCAAAGCTGCACCCAAACGTTGCCTGAACAACTGGAAACATACTGTTTATGAACAGGGGTTGTCCCAGTGCAAAGTTCGGACCTGCCCTGTCACTGAAGCCATCGCTGCCTGAAGCCAACAGCATGGTGCGGTGCTCACGTCAGACCAACCTGGTAATGCTCAAAGCCAAACGACCTTGAGAGCTACTGTTCTAAAGTTAGAAAAATCCACTCTAGTTCATTTCTGAAGAAACTGTGTGAAGTAAAATTTCAGAGAAAAGCTTAAATTTACCAGAATTAAATCAAGGCCTTTTCTTCATCAACCTGAAATTAAGATATTGAATGCAAAGATCATGCAAGTTAAATACCCAGGATCAGGCAAAAGTTGTTAAAAACCAGTACCAGCCCTTGGAAAAACCCCACTGGACAGAAATAATGTAATTAACTTGATTAACTTGATACTATTCCAAGTTTTGGGCAGAGAAAACAGAAATGAGATAGAAAACTGAGAGAAACCAGGTTGCAAAACTAGAACTCTGCAATTACAGCAAGGAGCCTCAGATTAATACAAATTTGGATATTATGCAGTAATATGAATTTCTAAGAAATGCTAGTTGTTGCCTAAAATTCAATTGATGGTGTTTCCATAAAACCTATGAATAAAACTTAAAAAAAAAAAATCTATTCCAAACATGTAAAGTCCAGGACAACTATGACAGTGTTTGTATTAAGGAGAAAAAAAAAAAAACGGTGCCAAGAGGAGAATTATTAATAAAGAGGTATAATGAGAATTTTCAAAAGGAATTAATCCAATTCTTTACTGGTCCAGCTAGTACTACCTTATGTCAGTCCATAGTTTATTAGTTTCACCTTTCTAGTTAAGTTAAATTAAAAGAAGAAAATAATTTCTAAAAGTTCTTCTACCTGAGTTTGGTCTGTCTTCCATTGTATGTGAAATTTTATTTATAAATGAAATACTTCTTTGGTTATGTACTACCTAGTTTATACTCAGTTCAAAGGAGCTTTGTGCTTTCCTTTGAATCTGGTACAGAAGTTTTGTTGAAGTCAGCGCACGATGCCAAATACTAAAGATCTTTGGTCCGCACACTATTCCTGTTCACCATTTCACTTGCCAGCAGTTATGGAATATTAATGTCATTACAGAATTTTCAGTATAAGCGTGCTTAGTGAAGCCTTTACAGATATGTACCTAATTAACTGAAATATTTTTTCCCGTTTAATATCCTCACCTGCTTCCTGACAACATACTGTCTTCCTCATAATATTCTTCTCCGCTGAAATATTCCTGCTCTCCCAAATAATGATCATCATTGCAATAGTCTTGAACTTCACGTTCTTCACGGCAAATAGTAGGTCGACGCCCATCACCAGAGTCGGATCTGTAAGTAGCAAACAATTATTTTTTAAAATATTTTATTTATATAAATTATATATTGTATGTTTTATACACATGATTGCACAGAACTGCAGTTCACAACATGAATATACTACCTCTCTCTTAAAGATGATCTCCCTTTATTTCCTTATGGTACAAATAGGAAACTAATTAATACAGGGATGCTCAGTGAAGTCAAATACATTTAAGATGTTTTTACAAAACATAAATTCAGAGTACTTTGAAGAAACACAGCCTCTATCAAATGCCTGAATTTTGTGGAATGGGTAAAATATTAAGGAGCACTCACTGAGGTATTCCAAGAAAAATCTGAAACGGGTATGCAAATCTAGACATGAAAAACTAACACTGAATTTAGTAATGCACTTGAAATAACACAGTGTATCCTATTTTTAAAATTTGTCTTGGAATATATTCAGAGACATAAGACTAGGAAAGATTTTGGGTCCCCTATAAATGGAGCTCTATATATTAATATTTAACAAAGCTAAAGCCAGTGTTTTTTCCAGTTTTTGCAAGCAAATTTTAAACAAGGGCTAGCATCTTTTGCCTGTTGAAAACTGCATAAACCTGCCTGGACTTTTAAAAGGGCTTGAATAATTTTGGACTTTACCAGAAGTTTATTCTTTCAGAACAGAAGGGCAATTTAGAAAATTTAGAATTTAGATTTTTAGATTCAGAAATTATCACTTAAGTTACTGAGCATATACATTGTCATACAGTTAATTTTGAAAATTGTTCTAAAGAGAAAAAGAAAGAGAAAAAAGAGAAACTACTCTGTCCTCTTCAATTATGTCAGAGCAATATCAACTCACCTAATATATGTTTCATAGTAGCGGGTTCTATCCAGGTAAACCATGAAAATAAGGAGAAAGATATCTTAAAATCAGGTAGTTTAAAGAAATTAATTGGTGATTATAATGTCTGTGTTGTAACTAACAATTTCACTTTAAAGAAAACCACTACTTTCAAACCTTATTAAAGTTAAGTACATTTCCCATACATCAGACCTATATTTTAAATACATTTCATACAGAAGTAGGCAACAGAAATGAAGCTGAATACATAAATTAGTATCACATAGCGTAAGTTTTCTTATAGAGTTTTTAAAATAGATAAATTTATTTAGAAGCAAAAACATATTTCTAAGTTTACCTCCTACTGCTTGGCCTTCTACGCTTCTCATGATCAGTTCTGGAGTATGAATGGTAACCGTTTTCGGATCTATGCTCGTGATTTCCAAAATTTGTGTGTTTTCCATGAAACACTTTGGAGATGTTGGCATTATTGAGATTGGCATTCGTTGAGTTTGGAACTTGCTTGCCTACTGAATTGTGATTATGATGATTGTGGTATACAGAATTTCCTGCCTGAGTATATATATTTTTCTCGGTATCGCTTGCGGATGGAATTGAAGGCCGCTGAACATGTAAGGGACGGTGTGTGGTGTTGATCTGTTGAAACGAATCTCGTCTGTCACTGCTAATATGGTTTATGTGGTTGCCAAAAAGGGCACCATTCCTCTGTTTTAGGGGAAGAGAAAGAAAAAGTTAGATCACATACCTTAACAGAACATATTTTTGACAGTGATAACTTTTTTCTCGCCTACATGCATACAAAAGTATCAATTCAAATAAACTGTGACTTTTCTTTCTAATTTTATTTCCTGAAGTGATGTGAAAGTGATAATGAAACATTTGTATATGAGTCAAATCAACATTGTTATGCTGTGATCATTATTCTTTTTCCATAAAGCTAAATGTGACATCCAGCTTTCTCCACATCTCATTATGCAGGAGAAAACTAGATTCCCATACATGAACATGCACCACCTTCCTCAGAAAGGCACGTGTCTGCTTCATTTTTGAGAACACTTTAGTGGAATTCTCTCCTATTCTCCCAGAGCATCAGTTTGCAACAGGCGTCAGTCACTCAGACAGGATGGAGTGCCATGCAACAGCTTGCAAGCATATCGCAAGTAGGTAACGTTACATTTCAGTGCTTCCATACTTTCTTCTTGCAGAGGTACGAGAAAGAGTAGTAACTCTTTGTCAGCCCTGAGAGTGTAATGGATGGTGAAAAAGAGGATGAAGTGCTAAATTATGACTCTTGACATGCAGCTCTCTTTTACATCTGACCCAGATTATGTAGCCTCCCTGTCTAGCCAGGTGTGGGTCTTGGATGACAGCAGTTTATCTTGAAGCTCAATCTAGGGAAGACAGGAGGTAATGATGGTTGGCAGAGAAATGCATCTATTGATGGTAGCTGCGGCACTGTCTTCAGTGCCACATCCTCCTTTTTGGCAAAGGACAACAGCAAGCTATGTGGCTTCTGACATAAGTACTGCAGAAGCATGCTTTTACATCTGCTTCTTCTGAAATGCTTGTGAAAAAAAAAGTTTTCTTGCTGTCTGAAAAATGGTTTGCAGATCACTCCTGATTATAACACCAACTTTACGTGCTCACCATTAGACTGAATATCTATAGTGTAAAAGAGGAAAACTAATCTTTCTTTCTGATTGATTCTTATTGATATCCCTCACAGGAAACTGGAAATGGCATTTATATTTTGTTGACTTCTATGTAATTCCAGGCATTCATTTTCAAATACACAGCTCTGTGTCTGTTGTGGTTTGGCTGCACAGGATTTCCTTCTCTTCTTTCTATCTACCACTGCAGACGTTAAGACACTTCCAGTTTAAACCTTGCCACTATCAAAATTTAAGATGGCAAGGTTCATACCTTTTCTTAGCATTTGCTTAAGAAAAAAAGAAGAATTAATGAGAAAGAATTAGGGGCAGGAAGCGTTTCTTAAATTTACAGTGAGATGCAATTGTCCTGGTAATACCATTTTTTTATATATATATAAAAGACTTATTTAGAATGTATTTATATTGTGCTGATTTGAGGGGGGTTATATTATTATTATTCCATATTCAGGGATAAGCTCATTCTTTAATCTCATATTATATGACAAAACAATTCACATAGCTGTGTTCTGACATTACTTTATAAACATCTTCCTCCTCCTCTGGATTGTTTTCCTCTGGTTCATCATCTTGCAAGTCACAGGATATAGCTCGGCGTATTTCAGGGCCGATATCATGAAGTGTCCTTAGTCCTGCCTAAATCAATGACAATATCATAATACATTAGGAATGCAAGTTCTTTTTCGTTCTTTAATTACAGGTGTGTAAATTTATTTCAAAGGACAGTTAACAAGTTTTCATATCCTGACATCCACAGAGGACACATCCTACTATATGTCTCTTTACTCTTATTAATAAAAGGCTTATGTTCCAGTACAACCCTCTTGAGGTGATCATGTCTTTATTATCACCACTCAGATCCTGACTAAAGGACCACTGTTGTGTATGGAACTCTATGAAAATAAAATTCATCTTATAATAAAGTATAAGTAATCAGCAAGAACTATAATAAAATGCATTTCAATGAGATGTATATTTAATGTTAAGAACGTGTTTGCAGCCTGTGTCCACAAAGTAAATGCAAGGAGTTCTTTGCTATAGCAACAGCAGTTTTAGCAGAGCTCAGATGGAAAAGAAAGCAGTGAAATAATTCCAGCTCATCTGCACTGCACTGTGATATGCAGAGATTTGACTTAAAGCTTTACTTTAGGACAGAAACCCCATCTAGCTACAGCAGAATGCACCTCGGCGTGCATCAGTTCATATTCCTCTCAACCCTGCTACCACAGGCAAACTTTAGGGAAAGGACTAAGGCCAAAACTGCCAAGGACAGACCTGCACGTTATACAGAAAACAGACATCACACTCAGGGCCAAGAATTCAGTGCTTTTGTATAGGCCTTACTTCAAAAAGGAGATATTTTTCCTGTTTTAAGTCTGGCTGTCATGGTCTGAAGCAAAAAAAGCAATCTCGTTCTTCCCATCTTATTTTTATCTCCTCAGGTTCAGAAGAAATCACAAATTTATTTGTTTAGCCCTTTAGTAACACCACACTTATACTAAAAATCATGCACAGCACTTGGCTTAATTCTTAATTATCATTTAAAAACCTGATTTGTTAAATTGTTTTTTTTTTTTTCATATTTTTTGATACAGATGTGAGGGCTGTCCCAGCCTATCCGAGCTGTACTTCTACGGCACAACAGTGACATTACATGTTACTTGCCATGGGGTGACACGAAGATGTGTAGAGAATTTTGTGTGTTTCAGAGCTCCAGACGGAGCTGAAGGACCTTGAAGGGCACCAGGCATGGCCTGGTTCCAGTCACACTGCCCATGACACACATTCCCTGGAGTACACCACAGCATCGCGGTCAGGTTCCAGCTCAAAACAGAAAGAGCTGGTTTGATGGGGAGCAAAACGGCATTTATGCAGCGTGGGCAACCAGAACCTGGAAAGGGATGAATCCAGCAGCTCTGTATCTAACAGTGTCCATTTGCTACAGGCTCCTCCTCAGGCTTCACTCCCAGCAGAATTTCACTTCCTGAAAACAGCACTTGACTAATCATATTAGCTACATGTATTTCACAATTATATTTTCTTCCTCAGGGATGAACTTGGAGAGTTATGCTATGGAATCAGGCTCTAAAGATCATTTACTAGTGAATCAAAATACAACAGACATTTCATGAATACACTGTGCTTTCTCCCACCTCTTATGCTAATTGCATAGTTGAGACCTTAGCAAGGTTGCTAACATCATCATTTTATAAGGTGTTAAAGGGAAGTAAAATTAACACTTTATGGTACAGATTTCAAAGTAGAAGACCAAAGGCTTCAATTTATTTAGCAGAGGCAAAGGCAGTATTTCTTTAGCAGAGGATTACTATTATATTTCAGTTGTTCAGTCATCAGCAAGAATAGCCACTTCCATTTCACACTCATTACCTGCTTATTTTATAGCAAAGAGAACAAAAAAGAATGAAAACCCCCAAAGCTACACAGACACTTCAACATAAAAATAAACAGAGGTTAGTATGAACGGAATACAATGCAAGAACCACTAAAATAAGAAAACAAGCATGCAGAAAACCAGCTGAATAGACCTACGCTATAGCAGTGAACATAAGAGACATAGTAGTCAAGTCCTGGTTCCCCAGTGTCACTCATCTTCCTAGAGCCCATCTTCTAACGCCGGAGCCGAGCGCACTGCTCTACAACTACACGAAAGCTCCGTGCTTTCGGTCAAAGCCAGGCTCCCCTCACGCCAAGCCTTTCTGCGAACACAGCACTCTCAGACAGCAGTATTATAAATTTTAATCCTGACAAAAACTAGCTTACATTCCTGTCTGCCAAATTGTGACCAAGTCCCACAAATATATGCCTAAAAGCTGAGAAAAGCCATGTGTTTGGCAGCAATGTACTGAACAGTAATTTAACTTTGATTACATTTCCAATTGCCTTCTGGTTTGCTTCTTGGTGAATTAATCGTTCTTTACTAAAGAAAAAGCAGGCAGCTCTTATCATCTCATCTCTCCTCAGTAATACTCGTTTTCACCTAACAGACCTCTTGCAACGACACAGGCAGCAGTGGAAGACTAAAACCTGGATCGCTGTACGTAAAAGTATATGTTGAACCAAACCAATCAGCTGTATTCACTCACAGCCAGTTTTGAAGCCACAGGTTCTCCAAGCAACACCTGCCTGCAGAATTAGAACATTCCTCAGCTGATTTGCTGTAATAGAACTACCTACAACAGTCTTGTGAACGCTATCATTAAAATGACTAGTCTCACGTACTGTCTCATTTTACCTGCTGTGATCTAACAGTATTCTGAGTAACCTAAGAACAATTTTTATTACAGGAGAGTGCTGCATAGAGAGACAAATTCTCACGTGGAGCTCTTGCTGATTAAGTCATTCGTTTGCTAGTTCAGCCAGCTACCGCTGACGTGGGGCTGATGTGAAAATGCAGGAACTGTTTTTTATTTCTCAGTAGGAAAATTCTTCCTCTGAACCACATCTAATGTCTTCTGTGAAGATCATAGAGGTAGCGTGGACTGATAAAACATTGGACTTTACCTTCAAGCACTTCAGAAGCAAATCAAAGATCTCCTAAATAAAAGAACATACACAAAAATCAAACCGACCTCCCCCACATCTCGTCATTAGTTTGCAGGGAAGAAGGGTCCTTCTGATGCATTTCCCTACATAACGTTGCCCATTTCAGTCTACCCAGCAAGAACCCTAGAGGCATCATAACACACAAGAGGGCAACAGGAGTATACATTGGCCTCCATTTATGAGGTTCTAAAAACTGCTAGATTTAAATCATTTCTTTTCTCAGAAAAAAAACTGAGTAGATGGGACTTTTCAAAAAGAGAGCCTGGATAGTGATTTGTCTCCATTTGCCAGAGGCATGCTTGTTTCTTTTTCACTATGATTGCCTAAGTTCTTCAGATGCAATTATTTCTCTAGGAGAAACTTATAAGACCTTTTGTTGCTATCACATGTAACTATTCGAGACTAGCCACGTTCCTGAAGCATCATGCTATAACGACTTTCAAGAAAAAGAGTCAAATCTGAGTGTTACACAGAAATTACTTCCTCACAGTCCTTGAGCATGGCTTATCAGAGCTGCAGAGGAAAGGAAACTGCAGCTAAATCCACTGTCCTTTCCCCAAACAGGATGAGTAGATGCTAAAGACTGATACAAAAACTTTCATAATATTTCCTTTGGTGGTTAAAGACTACTGGAAGGGTCATACTCTCTCTAGTCTCCCTTATATCTGTAAGTTTTTATGGCAGAGTCTTAATTCCTGAAGATTGTCTCGTGTCCAGAGAATTCCCACCTTTCCTTAAAGGAAGCTTCAAGATTATTTTATGCCATTTCAGCAGTATAAACCACCTTTAAAATTTTTCCCTAAATAAGTGGAAATGTGAATAAATAAATATTGATTTATTTCCTATTTATTGAAGACCAAAATACAATGCACATCATTTCAAGAAGCAAGGGCCACCTTCTTCTGTCATATATACATCTAATACCCATCTCAGCTCACCAGGCTGAAATCCTGCCTGGTTGACAAGGCTGTTGAATCAGTCAGGTGGATCACATTTCTGACAAAATGTGTTTAATAATCTCAGTATATTGCAAAACGCAAAATTTTCCAATTCTGTTCATCTCCAACTTTCCAATACAGAGTATTACTATTTGCTATACAGAAACGTGTTTGCTTAATGTACCTGTAACTGGAAAAAATGGAGTTTTCTCACATGGGTGTTAAACTTTATGTGCATTTACCCTATACCTTTCAGCACACTTTGTTTTCAGCATTTGAAGGTGAAAGGGTCTATAACAGAACAGATAAAACATGCAAGAGACGTGTTTAGGCACCAGTTCTACAGGGATAACATTGATCAAAACTGCATCATTGAATATTTCATGCTGTTCTGCAAACAGACATCTGTTGTTTCCACTCAGGTTTTTCTATTTTTCTGTTGTTTCTTTGAAGCAGCAGAAGAAAGAGATTAATGCTACTGTGTTTGATTGCCTCCAATTCTATTCTAGAGCTTTCACTAGAAATTTGCAAAATAAGTTATTTTTATTCAGATACTTACTCTCCAAAATTAAACTTTTGATATATTCCTTGCTTAATTTTTTCTTTGTAGGCATTCTTTCTCATAAAGATGAGACATGTCAGTCCAATGGCTAAGTTAGCAAACCAGTGATACACAGTGCACTGAACAACATAATTACACAACAAACCCAAGCATGTCTTTAAATAGGCTTTCCCATAAATACACAAGATGACTTCAAATTAACATGATAATTCTGTGCAGCTGTGCTTTGTGAGGCACAGCAGCACCTGCAATGTTTCCAAGATGGCACCAGGCACTAATACACCAGTGCTGGGTCCTAAATAGCATCTCGAGAGACAATTAATGATGCCCCTTGTCTCTGACACAGCACCGAGATGGACACACATGTGCTTTCAAATGCTGAAATAATAGAAATGTAGGAGTCCCTCGGTGAGAAAAAAAAATCTCATATGCCTAATAACTTTATTTCTGATTTGGTCAGTTAGAAATAAGCTGAAAGATGCTTGAAAAGCACCTTATGTGGAAACATCAAAACATTTAAAAGTTAGGTTAAACATTAAAACATTGAACAGTTAAACATTTGAAAAGACTTAACAAATGCCAACTAGATTTTAAATCAACTTTCCACATCTACAGTATGCATAAAACAATACACCATTTTAGATATGTCCTATATTAATAAATTTGTGTATAAAGCAAGAATCCAGAGTCATGACTTTTATAAAAAACATCTAAATGCTTACACAGTACTCAAATTACAAAAAGATAATTTTCCCTGTATCTAAACTCAGCCCACATCCATTCTGAGGTATGGTGCAACCTACATATAGGTGCACTTTAGGCTTAGTTTAAGAAGTGCAAGCACAATACCCTTATTTAAATAGTAAAACCCACTATCACCTCCACTTTTTCTAGACAAGTCAAATACACAGTGATCCCTCTTTTAAGGCATCTTATAGTGATACCAGGAAATGGAAGAGACACTTGTAATCTGCTTCACAGATTTTTAGAAGAATGTTTTATATTTATGTATCTTGCTATAAAACTTCATTATATCTGAAATAAAGCATAAATATGAATTCTAAATGCTTAGGTCTTCAGAGCTTCAGAATACTGAAAACCCATGACTAAAAATGTTCATATAAACCACTACCTTTCTAGATAATTAACTTGTTTTCACTACTTGGTTATTTTATAGCAAAGAGAACAAAAAAGAATGAAAACCCCCAAAGCTACACAGACACTTCAACATAAAAATAAACAGAGGTTAGTATGAACGGGATACAATGCAAGAACCACTAAAATAAGAAAACAAGCATGCAGAAAACAAGCTGAATAGACCTACGCTATAGCAGTGAACATAAGAGACATAGTAGTCAAGTCCTGGTTCCCCAGTGTCACTCATCTTCCTAGAGCCCATCTTCTAACGCCGGAGCCGAGCGCACTGCTCTACAACTACACGAAAGCTCCGTGCTTTCGGTCAAAGCCAGGCTCCCCTCACGCCAAGCCTTTCTGCGAACACAACATGAACATGGGAGCACAATTAAATCAACCTTGAGCAACATATTAACCCCTCAGCTGATGCTTGCTAGAGGGTTTGTTTGGGGTTTTTTCACTGTTTACTGCAGCGTTGATGTTACTTACAAAATTTGCAGAGAGAAAACAGCATAATTAGTTTAATCTGAAATACATTCCCAAAATCAGGTTCAGCTCAATAAATCAGTGCTTTTGTCTACTCGTGATGTGGAGGGAAATATCCAACTTTTATTTGTATGTGTTAGCAAAGAGGGTTGGTTATTCATTATTCATTTATTCACATGTGAATAAATGTGAAATATAGTGCAAATATTACATAGTTTACGGTAAATATTTTCCATAGGAAAACCAGTGTAGAATTAATTCAGTCACCTCAAGCACTAGATGAATGTAATTAAACTTGTTCATGCTTCACTTAACATTTGTTTTACTAGCAATGTAACTACTGTTTGGCTCAATACAAATTTCCATCACTACAAAAAGGCATCTCCCGAACTATGGCTACAAATGTAACTTTGTTATGATTTCATCCGGAAAATATATTTGTTCTCACTGCATAAGTATCAGTCGATAGCATAAGAAAGGCACCAGGAGCCCAAAGGAATACTTTTCCTCATGTCCTAGGTGCATGTATAACACACAAAAATGACAGTATGTAGCTAACCTGAACTGGGTACCTGTCATTTCAGAACCACTCGCTCTTCTTCCCTTCACAAGGAGTGAAACCCCTGGGTCTGCAGAAGACAGACTGTTGTAGTTCCAAGGAATATTCTTATTTCATTTCTGAAGATTTTTTGGTGACAATATGCAAGTTCAGACAAACTGCTGTTGGCAATAATTTGATGTGTCCTTTTCTGAGTGAGGGGGAATTTGAAACTTCACAGCAAAAAGACTTACTCAATAGCCTGAGCAGATGATCCCAAGACGCACTTCACTTCCTAGGCTGCTTCTTCTTCTCCGACTGCATGTACCCAAACAGCAGCCCTTGTTAGGCTAACAGCAAATGCTGCATCCTTAAGGAAAACCTCAGCTCTACAGAATAAAAGTCATCCTGAATGCAATTATTGTAGAGTAAGAAGGGGAATTCCTGACTGCTGCATGCTCTGGTATCCACAAAGCAAATCTAGTTTTGCAGGGAGCTCTGTTTTAATTTCCTGACTCAGCCCAAACTTTTGTTTTTTCTACCCACCAAACATTTCTCAAACCCAGCATCAGAATAAACTGTCTTCTTTATTCCAGCTGGGTTGAGGTTCTGGCTCCAAAACGATGAGGGAGATGCCAGCGACATTATCTTAACACAGCAGGCAGGCGTTGGTCTCATCCAATCAAATAAAAATCAAAGGACATGAGTTTCACAGTTTCATATGCTAAAATGTCTAATGACGTCTTAATGACAAAAAAAAAAAAAAAGTATTCTGTACTTATTCTAGTGTTAATTCAGAGGCTGCTGATTTTACAGCTTCCGCGCTGTCCCCTAGGAGGAGGACACCGCCACCCCTCGCGCTGCAGTGCCTGGAAGCGCCTGAGCAAATTGGAAGCGCCTGAGCAAATGGTGGGCACGGCTGAATAAAATCCCCTACAGAAGTAAATGTTGGCCCACCCACCACTATCCTATAAAACTATAGGGTTTTGTCTATTTTAGCTGGTTACACTACCATTACCCTGTGAAGGAGCCACCTGCATAGTTAAAGAGGCATTGCTAAGAAAAGTTTTCACAAATTAAGGACCAAGTATCGCTACCTGGCAGAGAGAGAACTTCAAGTAGGCTAAAGAGAAATGGAAGAGGAAGAAAAAAAATAATTTTTGCTACAGGTGTTTTTAAGCTCTGTTCGTTTTCCTGTGAGAATTTAGTATCAATTCCAAATGTATCCAGTCTTGTTAAATACTCGTCACTGATTAAGGTCACATATAACATCCTCTCACAGAACAGTTTCAAAAGGGCAGAGGCAGCAGCTTTAACAGAACCACACAAAACGAGCCGCTCATTTCAAAGTGAAAACAGAATCAAGTGCAGCACCTTAAAAGAACTGCTTTGACTTTGTTGGCAGAAAGGCAGGCTAACTCCCCGTTACCTACAAAACTCTCAGAACCTTGGAGGGGATGAACCACATCTTATTTTCCTAGTTTTTTCTTGATGTTTTGCATCTCTTGACATCTTGGACATCAGAGAAGCAGCATGTAAGAGGACTACCTTAGTGTAATTCTCTGTGTACATCTTTATCTCTGATGTCACATACGTAAGTATCATCAGAGCGAGGTAGTTGATGTATACTGCAAGTTATGATTATTTTTGTTTTGTTTTATAGAGCAATACAGTAAAGAAGAACCTAAAGCAATAGAAAACTTTTATCACTACTTCTAATTTTTGAAACATTATCTGAAATTAAATTTGAGAGTGTTAGCATTGTAACTTTAACTAGAAGTAATTAAGGATGCAAGAGATGTGTATGTAAGAAAACAGGGTTAAGTAAAACAGTTAATTCAGAAAGCCTAAGAACCCTATTAATCATTTTCTCCATCTACTGAACCTCCCCTGTGACTATACATGAAAAAAAAAAAATTCTTTACAAGAAAAGGTACATCCTTCACATCCTTCAAATGTTGAAGGACTATAAAAGTTTCTTGAAATTTAGGACTATTTTATAGCCAAATATACACTAATAACTGGTTCAGCTGGGATAAGAGGCTTGATAAAAGTAAATTTTGCTGTAGTATTTGGCTGTAAGGTGCTGTAAAAATATTTTGATGCCAATATAATTGCACACATAGAATGTTTTAATCTAGTGAATTGCAAATGATAGAAAATACATTTGGGAGGAGGGTAAAATTAAGGTCCTACTGACTGTAGTTATTACATCTACTGCCAAAACTTCTTGATCTAACAAAAAATTCTGTATCTTTTTACTTAGCCTTGAAATTAAATCCTTTTTGTGTCTCCCTAAAGATAACATCTTCTAAGAACAGTATTTTTACACACACTCCTTAGTCCTTCTGCCTTCCTGGGTCTGCAGATTGAATCTTTAGCTTAATAATGTGGTTTCCAAGGGAAGATTTATTCCCCCACTTGTTGAAACAGGACTTATTAACATGGCGAACAGAGGCCACCAGAAAGCCTTGTTGGACTTTCCCGACCTCACAGAATTTTGCCCTGTGTTATGCAATTCCCTTCAACTAACTAAAGATGGTGTAGATGACTCTCTCTATAACAGATTATTTGGAAGTGCTTTTCATGCCAAAAATGTTAGGGTTTATGACCTTGAATTCTAGCTGTAATGTGAATATTTTGCTTTGCAGTTCTAAAAAGCCTTTTACCTCGTATGTCAAATTGCTTAAATTATGGTGCATCATTTTTTTGCCTACGTTAATGTTAATCATTCACCAGAAACACAAGTAGTAAATGTTTTAAACAATTTTAGCTAAAAGTAAGGCTTCCAACTTAATATCATAGAATACAATTAAAGGACTAGGAAAAAAAAAAAAAGTTGGTGTAACTTTCTTGGAAGAAGCAGTGCCTTAGGCCACCAGACAGCTACATGGTTTTCCCTTATCTTTAAAAGTACTGAACAAAATTGTAAACAAACCACCACCGCTACCCCCAAAATACCACTGAGAACATGAAAAATAAAGACAGACAAAAAGAAGTGATCTACATTTTAAAGAATTCTGTTACATTCTCATAAAACAGGGAAAATGACAACATCCATTAATTTCTTACCTCAGCAATTGTCCTGACAACTAAAACACAGATTGGGGTTCATCACAAGGAGGATATGGCTTTTCTCTCAAAAGTGGGTGTTTGCTCCCTGAAGCCAGGAAAAGTGTGACATGGCCAACTGCTAAGAGTCAGCAGGATTATAAAACTGTAACTCACCTCTTGCTTCATTCAGCGATTAGGAATGGATGGTAAAGCTTGACTGCGTGTTGTTTTCTCCCTTTCTTGCAGGAGAAAGGCAATAAGGAAGGCCAGGCTAGGTAACACAGCAATTTCAGGGTTTAAAACATCCTCAGGAAGCACGTTCTTAACTAATGAATTAGTTCTGCTGCTAACTCCAACTACCCCAAGAGAAAGTTACACATATCAGCAAAAGTACAAGAGCATTCACTGCTCATATAGCTTTGACACAAAGTGGAACAGGTGACATTGCTTTTTATCTGCTGGCTTCCTTAAGGAATTTACAACATGACAACTGGTCTGCAATAGGGCGAGATGTAGACAAGAACATGAAAATATAGTTGGTCTTGTTCTTTACCAATAGAAGAATCAGATAGCTGGAAAGCCTTTTCTAATTGTACCCTAATAAAAGTATTTTCCTGATCTTAGCAAAAGTTTTAAGCAAACAATTCCTAGTATAGGAAGGTTCTGAATGACAGAGCTTGAAAAATTCGAGACAGACCTAGCCCAGCTTCTGCTGCTCTCATTCTTCGAGCAGTCCAGAAAGCAGAAGCTGTGTACAGTAGCGTTATCATGACTACTAGATACTGTGAAATCTTAACTAGTTTAGAGAGGCTAAAGAAAAGCTGCTGCTGAAGTCATGTGCCTACCCTTGTTGTAGGAAGTTTCTAATTTCAAAAGGATAATTACTTAAACAACAAAAAGATAAGGTAAATACAGCCAAGAGCACAAAGAAAGGTCCCATATTTACTGGCAGATTTCAGCGTCAGGAACTCTGATGCAGCTGAGGGTATTTTTCCCCTCCAGAGAAGAGAGAAGGCTGGCTAATTTAGTACTTTTCTCTTGTTCACAACCCGTTCCACCCATATCTTCATAAGCAAAGTCAGCTGCTGCAATACTGTATGTGCCGTTTGTACAATTTATGCATAGATATATAAACAGTAAATTCATCTGGATGAACTGGGTAATAAAGATATAAATCTACTGTGATTGCTATATGAAGTTCCTTCAGCATTTACAACGTAAGTGTAGTGTATGTTGACATAAGTCATCACAATATCCCTAAGAAAATGGATGGGAGATACAGTGATACTGCATGTTTCTGCTTTTCTTAGTATACTGCTTACCATAGAGATCTGCAAACATTAGTTTACTTAGAGGATTTGAGAGAATAAATGGAAAAATACCCACTATTAGCTCTACAAGAACAGAAGGAACATCTTCATAGTTACAAGCCTTTCACAGATCATTCAACAAAATTTCTCTAATTGAGGCACAAGTTGATGGTATGCCTGTCAACTATGCTGCCAAAAATGGTTGTTAAGAACACAGGTTTTTGAAAACATGAGAGGTTTATATGCATTTAAGCTTTGGACAAAGCAAGCCTGGAATGAAGAGGCTGAAAATGGAGAGACATCAGATTTTTATACATTATAAGGTCAAAAGGATCCTCTGTGATCATTTATACTAACTTCCCTATAGTACATCCCACAGGACTGTTCTTGGGAGCATTGATCAGAAGAAATAAATTCCTTGTTGAGGTAGAACATCTCTTTTAGAAAGATATGCAAGTGTGTTTTAGAGCTGTGTCCTCATATAATTAATTATTTTACCAAACATGGCATTTTTGACTTTGAGTTTGACTTGCTGTAGCTCCCAGTTTTGAATTATATTACTCCATTATATGCTGGACTGAAAACCTGTAAGACTGGGCTTTTCCCCAACACTGGTTTCAGGTTTTGTTGAAATGGCATTTCCACTTTCATTTGGTAAAGCAAGTTGAGTTACTACCGATTTGTTGGAAAGACAAAAGTAAAACAGAGAAGAATGGGGAGAAAGAAAGAAATAACCTTCCCATCTACCAGTCTGGCTCATTTTATTACCACAGGAGAATTATTTTAATGAGCAAAAAATTAATGCCATGCCTCAAATCCCATAAGCCCTTTTAAATTCCTAGCAGAGATTCACGGTCATTTTTTTAGCTGTTTTGAATTGAAAAATATTTGTCTTAAGACAGAGGAAGAGCTTATTCTTTCCACTTTCCTCTTGCCCTCTGCCTCTTATTGAACAGGAGGCACGATCTGATAATAAACAACAGAGCATACTCATCTTTAGAAACTCAGTGTTTGTTTTTATATTGTTGTGTGTGCAACACAAGTGGAAAAACGTAATACTGTGGCTTAAATCTAACCTGGAGCTCCTTATGCTCAAATGCTCCTGCAATGAAGAAGCCTGCAAAGTCCTTCCTAAAAATATGAGTCTCTCATTTCCCTCTCAACTGTTTCCAGTCTTTTTATCTCTTCCATTCCCCATATTTTTCTCTTCTATGCAAATATAGTTCATACAGTCCTGGCATGCCCCGTGCTCACACATCAATAGCAAGAATTGTGATGAAACTTCCTCTGCCTGTTGCACCTCTTTTGCTTATGGTGACTTGGAGCAGAATGTGTGTCAGAGCTGCCAGCAGAGACATTCTTAAGAAAGAGCAATGAAACAAATTACCCACTTAGGACAGCAAAGATCGTTCTGCTAGATCAAAGTACAAGCCAGCAGGATTTTTAACAAAGAAAATAGTATCTGAATCAGGTTAACACATTTCTCCCCTTTTAGATAGGGATTTTCACAACCTATTTCTAAATTCTGGCATCAGAACAAAAAGCTATCAGAAACATTAAAGATCTTTATAGCTTATAGGAATCTACTCAGCATTAACTGAAATTCATAAAGTCCCAATCCAATAAAAATGGTGCAGTGTATGATGTCTGGAATTATTTGAGAACAGCTTTCCATTTGCCTGTTTCAAAGTTCATAATACAAAGGGTATCACTGAACAGAAGTTTTCAGAATATACTCTTTAGATCACATATACACTATGGACTGCTTGCTGCAGGCCTGCTGAGAGAGAGACAGACAGCCAAATCGATTGTCCTGGTTTCCATTTGGTAGCTTGTTTTAAGAGACAGACAGAAGTATATGACATTAACGTAGTATGCTGATATTACTTCCTATGAAAGAAACTGATGAATGTGAAGTTCAAAGTTTGCAAATATTCAAAAATACTAATAGGAAGGTATTTCAACAGTAATCGTAAGTGGAAAAGATAAACAACAATGAGAATTAAAGAAGAAAAATTATACCATATAAAACCACCTTTACTATGGGGTAATGTGTATTAGGAAGTTTTCCAAGAACTGGCTTACAGAGTTGTAGGAACACAAAATAAACAATTAAAGCAAAACAAAGACCAGAAATGATAGCCAAGAACTTCATTCATCTGCTTTTACATCAACAACTTTAGATTGTGATGTAACGAGACTTGCTAAGAAATTTTATAACTGTCGCCACTGTTTGAGTAATCCACAGAGAATAACTGTTTGCACTTACCTTGGTATAGACAGAATAGCAGGTTTATGCTTTACTTTTCTGATGAATAAGGGCCAAAAGTGTCCCAGCTAAATAAAATCCTGGCAGCACTGCACAATCATCAATATTCATCTACCTGCTATTTCAAGTAAGCTCACAAAATGGTTAGTTAAAAATGTAAAAACAAAATCACCTGCAGAGCAATCGTGGTATTCTTCGCAGGATATTTCCCCACCAGTCCTTGTTCTTTGCGTTTCTTGAATTTCCTAAAGTAGTCCTGTATCAGGAAGGTGGCATAGAACTTCCCCACGGTTACCTCATCATCTAAATGAACAGACCAGACAGATCTCTCCCAAGTCAGCACATTTATCAATAGCCTGTACACTCATATCTGATTTTGGGGGGGAAACGTGATGGGTGCAATACTATGCTTTCAGCTTACAATCATGGACCCTGTAACTAGTTTAAAAGCAATGTTTTAGCAAGCAGTTTAAGTCCCATCAGTTAAGTGAACTCATCCTTAATGAAGAAGAAAATACCACACTTCGCCAAGTTTCATGTATTTCTAAGTAAGTTTGTATAAGTTTCTAACAAAAGCATAAACATCTTTGTATATGCATAGAAGCTGAAAGACAGGCTTTAGTTACTTGGAATAAACGGATTAAAATAAAAGCTACTGTGACTCACATACAGTTATGCTTGTAAGAGTGACTCTAGTAAAAAAAAATAAGTCCTCCTTACAACATCTCTCTTTTTTTCATTGCTGAACCAAATTTGCTTGGTCAGTGTATCAGTGTAGCATTGTCCTGATTGTGTAAGGACTTTGACATCTTTACAGCCTGCTTCACTATGCATAGCTCTTTATTGGTGTCGTGCCCTCACTGTCATTGCCAAGCACCCTCCTGTCGGAATTTTATTTGTGTCCCAGATGCTCATGCTGCACTGTATCTTCTGCTGTCTTATCGTCATCCAGTAAGATAGATTCTAGACCGAGAAAATCCCACAGAGGTTTCAATTTCACATATAATCATTATTTCAGTGAAGATGTGGTCCTTAGCCATCTTCTGGCTGGGCGATGATGATGACAGTAAATGTGAAAGAACACAGTGCTGTCCCACATTACTGTATTGCATCAGCTCTGCAACGCTGACAGAAACGAAAACAACTTCTGTCAGTTAATTTAGTACAACTCAAGAGATAGGTGGGCAGCAAGGGCCATCAAACCTAGCATTTTTACAGTCACTTTTGTGAACCAAATCCAAATTTCAAAGTCTTCAGAGTTCAGAGGCAGGTACCTTATGAGATATCAACACTGCCTGGTTCACAGCCTGCTAAGAACGTATCTGCCCGTTTTACGAGCCCCGCTGAACGATTCAGCTGTGCAGGTTTGCTCTCTTGATGAGTAACGCTTGCCAGAAAACTGGGAATAGTTTTCTATTCAAAAACATTGCTTTTGCTTTCACACATATTTTTTTCCCTCCAGAGTTATCTGGCATGAAGTTAGCTACTTCCCTCCCTGCTGTGCTGCCTAAAATCTCCGTTTTTTTCAGTATCTTGAGGTTTGCAACACGGCTGCTAGCTGGCTACTGCCGTACAGAAAGGAGGGATGGTGCGTTTTAGGCATCAAAGTTCTCTCCAGCGGTACAGCCCACACCCTGATGGGCAGTATCCCGACATTCCAGCTGCCCTGGCTGGAACAGGCAGGTGCACATCACATCACAGGATCTGGGTTACTCTGTGCAGTTGCAACTCGACTAAACACTGAAAATCTAACATGCCCAGACACATTTTAAACACACCTTTGTTAGAAAATACGGATTTTTTTAGTTTTATGTCATTTCTCTACATTTTAAGTCCCTAATGGAGCTTTGGGATAGACTTGAGTTTGGTTTTTCATATTGTTTTGTGGTGGGGTTTTTTTATGTATGAACACATTCTGTTAAGCAAGCTTTTTCTCTAATTGATTGTCAAGCAAATTCTCTAATCAATTGTCATATACTGTAATGCCATACATGAACATTGGATTAACACAGAGTCTCCTCGTGTCTTCATTTTATCAACAGTATGCCCCGATGTATCTCACTAATGATAGCACTTCTAATAGTGTCTTTTACCTGTGCTATGGCAGCTTTTGCTAATTTAGATTGAATTAACCTTCTTTTTGTGACTTGCTTTTACATCAATAAAAAGGATGGGGAAATCCAATCCATGTACAATACTGTTTAAACTCATTTTTACCTCTGTGACAACATTAGTCTCAAAATCAATCCTCTACCATGCAAAACAAGCTCCTCGCATTATGTCTGAAACGGGCTGTATGCAAGTGAGAAAGTACGACAGGCTTTAACTTCAGTAAAAATGCACCAGGGATGTGTTTTCCCAGCATTTTATTTGTTCTTAAATATATGAAAGCAAAAATAATCACAATAATCACTTCAAAACACCTTGGTTGGGAGACCAGCCTGTTGTAGGAAGCATCTCGGCACATTTAAGAGCCTGCTCTGCCAAATACTGACATCTCTTCAAAGGTCCAGGTGCCCCCAGTTCCTGCTAAGGAACAGCGGGAACTCCACAGCTCACAAGAAAAGCTCACCCTTCTCAGATTCCGTCTCAGCAGTAAAAAGCTTTTTAATCGACTCAAAAAATCCAATTCCTATATTTTTTGTGCACATTTGCTTTGATGTTCATCTGTAATCTCCCTTGACAGCTCCTCAGCAGACTAATGGTGTTCTATATTAGGAAGAGATCTCTTATCAAGCACCTAATCTAAACTTGCCTGCCTTAGTTTAGCTGAATCCATTGATCTTCAACGTAGCCCTAGTCAAACTCCCCAGATAAGGCTTTCCCCATCCTTTATACTACTTTGTCTCAAGTATTTGAACAGAACTTTTAAGGAAGTGAGACAGCAAACGGCTCCTAGAAAAAGCAAGCACATTGAAGTGACAGACTCGATATAACACATACGTGTTGCACTGAGAGCATGTCTCAAGTCAGGCTATGACATTGCACAACTACTGACTGTACCTGAGATGACAAAACCTGTGAAATCTCAGTACGGGCCCTTATTGATCGCTCTGGATATGCACCCACTTTTTATGAGCATATTAGATGAATGCATTACCAGTTTGCTGAATTGTGCATGCCAAAGCCTGTACGTACAAACAAGATGCACGTGTACATCACGGGCACAGTCAGTCGTAGCACAGACATGTGCACACAAGAACTGAAGCCTGGCCAAGGGGGGCCATCCTTGACATTTTTTTTTCCGAGTAACACACATATAGCCAGATACGGACAGGCGTAGGGAGGCAGCTAAGCGTAACTGACCACAGAATAGACAAATCTGTAATTACAATCAGTGAGAGCAAAAGGAATCACTTCAGTGGGAGGTTTTTGGAAGAGGGCAAAAAGTATGAGGCAGGATTAAATGGGCTTGCAGGTGGGGACTGGGGAGTTTAGAGAATACAGGTGAATCTTTGGTGATTTATATGTATTTCTCTTACTCTCTAGTCTCCTAAGAATGTTAACTCATTCATACATTCAGGCATTTAACTGACATTCTATGCTTTTGCAAAGCAGCTTTTCAATTGTATTGAAAAGGTGTTGCTAACTACTAACGGTTTAATGAAGTTATAGTAATGAGTTATTTAACCGGTACCACGAATTAACTAACCGTCCATTTCTAGTGCATCTATTTATAATTCGGGGAGGCGAAAGCTATGTTGTTTATTTTACATTCTGCTCTGCAAACAACTGCTCTGTTTATGTTCTGGAGGCATGGTCAGGAGCACACGAAGGATCTGGCATTCAGTTAATACCAGCAAAAGTAACACTGGAGAAAAACATTATAAACTAGACTGCTCTGTGCTTTCAAATGCAAGTGATTTTAACCTACTGAATTTGAATGCTTTGTTGATTTATATTGAAGCGAATTTTCTGTCTCCTAGCAGACTGTTACTATCAGCTGTCACTGGTGTTATTTCATATACAATTTTCTATTGAGTATTAAGCATCAGCAGAAATTGATTTCTACTATATATTAAGCTATTTTACACTCCTATGGCATATGAATGCAAAATAGCTGTATTCCTCTCTTTTCTAGTTGAGTTTCAATATTTTCAGTTTTCAAGTAATCATAACAAGGTCTGCAGAGAAATAAACCAAACTGCAACCAAAAATTCATAAATCTTCAGGCTTTCCCAACATGTTCTTATTCATAACTGGCTTCTAGAAGCCACACTGTTCCCTATCAATTGAGCAGCGATCCAGGCTTTCAGCCTTCTAGCTATGCTGAAGAGCTACATTTGCAGAATAAATATTAGCAATGAATTTTAGTATAGCTGAAAATAAATATACAGCTTATATTCAGCAATGAAATGAAGCTGAAGTGAACAGTGAGTTACTATGTAAGATTAGTTCTAGGAATGTAATCTTTACAGATTCTTTGTCAGATTGATTTAGGCAGGCACAGCTCACTATTCTGAAGCATGCATCTCTATTTCAATAAAAAAATGTAGGGGAATAAAGTCGGCAAGAGGCAACACTAATTCCATGCCACCACCCTAAAACAGAATTGCTTCAGAATATTCGGAAAGACTCATAGTTGAAAGGAACAGAGGCTGCAGAAAAAGCTCAAGCACATAGTTACAACAATAACAAAGCAATTCATCTATGCCATGCAAGCACTTAGATGTAAGGCTAAAAACAACAGAGTAAAACACAAAAAGTTGTTTTAAATGTGCAGTATCAGTTCCCCTTTGGGTGGTCAAATTTGCTAATTTTTGCCTTCAACCCCACGCTTCTCCGGCGGCAGCCACTGCACCAATAGCACGTGGCTCCCTCCAGCCACAAAGCTGATGCTGCTCCTCGGGTCATGCTGAACAGCAGTGCAGCCAGCATGCTCCTGCTCCCCCAGGACCGAGAGCATCACCTTCGGCAAGGGACCAGCTCCACCACCACGCCTGGGATCTTGAGTCTGATCAGTCTCGAAAGCGGCCGTAACGCTACGAAAGTACAATGAACTACAAGAAATACCAGATGATTACAATGGATCTGCGTAATGGATGGCTAGATAAATATATCCTGGGCGTGGGCGACAGTGCAACAGATCCTGCACCTTTAAAACTTGAAAAAGCAATTAAAAACCAGTCTCCTAGACCTGCACTACAGCATAGTAATAAAAATGTATATATTTAAAAAGGCTAAATATATATATTAGAATATATATATTTAAAAAGAGAGATATAACAAATATCTGACATGGCATTTTTACAGCACGTAGGAACATTTAATATACGTGCCTTGTAGTTCTCACAAACATATTGGTGCCATTAGAATTTAAGTATCTCTTCACATGGGCCATATTCACATCTCAGTCATACTGGCATAAACCCAAACCATTTCCATTATCTGTTGACTATGAAATTGCTCTGGTTTAAACTAGTGTAACTGAGATAATTTAGCCTCTTGCTTCATTAATTTAGTAAACAAAATATTATTAAGCTGGCAATTAAATTTGTTTAGTTTTCTCCTAGAAGTATTCAAGACACACAGGGATACAAGCTATTATGTAGTGTACATTGCCAAGCTTCATTAGTACAAAACATGTTATTTTGCTCAATGCATTGAAATCAAACTAAGTTTAGTTTATTTTGCTGAATGATTTGAAATTAAGGCTAGATTTTGGTCTAATAAGGTATTTTTTCCAAGAAAGAAAATAAGCATAACATTGTCCTCTCTTTCTTTTTGATCTAAGGAAGTTGTACTTATCAGTCCTGTACGTATTATCTAGTGGAACAGGATGTGATTTTTTCTATATTTATTTTGTTATTATTGTTTATTGTCCTTTAATGACACTATGATTACAAAATTTAGTAATTCTATTTCTTTGGTTCCTAACAATCCAGAAAGACCAACATGCACAGAGAACGGCATATTGCAAAGTTTATCAGACTGACCGCCAGCTGGAGGGACAACTTGGTCAAGTAATTTCATGCTCGTTTTCTTCCATATTTTCTTTATAACTGCTCTAAGTTCTTCGTTTGCTTGCTCTAGGTTACCTGTGGCAATAAAATACAAAAATGGAGGATGGCAATTACATTTCAATCAGCTGCAGTGAACAATCCTTTAGATATTAATTAGCTGTAGACAAATACTAAGACTGCGACAGGGATCCTTTGCAGCAAGCCTAAGCTACGTGTGGTAGGAGATAATACTACAACTAAAGAGAAGAAAGGGTGTAAGGCAGCGAGTTCCTGGGGCTTTCAAATCAGTCTCTGCACTGCAGAGGTCAACCATAATTTACACATCCCAGCTCCACTCTGTCACTGCTTAATACTGTCTGCTTAAACTGTGCAGAAAGTGATGACTTGCTTTTTATAAGCGACTTTCTTGATCCACAGCCGAGCCTCTATTTTTTTAATCATAGTAATTACTCAGTTGAACAGGCTTGAAAGTTCAGGCAACTGACTACTGAACAATTTTTCATCTCTTGCAGTGCTCACCTGAACCACAACAATGCCTGAGGGGGCTTAATCTAATTGTTTTATTATTGGCACTGGAACTCAAATTCTGCTGAGAATAGCAATAGACATGGAACAGAAAGTAGGAAAAGATGGTAAAATAATGAAAAAATGTAGGAAAATAGAAAGAAAAGTCTTTGAAATATACCACTATTTTTTAAAACCTTTCCCTCTGGCGCAAATGACAGAAATGCATTCAACTGCCAGAACTGGCCTCGACCAGATGGGGACGTTACTTTCAAGTGTGCAAAAGCTGCAGTTGCACCAACATGGGATCCAAGGCACCAAGTTAAGGAGTAGTGAGGAAGGAGCATCTTGGCTGGACAGAAAGGGGAGCTCATTCAGGCCCTGCAGCAGAGCTTCTGCTACTGTGCCGCTGCTACATGGGTTTATCTGACCAGATAAAGGCATCTAATAATTTCTGAGATTTCTTGGGCTCTGGCCTCACCATCCTTTTCGTTTCATTTTCTAGCAAATCACTCCTAGCAACAGTGACTCCAACCCATGATCCAAAAGCAAACCCAGTCCAGCGAGACTAAGGCAGCCCTACTCATGTCCAACCAAATGAATAAAGTAAACTGTAACTTTTCCTTATCGTGCCTTCTGACAAATGCAGCAAAGGCTTTACAGCCAAGAACCTTACCTTCTGTTTTTATCTTTAGAGCAGTCCTAACCAAAGCAAACAATGTAGCATTAAACATGACGGTTCCATCGCTGTTTAGTGGCATATTCATGGCTACTAACCTCTGTAAATGAGAAAAGGAAAACAAATTTTGATGGAGTTTTGTTTGAAAAAAAAAAAAAAAAAAAAAACCAAACCAACCACAAAATCCTGCAATGTTCATTTCTGAAAAACTGATGTATTCAAAAAAAGTAATATCCACAAGAGGCATAAAAATTACGTCTTCAAAAACAGTTGAGTCTTCTACCCTAGCTGCCTATAACAACCACCCAGTATCGCTTCTTTCTGATATTTATCACATGCATGCTTATACAAAAGCTAAAACTGTTCAGTAGTTTTCATGCGCTATTTACTGAGTTAATTTGCAAACCCTGAAACCCAGCCCTGGGCTCTGACTGTAAGTCACACTAAGCAAGTATTAAGGACAAATGCAGTTACGGAAGAGCACGCACTCCAGTTGCAGTCCAGGTTTCCCACAGGTTCCCTCCAGCCTCACACTCCATGAAGAAACACAGCACTAAGCCTGTTTGTACAAACTGATTCATTTCTTAGGGAACTCTTCAGTGATGCTGTGCATCTCTTACACTGTCTACACTGAACTAGTGCAAACGGGGCTTCCCGCTTTCAATTAGTCCATCTCTGCATTAGTGTTTGTATTTTAGAGAAGTATCGCTGTGACCCTGTCAGAACACTACTTAATCTACCAAAATCCTTTCCTAATGTCTAACTTGGATTTTTTTCTATTAGTTTAAAAGCATTACTCAATTGGATAACTTATCTTAATGTATAGATATAGGTTTGCTTTAAGTACGCCTTGGGGCATCCCACTTGAACCCAGTAGTGTTTTGTATGTCAACTTACCTGTTTATAAAACAGATACAAAAGAAATCCAAATGACAGGTCTGTTGTAACAATCCTTCAATTAAAAGGCTTGATCTTATTCCTACTGAAATTGCTAAAACTACAATATCCATAGTTCTGAAGTCCTCAGATACTCTAATAATTATTCATCTCCTTTGTGTTGCTTTCCAACTTTTTTATTAAAATGCAATTAATCCTCATTAAACTACACACCATGCCTGACAAATTCTACATAATTTTAAATTCCCTTTAATTTTCAGTCTTCTCACTCACAGCTATGTATCGTTATTCACTTCAGCTTGTTTTATCACCTTGCAGTCCCCACCCTTCAATCTCATTTCTACATTGCACATGCAACAAACTTCTCACGAACGTGCCTGTAAAAACACTGTATCAAAATTAATTCTCCATTAAACTACCACCCTCTTCTCTGTGGAACTGAAGAGAAATCAGAAATGTCACTGGGTTGAAGTACTCTTATATGTGACACTGGGTCACCAGAAATGCTGGGATGAGGTAGTTCACATATGGGACAGTAACAGGCTAGTGATGCATTTCCAGACTGACACCTTTCATTTTGATGCTCTGTTAAGAATTTTACATTGCTGTTAACTACTCAAATGAGTACCGACAGAAATTACACTAATTTTCCTGCTTTCAGTTAAGCCTGCAAAAAACCAGGGAAACTTGAGAGTGAGAGAGACCTGGCGAACAGACAGGATCACAGTGCACGCGTGATGCATAACAAGGCAGAAGTGAATGAACGAACTGGGAGAGAAATCTAGAAAGAAACCAGGCAACACCTACCTTGCAGGCCACGCGGTGGGGGCACAGCTTGCCAAAACCAAGAGGTGGCTGAATACGTCTCAGTAATGTAACCACATCAAGATGTTTTATCCTTCCCCTAGAACCAACACACACCAGTTACCAAACACACATCCATTCCCCCACAATATACTATGCTCTGCGTTAAATCTTATCAGAGAAATGATCTAACTTACTTTGCTTCAGGGTCATACTCTGACCATATCCTTTTGAACTCATCCAAATGATGGGGACCCAGGATAGACCAGTCACGTGTCAAATAATCAAAATTATCCATAATGACTGCCACAAATAAGTTTATAATCTGAAAAAGTAATTAAGAACAATCTGCCTTAATTATTTTGAAATTAAAAAAATATTTTCAATAAATAAAATAGCAGGTAGGTAGCAGGTTAAGGATTCAAACAAATTCATCTCTTAAATGATGATTTCTGGCAAATATAATCAAATGTCACAGAAAATACATGCTAATCATTTAACTGACTAACTGGAACTCTATCAGGTGATGGTGCTGACAAGAGTGTGATTCTATCTTAGAGCACTCAGCCTTTGACACAGCCTGTAACACTTTTTTTCTCTTCCTTGGTTTGCCAGGTGTCACTGCATTGAGCTAAAGAACGGAACCAATACATGTATTTGACATAGTGTAGATCTCAGGAAACAGCTTTCGTATTAATAGGATTCAAAGTCATGACAAGAAGACTTCTGCATACATCTTGTTAACAACGAAGATGATACAGAACAGCAGAACGTGTATGTTTACACATTAGTTCACAGAATTCTGTTTGACCACTCTCCTTTTGCAAGAACAGTACTGTGAATAGAAAAAAAAATTAAAAAAATCAACCAGCTTAGACCAAACACCTGCAATGAGGAAAAATGTATTTCAAATATTATATTAGAGCGAAGAATCCATTATGCCATGGATTAGGGAGAAAGGTTACCATTCACATCTCATGTGCCACAGTTTGAGCACACTTGTAGAGACACAAATCCAAATTCTGCCAAGTTTAAACAATACAAAAAAGCATTACTAGTAAGTCAACGGAATTGCAGCCTTATAATTCAGGAATATTTAATGATACTGTTGAGAAATGTATGAAATAATAGGTGATGAAATGACTGTTAACTTAGCTCTCAAATATGCAACCAACCACTCCAGCGTACATATAGTCAGGAGAACAGCTTGTACATGGGAATTTAGAACCACAGCACAGTTTGGGCTGGAAGGGACCTTTAAAGGTCATCTAGTCCAACCCCCCTGCAGCGAGCAGGGACATCTTCCACTTTTGCTTTGGTTGCTCAAAGCCCCGTCCAACCTGACCTTGAATGTTCCAGGGATGGGGAATCTACAGCCTCTCTGGGCAACCTGTTCCACTGTGTCACCACCCTCATTGTAAAAATCAGTATAAAATCCAGGATTTAGGCCTGTGTATGGGAAAACAATCTTGCAAAAATATTTTGGATATGGGATCTACAATTATTCTCTGAACCCACTACTCTTTTAGTTCAGAAAAAAGTCAAAATGCCAAAGCTCATTTCTGTTAATAAGCACAAGCCGGACTCACCAAAAACGCACAAAGCATGTAGAAACTGATGAAATAAATTATAGCAAAATTGCTTCCACAAGTGTATTCTTCCCCGGGATTATAATCGGATTCTGGATCACAGCGTTTTCCAGGCAAACATGCCAGCATGATTTCCTGCCAGGCTTCTCCAGTTGCACACCTTTATAAGGTCACAAAGATAAATGAAGCATTATTTGACCAAAACAGATTAAAGATATATTAATTTGTTAAGTTCTGACAAAATTCTTGGAGCTGTACAAAGACAAATGTGAATACAGATTGTGAACTTTTCAGAGCAGGAACTACTTAAAAAAAATACAGAGCATGTTTCAGAAATTACAAACACAGACCTGACTTTGTAGACACGTTTCATAAGGTAGACTAATGCCCCATAAAGGCTCACATGTAAAAATTTGAACCCAAACCTGTGATTTACAAGGTAAATACTTATTACAGTGCAGCTGCTGTGTACAAAAACCTGTCATAAAAGCTCAAAGCATCTATTTGTAAAAGATTAATTGCCTTCTCAGCATGGTTGAAGAAATTCTTGCCTCTAACTTCCGCTATTGCATTTTTTGCATAGTTGGGTAATGCCTGTGTACAGACCCACGATTTTAAATATTTAAAAGACAACTACACACCTGCGACATTTCTGGCTATGTTCATTACCTAGTTTGAAAGGTATGAATGTCCTTACATGCTTAAAGTGACTTGGATCTCAGTGGGTGATGCCCTGGGTCTCAGATAAGGAGCGACCTGCCGGTCTTGCCAAGCAGGTTAGTAGCAATGCATAGGAGCCAAGCGGAGTTACGGAATCACAGGGAGAGAGCTCTCAACATTGCCACCTTTAGAGGCATCCCTGTTCCATGTCATTCCCTCTCCTTGCTCCGGGACATTTTGAAGCACCCCTAGCAAATGTTTACCCCTTTCTTAAGCTCTCTAGTAGAGATTCCATAATCCCCCTGCATCAAAATCTAGCTACCCTTGCATCAGAAAGTTCTGCCTACTGCTTATCGGGTCTGCAAATTACACCCGCTGCTTCTTGTCATCTCTTCAGCAGATGTAAAGAAGAGTTTATTTCTTTATCTTTGCAACAACCTCTCATTTTCTCAAACTGTCATCCTAGCTGTGCTTCTAAAGATTACAGTAAGGGCACAGTCTCTTTCACCTTTCCCAACACCCCGACAGTGGACACCAGGGCTCACTGTATTTGGGGTCTACATGCAGACATCACTCTGCATGAGTGATGTTTCACAACACTGAGTGTTTCACAACAGCTGCAATGAGTTTAGGTCTGGATCACCTGGATGGAACCCAGCACGCAGCCACGGAGAGTATGTGCTTGTTACACTAAATTGCTTCTCACTTGCAAACACATTTTGAACAAATGCATGGTACGAGAGCTACTAACATTTTTCATAGATCAGTGAAATGGGAGGCATTAAGTAAGAGTTAAGGTTTGCTCACCTGAAGAGAAGCAGCACAGCTTGGGGGAAAGTCTGAAAATTGTTGTTTCTGTTTATTTGGTTGTTGTCCCTCATGGCCACTTTTCCAAATACCTACAATAAAACAGGATTTTGACTTTCATCCTAGCAACCTGTACTGTCAGAAGCTGTAGGCCTTGAAGTCTAAACTTGCTTCAGTATGTATGAAAAGCGCTTGCTTTACCCTTTTTACATTTTTCCTAATAATGATGTAATTGCAGTAAATTTATCACATGTACAAGACAATTCTTAGTAATTTATTTTGGCATCAATAAGGCATTATAATACTAATACATATTCCAGTCTTTCAGTGAGAAAATACTGTTTTAAACTAGCACCTAGAGTCTTTTATTGCTATTAAAGCCCTACTATGTAAATATTGTACATACTTGTAGTAAGAAATATTTGCTGTCCTGAAAACCTTAACTCTAAATAATGAAAAAGAGATGCAAAGATGGAAACCAAAGCACAGAGAGTCTGAGCATCCTGCCCCAGCCAGAGATGGACATGTGTTCAGTTCTTCAAAATTAAATGGTGATTCCTTGGCCATGGGACTGTTCTTTTTCCCAAATATAATACATTTACATCCTCTTACAATACAGTGAAGGCTGTTACTTCATTTAGAGATTAACACCATGATGCTCAGTATACGTGCTGCTGGACTGTAAGGATATTAAGTTGCTTTTGGATAAATGATTAAGAGAAAGAATCAGGAGGAAAAACCACTCTCTGTAGCATGTTTCTTCTCAACCCACTCAGTTAGGGCCTCCCTTGGTGCTGATGTGAAGAACCTTTACAACTCTGAGAACAGAAACAACTCTAAAGTTTCATGGAACACAGAGCTATCCTAAGGCCTTCTGACAGGAAAACTGCTGTTATCAGGAGGGGGGACAACAGAAAGAAAAGAAAAAAAAGAGCCAGAATTGCAGCCCACATTCAGGATTTCTAACAGAGACTTTTGCCCAAGTGCTGACAGTCATCCAGCCATGCTCCTCAGGCACCACATCTCACGTGTGACACGGAGACTACCACACAACTCAAACCACGCTGCCAACCACAGCTCCACGCTCGCTGCCTTCGTCTGCTGCTTTCCTGCAGGCTGGGCAGGCCCCTCTCCAGCCGCTATCCCACACTCCCACTAGAAATGGCCCTGGAGTAGGAATTTTAGGAACAGTTTCCCCACAGGTTTCTCCTATCTAGCGGTCTCCAGTAATTAAGCCTGGAGAACCTCATCTACCCTGTCTGCACTGCTGCTGGTGTGAGCAGTAGCACCCTCATCCCAACAGCACATTTTTACATTTTAATTTACTTTTTTACCTAATTTACATTTAATTTACATTTACATTACCAAAATCCTTTCCTTGTACATCTTGTACGCATCTCCTACTCTTGGTTAACCACAGGTTCAGCTCTGCCTAAATCTTTACCTAGTTTCTCTTCCTAGCTTTATTCTTCTCATATGGGAAAGATTTTTTAAAAAAATAATTAAAAAGCTGGATTTTTAATGCCTGATTCCCAAAGCAAGTCTATAGTAAAAAAAAAAAGCCATGCATTCTTTCTATACATTCATGCATAGGAATAAACTTCACAGTACATGGAAGAGGAGTGGCTCCTTTCAGCAAACCAAGATACTATAAGCTCACACCAAGCTCTTCTCTTGCATCTTTTTGGATTTTCTAACTACCAGATTCATAACCAAAAAAATATTTTTATGCACTCTGAATACATAGATACAGCACCGATATCAAAGGAATGTTTCAATAAGCACCTTAGGAAACAAGTCTGAGAGTAGCCAACACTGTACTTCTGTTTAATGCTAAAAAAATTCTGTATTTACCTGCATTCCAATGACAGCATAGATGAAGAACAGCATGGCTATCAGAAGAGCAACGTAAGGCAGAGCCTAGAAATGGGACAGATGCATTGTATTTTAATAATTTCACACAATTATTTCAATTTCCATTTAAAAAAATAATTTATCTGTGCAACACAGGCTTTTCCAAGGTTTTTCTTCCTATGCAAGTGCTTAAAATGTTATTACCTGTTGCTCTTAATATTCTGCCACATACAATGAACACAAGCTTCATTATACTTTAAATTATTTCTGCCAGCAATCCAGGGGAAAGGATCATGTTTAGAAGTTTTTAATTTTATTTTCATTACTGATTCTGACAACACAAAGATATTCCTTCTATACAATTAAAAGAGTTCCATTAACTTCATGTTCATCAGAGTTTTCAGGAGCAAGGATTCAAATATCTATTTGCTACACTTCTGAAATCAGTTTTATATACAAAAATAGATTAAATTCCTCTTTTGTAGTCATCTGATAAAATGTATGGAAGTATGAGACCTCTGTGTGTCAAACCTATCCTATCCCTTCTAGATATACCAAATATTATTTTTTTTCTGAAGTACCGTAGAAATCTGATGGTAACAGCTAATATTAAACAATAAAGAGTGACCTTTGGACTCACTGAAGTAATTGGTGAAGTTTATCTTGGCATTAGTAGGCAAATATATTCAAATATGTCATTACTGATAGCATGAATTTCCAAAGAAAAGTTTTTTGCACTCTACAGGTATTGCTTTGTAAGATTTGGTGTATGAATCGTTGTAATCATAAAGCAAATTTCAATAAATTTTGCTAACCTGAAATGACTTAATAAATGTCCATAGTAAAGTTCTGATTCCTTCTCCTCTGCTAAGCAGCTTCACCAACCTCATCACCCGGAAGAGACGGAAAAAAGTGATGGAGATTCTAGCGCTGTCCTCAGAGTTCTGAAGAGCATCATGGAGAAGTCAAACCAAATACAAACTCAAACATGCAACACTTCCAGAAAAACAACATCAAATGCAAAGGTGGAAGAGGTAAGATTTGAAAATGTATCTTGAGAGCCTTTTCATCTTGATAAGCATGACATGAAAGGAAAAAATACATGCTAAAAACACAGGACCTGTAGAAATGCTTCACACATCACATGCATTTCCAAGTTTTCTGGTTTGTTAATAAGGATCATATTGGGTTTGTTTGCAGTAGACTTCAATAATACATTGACAATGAATGCAAACCACTGCATAACACCTTTGTAGTAAGACAGTTATGAAAAATACAGAAAAAATTGGTGGAAAAGACATGGTAAAAAGAATAAACTCAAGTAAAGGTAAAACCACTGGGGTCAGTTTACTAATCTTACCCCAGACTCATCAGTTGTGACTGTTTCAGTTGGCTTTGGCTTTAAGAAATTAAAAACATTAAATATTAAAATCAAATAAAAGGTAAAAAAATCAGCTTAACCATAAACAGAAGGAAGGACATTTTTTTATTTCTAAATGAACATCTTTCAACTCAATATACTTCCTAAATAAAACATTAATATCCTTATTAAAACCTTCCCTTGAGCATTTCATGTTGGCTGACTCACATCAAAAACATCATTGGCTGACTCATCCCAAAATCTGCTAGCATAAAACATGTTTAAAAGACTCAATGGAAAGTTAATACAAAATAAAATATCTGCTCCTCTGTAAGCCAAACGAAACTGGCCATCGACTTCCACAGGTTGTATGAAACTGTAGCGGTAAGCCTAAGTAAAACTCAGGAACAAAGTCTGGGCGTCAAACTAGCCTTTCAAGGTCCCTGCTCCGCTGTGCTCTTTTTGAAGATTAATTACTTCATCACTGGAATCTCACCACATTCAAGTAATTGTGCTTTATATCACATCAGGAGCCCCCTTAAAGGGAAGTAACTTGCTTGAGTTAAGTCAGTGATGAACTCTGGGCTTTGCAGTGCTTAACGAGGGCAGATTTTCACTCTGCCAAAGGGATAAACGTTTTTTAGCCCGGTGACACAAAGGCTAACCCTCCCATGGAGGTGCAAATGAGAAGGAAATACTTGCACCCTCTCCGCACCTACGAAGTGCTCACACACCTGAGCTGGCGTAACGGGATCGGGCACGGGGAAAAGGCTTCGGGATCTGCTCGACCCTCTTGGCACAGAACTGCACAACCCTCGGGAGCTACAGGGAGGAGAGGGGCACACACCAGCTTCTTGTTCACAGGGCCAAACTCTGTGCCCTGTGCGGAAGAAACTTACTTTGCTCTTTGTAACATCTCTGTCTGTCTGTCTTTGGAGAAACTGTCTCGATATCCTAAATGGTCAGACACTAGCAAAGCTAAAGGACCAACTGTCCATGCTTTCCAGATTCACAGCAGCCTCTTCCAAAACTGAATGGCAGAGTCTTTAAAAACATTTATAGCACTAGAATAAATGGGATTCGCGACGTTAGATCCCAGTGATGGCTCTTACTCTTTGCCTAAAATGCCCTCCTTTTAAAGGGGCACCTTTCAAAAAATTATCATCACGTATAGCAGCAATAACTGTGATGCTTCCTCAGTGCTGCTTCCAGCGCACTCTGTGTGCATCACCCATGCTCCCCATGTACTTCACCCAGTAACACCTCCAGTATTGCTGTTACCCAAGATAAAACTTGGGGAGAAGGAAGGGAAAAGAGGCGCTCAGTGCTGAAAATACTAGCATTATATTATAAAAAAAAGTACTATGGTAAAAACCCAAGAGTAGGTAATACCTTGTTACAGTCAGATAATCAGTGGTATTTATTAAAATACATTTTGCCTATTACTTTTTTGCAAAGCATGCATAGTGTAATGGTAACACAAGGGGAAAATGAGGTAAAAATAACTGTTGTTCAACTATGTATTTATGCATTAGTGCCCTGCTAGGATACCAGTATTTTCTGAAAAAAGAGTTTTAAAGCTGTTCAAGGGATTATTGCTAAATTGATGCATTAATATTGGAAAAACCCAGATCTCCTCACTAGACTTCAGTAGGCAGAGTATTTGTAAATCAGCTGTAACATCTAAACTTCGTAAGCACTTACATAAAATACACAAAAATATGCTGCCAATGAAAGACAGTTGCTGCACTAGAAACTCCCTGCATATGTCAACAATTTGAAATAAACTCATCAAAATATAGCTTGAGGAGAAATTCATAATCACAAACATTGTAAATGCCAAAATATCACAAAACATGGAAACAACCTTGCAAAGCTATCTACCTACATCAATCACAAACCTGTACTATGTACACAGACCCACACTGCTGTTAAAAAGGAATTTTTTTTGTGTACCAAAAAGTTATCTGAAACTTCTAAAGAAAAAGGATTTCATTACACCTTCTTCAAATGAAGCCTGAAATTTCGTGTTAATCTCCAGTGACTGACTCATGCTGAGCTTGATACAGTCTTAAACAGTGAGCAAATTACTTAATTAGCATTCAATATTTTGTATCATCAAAAATTAAATTAAGTATTTGACAGATACAGAGCAGCTTAAATTACAGTATCATCAGAAATGAACACTAAAAAAAATGAAGTAAAAATGCTGGGCTTAAGAGTTTTTCCTGCTAGCTTTTACCAGAGAAGGATTGGGCTCCAGATAAGCTAGGAACAGTATTAGGACAGCAATATGGAATGGGATAGATAAGAACAGGAAAAGGATACTTTAGTCCTACAGACTTTTATTTAATTCCTTCCCAAAAGAAAAAAATAATGAGAGGTATGCATTATGATTTGGTTATGAAAAAAAACCTCACTGAAGGAAAAGTCAGTAAAAAAACGTATTTATGTTTAACTATCTTAATGACTACTTAATCCTCACTTTTGAAAACGCAGCCAGAAAACCAGATTCCCAAAACGGTGTGCACAGTTCTACTGCAGGTGCTCAGGAATGATGAGTGCAAAACCCCTCACGCTTTTTATTTTGTCCGAAGGGCACTGAACGCATTTGTGCATGCGTGGGACTGCGTAACACACATGCCTCCCGTACATCGCTCATCCTCAGCTCCTCCAGCCGAAGCCGTCCTAACTGCCTGCTCCTGATGGCTGAGCTGCCACTGCTGGGAACCATTAGGATGTCATATCCGAGAGATTATAAATCATGGACAGTGGAAAGAGCAGGCCAGGAAGGAAAAAGCCAAATACCTTGTTCACAAAAATTAAATTGTACAAAAATGCCGAGGTGGAGACAGGTGCTAGAAACAAACAATGAAAACCAACTCCTGAATCCAGAGGATTTTTTTTCTACTGGAGCTGAAAATATATTCAGCTTCGGCCCATCACTGGCCAAGTGTTTTGGGTACTGACATTGTGAGGTGAGTGTATCTAATTTTTTTCACTCTCTCTGGCATTTCCCTCTGATCATACAGCAGCTTGGTTTACATGACTAATACTAATTATAATGAAGCTAATATAGTTATATACCTCAAAGAAAACATTATTCATACTTATTTATAAAGGAAACGCTCATCCTAGAGACGAAGTTAGTTAGCATTTATGTGTGTCCATCCAGCATGAAGCAATATTAAGATCTAGAAAACTGGTAACACCATCTTCACGGACAGTAACAGACCGACGGTAACAGAACGCCTGCTTCCTGCAGATAAGGGAAAGCCATGTACTACCCAAACACAGCATCTGACTTGCAGCTTCAGTAATATCACTTGACATGCGCACACGTCAGCAGGTGGCACATTATGTATGTGTGGGGGAAGTATTAGAAGAGACTTGAGCCTGGGGGGGGGCACGCTGAGCAGAGAGTGTCTCTTTGGATGGCGGCTGCTGACCAGAAAGGAAAAAAAAGTATTTCCTGGGGTCAGGCAATTCACCTACAACCTCCTCTTTCCCCTCACCTCCCACCAGTCATTCCAACACTACTTGTGTCCCAAACTTCTTGGGACCGGCTGCTCAGCATCATGATTTCTTTGTCCCCCATGGGACTCTGTGATTCCTAGGACAACAGGAGTGCTTCTGGGATCACTGCTAGGAGACTGGTAATGGGCACAGCTAGAATAAATGAATGGCTTCTGTTTTCACTGCTTGGCTAACAGATGCACTGCAACGAGGTAAACAAGAACACAGACTGAGTTAATTATTCCACCTTTTCTGTCAGCCACGTGCCAGCTACACTGACAGCCTCGTTCAGCAAAGCACTTGATACCTATGTAAGCTCAAGCCAATTCTAAAATACTTCAAATAGCCAGTAACAGGATTTTTCTTTTTTCTTAATCAAAGTTGAGCACAGCAGCTTTCTTCCCTAAACAATCCCAGTCCTCAAAAAAGATTAACCAATGATCAGCCTAAATTTCTGACTCGCTGATTAAAATGTTTGCTACCAATTTTGGTCAAGTATTTATTGCTGCTTATGAAAAATTTAGCACATTTCCTAAACAGTAACTCCACATTACACTCTGTATATTGCAACAAAAGTTTGAAATAAACTTCCTAACTGAAAAAGGCTGCAATGTCAAAACTGTGAACAGTGTGAAACAGATTGCATCATGCATTGGAAGCAAACTGTAGCTCTGTGTTTAAGAAAAAATAAACATGGTGAAAACCAGTGGGTATTAGTATACTGTGTTCATCAAATGCTTCTTTTGTACAGGCTGTGCCAAAGGCTATGAAAGTATGCCAACACAAATGAACACATAGTGATGATGTAATCGTCATTACAAATATAGAAGGAAACATCTGCATGATAAACACATATGATGACAATAACATACATAGGAAAGCATTCAGGTTGCCAAAATATCTTCAGAAACGTGCAGTATATGTCTGTCTATATACATGTATGTATATACATACACGACTCATTCGGAGAATAATTACTGGAATTTAAATGCGCTAGCAAGTAGTTTTCTTCATAGTCTTACCAGTGTTCTCTATATCTCCTGTTCCACATGAACCAAATGCCCATATATATAATTTAGTTAAAATTTCGAATCAATGTGAAGAACCCCACAGTGGATTAAAAAAAATATTTTTCCCTTGTAAAATAGGTATTTAAAACTCTAAGTTCATAACTAACATGTTTGTGGTATAGGGTACTATTATAATAACTCATAAATGTTCAGCTGTGCAATGAAGTTAAATAAATTTTTAGGATTAACACCTTCATAAAATCAGATCAGAAATTTACTTCTATTTCCAAATTAGTTATTGCAACACAGTATAGATTTTGTATTGCAATGACTTCATACTAACAAAAGCAAAACCATACCAGCGTGTCTTTCTGACCTATCCTTAAGCCCTAAGGAGAGACATTTGCAGAAGTCTACAAAATGTATTAACAGTGTTAAAAAATATCAATTACTAGCAACAAAATATGCCAAGTTAAGTTCTAACATACCATACTGGTGCGTAAAGTAGGATTCAAACTGAATTGCAGTGCTTTTGTTCAAAACTGGAATCCAGAATCTCTACAGGAGCTGGACATGAGGTTTTTAATCCACTCCTCCACCCAAGCCAGGTCAGCTGTCCCGCCACTTACTGGGTGAGTGGGCAAATATATAAAAATAAGCACCAGCCCTCTGGGCACACCCTCCAGTAGCAATCTAGCTAACAAAAAGAGTATCCCACTGGTTATGAGTCAACATTATGCACTGCATAGTGCTGAAACGGTAATAACGGTGCTCCTTCTTGCCAAAAGGCAGAACATTCAATTCTGGTTTTCTGAGATTTATTTTTTTTTATGTATGACATCGCTATTAACCTCTGTCAGTTGTTACGGCTGCACAAGCACTGAATAAGCCTCATGCATTTACATGGTGATCCAAGACAAATAGGTTTTCCCGAGGGAAGATACCAATGCTGTTCCTCTAAGCTGTATTTCAACAAAAAACTTGAATTTTACTTAACCTCAAGCATAAAATTAGTCCCATAGGGACATTTGCACAAAAAAGAAAAGTGAATGCTCCATTATTTTCTCGACATTTTGGCAGCACATGAATGGTAAAAGAAACTTAAATAAGAAACGTGAATTAAAACTTTTCTAACTACTACCGTAACAATGTGATCATGCCTCTAAGTCATCCCGTGCTGGTCATCCAAATGGTTTCTGAGCTGACAAATAAGATAATTTCTATAGAGCCAGACCAGATTGAAACTTGTCTGTGATTACTCTTTTATTTAGAATTTGCTTCCAATTTATCTCTCATTGCTTTAAGTTATATATGACCATCTCCCAGAATGGACTGACCACATCTTGTGCCTCACTGCTCTTTTAATTGAAGAGGAACCATTTTTATGACCACACAAGATCTTGTGTGTCATGTGAAACTTTTTGAAAACAAAAGGTCACAAAACTAAAAAGTAATTATATAGGGTTTAGTAGTGGTTTATTTTTTTTTTTTATCGCTATACTATATATATATATTTACTTATACATACTTGCCTCTAAAAATTTCTAAAAATAAAATGAACATGAAAATCAATTAGATTCATAAAAGAAGAACTGGTTAAAGGGAGGGATATTAAATGACAGAGTAAACTAACAAAACAATCATAGAAAATAGTGTATTGCCAAAATATATGTTGCTCTGAGGTGGTTCATTTCTGGAGTTGGTCACCGATCAGTCCTTGAGGATGCTAAGCAGTCCTATAAATTGCTGAACATATTAAAACACCAATTTACAAGGGCTCAAAAATATTCAAAACAGTAATTTCCTGAATTATACATGAACGGGAGGTTACTGGATCAGAAGAATCAGCCTCAGGGCACCATATAAATTATAATAAAACATTTAAAAAGAACAAGAAAAGGAATAACAAAATAAAAACATGACCTTTAATTTCCAGAATTTAATACTGAAATGAATGTGATATGTAACTAGAAAGTCCAACCCACTCTCTTGAAAAACATGGGTTAGATACAAACGTGTTATCTGATAGAACTTGCTGGCCTTTGGAATTAGTCTAAGCGTGCACAGCCAGACCGTCAGAACGATGCTGAGTTTTTTCCACAGCATGAGGCAATTATATATGCAAACCTATAAGAACATTTAGTTCGTCTTGAGTACATTATTTTAGGTATTCAATTCTTTCAAGTCTTCTTTTACATTGCTTAATGAAGACGGCTGTACTTATGCAGTTACAACTGCCACAAGATCCGATTTTACACCAGTGCTAGCTGTTTACACTGTTTCAGATCACCCTTCAAACAAGGCTGAGCTGCCTCAGTTTAAAAAGTTTCTACAATGGGAATTTTCACAGGTGCCATTTCAATCACACTTGGAATCCCATCAAAAGCAAAGTCTTGTTCGCCTCTCAGCAGAGCTGTAGATTTCCCAGGATCACTGTCTATGTTAGATAAAAAGTACAGGTGGAATGGCACAATTCAGGATGCCCCAAAAATATTTACATTCTATAATACTGAATTTGGATTATAGAAGTTTACAGAAAACTAATGAAGTAGGAACAGTTCAGTAGATTCAAAACAATTAAAAAAAAAAAAAAAAAAGAACAACCTAGAAATTTCCCTGGACACTCTGTGGTTTTCACTGTTTCATGTTGAAAATGGGAAATCAAGCCCAGAAATATACTGAAACTGTAATACGTTATTGACTTGCACAAACAAAGCACATAAAAGTGGAAAAGACCAGAAACAGACAATACTTAGTAGACAAACAGTCTGCTGTGCAGTACTAGAAGACATCAGAGCTGAGCCTTTTTTTCTCTCATGAGTATAGCATGAAGAACAGAGGAATGACAGTGGTAGTTACTGACTGTGGTGTGTACTTCTTTCTGAAGATCACTACTTGATCTCCAGGATATTTTCGAGACAACTGTGTGCATTACTAAAGTGACAGCGTTCTTCCGAGCTGAAAGCTCAGCGGTGATCAGTTATAAGTAATGCTGTCCCATTAACACTCCCCATACAGGGTTAAATACAGGGTTAAATACAGGGACATTTCCCATGGTTATGGAAGTACACCTTGAGCTATTTTTCAGTTTCTTCACAATCAAGTACATTATGCAGTTTTTAGGGAAAGCTATTCTAAATGATTGGTCTTTTGATGCTCCTCTGATACTATGCTCATCTATACCAGTACTACCATGAATGGAAACAGTAGAAAATTGTAAATACTTGAGCTGCAAGTCTAAATCCAAACTTTTCGGGGAAAAAAAACCAACAAAACATCCAAAAAAACCAACCAAAACCAAACTACAAGCAGCTTTTAAGATCTGCTCTATGAAACATGATTACACTTTGAAAAATTTCTCAACAGGACAACGCAGTCCTGTGCTGACTGGCCCTCCCTGTGCGCTCAGGTTCCTTCAGTTCACAGGTAGAAAGACCCGTTGCCCACCAAGAACCCAGCAAAACAAGTCTAAGATCTAGGGGTTAGGCTAATCCTCCTGCTCCCACATTATCACATCACTCCTCTGCTGCTCCTTCCAGGTGTGCAGTTGTGACAGTCTCATATTTTAACATAACATCAGGGAGGAATTTTAAGGTGAGTCAGCCTTAAATTATTTTGATTGTGTTTACTCTTTGAGACGGCAGTGTAGACATTGCAGCTTTATAAAAAAATCTGAAGTCTTTAATGAGGGTTGATAGTGCATGCTTGAAGACATTCTGCCATCTTAAAAAAAAAAAAAAAAAAAAAAGAATACATTTGTTTTCTATATTCGGTTGAAATCAGTTTATAGTAGGTCATTACTATGCTTACCTAATATACTAGAACCAAAGAAGATTCAAAACTACGTACATCACCGTTGCTCAACAGCAGCAATTGCCACTAACTGATGCTGCCTGTGCCAAAGCTAATGTGCTCTGAAGGGAGACCGGGAAGGGCACAGTGTAAGAGGTATTTCCCTTGGCAGCCGCCTTATCCACTCATTTCTGCCCTACCACGGCCCACACTTCTGCCGATACTTTGTGCTCAGCACCTCATCCAGCCAACTGTCAGGTCCTCAAACTCTTGCAGAAGCGCAGCTCACAGCTATGGGGTAAGAACGCTGCGGGCAAAGGCTGCCTAAGGTCACAGAGACGCCAGAAGAGATCCCCATCAAACCACGGCCTCAGCCCAGACCAGCTGGAGAAATCCAAGCTCCTAGCAGGTGGTCTGCTGATCTGAACAATGCACTGAAACCCGAGACTGTCTTCTAAACAGACCTTACTTGAGTGTTACGCATTTTCTTTCTTTCCTTCTCATCCTGGAATGCCTGGAACAGACCAGAGCTTTTTCAAACACAATTTCTATTCCATGTTCCTGGGCAACTTTATTATCATGGTCTTCACAGTTGCAAAATCAAGGTACTATCTACATGGAATAAAGGGTATCATTTCTGCTATTGACTGAAGGAATGTGATCCTCAAAATCAGGTTCCTGGCATGAACCACTTTGGAAAATAAATTTTAAAATGTGTTTTCTCTGAAAAACTGTTTCAATTAAATGGCAACGGTAGCCACAGGATGGATTTGCTTCCCCAAAATATGACAGAGATATTGCAACTTAAATATTCGCTCACTGAAGAGTATTTATTCAAATTTGGAAGTATTTTGAAAGATTACACATATTAAACGTCCCTACTGAAAAGAAAGCATTTTGGTAAGTAATAAAGCCCACTGGGGCAAAAAAAAAAAAAAAAAAAGGTATCTAGAAAATAGCTTACTAAAACAAATTTAAAGAGAAAAGCAATGTGACCAGCCAGTCCCAAAACTGTGACTGCTGTAGAGAAACACGCAAGAGGAATATCCTCAAGGAACACTAAGCAACCATTTACATCTACAGCTTTCTCCGATTAACCTGTTCTTTGATACAGGGAAAATGTGTGCATGTGTGGGATCTCCTGTGTCATGGGTATTTCTGGATAACTTAGTTCTCCGAATGGTAGGTGGGTAAGATCTTCAGCAGGTGGAACACGCTAACCTCACCTACTGCGCCTGTCAGCTCCCTGAGCATTTTCAGTGGACGGGTTGGATCCAAGTCTCCCTTTTGAGGTATCAAGAAGCACTAGAGGGAAGAGGCACTTTCCTCTCAAATTTTATTTTGACTAGTTAAACAGAGAAACATCTAAGTATGGGAAGCACTTGCATGCCTGCTACAGAACTGGTATGTACTTCATTATCTCTCACTTATCATTTTGGTGATACAGCTTTCCTTGTTAAAACCAGCAAGTCAGAAAACAGGCTAAAATCAGTATTTCCCTTTTTTTTTTTTTTTTTTTTCCTTGGAAAGGGACCTTTCTCTTGTCCAAACACCTATATGTGTAAAGACGATCAGTCAAAATTTTGGTGAAAAGATGGGAGTTTTCCAAGTACTTTAAGAGTAATTCAAATTTCAAAATATTTACTGCAGGATGGGAATAGCAAAAGGAATAGGAAAAAAATAAATATTCTATTTCCCACAGTGTGGAAAGTCTTAGTTTCTCTATGTACCCTTCTTCTGCTACCTCATGAGATATGATTTCTAACATCACTCTAAAACCTGAACCTCCCACAGGAAAAAAACCCACATTATTTGTTAAACTGAGCCACTGAAACAATTTACAGAATCTTTAATTACCTTGGTCAAGCTACCTACAAAAATCACTGGGCTTCAAGTAAAATAGTAAAAGAGGTTTAATTCCTTTTTTAATGCATAAAGTGTTTTAATTATTTTCTGTACACACATAGAAAAACATAATTCTCATTGTCTCACTATGCTTTGTGCATGTGCAACTATATGGGTATACAGATTTATAACAACAGCTTGTATAAACATCTACATCAATGTTTTGGTCTTTGATTTCAGGATAAAACATACTTTTCTTAAAAATTATTTGGGGGGATAAAGTTTACATTTTCTGTATTTCTTGGTGACAGCAATTACTTTTTTAGTGCATGAACAGTTGCTACTTACATTAACTTCTGTTATAGCAATATCAACGACGCTACCAACAACAATTAAGGCATCAAAAGTGTTCCATGCATCAGTGAAATAGTGCTGTTAGGACAAGCATTCAGCAGAAAGAGAGCAAGAGAAAAACACAAACAGAAAAAGAGAAGAAAAGGACAGTGTTAAACATAGAAACACTCTAGGCTTCTCTGATGTACCACTATACAATCTAATCTTTCCCTTCCATAGCTAAAAAAAATTGGTAGAAAAAAAAAGGCTATTTATTTCCCATATCAACATAATTGACCTATGACTGGTCTGTACTCAAACTTTAGAAACATCAGATCAAAATCTGTGACTTGTCCAGATGATGGAAATAGTGGGGAGACAGAGAAAGAGAAGTAGGGACTGGGGAAAGTAAGCTGGGGTATACTCACATCAGCTTCACTGAGAACGACGTCTACTATGCTGCCAATAACGATGAGGGAGTCAAACGTATTCCAGGCATCACTAAAATAGCCCTGAACAGAGCAGGCAGGGTGCAAACGTTTGTGATTACACATGAAATGTCAAATATTTGCATACTTCTGTTTAGTTTTGCATAAACAGAAATTAGTTAAACAAAACCTGTGGTCTAATGAGAAAACAAAACAAAACAAACAATATTGCCTACTGAAGGAAAAGCAACATATATGTGCATGTGTGTGTATATATATACTTTATATATATACATGTACAGACACACACAGAGACACACACACGCACACACACGCAGTACACATGCAGAATACACCATCGTATAAGCACAACGTTGGCAAGCGAGCCATCATCCAAAACTGGTTTTGGACTCCTAGCAAGGCTGAAAAACTCTGACATACATACCCTAACAAGCATGACAAAATCCCTTGAATAATATTTCTACAAGACCAAGCCAACTGAAACCTCCTCAACGTGAATGACTTTGTGATAGTCCTAAGTGACTGGTAAAAATACTCAGAGGGTCAAAGCTCATCACTGGTTAATCATGCACAATTACTAACATGGAACTGTGCATAATTAGAGAACTGACTTAATCTTTCATTCTCAAACTCAGTGTAATACAGGCACTCACACTGCATTTGCAATCAGGGCCTGATTCTGTAACCAGTGCAGCCAGTGCTAGGAACCACACCAACTTGAACAATTTCATAATGTTTCTAATGCAGCCAGTCCAATGCCTGAAAAATTCATTTTCATAAATTGCTTAGTCATCCTTCTGACATTTTATGGCTTTAAATTTATCCCCTACGTCTATGTTATTGGCGCACTGCTGCAAAGGGTTATAAAGTGCTGTCATACAATTAGATGTCCACTGGCATCAAACCTGCACATTTGAGCAAAAAAAAAGATTTCAGGAGAAACCCTGAGGTAGGTTCCAGACTCAAGTCTGTCACTGGGAACAAATCAACATGTATTACTCTGTTGAAGGCAACTCTATGGAGACAAAGTACGTAGGTTTTCTGCAATATCTGGATTTTGCCTAGTTACTACAGAAATTTAGAACTGCAAAAATTTCTGAATTTATTAGCCAGCCATAACTAAGGTATGTACATTTTATACACGTGCATTCTGCTTTCCTGGTAATTAATTTTAAAATATTAACTTGTCAGCCACTGTTGAAGCTCTAAAAAATAAATTTAGCAAAAAGTTTAAAATGACAGGTGTGCCAGTCTAACCTTATGTCTAGTTAAACTTACTACACTGTTTAGTATAAGATAATGTTTTAGCTGAGTAGTTTGTTACTTGTGTTGTTAGCATAGAAAAGCAAAATCACCTACACAATTTTTTAGAACTGGACAGTATTCTTCTCAAGATTTTAAACAGAATTTCTAGTAACTTCATAGTTTAAAGGTCACACATGAGTGTAACCTTTGAAAAAAAGCTAATTTCATGTGGAAATTTGCTCTTTGAGATTATGAGAGCTGCTATAGAAGACAGCCCTACAGCTGTTCTAGAGAGTAAGTACTGCGCAGAGTCAGGAAAGCCTCATTATGTCGCTAATGCTACTCTCTTTTAGCTCTTTTAAAACACAAATTGCTATAATCGTTCCCTCATTTAAGGAAGGGGCTGTCAGAGGAAAACAGATCAGAGCATGATAATCACTACAGCCCTTTGACTGGGGCAAAAGCCAGTGTTCATGAATTTGGCCTCCTGAACAACCACGTCCATTTCTGAGAGCTCCTGCATAATTCCCTGTCACTCCTTCCTTACTCATCCTGCTTCACGAGAATAAGCCATTCTCAAAGTTTGTACTGAACATCACGCTGAACCACCTCAACAACACTGAAATTTAAAATTCTAAAGAGATTAGCAGCTGCCAACTAAAGAAGGAGAGCTACTCTCATAATATTCTTCCTGATCGTTCATATTCCTTATTTGTCTTATTTAAAAGTAGTATCTTTCCTGCTTTTAAAACAGAGGTATTTTTATATATATACATAATATAAGAGACTATTGGTGAACAGCAAACAGATAATCAGCACCATCCTGAGGTGTGCTACCCATCTTCCTCTACAACAACGGGAACCAAAAAAGGTCCTCTAAATAAAGGTTAATTTCAGCTACAGAAAAACTTACTTTACTAGACATGCCACAAGTGACTGAAATAACAAATTCACATTTTGATTCAATACAGCTGAAATACTTTACACATTAATTTCTTTTATGAAACCTTTTCCATCAGTATAGACAAATATTGTTCAAAGTAATATGTAAAGCAAAAGCATACAAATAAACAAAAAAACTAAGAGAAAATAAAGATGGTTTTGGAAAAGGGAGGAATGGACAAGTCACAGCAAATAAACATCATGCAAAGAAGTTGTTTTCACCACTGCAATGACCCAAGATCAATTCACTTACTAGCCATCTTTCCTTTTTTCTTACAAAAATCTGATGTAAAATGACATGAAAATCATTACAAGTTTAAGTAACAGCTAGCTATCGTGAAGCTGTACATATGGTATGTGTTGATGTATTATTTTAGATTTCATAGCTGTATTTGGTTTTGTACTGTATTAAACCATGCTAAGTAACAGGTTTTAGAAAATATGAAGAACAATGTGAAGAAATAATGCCTGCTCTTTTAAGTCACGTTGTGAAAAATTTGTTCATTGAGAAATGCTGAAGGATAAAATGACAAATCCTGGGGAATGTGTAGGCACAGAGAATTAACACCAGAATATGTTTCTAAACATCTACCATATAAGTATTTTAGCCCATTTAGTACTCTGCTGAAAAGTTTAGGGCCTCATTCTGCAAAATACTACTCTCAGGCAAGAAGTGTGCCAGCTACTCAGCATCACCTTTAATAACTATCACTTATCCAAGTTTTATGTATCTCAGAGCTGGGAGGCATTCTGCGGTACCTTGGTTTCAAACAACACAATATCATAGTAAAGAGTATCAATAATTTATAGTAGCCTTAAGTTTGCATGACCAGCAAAACCAAAAGAACACAGTTTTCAACGGGATTTTTGTCAACATATTAAGGGGACACTGTCAAGCAGTTGAGATAAAAACTAACGTGTTTTTTTATCTATCCTTATTTTTACAGAGTAATGGAGTTTTAATTTGATACTTTGAGCATCTTTGAAATAATTTTTTAAATGCACAAAATTCATAAATAAAACTGTCCTTTCTGCCAGACTAGACTAAGAAACCCACCAGTGACACAAATGTAGAGGGAATGAATCAGCCTTTCCTCACGGACCCTAGAGCAAAACATTACATTGGGTTTCAGATTGTTCCTACTATTATTAAATCTTAAGATGAGTTAAAGCGATTCATTGCTGTTTTAAGCATTTATCTAGTTTAAAATTTAGATTACTGGAAGACATTTGCATTCTGTTTAAGACGGCTAGCTGATTTGCAATTATTAATGAACTATTTAACATATGTTGCCGATAGGTGTTTTGTTAAAGAGCATCCCACAATGTAAAAAGTTACCATCTTCAAAGAATAACAGGAACAACCTTAAAGATATCTACGTCCCTTCCCTTCCTGCTAATTAACCTCTGCCAAAATTCTTATTACTACTGTGGCCTTTTAACCTTGTCCTGCTAATTAACAAGTTTAAGGTGTTCTTTCTTCACCTATGGGGAAACGAAACTCAGGAGACGAGGACCATTCACAGTGCCTGCCCTTCAAACTCTCAGGGTTCTGACCCAGGGATGCCTCACAGTAAAAGCATCCAATCAGACAGAAAGCAGGTTGCAACAGAGCTAAAACTCAACTTGTACAAAGTCTTAGAGACCAGTATTAAGCCATTGCATTTGATGACGAGTAGGAAGACCATAATACGAATGGAGCACTGTGATCTACACAGTCATGATCAGACCACTATATTTTGCATTAGCTGCTACTCCTGACTACAGTCACAAGTGCATGGAGAACCATACAAGGATTCACGATCTTCTTTCAAAGAGCAGATGATAAAATGCAGCAAACTCTTCCGAAACTTCAGGGTGAAACAAGGATATAGAACAGCAAATACAGATCAGGAAAGACAACCAGTGTACTCATCACACCGTGGTCCACGTGTCTGAACTAGCTCCTCTGGGGCCTCATACTGTGTTATTTTTAACAGTAAATCCTTAGCATTTAAGTAAGATAGGTGACACAAAAATACAAATAAATTCATTAGGAATGTATGATGGACTGGACAGTGCAGAGTGAGACTACTCTGTATGTAATGTATATATGTAAGCATTCACCCCGAACTCCACACTTCACATCTCAACACCAGACCTCAAGTGATGTATAATGTCTTCACGTCTGCAGGCAAGTACAAGCTAGCTGTAAATCAGGGAGCTCAGGCTCCGCTCCCAAGCTCACGACTAAATGCAAGCTGAATAAATAGTTTTGAAAAGCTGGAAAGCAGTTATACACCTGTTCCACGCGGAGCTCTGGGCAGCTATGAGAGCTAGCTGGTTCAAAAGCAAAAATCAGGTTGCCCACAGAGCCCACAGTCGTCCAGTTTGTGACTGAACACCAAGAAAGGGCACAGTTCACAGCCGATTACAGATGCAGATATCCTGATTACTTTAAAAGAGCAGCAATGGAAAATGAAAAGTACCAGCCTTAGATGGTGAGATCAGTGAACCTCAAACGGCGTGTCTGGCTTTTTTCAAATTCCATGCACAGCAGGCGACCACACTTCACTTATTTACATAGATATAAGCCCAGAACAAACATTGATTTCATTGTAGTGAAAATAAAATTTGGTCCAGTTTTTCATTATTAACTTTTGCACTGTCATAAATGCAGTATGGGAACTGAACAAAAAGACTGCATTAACTGCCACAGTCCAATTTTCAACTTTATTTTCAATTAATTATAGCTAACAGTTTTTCTTTTGCAAATCTACTTTTGAAAATGTGTGTCTGCATTATTCATTTTGACAGTGTCCCTTTAAGGCAAGGAATCAACCACTCGGTGTGGGGCCCTCTACCAAATATTGTGTATGCATAGCTGAAAACATAAAAATCTAAAAAGGCTATTGCATATGCAAATTATTTATGTGTATGTTTGAAGTACTTGGTTATATTTTATAAAGTAGGGAAACAAGTTTGAATTTTTAACTAGGAAATATAATATACAGGTCTTTACTGGAGATTAACTTAGTGTAAAGTTAGGAATGTAGTACCATGAATAGGAGAAATGGTAATCCTTGTAACAGGAAATTATTTATCTGATTTATAAAGGGACATTTTAACTACCTCAAACTACTCCAGATCTCATCAAGCACCTTGTAATATTTTTTCTGATACCTGCATTTCTTTTTCTGGAGTTACATATATACATATTATTAGACTAACAGTCCTATTATGACTTCACTGACAGACAGAAGTGGGAAATTCTTTTTGATCTTTGAATAATACGTAGCTAGTGTGAAACTTATATTATACTTAATTCTTGTAGTGATGACCTAATTAAAGCATATCTAAAACTTACCTTGGGTTTGAATGCAATCACTTTCAAAACCATTTCAACAGTGAACACTCCTGTGAAAACCATGTTCATAATGTCCATTGCGTCATTAAAGAGTTTAGACTGTCCATAGTGCTGTGAATAAAAAATACAGTACTTTTAAAAGTAGAGGCTTTAAAATATCCAGTGAAAGTAAGGCAGTCTAAGACAAAGCTGGCAAAACTGAGCACAGGAAAATATTTTCTAGTAGTATTTATGATGTCATCTATATACATAAAGACTAACTGGATATCTTGGGTCAGGAATGGAGTCATTTAAATTCTATTTACAGAATTCTATTTTGTTTAGGCACTGAGCGGAACAAAGTTGTCATTCCTCTACATCCTAAGGGAATCTTCAGAGAGATGGTTTTGAGAGAAAGACTGTTCCTCAGAAAAGGAATATTAGACAACAGCAGTCTCCCAAGTTTTATATGCTAGGTTTTAAAAATACCTAACCTTGTGCCACACCTGCTTAGAAAGCCTGCAGTACGTTAGTCACAGAGTAACATACATCATGTAGGATACTTTTAAAGAGTTTCTTGAAAAAAATAGAACAGTTTTGTAAACTGAATTTGAACCATTCTTTTTCTTAAGAAAATCTGAAACACTAGAGTAAAGAAAGAGACAACTTGGAAAAGTAGATAAGAGAATTAGGTGGTGAAGAGCTGCATGCATAATGCAGAAAACATAAAAACATGCAAAAATACACACAGGTATATACAGATATACAGCTAATATATGAAATCATGTTTGCATGAAGGTTTGCATTAACACAAAACTAGAGTCGCTCCATATAATGAAATTTTTAAACTTGTGAAGAAGATACAGACCCAGATGATAGAAATATCATAGAATGGTTTGGGCTGGAAGGGACCCTTAAAGATTAGCTAGTCGGATCCAACCAAATGTGGAGTAGTACATGCACAAATGGGCACAGAACAAGTACAAAAACTACACAGAGGTGAAGTAAAGCTTAAAGGCACTACATAAAAGAATATATTAGATAAAAGAATCTAAGGGGTTGAGAGAAATGTTTGCAAACAAAATCAACTTCAGATTTTCTTGTACATGGATAATCTTGGGCATACATACATATAACATAAATTAAATTATACTGGAGGTACAAAATAAAGCTCAGAGCTTGATTAGGTTAGGAAGATCTTTATCAACATCAAGCTGCTTTGAATAATTTTACTTCAGAGAACTGACAAACACACTGGAACACATCACAGAAGAGTACTATTACCAAAAGTGCTTTTCTCAAGTTTCACTTCATAAAATAATACAGGTTGTCATAAATTAAAGGCATTATATCCCCCATATCCTTCCCTGCAATTTATGCCAACAGCTTCAAAAGAGCTGGTTTTCCTACCTGCATAGCCAAGCAAAGTGTGTTCAGCATGATGAGGACAAACATGATGTATTCAAATCCAGTAGAATTCACCACATACCAAAACTTGTACTGGTAAGGATTTTTTGGAATATATCTACGAAGAGGACGTGCCTTCAAGGCATATTCTACACACTGACGCTGTAAAAGCAAATACATTAAAAAATGTCAGCCTGTACCTAACAGTTAATCAGCCGGTAAAATAATTATTAAATTAAAATTGTTAAATATAAGCCTTAAAAACAGGCAGTCTATATACTTGATGTAGGGTTCTTAAATGTTAATAATCAAGTAGCTTACCAATCCTCACTTGGTTATTTACAACTGTTCCTAATCACATACGTTACTCAGCCACATACAAAGAATCAAATAACGGTCATGGAAATTCTGCAGTGTTTCACCTTTATACATGTAGTAGTATATAGTAGTATACCATGGACTATACCTATGTAAATGTATAGTATATGGTATGACTATTAATAACATGACTATTAATTCATCTGTAAGTCATGTTTTGCCCTTACTAAGTTTTCAACCACCAATGGAACCGCATAGCATAAACCCCTAGGGTCAGCAAATTAAATACTGAGGAAGTGTTATTCCTAATAGATCAGTTAAATTGCCCAGCAAAATCATGTCCCATATGTAGGAACATCATGGATTCATTTCCTACTCTGTTAGTGCCTGAAATCTGCATGTAGGCAGGGCCTTCTACTTCTCATTTGACAAATGCTTACAAAATGACATGTTTGTAACCGACGGCACAGAATGCAGAATGAATGCTGCCTGAAGTTTCATGCTCAACTTCACTTAAATGAAGTGTGTTACAGTTGGACAAGAGTACCTGAAAAATCATGACTGATGAGTTTCTCAGTCAAAGGATTAAACAGTAAAAGGGGACAGATATTTTTTTTTTTTAATTTGAATCTAAATATCCCCTGTGAAATTCTAAATAAAGGGGGGGAAAAAAAGAAAAGAAAAAGAAAAAGAAAAAAAAAAAAGGAGTAGAACATTTTGAACACTTTGGCTTTGAACACTTTCAGACCACAGAACACAAAATTTATTTTCCTGTTCCTATTGTAAAACCTACCTCTGCTGTACTGTTCTTAATGTGACACCAACAAGTGAGACACTAAGAAGCTAACAAGCTTAATGTAACACCTTTCACAACAAAAAGACTGATGCGTTGGGCTTGGGAAGAGGAACATACAGTGACCTGAACACCAGCTGAGGGTATTTACCAAGTCCATTATTTTCCTAAAATATGTGTTTGGTGCCCTCTTCTGACCCAAAGCAGAAAGGAAGCTCTTCAAGCATAAATAACAAGGAAACTTTCAAAAGTTAAAGAGTTCATTATTTATTTTAACCTGATTTTTGTCCAGCTCACAGTTCTTATACTCTTGCTCTCCCTGTTCTTGGAATGTAACAATCACAAAACCAACAAATATGTTCATCATAAAGAAAGCAATAATGATGATATAGATGATGAAAAAAATGGAGATCTCCACTCTGTAGTTGTACACAGGGCCTACGTTCTCGCCATTTGAATCAATGGCTTTGTAGAGCAGCCTGAAAAACAAAAAAAAATTTATCTTTATTAGCATTAAAATTACAAAAGAGAGTAAAATATGCAGACTCAGAGGACAGGTTCCAGAAACAGTCTGCTGTTTACTGGTATCTTTATCTAGCTACTGACAGTGTTTACCCAGAAGAACCACACTGCACAACGTTACGTGCTTTTTTCCAAAAAAAACCAAGGTAATGACCAGATGGTTGTATTATTTATTTTCTTCCTCACATTAAGCTATCCTCTTAGACTTTTCTCATTTAGGGAAATAGCAAGTGGCAGTTTGCTCTGCCTGGGTTTCTCTATGCAGTGTACTATTGCCTGATTTTTTAGTAGAAGTTTTACTCAAAGGCCTAAAATTTTCATGTTAGTATCATTTAAAGGGCATTGATTGATAAACATTTAAAAAGATTACTTCCATTAGAGCTAAGCAATACTGCATTATAGCAAAAGTAGCTGAAAGACTAGAAATCAAACAATATTTAAAAGTTCTCCTTTTAGAAATAGAGGTGAATCAAGAAATACATGAAAAGTGCACAGATTCAGAAGTAGATTTTTTTCCTTCCTCCATTAGTCAGTTTTTATACCACCATTTAAGACTTCTTTGTTGCCCAAAAATGCTCGGTAAATGATAGGGAACTGTCCTGGAAAATGTAACCATCCTAACAGTGCTGGGAAAACACGGAGAATGCACTCACGCTGGCCAGCCTTCAAAAGTGGATACTGTAAAAAGGGCCATCATAGCAGACAGGACATTATCAAAGTTGAAATCACTGTTTTGCCAGACCCTCTCTTTGACCATTGGATTATCAACATCTCCGTCTTTATAAACGATGTATATCCCTCTGTGGGTAAGAAACAAACGGCCATTAGTGAAATATTAAACTAGTCTCAGAGTTATTGAATGCGCTATTCAAAACAGTTTTATTTCACTCCCTCCCTAAGCTTGCTTTATTTTCTTGCTAACCTGTGCTTTCTGGTGGATTTAAGACAACAGTTCCAATTTACACAAACCTAAATGGCCTGACACATCCCTGCCCATATCTGCTACAGTTTAAATTAGTCAGCATATAATGCGTCACATTCTCTAGATCAAAGATGTTCTCACCGGCATTCCTCGGGATTCTGTTTTGCCTCATCGGTGCACCTGTAGAATTTTCCCTACATATAAAACAAAAAGCAATGACAAAATGTAGAATATGCAAAAGAAACAAGTTTATACTATGACGCGTTCAGAATGGGACCAACCCAGTTCCAGCAGCAACCCACGGAGAATTCAACTCAGCTTCACTTTTCTTGTTGCAGTGTAAATTTTGCGCCTACTTACCTTGAAGAGCTGCACTCCGATACAAGCAAACATGAACTGCAGCAGAGTTGTAACAATCATGATATTACCGATAGTTCTAATAGCCACAAAGACACATTGAACAACATGCTGGAAAGAAAGAAAGGAAAAAAAATATTTTAATACAACTTGTTACTTAGTATCACAGAATACATACAAAAAAAATCTATTTTATCACCCTCCTCAGATTATTTTTTTTTAATTACTATTTTCATATTGTCAGTATTATACCTACTACCATGATTAAACTTGTTTTCTAAATTTGTCTGTAAGTCTGTTGACACAGACCCATCAACATGGGCCTGAACAACAATTGACTGAAAATTACACAAGTACTACAGAAAAACAATTAAAATATCACTCTGACGTGTCGGTTCACAGCAAGTGTTATGGTCAAAATCTGCTCCCATAGCACTGGTGTTCCTCCACATACAAGCTGCTGTGAGTGTGGGCAGAATCTGGCCTTGTATGTTTAAGAATCAGGAATGGATTTATGTCCTTGCCCTGTGAACTTCTCTAGGCAATTTTTCTTGTGCAAGCATTTTTAACCTGAGGTAGAACTGAAGAATCAGGACAACAGAAATAGAACTTAAAAAAATAAAATAGACACCTTAAGTCCTTTTGCTCTGTTTATTGCCCTTAGAGGCCTCAAGACTCTTAAAACTCTGAGGATCTTCACAACTGAGATAGCACTTGATCTAGGGGGGAAAAAAGAGTTATTCTGTTATTTTTATAGTAGCTGATTTCATTACAAAGAATAACAGTGTTCTTGCAACTTCCTTATATGTGAAATTTCAAAAAAGCTACAAAATATATAAACAAGATTTTTAAAAGTATTTCTTTATTGAGCCTTTATTAATATTAGAAAATAGCACCAATCTCATAAATACTATAAGGATGATTTTGATTTCTGGAGCAGCTTGGGAATTAACAGCTCAGTGTCTGACACTGTAATGCAATTAAGTTTGGTCAGGAGCAAAACAGTCCCCGAAGTATTTTTCAATGTTGATAAGCTCTTTCAAAGACACATTCAATGAATGCCTTAATTTCCAGCCAGCTGGAGATGAAAAGATCTCAAATGACTCACATTCTCTCTGCTTAAGTAGCTAGGGCTACATTTTGAGGAAATAATAGCAGGCAGCCCTTTACAGAACACATTGTGAAGCTGAAAGCTTGTGCAATAGGTATCTGGTACAAGCAGAACACCAAGTGGGAAGCAGCTGACTGACATCCAGCCCTTGCTCTTTTCTAAGCCACTAAGGGATTTACAGATGATTTTAAATGAGGCACAACTGGTCAGTAAGCAACTTCAGACCTTTTATCACGTTTAGCCTGATTCAAACAATGCAAAAAAAAAAAAAAATCTCCTCACTATCACTTACAGTTCTGATTAAGGTACAACTTCTCTCCCCTTCAAATACTCCCATTAAATACCCCAGCAGGTCAATGCTGAAAGAGCAAGCTCGTAAAACTAATTGTAGATGTGGCAACAGCACAAAAGAGGGTATATAAACCTCCTGAAGCTCCAGAAATTACTTGCTCTACAGTACAGTGTCATGACGCTCTTCTCCGCTCTCTTGGTGATAGCGGGAAGCAGCAATTTGTTTCCAACCCGCATTAGCAAGGAGTTACAACACCCTCCATACAAAGCGCTACCTCTTGCCAGTCCCAGCCCTGAACACCGACACTGCACACCCACACACAACCAGGGAACAAAAAGGAGCTGAAAACACTGATTTCAGTATAAAACCCCAACGCAAAAATAAATCATTCACACTATCAGTACATTACTTACTGAATACCAAACGATACCAGAGAAACACCCACAACCAGCAAATCCAGCAAGTTAAAATAATTCCTGCAGAAGGACCCTTTATGAAGGAACGCTCCAAAAGCTGTCATCTAAAAATAGAATTGTTACATGTTTAGTCTATATTTCAATTTATAAAAATTCACATTTAGGCTGTTTACAAGACACTTGCCTAGAGTATGAATGCATACAGCATTACCTGACTTCCCCAAAGCAACTGAGATATAAAACAATCCCACTATGTACATTAATTCTTTCATTTAAATCATAACAATTCCGCTCAAGCAACGCCAGCAAGTGTGTTAATTGCTTCTGATGTTAACAAATGTTACATTTTGTGTAAGAACTGGTTAGGCTGATGTGATTACACTGAAATGATTTGGCCTTTGTGAGAAAAATTACTACACAAACTATAAAATCTCTCTGTTTACTAAATGGTCAGGTCCAGATTCTGACTCCTAATCATTCATACTATCTTGAGAACTGAAGGAGCCGAAAACGTATTGCAAAAACCTGAGAGTCAAATCTGGTGCAGAGCCATCGCAAGGCTGCATAAGGCAGCACCACAGTGGTGTTTGCCTTTGGGTCACAGGGACACGTTAACATCACAAGTGGGTATCTAGGAATAACCTAAAACAACCACCAGGTTGTTTTGTATTACGTGCGGAAAAGGGTCCCCAAGGTATGCAAGTCTGTGGGGAACATCAAACATTGCTGTCCCTATTGGACTTTCTTTTCACTTTCTGTGCCTAGATTAAGATGAAAAGCACATAAAGGGTACTTGGTAAAGGAACCTGCATGCCTCGTTTCAGGTTTCATTAGGAGCCAGTGAGAGAGACTCTATTAATTATGGCTGCAGACAGATTCTGGGCAGATGTTCTCAGGTATCGCAAGGCTGAATTTGGCTTTTAAATCTATTAATTAGACCTTTCCCACAACTTCAAGTAAGTACCAGTTAAATAAGTGCACAGAGAAATCCAGTCAAGCCATCAGAAGCACAGAATCTGCACTTCAATAGAATTTTGCATGGGTTTTTCAATGTTTATGGATTAAGAAAAACACTGAAACTAAAAACTTGAAATTAAAATAAGGATACCTTTGAAAAATGCCTTGTAGTCAGTTCAGTCACATGGATTCTAATTTCTTCAGCCTTAAGGTTCTCTTAAAAAGACCTGAGTGCTCTCAGCTACTCACTGTTTTCCACAGGTAAGAAAACTCAATGCCACCTGGAGAACATCTAATATTACCTGTGCATTTTAAACCCATTATTTTCTGTTCCGTTCTATTGCTCAAGATGAAGCAAAAAGACTCTATTTCCCTTCCTCTTGCAGCAGACTATTACATCTTCCAAGACTTTTGTCTACCACAATGTAGAACCGCGCTACTGCCAGTGGGCATCTCCACCTACTGCATCACTACTCGTGTGCACAAACTCGCAGGCCTTTAGCACAAAACCCCATCAGCAAAGCCATCTATCTGCAAAGGAATGCAAACTACAAAAGATGCATTTTTCTTGGAAGCCCTCCTTCTCCTGTTAAACTTTCTTTTGTCATGATCAAAATAGTAAGCGTTCCTCAAAACTAGAGGAATAAAAACCCTGGAGGTTTAACCTATGCCATAACATAAGATATATAATATACTTACAAAATTTCCAATAAATTCCTAGCTCTTTTCTCCTGCAGCTGTACAGAGTATGGCTAAACTCATTAAAATCAGTGGGAGTTGAACACTAAAATAACCCTGCATATTAAAGTTACATATATCTACAGTCATTTATACTGCAGTATATTATCCTACATTATTAGTATATGCAGAACACAAAGTTTCCTCTAAAAACTCCCACAAAAGTAAAGATATATTGCCCTAAAAATACAGGTGAAGTACCTATCTCCCATCTTTATCTGGAGGCTCGTATTTCAGTCACTACAAATCCCAGCAGAGCAGATGCTCCAGGACGCTGAGCCAGGCACCTGGGGCACCACCAGTGCTGCTTCTTCCCTCCTGCCTGTACTTCCACATCAGTGGGGACTGGTTTAAATGGTGTGGGATTAGCACAGTTGGGGCAAGGTTAAAAGCACAAGGCCCTAACCTGACCTTTGCTGTGATGTTTTCATGTATCCCAAGTACAGCAAATAGGAATTGTAAAGTGCATTTCAGCGCCACGCAGGGATTACGTAAGAGAATTCTTAAATGCTTTAAACTGATGTTGCCCCTCTTCTGTTACTCATATCCTCACCACTACATAATGTGGAAATCCTCCTGTCTGCAGAGCACTCAATCAGACAGAGTACAAGGAGACTCTCCACACGCTGAGCGTTATTCTGTGTTAATGCCTGGGGTTTTGGACATTTACGAGTTTCTTCACTGCAGCTGATAATATTGCCTCTGGTTATCTTAATTTCAGTTTCATACACTTTTTGCCTGGAAATTAAGGAATGCTATTGATCCTGCAGGTCTAGTCTTGATTTTACTTCTTGCAAAACACGCAGCTTCTGTACAACTTAAGACACTGTGGAAAGCACAGCACAAAACCCAGCACGGGAGACATGGAGGACTCCAGCCATAAGCAAGCAAAGCCAGCGTCTGAGATGTGTTAGTAAAGCAGGCGCTGTATACGTACATCTGTCACGTTCTGGCTGTCCATTGCATTTTTTATGGTACAATTTATTTTTCTGTATAAATACATGTGAGTGCACTGCAGGACAGAGCTTCCTAGAGAAAGTGAAGTCAGGAGCATCGACCTTTTTGGCTATGATGGGGCTTCTCGTTTCGTTACAGTATTTTACAATGCCAGATTTTGGCAGCCCAAGTTCTAGAGCTTCCTGCTTCCCTTGGGCAAGTCTTGAGTCGCTCAGCATCAGAATCTTTTGCAGTTTGTAGGAATACCACTTTTCCCACCACATCCAGTTGTGCCTCTTTATGCTATGCTTTGTAATTCCTCTGCCAGAGGAGCACAACTGGAACTGCACGAGCTGCACCGCCTGCTGCTCAGAGCACATGGAAGTTCACCAGCCCTCTTCTGCCACAGAAATGGTGGTTACGTGTTTTGTATGGCTTCTCAAATTCAGCGTTGGGAACTAGCTTGATCTAATGCTAATCTTCTCAGGGCTTCTTTCTTTCTTTCCTTTAGCTTGGCCTTTCTCTTGCAGTGAAAAAAAAAGGATGTTACTTTAGAATGCCACAAATGTTATACAATAAATCAAGTCTATAGCAAGCTCCTCACTGCTGAAAATGAGAAATATGGGGATAAATATACGTCTGGGAGAATATTTATTTGCAAGCATAAAAATAGTCTACTAATTACAGTACAGTTTATCTTGTAAACAGCCCAAATATTGCACCAATTAGTATTACATCGCATTGTGAAGAGTATGCACAGCAATATGAGCAAAAGCTGGGAGAAGAGATTTTGTTAAGCTTAATCCTCAACTGGAAATGCAAAGTTTATGTACAGATTCTTAGTGTACCAGAAATTTTTAAGTGTATAGATCAGGGTTACTCAACCAAAAGCTCATGGTGAATATGCACAGCATGAAACTTTTAGGTGTTGCTTGTAAATATCTGAAAAAATATTTCACAGATTTCCATCAAAAAATTTTGATTTCTTTGTTCAGCATTTTCTTACATGTGAACCTAATTCTCATTTATGTGGCTTCATTGCCAGAGTAAGCCTCACACATTTAAAATCTGAGTAACCCCAATGGATGTTCTTAACAATCAGTACACAAACTATACATTAAAATGCCATTTTTTGACTCATGCATGGGTAATACATTTAAGCAAGCATATTTATGCCTTTCTTTGTATTTAAATGTATGCCCAAGATAAATGCAAAGTATCTTAGTATAAAGATAGACAAATGCAAGATAACTTGCAAGTCCTATTGCAAGAAAATAGTTATCTACTATTTTAGCTCTGTGAATATAGTTCAGAAAAAGAAATGAGAAATTACATGCTCCCTCCTTAAAAGACTGATTATGTCTTTTGGAAATGCCAGAGCAAGGAGAAGGAAAAGCTCATGCGCAGCGAATTCTTTTTCCCTTTTCTGATAACTGTAAGATTAAAAAGGGTAAAAAACGAATCATTAAATTGATGTAATGATAAAAAAACAGCTTCTTCATGCACCCAATGGTAAAAAATAACCAATCAAAACTATGAGGAACTGTCAAATTAAAAAATCCTCTGGTTTAAAAAAGTTTAGCTTTGATCGCTTAGAGAAAAGGCGAAGAACACTTCAAGTGCCTTTTCTTGGCAGGTGACACACAAGGAAAATCCTTTTAAACAAACTTCCTTTAAAAACCTGTTACCTTCAAAATGATCTCAAATGTAAACATACTAGTGAAGACATAATCTGCATACCCTAGGATCTGGAAGGTAAACAAAAAGTTACAAACATTATTGCTAAAGCTGCTTTTGAGCTAACAAGGATCAATTAACAATGCATTACCTTTAACAGGATTTCAACAGTAAAGATGGCTGTGAAAGCATAGTCAAAGTAACCAAGTATCTGCAAGGTATAATACGTGCCACAGTAAGAAATCAATCTATTAATAAATTTTTACAGTTTAGACCACATACACAACACCACCTGAATTAATCTAAGTAGGTAGATGGGGAATTTAGACAAAGTAGTTTAGAATTCCAGCTATTATGCAACCATTTTTATTTATTTAAAGATTTATCAGATGCCACTGTGCCCAGGTATTAGATTTCAGCCCTAAAGAGTCAACAGGACGCAAAACCCAACACTTTTGTACTTTCTTCAGCCTTTAGAAGAGATACAGAAACTTACACTAAGAATAAATACTTATTAATAAGTATTTTTTTTAATTTTTTTTTTTTAACCGAAGTACTACATGAAAAAATAAAACTTCAGTGGATGCTTCTGGATTGCACATCATTCTGCATTCTGCCACATTATATTGTTCCTGCATAGACCGGGCTAGAGCATCACAAAGCAAAATGAACCAATAACTAAATTACTTAAAATGAGCACTACAACTCTTTTTTCTTTAACTTGGAAGACACAGCAGCGATTTATATGTAGGAAATTTAAAAGAACCCACAACAGCCGCATAATGATATGCAAACTTTTAAAAAGCCCGTGGACACGGTACTGGCCTGGCTGCTGCCAGCAGGAACACTGCCACATGTGTCAGTACAGCCCAGATTTCACCCTTTCAAGGTGGCCCTATCACTTGCACCAAATTTAGCGATCAATGTGCACTGCGGTAGGGTACTAGTTTAGCATCAAAGATCCAGCAATTCAACTAGCAAACAGCTGTGCACAGAAACATGTTGCCTCTGGTTCAGCAGCTAATAAAACGGGAAGGAGAAATAGAGACAACACACACAGTATTCCTGTTAGATTATATAAAATTAAGTATTTTTTTTCCCCCACGTTCAGTTGATGATCACATCCTTCTGGCCCTTGCTGTGGCTGAAAAAATAGGCAAATATTAAAGCCATTCAACAGAGATTAAGCAGTAAGGAATTAATTCCAGCATTAAAGGAAACTATTTAAAGGCATTCCAGTTTGTAAACTTTAATTCTCTTGCTGAGCTGGCTGGTTGAAGCAACATGATCGCCGAAGGCAGTAACAAGAAAAATATGTAGGTCTTGTGCATTTGTGAATATTTACAAGCGGGCAATATCTTCTTGAAATCACTCACACATTGTACCTGTGTCCCAAACAGGAATAATCCTTCCAGTTACCACCACTCTCCAGTTACACCTTCCTAGCATTCCCCTAGCTACAAAAGCAATTATCAGCCCTTTGAGCCATTTCTACAATTACAATTTCAGTATTCCCCACCAGCTGGCTTTTTCTTACCCATTAGTGTGATTTATTCATTAGATCGCACTTGTCCAGTTCTATAGGTACAGCTCTACTGAATAGTACATGAAGAGTGTCTTTGTGCTTTGACCTCTTTTTACCTTTGAAGAAAGTTCTAGCTTTGTGGTTTCCACTAATGTTACTAAAAAATTGTTCAGAGAATGTCAGCAGCCAAAAGAGGACTTTCAGAGGCTGCATTGACACTAGCAAGAACTAGAGGGATGCAACTTTTACTGATCTAGTAGGCCCACCTTTCCTGTAAGAAGTGGAAGAATTTTGTTAACTCCATGGCAATCTCTACAGATCTATTTATATCTCAGACAGGAGAGGCCTGGATGTTTTGTCAAAGTATCCCAAAAGTCCCCACAGTTGCATCATCTCAGCTATTTCAGATCTAATCTAAAGCATGGACAACCTGCAGTAACATGAGAGGCTTGCTTCACAGCTAATACAAGCACAACAAATGTAGGACAAACATTAATGGTTATGAGAGTGGATTTATTTTTGTTCCTCTGTCTAATAATTGTGCATTTGAGTAACAGGCAAGCCTACTATATTAAGAATTTAAAATGGGGGATTCAGGAACTTGTTTTAGGAGAATAGAGATGTTTACTCACCAGGTAAACTACAATTCTACTGAATATCAGAGACATTTCTGAAATTAATATTCTTACAAATATTTTGTTTCTACAAGCATATCTAAAAAAGGATGCAGAAACACTTGCACATTTTCAGGTTTGTATATAGGCTGAAATGGCATTTGACTCTGAGTCAAGGCAAGACCTGGGCATGCTCTGATCCTCGTCTTACACATGAGTTTAGGAAAAAGTAAAACTTGTTTAGTTTCTGATACGTCCAGTCAGAATCCAGGGATCTTTGCATCCGAACTGGTGGTACTCAAACTCCTTAGTGTGGCCACACTAGCTTCCTTGAAAGAGGAGGTAATACCCTTATGAATCCATATACTCACTAACGGAAAAACACTCTGAGCTCCCCAAGACCATATAGTACAGTCAATGAAGGAGAAGACAGGACAGGTCAGAGTCTATTCCCAACATGGTATAAACAGTGACGATTTTAACTGGCATTTTTAAATCACTGTCAAACACTGCGAGGCACTAAGAGTGATTCAGGAAATGAGTACCAGCTACACAGCTGAAAATTACGAAAAAATATGAAAATTATCAAGATTATGCTCAGCTTGAGCATATTTCATTCTGATATATTTATAGCCACAAAGGAAAAACATTATGTACATAATAAATGCTTCTAATACCTATGATGTTCCATCAATAAAGTTACTTGTCTTTAAAGATTTATGTTTTTTAAAGAAAAAAGAAAGTATGACTTGAAAAAGGAAAAGGAAAATTTCTTCATTTTTAAAACTAAAAACCAGGCACTAGTCCCAAAGGATTGTTGTCCTGTGAGGATATATTTATCTTCAGACATAAAAATGAAGGGCTTACATTATTTCGAAAAGAGTGGCTGCGAATTGGATCTTCTGCTGCTAGGGAAACACTGCTCAGCATGATGAAGACAAGGATGAGATTGGTAAAGATGTGGTGATTGATGAGTCTGTGGCATCCCACTCGAATTCTGAAGAAGAGATACAAAAATATACCATGTGTGCAAATAGAATTCAGCAGATGGCTAATATACAACATGTTTTCTATTACTCTGCCAATAGTGGCAGAACAGAGCAACCATAAGCAGCTAACAGCAATGCAAATGCTGAAGCTATTGCTCTGACTTCTATAAATGTAAATAAATTCAAAATCCAATCCACCTGTAGTGAAAATGCACTTATGGAAAGAATCTGAGAGATTTCCAAGCTCATATTGGTTTTCAATGGGTTATGAACGCCACGACGAGTTCCAGTGCTCATACCACTGGGCGCATACCGAGGCCAACGTCAAAGAGACCAGCACCCGATAGCAAGTCATTGCACATCCCCAGTTTGATTTGATTCTTATTAAAGCTGTCAAAAATAATCGTCTGGGGAGATGTGGCTTAGGCTGCAGACCTCATCGTGCTACTTAGAGACTCAACCCAAATCAGAATCTCCCATGAAGAGTTTCTTACAGCTTTACAGGACCAGTGGGTGTTGAAGGTTACAGAGCTGCTAAGTTTCAGCCACATAACATGAAGTGGAACTGTACCTATGCTTAGAGTCACTGAACCCAAGGTTAGTACAAATGCTACGGAGCACCTTGGGAAAGTATGTCCAGGACTGAATTGGCAAAAAGGCAGGATCAGGTTCATAACTGGCTAACACTGGAGTTGACTAAATTCTGCTGAAGAATCAGAAGGTGCTTGGGGGAAAATTTGTTCTCCTGTTATTAAGGAGATGATTTGACTATAGTGTATCGTACTTAAGTAAGATGGTCGTTTTGGTGTGAGAATACGTAGCATTAGTTGAGGCCAAAAGCAACTTGACATGTTCGACAAATATAATGGTTTTGCATTCAGCATATGTGTTCTTAAAACCGCTAGTTCAAATAGCTCCCTTTCCAGTTTGTTTGAAAATACTAAAGAGCTTTAGACAACCCATGCAATGAATAAGACACAAGCCCAAAACATTGTACCTTGATGATCACACCATCTTTTAAACTCAGCTGCGATGATCTCTACCACTGAGAAGACAGCATTCTCCCATGCCAAAGGACTCCTGAGCTCCCTTCTATGACTGCTCATGAAATTGCCATATATATGTTCAGTCCGTAAGAACGGAATTTAGTTCACTTGTTCACTTCCATCCAATAATCAGTAACAACTTTTACTGACTACTGAAGCTTGCTTTCTTCATTAGTATAGAACTTCAAATGCTCTGGAGTTAAGACTGAGCAGTGAAAGATTCCAATTCCCCCTAAAATCTAACTATTATTTTTCTTAATTTTTGAAATAATTTTTCTTTATCTTCAGTGTTTGCTTTAATCTCGGAAAATGCTGTTACCCCATGAGGAACATATACATCCTTTCTTCTTCTTTTTCTCACTCTGATTTTCTTTTCCCCCTCCTCACCTGTATTGGCCCCTAAGGTCACTAGGAATCCTGTCTCATATAGACGATGCTCAGGTCTGGCATCATAGTTTTTATATCCAGTGACTAACGTACTAAATAGTTAATATACATTAAAGGGTACTTTTCGGACATGTGCAGACTTAACAGACTATATGAACAAAATGCTATTACCTTCAACAGTGGGAAGCAAATTAATATATTTTCAACTTCTTCTAATCTACCAAGCCATTCAGGAAATTTTAGCAGAGAAGTCAATCTCTCTCCTGTTGATGATAATGGAGTTCTGTTCCTAACCCCACTGGAAGGAGGCCCGTTCCTTCACTGCTAACCCTTGACAGACTAAACCAGTATTTTTCAAAATCATATTTACGGATTGGTGCTGCTGAAAATGAAGAAGGCACTCCCTTCAGGGATCGGTGTTATCTTCTCCTTCATATTTAGTTCCGATAGTCTGCGGGGACGTGGGCCTGCTGGTACCTCTGGTTCATCCTCCTCCTCTTCTTCATCTTCACCTACTTTAATTAAAACACTTTTTTTATTATACAATAAAATAAAATGATGTTTTGTTCATAACAATATAAAAACATGGCTTGTATGAAAATAGATATGGCTTATAGGAAACACATGTTCATAGCATGGCTTTAAAAATCTATGGATCAGTATATGAACATCCATATCGCTGTCAGGAGCTTATATACATGTTTATGTGCATATATGGGTGTGTGCACAAGCGCCCTGAGTGCACTAATAGGCTTTACCAGCCTGGCCAAGCTCATCTTAGGACACAGGCTCTGGAGCCCCTTGAGCTCAGCCCCTGGCTGTCAGTCCGTGCCTGAGCTGCGACGTAGGGGTGCTGAGCTCTGCACACTGGCTGAGCACCCAGTGCTCAAAGGGTAGGGCACGTTTCTGTGAAAGCCATCCAGACAATCAGACAGACCTGATTTTTGGATAAGTATGCTCACTGGACTGGTAGAAGCCAAGACAAAAAACGACTGAACATCATCAGCCCTGGAACGCCCTTTTTTTGTCAAACATTTCGGAAAAGTTTAGAATTTGCTCTCACATCCATACAGCATTACCATCGCAGTCTTCAGGCTCGCAGTATTAACACTCGTACGCTGTTTGTGCTGTCTAGGAAGCTGCAGGAGAAGATAAATGTGTTTGGCTACATACCTGGTACATCACAGGGTGGATAAGGATCTTTATCCTCATCCTCTCCTTCTCCGTATTCAGTAATTGTCACCTACAGCAATGAAAGGGATGCACATGAAAAAAAAAAAATTAAATATAGCCTGGAATATAAAGTTCAACAGAAAGCAAACCAAATAACACTCTGAAGTCAGGGAAGTGATCCCTATGTTAGTATGAGTTTTCTGAAACAGGTTAATTTTGAAACCAGAGAAGAGCTGGCAGTTTAATACATATTTTTAACATGTGATTTTTCTATAGTATCCATATTCTTCTGGCTGTATAGATCACAATGAGAATATAACCAACAGGCTTTGGTAAAAATAACCATGAATGTCTGAACATTCAACTAAGAGTTTAGCATTCACTGATCTCTTCCATGGGATTTAACAGGCAAAATACCTACAGGGATCCTAAAATAATGTCAAATATTCCTAACATCAATTATTTCATGCCCTAAGAGTTTCCCTTCTCATAATATCCTGAAATCAAAAGGATTTCCTGAATAAAGAGACTCTGTGAGGATGCAGAGCGTCAGAATTAAGTTTCCTTTGCCTAGAAAAAAATGTAGCGATGGGGTTCACAGAAGAAATTGTACAATGCACAGTCGTCTTGAAAAGGACTCCCTAGCAAAATAAGTAAAACTGCTTCTTAGAAAAGACACAATTTTTAGAATAAACACCTTGCTATCCTTGGGCTTCTTTTGGTCACCTTCTGACTTCTCACTTTTTTTATTTTCCAGACTCTCCTTTCTACAAAACAATACAATAACAATTACAAAACACATCATGTAAAGACAGAATATTTTAAGTTCGTTTTTAAATTAGCTATATCCATCCTATGAAAAGTTAAGCAAACATACCTAAAACCATGTAGTAAAATATTGTAAATTATTTGCACAGCTGCAGGTGTTAGAGCTATAAAATCTATTGCATTTGAATGCAATGATCCATTTAAGAGATTACAATTTTGAACATAATTCCAGAAGCTAATCCCTAAAAAATTCAATGCGTGATCATTACTCCTTTCTAGAGGGATAAACTGTGCCCTTGGACTCATACAAACAACTTGCACTGACTGCAGTGGGCCTGCACTGATTTCAAAGGAAGGTTTTCTTCTTGTCTATATAAGGCTTGGAGAACTGATTCCACAGGGAGTTGTGTACTGGCAACAACAGATACATTCTTGATCTAATTGTGCAATAAATCCTACCACTGCAATGTTTAAATATCAGCTGGCTTATCATTATGTCCTTAATTCACCCCTTTTTCCCAATTACTACCCAACTTTTATCTAAAATCACACTAATAAGGTTTTGGTTTAATGTGTCTAGGTAAAATCGTTCATTCTTTTCCCCGAGTTAAATAAATTTTGAAGAAGGTAAAGACATTTAAATAAAGATAAATCCTTATGAAAGAATTCAGTGCAGCCTTCTTCTTCCCTCTCCTGCTTGTTCAACATGCCCATGCTATCTTACCTCGCATTCTTTTTCCTTTCCTTTTCTTCAGCTTCTTCTTTCTGAGCTGTATTTAGACTTTCAGCATCCGCCAAGTTATCCACAGCAATGGCCAAGAAGACATTTAGCAAGATATCTATTTCAAATGATTTTAAGGACACAATGCCTCACTATACTTGTTTGGTTTATTATCAGCATAAACACTGACAATGTGAGAGATATAAAATGCATGTTCCCGACCTACAGGGTAGAGATTTGCGATGCTGGATGTAGTGTAAGTAACACTCATTTGATGGACTAGATTAATACTGGGTGTAAAATGAGCAGAGATCCATTAGGGTCACTGATTTTAAAATAGCAGAATACTTGATTTTTTTAAATCAACGGAACTCAACTTTATGCTAGCCTGAGCAAGTTTCAAATATGAAACACTGTCTATTAAAAGTGAAGACTGTTCAGGTGTTTTGAAAAATTCATTTTTATAATGCACTATCTTCTGTGTCTACACCAATCTATATCAAATTCTGTACTTCAGTCCATACCAGTTAAGTACAAATACTGGTAAAAGCACCACACAGTACAGAACGTAGAATGTTTTTGCCCTTTTATCATCTCCTGACCTTTTAAGAACTTCTGGGAATGACGCTAGTTTCTGTTGCTCCATGGGGCCAAGGAAGTATTTCCAGCACACTGAAGGCAGGGAAGGGGAATGCTGCAGCAGACTTAATCCTAACTGACTCGCCATTTCTCCAAGCAGATTTCTCTCATCTGGTCCCTGCACTGTACAGTGGATCACTGTCCCCATGTCAGTGTCTCTCCAAGCAGGGCTCAAAGGGATGAACGGAAATTATTGCTATAGAGATCAGGGTACATCCTTGCATTTTCAGAGGGGGAGATGTCAAATAGAGACAAGCAGACAGAACAAGGCTGTTTTCCCACTGAAGAAAGGAAGAAAGAAAAAATTCTCTGCTTTCTGCTATCATGGTGGCTGCAGATGGACTCGGAGAGCACTGGAGTGTCATTCGTTAGGGAATGGGCGTACGAAGAAAAGTCTATTTAAAGGACTTGGCATGTGCAGAAAGCGCTTGCTGTCCACTGCAATTTACTCCCTCCCAGAGAAATTTCGCGTACGTCCCTGGCACGCAGCCTCATTTGGAGACATTTCCAGTGACTGCAAAGGATACAGTTACCACAGATGAAGAGGATAATGAAGTATATACAGACTATCATGCCAGACGATGATGGGCCACCATATGCCATTATGCCGTCATACATAACAGCATTCCAGTCTTCACCTGTTAGAATCTAAGACGCAGATACGTTGTTAGTAAGCTCAGCATCAAAAAGAGCAATAGACAAACAGGTTTCCTCTGACCACAACAGACAATAAGGCTAACCTCCTGTATACATCAAGCAACACCATAATCTTTTCATGCATTGCTCTAAAATTGCCATTTAAATAAGCACCTCCGGAAAGCTTGGGTTTAACTCTACTAGCTTTTATTTTATGCTACGCGTTTACAATGCTGAATTTCAAAGGCAAAAAAAAAATAAAAAGAGAAGCCTAGAATTTTATTGATTTTGGCATGCAAAAGTAAGAACCCTGATCTTCAGTAAGACCACATACATAATAATGCTCACCAATGTTCAACACTCTCAAAAATCACGTTAGTATATCTTTTAAGGTTCTCCTTTTTTGAAATAGAGGCCATAAATCTTTTCTAGTGTATAGGATCTACTTAGTCCTGCAAATTGGTCTACCTGGTTTCAGTTTTAACAGGGACTGGCCACCTTATCGTCAATTATGTGATACACATACGACCCACATAGGCTACTGATACAGCTTTTGAAATGGCAGCTATTTTAAACTGAATGGAGCTCAGTGCTGTGGGAGAATTACAGGATTTTCTAATTGGCTATTGTTTCAAGAAATTTCACCGAAGTCTAAAAGAATTTTACAGAAATCTGTTGATTAGTTAAAAGGTTCGTTCATAAGGCGGCAACTCCACTTTTTCTGTACTATGACAAGAATTCTGAGTATTACAATGCAGGTTATAGGGGCACTTTATACATTTCTAAGCAACTTCTTAAAGTTAATCAGTTCCGTCCTGAGAAAACATGTAATACTGACTCTCCTTCCAAGTAATTAAGTGGTCGTTCAAGAAAACCATATGCATGCCAGTTTTTGAAATTCATTTTTGGAAATCAAGCTGACTTTCATAGCTGTGAGCACTCAGCAGGTCGGCTGCTCCTGAGTGTATTCTGAAACTGGAGGAAGACGCATCCGTTTGAAAACAAAACAGCCTAAAATCCGAGTAAAATCCAACTCCGCTGAGTTTGAATGTACGGCATTAATTTTTTTAAGGGGCAATATCATGTCAAATGTGGACACTTTTCCTCTTAAGGGAATTTCTCGTTAAGATTTCCTTATGTTAAAATGACATGGAAAGATTTTTCACTTGCTCTGGGCAGCCACCAGATGAAACTTCTACCAAAGAGAGAGGAAGTTGGCAGAAAGTTGAGTCTTGCAGGCTCAGCTTTAAACACTCACCTACAATGTCTGAAACCAAACATTGTGGCAATGTGCAAGACTGAATATGAAAATGGCTAGAAAGATGAAACCAATTAGCCCAACTCCAGTATGCAAATTGGAAATAATAATTAAATAAAATCATTAAAAAGTGAAAAATAAACTGTAAGTATGGCCCTATCTTTCCACAAGTAACAGACAAGTTGCTTTAACGTTTTAATAAACCTAACAGTGTCTCTTTAAAGAAATTCATACTTATTTTTATAGTACAGTAAGCAATAAGACCCATATGCAAATACATAGTCTAATAACACTTCTCAATTTTTTTCCTGCTTGAGAAGAGCTAAACTTTAATATAGCTAATGAAGTTATAGAAAACAATCTGATTAAAATAAAAATAACATTCCACCTCTTTTTCTAGTCATGTATTTGATGGACAAAGGAGACTTAATTTTGTGAGGTAATATGACAGCTATGTTGCATAGATAGATCAAATAAGACATGAAACAAATGGTACAAATGGTGCAGAGTTACCGGAGTACTGAGTTTAATGAGCAGAATGCTACTTAAAAGTAAACTGAATAAAGAGTATTCGTGAATTTATCTTCAGGCAACATGACCACTTAAACAGTTTTGTTGATCATCAAAAGTTAAATGTTTCATACAGGATGAAAGAAAGTTACCTGGAATACAGTTAAAAGAGCTTGTGGAAAATTATCGAAGGTGCTCCGTTTTGTTTGAGTTTCATCAAAATTAAATTTGCCTCCAAACAGCTGCATTCCAAGCAACGAGAAGATTATGATGAAGAGGAAAAGCAGAAGCAACAGTGAAGCAATGGACTTCATTGAGTTTAACAAGGATGCTACCAAGTTGCTCAGGGATGCCCAGTGCCTATAAATTAAAATGCGTGTGTTAACACACACCAAAAAAAACCCCAAACAAAACAGTAAAAGAGCAGCGCATGATGAAGTATTACAAAAGAATTGCTGATCACCCTTCAGCTATCCCTAGAGTTAGCAGTATTAGTTAATCTTACCTTGTCACTTTAAAAATACGCAGGAGACGAACACAGCGAAACACTGAAATTCCAAGCGGTGACATAATTTCCAACTCCACCAAAATGGTTTCAACAATGCCACCACAAACAACGAAGCAATCAAAGCGGTTAAAAAGAGAAACAAAATAAGCCTGTAGGCCCAAGCTGTACATCTTTACTAACATTTCACAGGTGAATAAAGCCAGAAGAACTTTATTTGCGATATCTGGAACAAAATATTAAAAAAAAAAAAAAAAGACATTCCTGAATTGTCTCATAGATTCCATTTTTATTTTAACATATGAGTACTATACTTTCTATACTAGTTTGCAGCCCTTTGCTTAAGAAGGAACTATTGTTTTTTTATGTTGGACTGTATTTGATACCTAAGTGCCAAAAGTTACACAAGGACGTAAAGCTTCCTGCCACCCAAACTATGAATCTTTCCAATCCATCGTGCAGCTCATGGCTGCTCAGCTCCAAGCTCAAGTCCACACTGTAACTTAAGCAACACAGCCCACAGCTCACTCTGCTGTGCCAGTTACCATTTGCTTCCACATCTTTCAAGCACAGTTTAACCATAAATGTACAGGTATTTACAACTTGGCATTGACAGGTTTTTGCTGGTACACCATTAAGCCGTGTTACGGTTGTGGAAATCAAATACATTCAGTCATTTCTTGTATCTCCCTTTGGCTGGGCTGAAAATCCTTCAGGACAGTAAACAACAACAAAATGGCAAAGTACAGCAGTAGCCACTGATAGAATGCCAAGTATCCACAGTCAAAAACAGGACAAATAATTTTTGATTGTACCTTGGATCTGGGTCAGCCAGTCAGGCTGATTATAATGTTCCGATGAGATAGTTAATGTGTTCAGAAAGACCAAGACAATAACAAGCCAATAAAACGTGACAGATTTTACGGCAGCTCTGCATTTTCTTCGATTAAATCGATTCCAGCGACGCCAGCGTCGACTGAAAGTTCAAATAAAAACAAATTTGTTATTATACAGAAAACATATGAATTTAAGGAGCGCTTCTCCTGTGTAGAAAACATAGTGCAAGTACGTACGTGTGAGCAGGTTATTTTCATAAGCACATGCATAACACTTCAGATAGTTGTGTAAGTTATTACCAGTTGCATTGTTAGGGCGTACTAATTTGTTACTCCTTTTATAGTTTTCAGCAGACATTTTAAATGGAAACCTCAACTTTTGGAGACTCTAATTGCCTGTGACATAATTAGATTAAGCTGCATTTAACATTTCATTGAGTAACAAGATACATCTGTCTTCCCAGGCCCCACACACCTAATTGCAGTAAAGAAAAGCCAGTGAAGCAACTTAGAACTCAAATGACATTTAGTCCGAAATCGTAGGCTTTTAGTTAAACCACAGGCACAGCACTGGCAGGATTAAACAAGGCAAGAATCTCAGGGTCGGCTTTTAGAAATCTATCCTATAATGTTAGAAATCTCAGCAACTCCTCAAGATTTGTACTGATGTGCCTTGAAATTGTGTCAGAGGGCAAATGTGTGTGACGTGAACAAGAGTGACAGGCCCTATCTAACACGAGCTGGATTCACAAGTGAGGGTATTAGCTTAGCTATAGACTCACAAAACTAGATTTAATTTCTCTGCTTCACTTCTGGGAACTTTAGTAAACCAATTAGTCTCCCTGGGTTGCATTTCCATCGGTGAAACAGGAAGAAAATATATTGCTGGGTCATAGGAAGAGAAGGATTAGGAAGCACTTCACATTACCTAAAAGGGATGCAGGCAAAATTCACACACCCAGAACTACAGCCGCGAACTCAAGATTTTAGGAACATTTTAGGAAACAACAACTGCTTCATCCAATATTCAAGGGATTAAACGGGCACAGACTCCAATAGAAGCTTGACCTAGCCTGAAAACAGCAAAGCCCTGAGAAGAGTGTGCATGTATAAGCTTCTGCCCATACAGGTTCACTACCAAGCCAGTCCAGCATGAATCTGCTGTGATGGAAAGGGGTGGTCTGCTTGCCACCTTCTTCCTTCTCCTTTCCCTTTGGCCAAAACTAGCCCAAAAGAAGTGAGCCAGACCTGAGAACTGACCGGTGGAAACCAATTTCTTATTTTTTCTGGGTTGATTTTAGCTGGTCGGTGTCTGATCCAATGCGTTGTGCTGCCGCATCACAGAAAGAGCAGGAGGAATGAGGGGCTGAGACGGGAAAGAGCACTGCAGCCAAAACATGGAACCATCGCTTTTGAAAATTATTTCAAATAACTAGGTGAATTTCTTAATACTTCTAGTGTCTGAATTAGCAGGTACTGTTTACTATGCATAAAATCATAAACGCTTTTAAATCTGCCTCAGAAAACAGAACCAATATGCAATAAAACCACCATGAAAATAACTGAGTTTGGCACGACATTCAAGCATTAACTGAGTTTTCCTTATGCACCTTGAACTTGTAGTAATGGAAATTAGTAGTAGTTTCAGATATCAGTACGAAGATGCCTCAAGCCTTTGCAGTATTCTAACCATATAAAAGCAAAATGCCCTGTCCTGACCTACACCAACACAGCATTCAAGAGCATCCTTATCTTGCCAGTCCCCTGCTACACAGGGCTACGTCCGTGGCCATCACCAGGACGGCTCACTCCCTGGGTAGGGAAAACAGCCCTTCTTTACACTTCCAGAACAGGCCATCATTAAAGCCAATGAGACAAGAATAATATTGTTTGGATATTTCCACTCACAGGAGCCAAAATCAGTCTTAAAGTTTCTAACTCACAGCTCTCTGAAGTCAGTGGGGCTCTTATTCTTTTATCCCCCAAACAGCTATAACTGCTTTGCCACTGATTTGACTGACGAGTGGTGCATATATGAAAATGCTGCCACAGGGTACACAATGGCACTCACATGTAGAAGTGTATGAATAATATAAGCATACATAAAAAGCCTGCAGAAATTAAGCAAAAATTCAAAAAGGAGAATAGAAGCAATTTTCTACCTTCATTAAATTGGTACAAGTAAAGAAATAAACAGTAAGTAGCAGACTGTAGTAGGTGGTCTGTTGTGCCAGGAAAACCCGTGGCTGTATAAAATAGGAAAACAAATTACACTACTTTTTGCTTGACGGTTTCCTGGGTTTTAGTAACCACTCCTCTTAGTTTTAACCAAATAGCATTTTTTTTTTTCTGGAAGAACAAAATATACCCCTTTGTTTTACAGAGAAATTTCACTTTCATAAATTTGCAATGATATAATACTGCTTTCAAGAAATTATCGACCATTTTTCACAAAATACAGTGGTTGAATAGATTTTAAAATCACAGAGGACCTTACAGTTGACAGTTTGTTAAAACTAACAAAATTATTACCACTTTTGTTCTCATTAAATAATTTATGATTTTCTCTTCATAGCTATTTATAAGCAAATCATTATTCTTATAAACGTGTTCCAAATTTCACTTTCATTCATGCAGGTATTCATGTTCAGGTGGTCCTTTATGCCCCAGACTTAAATCTGAATCCACACATGAGAAATCCAGCCTTGCAGTGAGTCTGACTGAACTCAGCATCAGTCCCTCAGTCACGCAGAATCTATGAAGTTTAGTTTGTTTACTTGCTATTCACGTGTGTTTGTGTATTGCTGCTACACCTATGCAAATGTAGAAACAGTCATTTTCAGATTATTTTTTATCAGCAGCCTTTCCTTATAACATGGTATTTTCTAAACTGGACTTTCTGTTTAGAACCACATGCATAACCCCTCTATCTGCAAAACTGGCATGCCTTGTGTTTCACCAGTAAGCTCACAGAGAAGTAAATATTAATTTCCAAGATTAATTCTTCTGTAATTGTAGGTGCCAACATCTGCGCAGAGGCTCTAGACTTCACTACTCTTATTTATAAAATATGGGAAAGAAGAATTGCACCAGAGCGCTCACCCATTATGAAAAAATAGAAGCCTTGGAGATTATTCTTCTATTCCTCATTTTTGTAGTTACATGATTTGGGACATAGTACCAGCTTTGTAGCGGGACTTGAAGGTTAATGTGATCATATAATCATACTGACAGATGAGGAAGTGAATTCTTAAAAAGAGGGATCTTCACAGAGGATAACATGTGCAAATCTCCTGAACTAGCAGATCCCCATCTTCCTCTAATCATAGCACTGTCACTTCCATGTGTGTCGAAAAAACAGTTGTTCTAGTATCAGAACATTTCAAATCCCACCTAGAAGATTACAGATACACAGCACAGATCACATTTACTCTTATATATATTCTAGCATAATGTGTATCCTAGCATAATGTGTGGTTAATATACACCCTCACTTAATAAACTGGTATCTTGCTAGGATGCGATTCCCCTAACCAAGTACCAGTCTGACTGTATAGAAACATATTTCCAAGGATTAACTTCTGTTTTCACTTGTGGTACAGCAGGTAGGCTAGCTTGCAATAAAAAGCATTTTCTGTTTTGATCCAAAGGCAAAGACGTTTATGGTTAGACCAATGTCCTTGATGAGCTGCGTCCTGATTTACTTTGCCCTGAAACAGAGTCCTGCCACTGCAGAACAACATTCCAAAAGGTGGAGCGAGATTCAAGAGCAGCGTGTCAGGAGGACGGAGCCCAGCTCTTTTTAGTGATGCCCAGTGACAGGACACAGGGCAGTGGGCACAAACTGCAGCACAGGCAGTTCCATCTGAATACAAGGAAGAACTTCTTTACTTTGAGGTTGCCACAGCACCGGCACAGGCTGCCCAGGGAGGCTGCGGGGTCTCCTCTTCTGGAGACATTCAAACCCCGCCTGGCCGTGACCCTGAGCGGCCGGCTCCTGGGGGAGCTGCTTTCGCAGGGCCTTGGGCTGGATGGTCTCCAGAGGTCCCTGCCAGCCCTGACCCGTCTGATTCTGAGATCAGGCCAGAAGAGTGAGAATTAGACCAAGATGTAGCACTTGGGTTTGTATGTGCTAGGACATCCCTGACAGCTGAACGTGTAATCTAAGGCTTCGCTGCAGAACTGAGAGTTTCTGTACTTTAGGTAAACAGAGCTTTTTAGAAATTAGTGATTCCAATGAAAACCACCAAAATTACATTCTTCAGACATATAGGAAAAATGCATTTTGCAATTATAAGATGCTAGGTATCCAAAAGCAGTGGGATGAAAACTGAGTTTGCAGATCCCTGCAGAGATAGAAGAGCAGATACACTCTGCTCTTAGTGGCCTCGCAAAGGCAGCAGCTCTGCAAAGTGCTTTTTCTCTCTGATAACAGATGTTGTCAGCTGGTTTTAGGGATCTGGGATGTGGTGCAAACCACACCCATTTGGAAGACTATGGCACAACTATAATTTCAAGCTATGTTGGCTCAAAACTACTCCTCTCATAGATTCATTAAGTTAAAAGTGATAGATCTTTCTCCAATGCTCCAAATAAAGACATGAAAGTTGAAAGGAGAATTCCCGGTACCAAATTCAGCTTAAAAAAGTTTAAGTACGATTGAAGACCTCAAGCAGCTGCAGACCTCTGCAGCACTTCCAAATGACAGACACCAGCATCCTGTTGCCAATTTCCACAACTTCTGTGAACAGATGCAGCAATACATGTATGAATGAACTGCGTGACCTGCAGTTTTTAATGTCACAAGAATAGATTCTGATCAAAGAGCTCACGCAAAAGACTTTCAGGACACTGGCAGAACCTAGACAGGTGGAAATATTTGGGTGACTTTCTGGTTTGCAAATAAGTTTTCTTTCAAATCGATGTGTTGGTTATGAACATTGATTGTAGAGATGGATAACACTGCTTCTTATTCGCTGCTTGGACTATTAAAAACATCAGGTCTGGGTAGAAATTTTCCTTTCTCAAAGATGACAAAGCAGCTTGCATTTAACAGAGCTAGAGTTCTCTTTTCCCTGCAAGTATGAATAATGGGCATGTTCAGAACATCGTCGTTACTTTGCCTCCTCTGTAATGCTTCTGTGAGTGCACTGTGCAAACAGCCCAAACTTGGAGAATGCAGTATAACGGCAATCTATTGCACTGCCTGGTGTCTGAAGTTTCATGTGACCACTTAAATGTGAAAATTGAGTTTCTCCTGTAAAACCAGCAAGAATAGGCTTCATAGCCATAAATAGCATGCTGAAAGGTTGATGTGAGACAATCTCATGATTCAAAATAATCATGCTTGTTTGGGATTCTCAGCTAACAAAGTACTAAATAACTCATTCCATTTGTTCTATTTTCACAGTAACTGGCAGAAATGGCAAGAGAAATCACAGACCATTAGCACATGGAATCCCTTCTCTATTGAGCTAAAACCAGTCTCATCTCTCATAATTCTCATGAAGGATTAAGCTCAAAGGTCCACATGGACATAACTGGGCCACTTGGTGTAGCTAAGGCCAGTTTCTGTAGCAGAAGGCATACAAGAAATGATACAGCTTTTATAACTAAAGGTGAAACTTCGAAAAGTTAGCTGTGTATTCACTACCATCCTAAATGGCCAGATCTCCACTGGCCACAGTCTTCAGCAGTGAGGCACATTGCTGTCACCACTTTGCTGTCTGAAAGGGCTGACAAAATAAACCTTGATCACAGCGCCACACGAAAAAACTCTCAGTGTAGAAAAGCACCAGTTAACTGTTGCTTTCAAAAACTGCTGCTCTTCTTCAAAAAAGAAAGAAGACTATTCAGAAGGAACACAAGTCCACTCCAACTGCTTGCAACTGGTCAGTGCTGGTAGTTCATTACAGCTAGTAAGACTAGTAGAATAAACCTGGGTATGCTATTCCTCTTCATTGCTGCAAGGAGAATACACTGCTGTTACCAACTAATTACTCGCTATACATCCAACACTGAAATCAGTTTAACTGGGGTTAAAAAACTGGAATGATTCCAGATGCTGCCAAAACTGCTGATGCCAGATGTTGCCAAATCTTCTTGACTGTCCCTCTTTTTCACCAAAGATTTTCTGTGAAAAATATTTATTCTGTTGTTTGCAACAGAATTTGTTTGTAGGGTTGTCTGCAAGTGTAGAAGTGTCTCTGCCCTTTGTGATTCACTAAGTCTACCACTTGATTATTTATCTTAAATTGCATAGGTTGGGGGGGGGGGGGGGGGGGGGGGGTTTGTTCCTTCATGGAGCAACCTAACCTTTTTAAAGAGAAAGAGGTATCTCTTCTGTGTTTGCAATTCTTGCAATTATCCTTTCTAATTACTAAACATATGTCTCATAAGACTGGAAAATAAAATCAAAATAAAGAAACCTATTAGTTTTGTACTGGCACATCCAGTGCTTACAATATCAGGACTATTAATTCTTAATTTTGCTTACAACACTTTCCTTCTGCAATCATACTTGAAAACAGAAGCGCATACTCCCAAATGCTCCTAGTAAGTGAAAAGAGAGGCACAAATATCAGCAAAGCAAATCAGAGACATCAATCTCCCAAAGCGTTCATGGATATTTTACTTTTGTACTCATCAGTAACTGTTAGAAATAATTTTCACACAGCAAAATTTAAAGTATACTAAATAAAGAATAATTATGTGAGATCATCATGATATGTAAACAGTCACAAGGAAAAAAAAATGATGAAGAAAAAAGAAAATACTGACCTGAACTTGGATTTTGAGATGGTTTGACTAGAAGAAAAGGCAAACACATTTTTAAGAAGGGCGCCGGGGGGGGGGGGAAGAAATTAACATAAATTCCTTCTCTTTAGAATTTTTGCAAAGTAATAGATTTGAATTACATATACAGAAAAACAAGTTTTTAACAAAATGCATCACAAATGCTGAAATTCTATTGCCTGTTATTTATTTTCTGAAATACCATTCTAAAAGCTTTACAAATTTTTTAAGTGAAAGAAAGGAAATCTCTTTTAAAACTAAGTAAATAAACTGCTTATGTAGAAGCTGCTTGGAAGTCATGAAAATCTCAGCAAATAAATAGCAAACACCACGGGACACAGAAATACTCCCATACATTCAGTTATTGCCTAAAAAAATACATATTCTCCAGACCATGCACAATTTAACTGAAAACATTTCTTTTTTCATGTCATAGGGGACTTCTGTTCTTTTCTTATTATTTTGGACGGTAATTATATTTTATAAAAGCTTTCAGGAAAAGATGACTCCACTGGAAGTTTAACTGAATTGTTAAACCTTCTTAACTTGAGAATTTCAGGAATGCTTTAATGCTATAATAATTGGCCTAATATTAAACTACTGAAAGGCAAAAAAACCCACGTGTCATACAAAGCTGGGCTGTTTGAAAGCAGTTTGGGCTAAATAAACAACAGGGACCAAATGTTTCTTTCAAATCTTGAGACGATGAGGGTGGGTGCTTGAAAGCCGCCCATGTACTCACCACAGACTGCCGCAGCATGCTGGGCTCTCTCCTTCTCCGCTCACGTTCTCCGTGTTCACTGATTCCGTTTCGCTGGTGGGCATGCTTGCTGTTAGGAGACAGAAATTGCTTTAGGCTGCTGGCTAAGCACGGCATTACACACAATGCGATCTGTTCCTTTGCAAGAATGCCTCCACTTTTCGCAGGTCTAAAGAGAGCCGGGAAGATCTGAGGAACAGCAGATGAAGTCAGACACTTCACCAGTCCTCCTCCTCTAACAGCAGAAAGCACAGGGAATTCCAGAGTGTATTTGTAGCTTTTCTCTTGTTTCTTTTCAGTGATTCAACAAAACTGTTGAGAATGCACTACAGAATACAAGGTAGAGTTTTGTAACAAAGCACATGCTACCCCTAGTAAAGAAATAAACCCAAGCTAGGTTTTGTGACCTTCCATTTTAAGTGTTCCGTTAACACTTTGGAGGTGCTTATCAGTTTAAGTTTTGTTAACGTGCTCACTAGTTCCAAGAACTAGCACCAATGTTCTTCGGAAAATAGGAACTATCACACTGTGATCATACTGACCACCCTGTGCTTTCACTTCCATTACAAATTATCAAGGCAAGATGCCAGAAAGTAATTGTGCCTGCAAACACTGCGTGAGCTGGCAGCAAGGAGCACTGGGAATGGCAGCAAGGCTACTACAAAGGACGGTGGGAATTACTACTAATAAAAAGAGGATTACTGTATTTGTTACGCAGTGAATTACTGTACATACAGCCGATTGTTACTGAATAGTTAGCAATTGTAGCTAACGGTTTTTCAGACAAAACTCATTTGCAGATTGGTCATCACCATTTAACTTCAACTGAAATATAGAGGGAGGACAACATATGTCCGAAGGTGTTAGGAAATTATGAACAGCCAACGTTCTCAGTACTTCCCACGGGAGAACACTACTCCCATGTCTGCAAAGCAAGCATGGAAGGAAAACCTCAGGAACAAGAAAAATGTAAAGTTAATGTTGCTAGTTTATACAGTAGAAATACCACAAAGTAGGAAAAAAGAAGAGAGGTGGAAGATGTGCTGAAATTACTGTAGAACAGCAAGAATAAAAGAAAAACAGTGTATCGTAAAGGTATTCTGGGGTCTGCCCTCTGCCCTTTGGATGATTTGCTTGGTTGTTTTTTTGTTTGGTTGGTTTGTTCTGTTGGGGAGGGTTTAAGCCAAAGCCTGTGGGCTGAGAGTACTGAGGGCAGAAGGGCTACAAAGCCTATTTCTTTTAGGCATGTCTCACTGTTCTGGTAGCCTAAAGCAGCCTTAATTTAATAATTATAATAATAATAATAAATAATAATAATAAAAAAATAAAAAATAAAAAATAACATTAATGTAAGTGAGATTCAAGAATCAGGCCCTGAATTTTCTGATTTATCAATAGATCGGGTACAAAATGAGAACCGTTAATCACAGTTTCTCTGCACAGCCCCTGTGTTGCCTCAACACTGACACAGTTTGGTTTCCATGCCCATCGATTCCATCCAAGTTGAGAGACTGACAGGTCCATGAGGCTAGATACTCAGCTACTATTTGCAAAAGCTGAGAATCTGTCCCCATAAAAGTCCCCATCCTTATATGAAATGTTAAACACGGAGCTGGCATAACAAAGGACGGTCCAAAACGTCCATGCAGGTGTTTGAATAAACAAGGCACTTCAGACAGTAAGCACAGCAAAACCTTCTTTCACAAGGTTATTCTGTTTAGATAATTCTTTTAAAATATTACCATAATTGCTTTATATATGAAAAATTTCTGGTTAGCACCTGCAAGTGCCTCCATTCTAATATCGTGCTGCTCCTTACAAATTAGTTTAAAAAAAAAAGAGGATATTGCTAGTCTTGTGTGAACTTCACAGCTTCACAGAGTTCAAAAGGAATTTAATTCAAAAGTAAAGCAAACAATGTTTGACGATATCCAAATTCAAGTATTAACATTTCCAAGGGTTTAAGATAGGCAAAAAAAACCCCAAAATTATTTCAGACATAGTTGCAGATCTTCAGAACTAATAGTTGTTTTTTTTTTAAATGCCAGGGTCTTTTGCAATAAATGCAGGGAGTTCCCCTGTCTGTTAAAGAATGGAAATGGTTGTCTTGTCCTGGGTGACTTGCACACTGTTGCAACCACCACATGATGAACATTTTAGCACTTGTGATGGGCAACTGCAAAATAAGAGCGTTGAAGTCTTTTTTTCAGACACTGTCATTAAGAGCTGCCATGAAAACATAGTCCCACTTTTGCAAGTATTACATGTGCAATGTGTCTCACACTTGTCTTTCAAATTTATCAACCCTTCCCTCATCTAAAAGCAGTACTTAGAATCCAGTTCCTCAAAGTGTCACTCAGTGTCACACAAATGCTAATTGCTTTAATATATGCCAAATAATTTTTAGAAAAGTGTAAAGTAAGATAATTTTAATTCAAGTCTACCCAGACGTGATGCGTTTGTTAACCCACAGTAAGAAATACCAGCCCTTTTTGAACGTGACTGCACAAAGAAAAACAAAATACCAAAGAAAAACAAAAATCTTTGTCCCCATTGAAGCCAATGTCAGTTCTGCTAATTCTTAAATACAGCCAGAATGTTACTCGCTCTTTCAGGCAGGGTTATTGCTCTAGCTTTAGTAGTGACTTGCAGGTGCTGTGTTACAAAAGTAGAAAAGGAAGAAAAGAACCACTGACAGGTCAGTTTACATTAGAAACCCAGCTACCATTATAGTGTAATTTATATGCCAAAAGAAAAACTTGACAGAAGTCCTGAGGAAAGGCACCACGTGGAAGTCTAGCTCCAGCAATGCTAGCAAGTCATTAAACCTTTAGCCAGAAGAGAACAGCAATGGCACTCACTGCATGACCACATCCACTCGCGCTAATGCAAGCAGCCTGGCAAGTCTTGCAAAGACTCAGTTTCATGGCCACAGCTTTTTGAGGGCGGTGTTCCCCGGGAAAAGTGCAGCACATGGAATGCACTTTGGAAAGACCATCTGATTTCAGTAAGGCCAGCTCTGAGATCTTTAGACTGGTACTCCAGTATTCAAAGGAAGATACCAAGTTTTCTCTATTCTTTATTCACCTCTTGCCCTTATTTTACTAGCATTCTTCTGGAAAGATTATCTAGATTTCTAGATCGTATCAGCTCTCTTCAATTATGGTAACTGGCTTCAAATAAAAGAATACTTGCATTAGGCAATATAAACCACCCATATAGCATGCAGCTTAACACTTCCCTAAGCCTACAGAAAATACGTCAAATATATCAACTACTACATTTTATTTCTGCAGATAAGAAAATAGATTTTCTCATGTTATAATGTTCACTATTTGCTCTAAACAGTTTTCAGATTTTGGAGCAGGGATTTCAGACTTCACTCCAGGACATAACATCAGTAAGGCACAGCTAAGAGCAAGTCAGTGTCCATCAGCATTGGGATGTCCTAGCCAGCTGGAGTCAGAAGAAATAAATTCTGTAATCCTGCGATATGACAATTTAGTGTCACTGCAGGCTAAATTACACCCTGAATTATTGAATTGCAGTGGCAAGCATTATTGTTCCAAATGTTTCCCTCTAGAAATTATATAATTAATATTTTAATCTGGTTCAACTTCAGCTATGCATTTTTGATCCAAATTTTAATCTCATTTCCGCATTGATGAGTTCTGGGTAGCTTTCTGGTGACACATGCTGAAGGAAAATTGCGACAGAAGTGCAGTGATCTGCACAGCTTGTCAGATAATCAGTAATAACTACTGGAGAGAATCTTAAAATTAATAAAAAAGGTACTATACTGGCAAAATATTAGATCAACCTTGCAACATGGTCATCCTCTGTTTGCTAGTAACATCCGACCAAATCCATGAGCTCCAAAATCCAAAATTCTCCTAATTCTTTCTCAAAGCAGCACATGGATTTTTCTGAATCCCTTACACCAAATCTTTCAAGTAGCCAAACAGAAAAACAGAACCAAGAAAAAAAAAAATCCCTGAAGAGGCAACATTATCATTGCAAATTCATCTCAAATTTTCCTAAGCCTGCTGTACACCCATCAAACACATCAGGAAGAAGCGGTACTACCGATTCTGACTGTGAAACTCCTCAGGGTAAACACAGTTTAAGGAGGGGCTGCCTGGAAGATGTTCTACATGATACCATAGCAAGGTATCTGTTTTCACAGTGCAGATTTAATGTTGGTATTATCAATAATCATTGTTATAGGCTGTCTTTATTTTTATAGGCAGCCCATGGAAACACAATATAAGGTTGAATGGTTGCAGAGCAGTGGAAGTAGAGCAAAATAATCAGTCTTCATTACAGAAGCATCACTCAACAAACCACTTCCAGCATGAAGGATGGTACCGTGAATCTTGGGAATGATGCATACTCTGCAGATGCGGTGCTTTTAATAGAAATAGAGGTAGAAGTAATGCAAAGCAAAATATTTAGGGTGGGATTTCTAATCCAGTGGAAGTCTAAGTGTTAGGTACTCAGATCAGCAGAATAGTCTCACAAATACAGAAACAATAGACTTAGGGCACCAATTTGTACTTTGGAAAAATCCTATTCACAAAAGGTATTGCAAGACAGATGAAACTGAGTCAGTGGACACATGCTTGAGAACGTTTCCGACTAGCAAGAGCAGATACTAGAAGCAAGGCAGCATTTGCAGGCGGTAGATGACAGCAAGTTTTCAGCCAGTTCCATGCTGCCTCACGACTGACATCAGAACCTGAACCTGCCAGTTTAAAGGCTATGTCAAAACACATTTCCAAAGCAAAACGGCAACCACTGCCTTTTAGCAAGTTTTATGGAAAAATTATTCCAGCCTGTAAAGCTGTGTAAGCTATTATACATGTAACCATTAAAAAAACATAATTTCATGCAGACTCAGTACTTGTAAAAAATTAGTCCATTGGGTCCTGACAATTATTGACTTAATACTCTGCATTCTCTAAAGTAACTGAATCAAATTTGTCAGCCTAGTCTGAGGCACAACAGTGATTCTTAGGACAACAAGGAAGTCAGTTGCTCCAATAACTTTGTTGTACGTAGGATTAAAGCTAGATCTCCTAATTAACTACAATAGTGATAATGTCAAATCAATATATTTGCCAGTATTAAAAGAGCGCAGATTTTAAAACAACTATCGTACTTGAAAACCCCTGTCCATCCCCATTGTGGGTAGGAAAGAAATGGAATAAATTACAAATTACAGAAACAAAAACATCAAAGAGATACAGTAAGAGTTTGTCATGTTTTGGTAGAGTCTACATTAGAAGTATTATGACGGTATTATAAATAAATAGTAAATATTATACTGTTCTAAGCTTACACTATGATCCATTATCGAGCTCGTAAAATACTTTGATTAATTTATTCATAGCTGAATTTAAAATGATTTTTTTTATCTGGTTTACCTCACTTTTGGGAAAGAAAACCTACGCTTCAGCAAGAGCAGTCCCAGACAAAGACACTTCAGCGGAAATGTAAATAGATTAAAGAAGCTGCTGTAGGAAGGGCAAGCACGGCAGCACCAGTCTGGTGTGAACATGCACTTACACGAGCAGAACCGCATGCACGAGTCCCTCCATGCTAGAGATGTGTGTGCCTCCGTTACAGAAACTGCATACAATGTCTGCTTTCGCAAGCCAACACATCGAATGCAGCACTGGCACAAGAGAAACTTCAACTGCAAACCAGAAGCGCGTTTTACCATGTTTATTGGAAGAACGGCCAAAGCACCTGAGCCTGCTTCTCTTCTTTTCTTCCATCAGGTCAGCCAGTGTAACCCCTTCGCGTTACGCACGTGTAATTCCAGCATTCGCACAGTAGAGGGCAGCAGTTGCAACGCAAAGAATAAACACGTGTCCACAGACACACACACAACACGAGCGACGTTAGGCAAACACCGACAGTACCGGCAGCGCCACCGAGCAGCGCTTCATCCCTCACTTCTCTCTGGTTTCTGCATTCTGAGCTAAATTTTCAGTGCTTTGAAGTCAATGGCAATTTTTTTTTCATTAAATTCAGGGTAACTGGCTACTGGTTCGTAATACTTATATTTACTAAAGTGTATATATAATGCCAGTCGTCCAGCGGCATTCCATCGTCCAGCAGCACTGAACGCCGCCTGCGAGCAGCCACAGAGACGTACCAATACAGGGGGGTCATATCTAAGTGACTGAACGGCTCCTCTGGTTACACATTTTTAAATGCTGGGGTTGCCGAAACCTAAACTACATTTTTAAAGCATTGTGTAAGAAGCTATTAATCACCGAGTTAACTACCCTTGAAATGTGTACCTTTTCCTACCATGGAGAGAAGAGACCTTTTGTATCCTAAACCCAGAGCTCTTCCACATCGTTGAATAGCATTATGGTGATCTTCCATCACCGTCAATCAGTAGTAAACTTGATCATCCAGAGGTTTAGGTGTTCAAGGATGTAGCTGCCTAGAAGCCTGCAAATTACTCCTCTGCCCATCTTGGGACCCAGCCCTACCTTATGCTTCAAAGACAGTTCTAGAAACACATCACCGGTATATTTGGACTAAATTTATTTCCTAAGCTTACTAATCAAGATTATTAACCTGGTGATAACTACCTAAATTGCACCTGACTCCCAAACAGGTAGCTCATTATCATAACTATGCTCCTGACGCAAGAGCTTCCCACATTGTGGCTGCACAGACGGCTCGTGCTGTCTCTCATCATACTGCCCCACGCAATGTGATATGCAGCAGTTTGTACTGAGTGCAAGGAGGTGGAACAATTCAGTAACCCCTCCTCCTTTACACCCTGTTGCAACTAATACTAAAAATGAAATTCCAAGCCACATATTTAAGCACATGTGCACAGACCCAGAGCACTGCCTAGGATGTTGCCAATTTGCTGGAAATTTCCACTCAAAATACATATGCATGTCTGAAATTACGTTATTGGGATTTGTTTAAAAGTTCTTTCAATTACTTTCCTCCTATTTTTACTCTGTAAGTCTTCTCCAACTCTTAAATTACCCTAAAATTATGTTGAAGTTAACAGTTCAGAGCCAAAATCTCTCTCAAACTCAATTACCAAACAAGTATTTTTGGATTTATGAAAGATCTATATGACCTAGAAGCTGTTTAAGGAATGCTGGAGCAAATGGCTCTTTTACAGCATATTAACAAACATCCAGTTTGAACAGGATGCAAAAAGTTCCTGGGATTTCACCTGCAGATGTGAAGACCAAGTCCATCAGCACCATCGCTGACAGTATCGCTGTCCAAAATTCTATGCAAATTCAGCATCATCCACAATCCTGCATGACAATCTTGTATAAAACATATTTACTCCATAAAATGGGCAATCTTTTACTTCAGGATTTTATACTGACACTCAAACCCACAGTTTCTATATTCCTTCCACACAACATTAGTAGCAATAACAAAGTATAGTGAACTCTGGCTTTTTTGCTCTGCTCTAGATAAAAACTCTGTGCTACAGATTTTCATATAGGCATAAACTATTCCTTTCTGGGTGACGCTGACATTGACATCAACCCACAAGTTGCCTTCCAGCCTCCCATAAAACCATCATATCCTTCCAGTAACACGGATTTACACCGTGCTTTTATGTGAACTACAGGGCTAATAAAATTCTGAAACTCAAAAACATAAAGATTTTTAAAAACTTCACTACATGCAATATACAGATAAGTTTAAAAACAGATACTTCAATATCAAACCACACAATTGTAACTATTCTACTGCTTCTGAAAAGTACTATGGTTTAAAAGAACAGTTTACAATAAATTAGCAGCACTAGAAGAAAAAGAACAGTAATAAAGTATTATTTCAACACAGAAAGTAATATTCTGAGTTGCCTTCAACAAACCACTTGCAGATGAATTTTTTAATACATACTCAACAGTAACTAACTAAATAAATATCATGACTTTCCAGAGTATCAGCTGAATAATAAGGTGGCATTTAGCATTAGTATATATATTGAAATTTGGACTTTTTTATTTATTAAATTATATTTAATTTTTACTAAACGATATTTTTATTGATTTAATTATTTTAATTTTATATTATTTATTTATATATATATAAACTGTTTATTAAATGATAAACCACATCCTGAATCCATGTGCTTATTTATGTACAGCACTAAAAGCTCTCATAAAAATTTTGACTGCTACTATGTAAACACAGCTAAGAGGCTAAAACAACCTCTACTGAATTATGACATTAAAATACTGCTGTTACTCAAAATTTATGACATAGAAAAATCAATTACAACTTTTACAGTTGTTGCAATATCATGAAACTAGATTGTTCCTTTACATTAGGACTTGGGTCAGAAGCACTAGATGGTCACTACAGCATATATTACCTTACCCATAAATATAACTATATGCTACTGCCAAATAAATACATTTTAAGTAAGGGATAGTTCTATTTCTCAGTGTGAACAAAAATCCCATTTTATTTATTTCACATTCATCTAGTAAAAAAGATTTTACACAGCTTTCTTGAACACCAAGATCCAGAATATCATTTCCACACTTCAAAACTTTAAAAAAATCCACACTGTTGGCACACGGCTATTTCTTTGCTGTAGTTTTGACAGTATTTTTTAAACTTTTTATATTATTATTGTTATTTCTATTGCACGCACTTCCAGGTAAACACACAGTCGTCTTGACTACGGATTTACAACGATACTTAGTGGCACATAGCTTGCATGCGCTAACTTGTTACAGAACACAAATAAAGCAGAGTTTAAGTCTCAGTGTGACTGAGTGCAGACAACGATTTGTACATGGACAGCTCAGAGCAGAATTTTGTTGCAAGATCCTGAATTATCTCCCATGACCAAGTATCAGTACACTAACAGGCACGGTGGCTCTGCTAACGAACACTTTCGCAAGCTGGAAATCAGAAAGCGACATCATTGAGGCTGCCCTCCCCCCCGCTAACACAAAGGCAGTCACACACAGCAGCACAGGGTAAAGAATACGTACTGTTCCGCTTGCCTTCTTCATCAACCTCTTCGTCATTCTCAGGGTCAATGTCTTCTGCCTGGGTAATCCAATCTAAATAGCCCTTCAGATCTTCTTCAAGCTGCTGTTTTTCGCGTAGCTTCTGAAAGTCACCTCGGGCCTTGGCTTTTTCTCTTTCCTTGGAAAATTCCCTATCAAATTCAGATAAAGCAGAAAAAAATACTAATTATCGAACTCCCAGGAGTTTCGATCTAGGTCTTAACACTGAAGAATAACATACTGACATAGAAAATGAATGGAATAAATTATACTGAAGATTTGAGAGCTTCTTTGGAAACAAGATAGTGGTGCAAAGAAATCATGCCACATCCCTACAACAATACACCAAAACTTTCACAGCTTTTATGATTTAATTGAAAATCAAGCAGTATCCTTGACTCTTTCCGTATGTAGTTACTTATGTGCTCTTCTATACAGATTTTAAAATCAGTTTTATCTAACAGCTACAAAGAGAAAATGACTTGCAATAATGAAGTAATTACAGAGAGCTGAGTATTAGTTTCAGTGAAATTCTGGCAGCCAGTTCTAAGCTCCTTCCCCTTCCAGCCAGAGTTTATTATCCAACTCTATTCTTGCTTCAGTGTGTGGTTCACAGAATTCCACTAATAAACTCCCATTCTGTTTGAGATCTGGATGTTTTGCCCTCTTGCCCTCTGTAACAGAACCTAGAAATCCGTTCGCTCTCAGACCAGAAATGCATCCCTTTACATAACTTGAACCCTCTGTCTCACTGCTCTATTTCAGTTCATGATTTGGGTCAATCCCTAAATTATGAAGGAATGACCAATGCTTTTTGAGAAGGAGGTTGGATAAAATAGACTACTGAGGTCTCTTCCAACCTGAATTGGATCTACGATCCCCCTTAATGATAATATAACTCAAGATAATTATCAACTAAATTATTGCACCACAACATTCCATATACCAACATCATTAAAAAATTTGGTGTGACACACAGCTCCAAATAGTGTAACTCCCTCCAACAGAAAGATCAGACTGCCCTTCCGCCCACGTATCAACGTGCATGATCAGGGTAGGCGACCATCTTTCACACAGTAGTGTAAGTGTGCACTGATTCAAAATTTAAAATTAAGCCTGTTCTGACTAACCTATTAATCTTTTGTTAAGGCTGAAATTAAAACTAAAAAATGGCCATAGTAATTTCATTTACTATAAACTTGCAACCCTTTTATTTATTGAGAACTTTCACTTGAAAATATTCCCTACTTAATATGCTCGGAAAGGGAAATTTATTAAAGCACTCAATAATATCCTTTTTCAAGTGGAAAAATATTAGGAAATTAGTGTAAGACTTGAAAATATTTTAACAAGGTGAACACAATTATCAACATGAAGTTGCCCTGATAACAAAATATAGCAGAATAATAGAAAATCTCATGATTTTTCAACATAGTATTTCAGTTTGGTGACAGACATTACTTATTTAGAATTGCAAAGGTATCATCCCTCCATGGTTGGTTGGTTGGTTTTTTTTAATTGTTATTATTTCATTTGCAGCCTTCAAACACATGTAAACTCTAATTTTCTGTTTTGACATGAGTAAATTTAAGAGTTAAACTCTTTACATGCAACCATGCATATCTTGTATTTTTTTTAATGTTATGTTACAGAAGCTAAAAAGCTTTCTGTGGCAAAAACTAAGAAGCAGGCACTACACCTTACACAGCTGAGGACTTAATTCAACAAAAATGTGGTTTGGCATGTGGAGATGATCCTGTTCCAGCTGACGGCACTGTAATGGAGCTGAAGAATGCCAGCGCTTGCTTTGCATTTGCAACCCTTCACCCAGCACCCAGGGACGAGGTCCTGCAGAGGGCCAGCTCTTCGCAAAAACGCTCATCAAAGAGAAAGCTCAACAGATCTCTCTGAGGTGTAATTGCTTTTTAAATAAACAAAACTAAAAGCTTTGTTGTTTTGGCAGAAGATGTCATAAGCCTATAAGAAACCGTTTAGTTTGTGGAACACCAGGTTTAAGCTTCTCCCGGAGACAGTGTCAAAGAGACCATCCCTTACATCTGATCGAGGCCACACACCCACAACTCTCATTCCGTAGGTAGTATCTTTGGGGAAAAAAAAACCCTATCATGGCACAGCCCAAAATCAGAAGTAACAAGTCGTGCTAGCTTTTCCTAACTATTTGTGTTCTGTTCAGCTCAGTCCTTCGGCTGTTTTTCATTAGGGTGAAGGCTATGTGATGTGTGTGGGTAAAGTAACATGAAAGCTGCTGTTATTATATAGAATGAAAGAAACCATTTAAAAACGAAACAGTTGCCAAGGCTGATATTTTCAACAGCACTTCACCCATGACTGAACTGCCTTTTAACTCTGACTTTACATTAAAATGGCTGCATGCAGAGAATTAAAGTTTTTTATGCACACAGCTAACTATGACCTTTCCCTTTAAGGCAGCACAGAAGTCAGACATTGTCTTGTAAAATGCTACTGCAATTTATCAGTGGGGGTTGATGCAACGGTGCTTGATTTCAATGATATTTAAAAATTTTACTTTTCTTTTTAAAAACCAACCATTTACAAGGAAGATTAACACCTGAGAAGACTGCATTTTCTTTAGGGAAGGGAGTAATCTAGTGCTATGGTATTTTTTTTCTATCACAGTAACAATGAAGCTACAAACCTCAGACACACATATGTAAGTATTCCTTTTATCAAAATACCACGAATAAGAATAAATAGAATCGGAATGTAATGAGTTTCCTGTTACAGAGGAAAAATGCAGAACAAAAGTATTTTTTCCCAAGAAACAAGAAGTTATTTGAGAAAGATGATGGGCATGAGATGAAGGAGAGACATTGGCTCTTTAAAGCTTCTGACAGACAAGATATTCTCACCACAAGATATTTGGACATTTAGACAAAGATATGTAGACACTGGCTGATGTCCTGGAAGGAGGAGTAAGACAGCTGCTTGCGCAGCACTTGGTGGCCATGGGGGGCATAGGCTGGGTCCAGGGCAGAAAGAAAAAGCCTTTGGCTATGTAAGCAGCATAGGTACTGCATATGCATATGTATATGTAAGCAGATAGGTGGTCAGACCAAGGGCCTGAACTGGTCTCCCTGACTGTCACCAGCCCAGCACTCAGTCCAGAAGCCTACAAAGTCGAGACAAGCTTAGGAAGTGGCACATCAATTGTGGTGAGTGTATTTAAGCTCTGTAAATACTTGGTTTCACAAATGACTGAGCCAACTTCAATATATATATTTCATTCTGCTTTGATAAGATTACCTGGATCTGGCATTTGGGGGGTGGGGGGTGTTGTTCATTGACTAAACTGACAAAAAATGTATTCAAAGGGCTCTTGTGACTATGGTAGCGTTCATAAGCATCTCTCCACTAAAATGTGTTTTAAATCAGTCTCCACCCAAGTTGCAAACTGTCAGATCCTTAGGAACCACTCTGATTTGACACCAGCATATGTGAAATGATTGTCTGCAAAATTTCAGTTTAATAGTAAAAGGGATTTAAGTTGTTTTCATAAAGCATAGGGCTCAGTGAACATGTTTTTGTTCTAATTTCAACAACTAGAAAAGCCAAGCTTACTACTGTCTCTTATTTTACAGGATAATATGGTTCAAAATTAAAACTTTAGGCTAGCAGGGCTAGAAAGAGCTTTTTGCAAATTGCTACTTCTAAAGAATCTTATAAAGCAGATCTGAGTAACTTGTATAATGACACCTTGTATAATTACCCGTTTGCCTTCAAAAAAATCTTTTCTTCAAAACACTCTATTGCTACCTAGAAGCAATTCAGGTTTTGATTTCACTGCAAATGCAAATATATCAGACAACCTAGGCCTAGCTAGCCTAATTTTGATCTAGTTAAATTACTTAAAATTGCAGTATGTGACAATATCCTGTGAACTGGGCAAAGCTTTGAATTGCAGCTGGTGTAAATAACTGTCAACTGCACTTGCAGCAGAAAGGAGACATGGCTTGCAAAATAAATCATTATATGGAGACTCACCTTTATATAATCTAACTTATTTTTAGTCATAACTAAGCTACTATACAAAACACAACTTTTGTTTTTATTGCCCAAAAATTCCTTGTCTCCTTTCAGAAGGATGATCTCAGTTCTCTGTTTAGGCATGACACCATCATCATCAATTGTTGTTGAGGCAGAAGCATATAAAATGCAGGTTTTGAGTTCACACTTCGATTGTCTGGGGCAATCATTTTCATGCCAGGTTTTTCTTTCTTCAGCTGAGTGAAATAAGTCCTGCTGGTATGCATCAGCTGGGAACGGTTCGATGCAACAAGGTGGAGGTGGCAGCAGGGAGTACCTACTGAGACTCACAGCTTTCTGGTTCTCACGCCTTAATTTGAGGCAGGGACGTAGTAACCAAAAATCCTAATACAACAATTTGCTTAAATGTGTATCTGGTATACTCTTCCTTCTCTCTGTAATTCATGGACATAATAATTAAAAAGAAACCTATACTGGCCTCCTGTTAGCTGGAAGTTCTAAAGGCTAGACGTTTTTCATTGCTTGTACAGAAACATTAGTGTTGCTGTATCTCCCATGCATCACTAGGCACTGACGATAGGAAACAGTTGCCTTTGATGTCTAAACATAAACCAGGACACTAACTCTTTGCTGGCCGTATTACTGTCCTTGTGTGTCACTGCAAATGCAACAGAAGAGAGAATTCATCTACTGCAGTTTGCAACTTACTGCACACAGGGTCTGGTATGTGGAAAGTGTGATGCTAATGCTATATGTAGAACTGTCACCCAGACATCCTAGACTCTCATTTATTCACAGGGAAGTCACGTAATAACAAAAATGTACTCACAGGAGTACAGTGTTGGCCACCAGACTCACAGAAAAGGTTTCAAACAGTGGTAACCATACCAACCAACAAATGAGCTGAATCAAATCAGAGAACTCAAACTGCTCAAACTGCACAAATAACCATGGACAACAGCACACAGCTGGATGTAATGTGCAACAGATGTAGAGAGACATAAAAAAGGTTAAGGAACATCATATCTTTAATTACCGGAGACTTGTATACATCATTGTTACCTCTTCTTTTAGAAATAAAAATGCACAGGCTGAGTACTGTAGAATTATTTCTGCAGCACAAAAAAAGATTCTAGCAGGAATTTTCCTTGAGCAAGGAGCATCATGTTCTTGATGGGGTAATGCAAACTGGTATAACCTACCCGTAGTTATTTCCGTGTAGTTCATTAGCAATTAACAAAATGTATGTTCAACAGCTCCAGTACCACCTCTGCGGAGCAGAGGGCCTGCATAGAATTACTGTGCCAGAGTGCACGCCAATACAATGGGATCCTCTGTGGGAATTTCAAGACAGGGAAAAATCTGATAGAGCAACAAAACTGAGATCTGATGCTTCAGACTGTTACTCTATCTACGTATTAAGCTGCGCTCCTTCTGGCCTGAGCAGAGACCCATTTGGCTCAGGACACACTGGATTTCTTAGAGGAGGAACTGGCAGCACCAAGCACAGGACCATACCCCAGAGCGGAGCCATCCCACCATGGCGATGTGCACTGCCAACATAGTTTCTGAAACTGATGTGGTTTTTTACCTGTCAGGAGCTCAGCAGCAAGCATCTCACAGGACTGATCCCTTGGTGTGGTAACTTCGGACAGGACTGAAATAAAATCAGTTCCCTTCGAGCTCTTATTCAAGAGAACTGAACTACCCCTATTGACTTCAGTGGTCTCTGTCTAAAGCAGTTGGTTGGAGTTACTGCTGCTTACAGCTGGAAGCATTTGCAGTTAGGGTTATTTATGTTATTTTTGTTAGTATATCAATCAAGGATAGTATTTCCTTAGTTTGTACCTCTTCGTGTTTGAGTTTTGTTTTTACCAGCCACAGAGCAATCAAAAAAACCTGCTTTAACTCATAACTTGCTGAGATCTAAAACTGAAGTCCCTCTCCTCTTTTCGAATGTATATTCTGTTTATCTACGTGAGGCAGTTAAAATTTTATCCATAAGTTGTTGGGTTTTTACTGAGCCTTCCCTCTGCTGTGAAAACGAACACTGCCAAAACCAGTTAATTTCCCTTTTGCTGAAGGACTATGGATGACAGTTCACTGCTGTTTTCTATTTGGTGCATCATTACTAAAATGTCTTTCTCTACAGTTTTGTCCATATATAGTGTAGACAACAGTTCTTAGGTGTATAAGCTTATCTGTGCCAACATATTTTATATGACATTAATTGACAGATATTGCTGTGAGATTAGCATGGATGAGTACACACCATGAGCTTTTAGAATCATTATGTACATAGATTGCAAATAATACTGTGGGAAAGAAATGGAAAAGATTAACATTCTCTTACTAACCTGCAAGACTTGCATGTAGGAGGATATATGTAAGGACATGTCAAAGCTTACGCTTTGCTATCCTTTAGCAAGGCAATAAAATCAATTTACAGAGATTTATTAAAGTGTGTTTAAAAGGTCTTACTTGTTCCCATGGCTACCCAAAGAAATACTAATGCTTTGAGCAGAAAACACTGTCAGCAGAAGCCATCCCCTAACGATGACTATCTTCAGGAATAGATTACCATGCATCATTAAAAGCCATGCCTCTTGATAAATAAATTGTGAAGTTTTGTAATGTATTATTTTCTCTGTTCATAGTAAAATAGTTTAATGTATGCTGAGTTACTGGCACATTTATTTTAACTTTCAACATACTTTTAAAGGTACTTTCAGGGCGGAGGAATGTCTCTCTATTCCCTTTTTTAAGGTTTAGCTTTATTTGTTATCTTTCTAATAACCTTAACTTTATAATTTCTAAATAAACTTTCTAATTTCAGCTCACTGTCTCTTGCACCAATAGTCACTATATGCTCTGGTCTTTTATCCTGAAATATTTGGAGAAGGCCCGTCCTCAGCTCCCAAATTCTGTGTCTGGTACTTCATGACTTTGGAGAACACAGCTCTTCAGTTGCAATTTCGGTGCCATTCCATCAAGTGTGAAGCAGCCCCAAAGCTGCAGTGCCTAACCCTTGCATCACAACCACAGGAATTTTTACAAGGGCAGAAAAAGTGCTCTGGTATCTCTTACAGGCTGAACCCACTCCCTGCTGCTGCCTCAAAAGAGACAGCAATCAAAACAGGCTGTGACCACGTCATGATCACCTTGCCATTGCTAGGAGGTAAAACAATTCTTCTGAGCCACATACAATTTTAAATTCGTAACGTGAATGAACAAAATGTATACAAGCCCAAGATAATGAAAATGCAGAGACAGCTGAATACAGAGCTGCAAGAATTTTGCTCTGTTCTACCAAATACTGCAAGCATGCAGAAATGCAGTCTCAGTGTGAAAGACAGCTGGCGGTTCCAGGTGTCTGGCTAGATTCTTAAATTCACTGCAATGAAAGAAATTACCAGCAGGCACATGTTTTGAACCACGCTTCCAAACGTATTTCCAGAGACATTTCTGGAGCTGGATCTAGAGCCAATTTTTCTTATTATAAAGGGAGAAGCTGTTCAGGGAGGAGCTGTTTCTCAAGTCTGCTCTCAAGCCTACAAGAGCTCTCTCTCTAGAGCTGCAGCTCTCTTCAGAGCCCTCTGCTGAAGCTGGACCAAGACCATGACCTGAGCCCCCTCCTACAGCGATGTATATAGCTGGCCATAGAGCGCTTCCCAGAAACAGACCGTAGGCCAATTGTAGTGTCGTTTCCTAGAGCGGGACCAGGGCCATTTCTTGAGGTCTCTTCCAGAGCTGGATCTAGGTTGAGTTGCCCGGCCATTTACTGGACATGGGTTTAGACCACATTCTGGAGCCCTTTCCCATAGCTTTCCAGAGGCCTGTACTAGAGCTGCTCCAGAGGTGGTTTTCCCTTAATCCCTTTCTAGAGCTGAACCTAGAGACCATTTCTGGAGAGCATCTCTAGAGCTGGGTCTAGAACAATGTGTGCAGGTCCTTGCTGGAACCATTTCTGGTGTCTTTGTTTAAAGCTGGCTCTGTAATTTGTGAGATGAACTAGAGCCTGAGCTGGATCTGAAGCCATTCCTAAAACCTGACCTGGAGTCTTCTAGAATGCTTTTTCCTGCAAGTCCTGCAAACTGAAATAGCTTTACAACTGAGAATCGACCTTGAGAATAATGCAAATAATACCAGTGTCTAATGTAGAGTAAAAAATAGAGTATTTTGAAAAAGCAGAATTACCTCAAGCCTGTGAATTCTCTGTCCTTATTACTCAAAGCAGTATTTAGAAAAAATACCTCCACAGTCAGCTTCCACACAGAAATTAAAATACTTACCACATGCAAATTACACACACACACATTATTTATATTATTTTACACATCTGCTATTAAAAGTATGAATTCTGTTTTTAAGAACGCCACCTTCAGCAGGCAAAACTGACATGGATCACCAGGCAATACTCACCTTCAGAAACGGCTAGGTGTAAAACAAAAGATCTCCCAAATCATCATTCTCATCCATTTGTACAGTATCTAAACACATCAAACATGCAGTGCACAAGAGGCATTACAGAAATACAAAGGGGCAGACGGTCACAGAGTAACAAAGGAGTGCAAAGAGAATGAACGAGTACTTTAAAACCACAAACAGATCAAAACAGCAGACAGATTTAAGTGTACACAGCATAACTTGGGATTACAGGAAGCAACGCTTCCATACAGAAAAGGTGTATTAGGCATTCAGATTCCACTTCCAAAAATCTGTATGCAAAGCCATGCTTTTCATGTAAATTGGCATAATTTTTGCAACTTTGAAGTTTGACTGGTTTAGTAAAATTTAACTTTATAGATTTATCATAAACTAAGCTTCATGCTATGGTTTGAAGAGAATAAAACCTAAAAGCTAGTAACTCCTAAATAAAAAGCAAAGGGTGCATGTGTTACATATTCAATGCCTGACTGAAAAATACTAGCTTTCCACTAAGGAATAGAATCACATCCATAGGATTTCACTAGTACATCACTTTTGCCCATAAAATTTAGACGGGTAGGTCTAAATAGAAAAATATGTAAAAATATTTATCATTTATATGCTAATGGCATTTAGTGACCAAAATAAATCAGTATACTGCTATTCCACTGGCCCTTGTCAGAGTTTCAAACAAATATGCCAGGATACTTACTTCACTTACATCCCAAACATAGGTAGATAGGAATACTCCCTTCTCCTTTCCCATTCTGCTATCAACATCTATCATTGGTGATATATAAATATCATGTCTCCCTTTCACTAGTATAATTCTCTTCAGCACAGAAAACAAAAAACTGGAGTGTTAGGAAGGCTCTTTCATGTATTTAGGGTAAACATGGATGCAAACAATTCATCAAGCACCCTGAGCACTCCAGTGACACTGCAGTTAAATAACACTATGGCAGAAAAGTCAGGAATGAATGTACGAATTAAGGAGAGTTCACATCATGCTTCATACTGCTATTTCTGTTCACTGGAAATCAAAAGCAAGCCAGCAAGGGTTCTAAACAGCATTAAAGCTCTAGAGGTCAAGCAATACCTAGAAATCAGTGGAGATTTCTTGTCTGCAGAATGGAAAACAAGGGCAACGGGACACCTCTTCCCTTGTGTTGTAACAGCAGCGAAAGAACAGCTCCATATTCCAACAAGTATCATAATGTTGCAAACGTTATAAGGTATTTTAAATGTATTACATCAAATGTAAAGCTTAGCTATGAGGGTCTTTCTAAATTTCTAAGGCTTCAGTAGACGAACGTGTAACAAAATGCCAAACCTGGCATTACTCTCCTCACAACTTATTTTTAAAAACATAAAAATCTGAAACAAGTAACAATTTAAGTCATGAAAGGGAAAAGGGAAATATTTAGTGAACTGTTACCATAGAATACTTTCACGCAACAGGAGGAAAACTAATTGTTGCTTATGACCTTCTTAAGGGCCAGAGAAAGGAACTGGGAAAGCCTTATCCTCTAATGACTTCAACTGGAAGTCTAGTCACACAGCTCCTGGTAACAGTATCAAAAGAAGAAATAAATCACACTGCAGCTGCCCTCCTTTACTGTCCTTCTCTTCTTCGTTTTGTTTGTCCATTGTGGCTGTGACGTGAAAGCCAGGCCCTTCGCTTTACAGCAACTTACACATTTGTCCCTGAATAAATCACAGTCAATACGACTGTATAAATCAGACTTTACAGGGTAGGTCTTGGAAGGAAGAGATTAAATCTTAAAATCAGCAATGTGTTTTTAGCACTACCTCTTTGCTTTTAAACATCTGCTTTGTACAGTGATTCTGACAGTAAGGTAAAACTATTCTTCCCCTCATTTCCTGGGTGCAACAGTGATCTATCATGGATAAATGACTTAGGACTTAAATAAACAAACTGTAAAACCACTCATCAGATAAAAATGCTCTTGTAAGTCAGTTATATCAGCAACTGGAACTTTTGTTTGAATGCCTGATTTCCAGGAATATAATCATGCCTTTTAATTGCTTTCAAACCTAACACACAGCCTGGCAGAGCCTGTACACACACCATCAGCAGTCTGACGGCACCATCAGCTATCACGTCAGGCTGCTTTTCTATGCAAGAGAAACTTTTCTGTTGGCTAACAAAGAGGGCACGGCTTGCCTAAGATTGCCAGAACAATATCGTGTCTTGTATAACTAAATGCTAATGCATATAATAATAATAATTTTCTGTTGGCGTTCCAATGCTAGCCGGACCTTTTATGTACTTATTGGAAAATATCTTTACCATGAACTGGAGTTTTGCCAAACTCAAATGTGTTAGAAACCAGGAAATGGCAAAGGAAGTGGAGCTGAACCTCAGCGAGGGGGCTCTGCAAGAAGAAAGCCTTGCAAACTATTGCCATAACCTACAGCTTTAAACCACATTATACAGCTACAACTGACACCGCTTCGGTTCTTGGCTGGAGCCTGGAATGCACAAACCAACAAAAAGCTGTGACAGCCTCCCACTCACAAGTATATTAAATTGATACTTGATTACTGATGAATACATCAGCTTGCTGGTGCAGGCTATCACAGGAGTACACAGCTGGACAACACAGGAAGCACTAAACACTTTGTGCCAAGGTAACCTAGCCGTACTCTTGCCATAAGGCAGATCTTGAAGCACCCAATAAAAATATTTTGCAATCTGACTGGTAAACACAAATAACATTTCAATTATTTTATGAATATTTGAACAAAAGCAAAAGTTGGGCTTTCAGAAAAGGACACTTGTCCTATAGGGGAGAATATTTGTACAGGTGCACCACCCATCTCTGTGTGCAAAATAATGTTTCTCCCCGCCGGAGTATTATAGAATAAAGAGATTAGTGCCTCATTTAATGAATATTTTTGGCAAGCATGGTGAACGTGATGTCAGACAGATACAGGCACTAGAATCACACAGTTCAGTCAAAAGGGCAAACACTGGTAGGATGACATAAGAGTCTCAGGTGCATGCAAAAAGCCATTGCTGAGAAGCTTGAGTCAATGCAGAGGCCATCTTACAAGTAGCAGTAGCATATACAATGTTAACTCAACTGCTTACCCACTAAGTACACCAAGAACCAGGTTAAGTACGAAAAATGAGCCAAGGATGATAAGACTAACAAAATAGATCCATGGCCACTCACATCCTATTGCATCATTTACCTGTAAAAATGTAAGGAAATAAGTTATGATTCAGTCATTCATTAAACAGCAGAGTCCTTTTTGCAGCTGCCAGATCACGTAGGTTTCAACACTGGAAGTTTATGGCTTATTTCATTCTTTTAAAAAATTAATCAATGAGCACTTGTTTAATTTCTTTACTTACCCAAATTATGTTGTAGGTGTGATGCTTTAGAAGATTAATTACAGTAACATTTAAATAAGTGCCGGAGAATTATTAGTCCTTCTTATAATTTTGCCACAAGTATGGACACGAAGAATATATACTGGTACATCTAAACTCTGATTTTGGTGTTTATATGTTACTTATATGATAGCTACAGAAAGCTGTTTCTGTTCTAATTGGAGGAGGAAGAAATAAAGGTGTATTCAGAGATGTCACAACAACTGAAGTCTCACCTGTATAAGATAACCTGTGTGTTCATGGCAACTGAATTCAGGACTCTGCCTTCATGATGAAAAAGGTGTATGCTTACCCGCTCAATACACCAAGAACAAGATTTAGTACGAAAAATGACCCAAAGATGACGAGACTGACAAAATACACCCATGGCAATTCAAATCCCATAGCATCATTCATCTGCAAGAAATAAGATGATCTTATAGAGTAGATCACTATAGTAATAGCAATGAAGAGTCAGAGAAAAAGAGAATTTAATCATTCAGGTGAGATAGCACTCTATGCATTCTTTCAGGATTCAAAGAAGAATAATACGGCAAAGAAGGCACTGGCCACATTCACTTTGCATTTTTAATACATACCCTAAAACAAAATACTGAGTGAACCAAACATTCAGATCAAAAAGTATTAGAAAACACAAATGGAGCACTGGAACAGTTCTGTTCCTTAACATGTAGAACATGAAATGAATTTCAGATTTCACTGATTAAAATGATGCTTTAAAAGTATATTGAAGTATTAGGGTTTTAATTCATATATATCCTAGCTCTGCAAATGATCCTTTGAGATAAGAAACAGTAATATATATTCTCAACAGTACAAGCAATATTTTGCTGTACTATGGTATTTCAGTATTATTTTTTCCTGAAATACTACAGTTGGATGCAGTCATTTTAAATTAATTCAAAAGGAAATAAATGAAAATGAATTACCATCAAAAACATGAACACAATTTTAGGAAAATGAAAAACTGAAATCAAATTTTAGAAACACAGACATTTTTAGAAACACGGAAATATTCTAGAAACACTTCTGAACAAAAATTAAATAAAGAACAATGTTAAAGTTATTGTTATTAGTTTGTTGATTTTTTAAAGTAAGGTTGATGTAACTGAGCTTTAAATACACTTCATAGACTCACACAAACTCTTCTATAAAAGACCATTTGCACAGTTTATTCCTAGCAAGCTCATTATACCTATCAGGCGATGGACTTAAACATACCCATGGAAATCTAAAAAGGCCTATTCAGAAAAACAGATATTTTAAAACCCCAGGGAATTTATTCTTGTGTGAAGCATTCAGGTGCAAAAAGACATTTTGGTAAGTTACAAAAAAATCTCTGACTTGGAACTTCTCGGAAACGTATCTTATGCAAGAGGAATTATTCTGGCTTTTTTGTTTATGCTGACCAGTTTGCATTAGATTTGTCTTAAGATGCTTTTTAGCCATGAAAATTCAGCAGACAATAAAAATTGCTTGAGCATTCAGGACTGGATATGGTATTGTGGAACAATCTTTGGGTAAACCTTTTTCCTCTTCTGTGAATGCTGTTTATCTGTTGTACCTGAAATTTGTGATTAGGCTTTGAGCTCTACCGATAGTCAAATGTGACTCCTGCCCTTAACATCTCTGTTGGAATAGACATATTAAACATGCGAACAAACATTTTTCAAACTGTACTACTTTTTTTTTTTTCCTCTATCTTTAAAAATGTATCAAAACCTCAGGTTCCGCAAGGTGGCCCTGTGGATGGTGAGATACAAGCACACGCATTAAGTCTTTGCAGGTTAAGACCCCTAGGCACTTCTCTTCAATGGTGATCTGTAATAATGCCACTTTATACCAACTAAAGTAAACAAACTTCTTACATAACCAAAGAAGATTATTTTACACAACTTCTTCATCCTTCAAAATAATCTCTCTATGTATCATCTTTTACAGTGCTTTAATAATTGAACTGAGGCACTGAAAAGCAACTTAAAATTATTTAGATTTGCTAGGAAAAAAAAAGAAAACTGTGTAACATATATATATGATTTGGATATTTTCCTTTTTTTTTTTTTTTTTAATTTCCTAAAAATAAAACTACACTTTGGGGAAATTAAAACGGAGAAGGGTTATAGCCATTCAGAGAGGCTGGATCACTACCTTCAATTTTAAAAGATCCCACGTTTCCACAGTCCAGTTCGGCAACAGCATATTCATATGGAAATAAAATCATTCATAACGCTGCCATTGTACTTACCTCCTTACACTTAGCCTCCTGTGCAACACTTTTAGCAATATTTGGCATGTCAGGTGCCTAAGGAGATCAATTGTGCTGTTTTGATTTTTATCATCCGTGCCCATTCCCTCAGAGCAAGTCCCCTACATTTGAGAATTCTTAACCATAAAGAAGCTCAGGTATTTAGTAAAAAACCCTATTGCCCAGACTGAATTTCTGGTTTGTCCCAGTATATGTTTCCCTTTGCATCTTCTTTCAATTGTAGGCATCTAGCCTTAAGGTTTAGGAATAAAATTTACTTAACTTTTTCTAAAAACATACATTCATAATGATGTAATTACTTTAGAATTGAGTTTGCTTTAGAGAAATTATTCCTATGATACAAGCAAAATGTTTTTCTAACAATAGCTGATAAAAAAAAGTTCGCTCACATTTCAAATTCATGTGAATGCATTTTGCATCTAACTGAACTGGACTATTAGCAAACAGTTGTTTGTAAGTCAGAGTGAAAGCATAAATTCATCTGGTGTTGATGCCAACATTTTCCTGCTATAAATCTTTTTGAAAAAAATGAAATATTAACATTCACAATTCAAGAACGCTCTGGGAATCACTGCAATCCAACTTGATACACTCTTTTTGCTCACAAAAAGAACATATTCAAGAAGCCAAGCATTGTGTTGACTTAGTAACCCAGGAACAAAGCTGAAATTTCCATGCTCTGTCATGGAGGTTCTATTAACACGGGCAACTGGGATTTGCATTTCCTTCATTCACTTCACAGTGCATAGCATATAAAAAATTTCCTTCTCTTTTATGCAGTTTGATTTTAAGCCCAATGTTTTAGGCTAATCTATCGAGGACTAATGTCCTGTGATGTAAAAATTGGAAACGGCAGCTAAGCAGTGCTAGAAGAAATACTATGGTTTGGGCAGATGCTGAACTAAATCAAAATCATTCCTAACTCAGGAACCCTTAATCTAGTAGAACACCTTGGCACTAATCTAAGACTGAATTCCTAAAAGCAACCGACTGAAACTGCATCTACTCAGGATTTTCACCATTTCATTCTAGAGACAATTAAACTCTGTTCAAGTAATGCATTGTAATTTCTATTCATGAAGTAATATTTCTGATTGCATTAATACCAGAGATGAAAGTATAAGAAGTCCTTTTCTTTTGGAAAACTTTGCAGCTCATTTCATGCATGTCAAGTGGCATTTTCCATAACTTTCAATTAAAGAAAGATGAAAGGAGTCAATTTGCCTTCTGATTAAAAATTGAGGCAGATTTTGGTTAATATATGAGCCCAGGAAAATCTCCATCCGCAGAAACAAGGTATTTTCAGTTGAAAGGATTAATGTTGACTTCTCACCCAAAGTGCAGAATGAGGAGTTAGGAAGACAAAATTGCAGATGCATGGGGAGTTGCAACTAAGAAAACATAAACAATAAAAGCCCCTAAACCATGCTAAAGTTACACTAGCAAATCTAGGAGATGCCACATCTCAAATCCTCAGCAAAAAGTCTTGCAAGACTCCCACACACTGTGGCTCCTGGATATACTATACCAAAGGAGGTGTCGTATTTAATGGCTCTAAACGCACTTGTCCCATCTCTTTTTGAGTCCATTAAGCTTTTATCATCCATAACACATATTGCAAAGACACCCCCAAGTACCATCCTTCTTTGTGTCTTTTTCAAGATCTAGTCTCACTGTTTGGATTTCACTTCTAATTAGTTTGTCCATCACATCAACCAGAGGACAGATAAGACGATGAATGATATGAAGGACAAAGTATTTTTCATACCTCTTAAATCTGTTTCACCATAACAGTAGGTGTGTACTACTCAGATACCATTTTTGGCTACGCTCTGGCATTTGCACTTCTTTCATACGGATGTTAAAGTAAATTTGTACGTTTAAATAGCTTTGAGAATAATTTTCAACTGATCTCTGAAAATCTTCCTATCCCTTTCATAAGGGATGCAGTAACTAACAGTTCAAAAGCCCCTGCAAAAGGGCCCATTTGTTCATGCTACCAGATCTGGAGACAAGTTATGCTGCGCAAGTTAAATTGGTGGAGAGTAATTAATTCTCGTTGTATATTTGGCTCTTTATATTTACATCTATATGTTTGTGAGTGTATGTCTGCAAAATGTAGAAGAATTATCTTGAGCCGATAGGACAAACTCGGTACAGTCTGAAACTGCCTCATCTGGCATGTGGAGTGAATTATCCTGTTAGCTGCTCTCCAGTTGGAGTCAACGATCATTACAATGCAGCATTCTGAGACCGAGACTCTGAAGGGAAACAGGAAGAAAGCCAAATTTACAGCAGACATAACCATTAGTATTACACAGCAGCAGATGGCACACTCCAGTCTAAAACATCAATTAGAAATCATTAAAATGTCTCATTTATCCCTATCTGCAGTAGCTGTTAGTAAACTCCCCAAATGCAATTGTATGCAGATAAAGGTCTTTTCTGTACACCTGATACTGTTCTACTGAAATTATTGCAAGCTCTTTGTATGTATCAATTCATCTAAGCCCTAACTGGGGATAATGATAAAGCAATGCAGTAACGCCTCTAATTCTGCATTTGTACTATTACAGACATAATGTGCTGATGCATGAACTTATTTCAAATTATCTTCCATGATGATTCAAACTCGCTTAATTTCTTATTCCTTAGTTTCCTCAATTTTACCTTTCTGCTTTTATAACATTCCAGTATACATATAACTGGTGGGTTTATTTATTGTCACCTATAATATACTCAACCATCTTAAAATTTATTAAGACTGACAAACAATCTCTCGACAGGTGTTAAAATGCTTCAGAAATCAGTATTTTATGAAATGGGACTAATCCTGCACTCTTTGAATCATACAATACAGGCTCACAAAACCTTGGATCTCAGGCTGTTTATTCTATTCATGTGAGAGCACACCAGACAGCTTGTCAAAGCCTTCTAGCTTCAAAGGTTGTGTCCTGGGATATTCTTGGCTAAAGTGGAGTTAACTTAAAGCTGACTTAAAACAGGCTGTGCTTGAAGCGCAGCAGCCTCCAGGTTGGTTTGTAAAAGCATGTGATTTTATATTCAATCTTGTATGGGTTCTGGAGTTAAAGCACAGATTTCCCTGACCTTCTCCTGACTGGCCAGACTTGACTTTGTCATACTGGTGACACAGAAACAAGCCCAGACTGGTGGGATGTGAACGTGGAGACCCCTGCTTTGTTAAGCATTTCAGCTCAGCAACAACTGGAATTTCAGAATTCCATGGCTCAGGTGTTAAGGTATGCCCAAAGAGAAATATATTCCTTGGAGAAATGAAAAATTGTTACAGTACTTCGAGAGCCTCATAATTACTTAATCACCTATAAATGTAGCCCAGTCTTCTGTATGCAACTTTGTAGCACAGTTTACATCCAGGACACATATAAGCCACCCTCTCAAATTAAACTTCAACTTGTAGGACACTGCTTCAGTTTTACTAATTTCCTTTGATCTGATAGTCAATTTTTTCCTTCTGTTATTTTTTACCCAGCTGTTAGCTAATGAAGTACATAATTTAGGTACTCACATAAAGCATTTATTCTGCGAAAGCTGACTGCTTTATTATTTTTTTTAATATTGATTAGAAATAAGTTTAGATGCAGGTCTTTTTTTTCATTCAGATACTTTATTTTGCATCTAATGCTATTTTAGCTAATTACTACTAGTGGCATTTCATTAATCAGCTTACTGTCTTTAACTGGGGGCAGCGGGGGAGGGGGGGGGGGGGGAAATCAGATAATTGTTTCAAGGAAAGCTTCCATGTCAAATGCTACTGCTAAGAAATTATTTTCCCTTTTTCAGGTAACTATCCTAGGTTGAATCTGCAGAGCAGATGGACACTAGCATAACAAAATGAAGAGTACTGCCTCTACAAAGTGGTAACCCAGAGAACGTTTTCTGTTGGATTAGGGGAGGACCCTACCAGGTTTAAGAAAATCTATATTCCAGGTATAACAAAATGGAAGTGTTTAGATTCCTTCATTGGTTGCAGCATGTTAATTAAGGAGTAGCAATTTGTTAGTGCTTCTACCCATTTACTTATATTGTCCAAACTAATTTCACGTAAGAAATTTATAAAACCTATGTAGGGATTTGGGTTGTTGAATCTAAGGGCTCAAAGAACTACTGAATAAACAGTGTGTTTATTTTTAAATGTTTAGCTATTTTATTTTTAAATATTTAGCTATAGTGTGTTAAAATGAACAGAGTAATAGTATCCAGTTTGGAGATAGGAAAAGGAAAAAGGTATTTAGTACATATCTGCTATGCCACCTATATATGTACCATACAGCATCATTATGTCACTGGATATATTTAATATTTGCCATATACTGAATACAACACCCACGAGCATAATAGCACACACTATTAGGATCGATGATGTAAAACTGTTACCTTAGTTTATGTAGAAACAATGAACAAACCCCCAATACTCAAGGTAGATCTGAATTTACTTACTAAACTGTTATCCTGGGACAGCCTGGGAACTGGAATGCTTTGAAAAGGCTTGTTTGCTGCTTTTGGCAAAGATTTTGGAAGAAATTCTAGCTATTCAACTACTGGAGTTCTTAGCACTACCTAAAGTCTAGCCTACTTCTAATCCAGTTTCTATCCATTTTATTTAAACTTGCTGGGGAGAAACAGTATGTTCTCTGGAGTATTTGCAATCATCTATGACAAGAAATTAGTTCTGTGCTTTGACTGCGGTACAGGTCAGCAGGCAGCTAATACTGAGATACCAGGTATCTTGTCAAAGTAAATCAAACTTACTGCACGGCAGACATTTGCTGTGAGGTAGTTTAAAATCCTCCTCAGGTGGGGTCTTTTTGTTAAGATGCTCATTTGAAAAAAGCTATTTTATACGAACATCCTTTTCGATGCTAATTCAGATTTTTAATATGTGTATTCCTTGGCTTGGTAGATCCGTTTCCATGTCTGAATTTGATCACTCCCTTTTCTCTCTTTCTGAGGTTTGTAATTTATGAGTAATTTAAATCTTGTCTCCTTGCCATCTAAAATTGGTTGATTTGGAGCTTTTTATGTCTAGAGAACATAAAAAGTAATTAGTCCAAGTAATTACCTAAAAGGCAGGGGGGTTAAACTAGATTTTAACATTACATTGGATTCAAGTAATTAACACACAGATTCTAAAAATCCTGCCTGCAATCCCTGGCTCTTAAGTGTGATTTATGCAGTATATTAATACTGTCATCCAAAATTTCTATCACACTTTCTCCAGCTGGATATCATGTGTTAAATTTCTGGCTATGTAGTCATCAAAGGCTGGGAGCACTGCGCATCCAGCACGTCAATGCCTTTGGGGATGAGCTGACTTGTTTCACTGAAGTCTCCCTTACATGACCTGTGAGTGGTGCTGAGTGATGCTAAGAGAATAGCACTAAGCTATCCTCAGTACAGAGCAGACAAAGGCAGAAATAAGTATTTTGTAAAGATTTTTCTAGCATATTTTCTCACAATTTTCAACATTGTTTGCTGAGTATTTCCAACCGGGAAAAAAAATCTGTCGAACATTCTTTGACTTCTCTCAGACTGTAAGCTGAAATTCATTGCTGACAAGTATTGTTTGGATACAATAACACGCCTTCCATTTCTGCCGCTGTAATGGAACTAATATGATTTAAATCACTCCTAGTATTTGTTTCCCATTGGCTTATTAAATCATTCGAAGTTCTTGAGTATTATTGCTTATTTGACTGTTGGTCATATTTTTTGAGACGTATTTTTTAGCAATTCCTGCTCAACACTCTGATGACAGTTTTGATAAGACTTCAAACATACTTTGCAACTTTTTGTTTATGGACTAATAATACATTTTGTGCCTGGGCCAAGGGATTTTCTTATGAGATGTATTTGTAAAATATTTGCTTGTGTTTAGGAAAGATCTTTGGCTGAACATCAGCTGGTTTCAAGTATATTATGTCACCTTATAATACCTCTGAGTAGGCTGTCCTTTAAGATTCTTGAACTAGGAGCATTCTAAAAAGTGACATGATTAGAAGATTGTCTGAGTTTCTGATCATTTGACTGACAATCGACTGCTTTGTTTTATTAGTGTAACTATTTTCTTTTCAAAACATAGGTTTATGTGTGAGTTATAAACATTTTTCAAATAATCATCCAGTTAGAAACAAACACACAGTGATTTTCTACCTTTTAATTTATGCACAATAAAGTCATCTCGTGCTATTAGAAAGCTAGGAAGGAAGCCACAGCTCTTGTACTTGGTTATGAAAATACATTTAAAGAAATACTGATTATTTCTTTAATAATCAATCTTTAATTCTCTTTTTTTAAAAAATAATATCTTTAATAGTAAAGATATACTGAACAGGCTGTGTTACAGAAAATATTGATTTTCTTCAAATGTTCTAAGCTGCTGCAAGAAGTATATTGGGGTATATAAAGCCTGATTTCTAAAGCAAGAAACAGATTTCTAAGTGCACACTTTTTTTTGTAATAAAAGCAGAGGAGCTATGAATTAAGTATTTCTTTGATGATAACATACGTTACTACCAAACAGTAGTAAGGGACACTAGTTTTAAAAGGTGACATTTAAAAAAAAAACAACTGACACCCCTTTCCTTAAACCTTATGCAAGATTTAGACATATTATAGATCGCTTAGACATCTCAAGGAATGAATCGTGTATTTTAAACATGAATCCTTGATAGAGTATCTTGTTAACATATCAGTAAGTATATTAATAGGCAAAACCATATACAACATCAACGTACCATTACTCAGCAATTTCAACTTGAGCGCTTCAGTCTCAAAAATCTCCAGATCAGTCAAACCTAGTGCTAGCTAGGTGTCAGAGAACTGAGGAGCTGTTTGTATTTGAGCTAGTAATGCAAAGTCTGTCCATAAAATTGACTTAGTAAAATTCAGTAGCCACCAATACAGTAGCTCCATTATTGAATCAACTGTGCTGGCAAGCCATCACGGCAATTAGTTTGTTTCACAGAGGCCCTGCCCATCTTTCATTGAAGTCACAGTAGTGTCAGTGTAGATTATTCAAGTGTAGGAACCGAAGATAACTTCACTATGGTGAAAACAAGAAGAATTATACATGATAATTTTGGTACTCGGGAAAATTGGGGGTTTTACTGGCAAGTACTGCTGCTCATTATGTATGTTCCTACATATCAAATGAAATAGCTAAAAATAAAGAGCGATTTACAAAATAAATGTTTGCCATTAATAGACTATAAATCTAGATGTCTGAAAGACACGAAAAAAATCTAGAGCCAGATATGCAAATGTAGACTCAGATTTTTAATTCTTGAGTGCTTGCTAGCTTAAATTGAAAATGAGGCAAAGAATACTATGCTCTCAGCTTGAGAATGTGAGCCAGAGCATTAAAAACTTGGGCACACAGAAACTGCCACTTTGCCAACAACAAGGACTGCACTGGGATCCAAAACTAATAGCATAAACCTCCGGTTAGGGCTAGAGAGCAAACAGAAAAGACTGAGACTGGGAATAAACCCAGTCCTGATATAAACGGAGAAGATATACAGATGTGCAGCCACAAACATTACACAGTTTGGGAACACACTGTGCTGCACTGGCTGGTGGAAACAAGGACACCAGCCCTTGACCTCTACAGCTAAGTCTAGCATTTGGCCCCGAGGAGTCGCATTTTTTTGTGCATGAAACATGTAATACGTGCTATCCGGTGAGTTACACCTCAGTTAGAGAGAAAAGAAGCCAGATGAAGACACTCTAAAAAATGACAGGACATATGGGATTCAGATGCAAACTGGTGAGCAGCAGGATGTCCGTGTGAGTCACCAGGATCTGAAGGGTGCCTAGCAGTAGCAGGATCAAGCCCTCCATCTATAATAGATATGCATGAGAGAAAAATCATTACTGATGCTTGGAGAATTTTTAAGCCAAGTTTACTGTTGTTAACCAGGTGACAACGAGCTGTGCTATTGAGTGTTGTTGGAAGCTGTCATTTTCAGCTGTCATTCGTGCTAACAGAATGCCACACAACACGATGCAAAATATTGCACATATTTCACCCACTCAGATTACACCTGCTAGCAAGATAAGCCTACATAGTTAATTTTACTGTTCACACAGTGACCAAATGGAAATCAGAATTCTGTGCAGTTTCTAATAATCGTGGGTTTGGTTTTATTTTTGTTTTGTATAAAATTCATTAAGTCTGTGTATCATCAACAGATTTCTAAATAAAAAGCAACACTCAAAACCCATGCATGTCTAGTTAAAATGGTGTCCTTAGATTCTTTGGACATTTTTATTACAATCTGGTATATCCCTAGTGGTTTTGCAATTTATAATTACAACAAAGTATCTTCCAATTTTTGGCTAGCAATAGCTAAATCTACCTCAGCTTAATCCAGGGGTAAAATTAAAACATATAAATCATCATTCCTCTTGTCCTCAGTGAGTCATTTCAGCTTGACAATAGGCAGTTTGTTGGTCTACAGACAGAAAGAATCCAGATCTATAATTATATAAACATCAGTTAAGACAGATTCCAAAGCCGCTTGAATAGCTGACTTTTATTGTATTTCACTAGGTCAATAAGTGTTTGGTTCTCTATCTAATAATCCCAGTATCACTTATAATAACGTGAAAACTGACATCCGTGTACCTGTAAATAACTTCTACATAGGGAACTCAGAGAAATAACTAACTCACGTGCAGTTTTGATTTTTTTGAATTTTTAGTTTTCTTAAGCCTTGCATTTTGTCTGATCGTGACAATATTCAGCATTCTATTTTAATGGGTTTACTATTTGTGCTGTCAGTGGAGACTCTACAAATATTTCTTAAGGTGCATCAGACCAATTAGCTCATTAATTCTTAGGGGAAAAAATGTTTAATATTGAGCCACTCAGCTTCAATTGTTTCTATATCTTTTGTAAATCATATTCTCAATGCAGTAACTCCTCGAAGTTTTTACATTCATTTTCTTTGAAAAAATTTGGTGATGGAGGAATTATTAGGTACTGAAATGTGGCCATATTTTTGCCTTGAAAGCTGTTAAACGTGTATTTTTTATTTCTAGACAATCATGGCAAACCTTCCTTTTTCTTTCAGGAGGGATAAAAATAACTATTATCATGAACGCAAGTCATATAAAGCACATACTAATTCTACATTCACACAGTCTACAAATCCCGGAGTTGATAAATCTACACCATGAGAAATACATTAGCCTATATGTAGCTATGCATTATCGTAGACTCTTTAGTATTAAAGGTTAGCATGTTTATAGCCAATTTTGTATCTCTGGTAACAGGCAGTGGAAGCAGAGATTCATACTTTGCCAACTTTTGTCGTTCAATCCTAAAAGAATGCCAGTTTACCACTTTAATTATCTTTAACAGTGACATTATCTTAAAAACATCTCCATATTCTATATTCTAGTATCACAGATTTTATCTGAGACTAGGCTCTGGTATTGTATTTTTTAGCAAGAGCATATTTCACCTTGATTTGCAACAAGTGACCATATAAAATTAAGTGTTCGTTCACCAGGTAATACTACATCCTTACTTGCATCCAATACTCCACAACAGATGTGCTATTAGTAAACAGTCCCACTCGGCCAGACAAAGAAATTCAAAACATGAGCTGCTGTGAGCAACATAATCTATAGTTGTAGCAAGATACATCTTGAGATAGCTCATCCATTTTTGTCAGCTTGCTAATAGTCATCCTTACTAGTAATCAGTTTTCTTTCATAAATACTTCCCACATTTGAATTGTTAGAATTATATTTGTTGTAAGGTCCTGATTGCTGCAAAGACTTACTGCTGAGTACCAAGTAGTACAGAAAACTCATTTAATTTCACCACCTGTGGTAGGTAGGTTCCATCACAGCTTCTTGAACGACATCAGCCAAATCACTTGCATCAGATATTTAGGTGCTTAAAGATTCACAAAAGAACGGAATGTCCTTAGCTTGGAATGGGGTTAGGCAGAGAACTGTCCACCTGTATATTCAGGTCACCCTTTTCCTTAAAAAAAAAAAAATCTGTGTTCTTTTCTCATTTGTAAAATCAGGACTAAATACATCTTCAGTTTCCCAGTCTGTGTCCAGCTGTTTATGTTGTAAGATTGTGGAGGTTCCAGACCTGACACTAGAGTAGCATTTAGAGGTGGGGACTTACAGTTAGGTTTTTGAATATGAGTACCTTTTGCTGCTTCTACAGAGCCAATGTCGGGCTCACAGCTCTTGTGACTCGTTGTTTCTGAATGGTTAACAAATGGTTTGCAGTCCCCACGGCAAGTACTGAGAGTTGAGAGCTTGCTTTGTTCTAATTTACGTAAATATTGTGAAATATTTTGCAGAAATACTGCAAACAGAGAGCTCTTAAGCTTAATCAGAAAAGACGTACTTAAGAACTGTAGGCTTGCATGAAAAAATGATAGTCCAAAGGATATAAATGTAGTATCACATTTATCCAAATGGAATAGGCAAAAAAAAACCTCAAATAAGAAATGAATAAATTTGTTTCTAAAATGTCTTTTTAGCCTGAGGAGTCCAGTAAGATGCTGTGCCTGGAAAAAGTATGCAGCTGAGCTCATCTGCAAAACTCACCAAGGTCTCCTGCTGACAGTAATGTAAAACACTGCTTATTTCTCACTTGAACACAGAAGCTTGCTGGTTTGAAAGTTAAAAAAGCTCAGAGATTTATGAACTTACCCAGTATAACACATCAGTCCATCCTTCCATAGTTATACACTGGAACACAGTCAACATTGCAAATGCAAAATTATCAAAGTTGGTTATGCCTCCGTTTGGTCCAACCCATCCACCCTTACATTCAGTGCCATTCATGACACACTGACGTCCATTCCCTGAGAATGCACAAGGTGCTGGATCTTCTTCAACTAGTATATCTGAAAATTGACCCAAAAAAATCAGAACTTTCACTTCTTATACTTTTCTGAGTTAAATCTTCACACAAAGAAATATCAACCCTGTTGCAAAGTAAATCCAGAGATCAGCCTGAGAAAAGGTGAGGAAGGCAACCCATGGGAGCTTCTCAGCTCTAAGTCTCCTCACGTCTGGGCCTTACTACCTTAAAATAAGTTAATCAAATCTGAATGTACAAAAGAGCTCAAGTAATTGAGCAGTGGAAAGAAACATGTAATAATACAGCGTTTAGAATCTCCTTATGCTATTGGGTTTTCTTCCCTCTTCATTGCTTTTTCTTCATTTCATAACACTTCACGCTAACATAGGCACAACCAAGGGAAAGAGATCCGGACTGATTTCTACATACAGTCTACTTCAGAACTTAGCTGACAAAAATGTACCCTTAGCCATCAGGTAAGATGTCTCTCTCATGGCGTTTCACTCCAAAACTCTCCCACAACAAACACTTTCACTTCATCATTTCACCTGGATGGAGAAACCCTTCTCTTTCACTACTCATTTCAGAACTCTGCTTCTTAGTACACGGCCACAATCTTGGTGAGACCATGCAGCCTGTGAACTGCAGTAAATCCTCCCTGGAACAGGGCTAGCTAGCTTTTCAGTAAGCAGAGATCAGAAAAACCAGTACCGAGTTGTTCCTCGTGGATAGTCACCCTTACCATTTTCCCTACTGACATTTTAGTTAGACGTTTCAGAAAATAAAACCTATTCAAAGCATGTTCTAGTCTCTAACTGGTTTGCATTTTTGTTGTTGTTTTCTAAATTTAATGCACTTTTCCTGAAATTACGAACCACAGTAAGAACTGGGGTTACAACAGTCTTAGTGCTTCGGCTGTTGTATTTCAAACTGATAGGCCACAGACTTGAAAGAGAACAGAATTAATCCCTTCCTTCAGTCAACAGTTTTGTGACTTACCTGAATCAATAAGAAAACAAGATTTGTGCATTTTTCCAATAAAAAGTTCCAATCCTATAATAGCATAGATTATGATTACAAACAATACCAAAAGGGCAATATGGAGGAGGGGGACCATGGCTTTTATAATGGAGTTCAGGACAACTTGTAAACCTAAAAGAAAAAAAGAAGACACAAGCTATGAGCCAGACTTCTATGTCTTGTCTTACCAAAACTTCTATAATTACACATTATTAGAGATTAATGATACAGACATGCAGACTCAATGAGTTTTAAAAAAAAAATTCTACTGCCCAGAACTACAAAATGTTCCTGTAACATAACATACTTGTTAAGAATCTAAAACCATGTGTCAAAGTCTAATTATTTCCTCAGTTAATAGAGGTGATGTCATAGAAGTCAATGCTTGAAATGTGTCACGAGAATTCACGGCTTTTTAGAAGGAAAGGGGATGTAGTCATCAGTTGTGGCTGTGGTTCATTTTATATGACCTTTAAAAACTTCTGTACTACAACCGCAACTTTGTGGTAAATCCTGAGAAAATGTACACTCAGCCAACTGCAGAACTGCATTTTTGGTCTGCAGAGATAAATAAGAGTATAGTTACCTGAGAAAACACATTTTTACTCTGAACAAACTTGTTTTTATCATTTATCCCTCGCATCACTTTCAGAACTACTCCATTTTTCTTTTCACCTTAATTAAATATTTAGCCAAATTTTGCTTTTACCAGAATAAGTAGATCCCAGACTAATGAAGCTGCCACAGTACCAATGAGAACAAAATATGGCTCATTTTTATTTTAATAGACTTCCTTTCTGACATTTCATAAGGCTGCTGCTTTCTTCACTGAACTTCTTTTGCTAAATATATACCATCACGATCACTTCCACGTAACAGACTATGATATAATAAACACAGCATTAGGTTTCTTCTTTTGAATGTCTGGGAAAGAGCTGACCTGTAAGCCACAAACCTCTTATTCAGCCCAAATAGCTACAGTAATTAATAACATATTAAAAGAAAACAGAAGGATTATTATTTAAAGAAAGCAATTGAATTTTCTGATATTGTTCTGCTGCTTAAATTTCCTAATTTATCTGTTAGCTGAGATAAACAGAAGGCATTCATGTGCATTGGAGGGGGCAGGAAACATGAAATGTGTAATGTGCTTTGGCATATTCTTACCAACATATAAACTATTTTAGGACCACCTACACTTCTAGATGTACAGGGGTTTAGAATAAAAAAAGTCTCAATTTTATTTTCTGGTTTATTTGCATTTTAACATGTAATTTACTTTTATATAAAGCTCCTAAAAAAATGAAGTGTATTCCCTTGTCTGCTTATTGGACTATGTAAGAATATCATACACCGAATGAATTCACAATCCTTTGTTCAACTTGAAATAGGGTATCATTCAACTTGAAACTCACTTCATGTACACAACCAGAAAACAAAAGATCAACTTTATATTATGCATTTCTGATAGTGTCTGGAACAATCACATTAACTAATCAGATGAGTTACAGTATTCATTCCAATGGAATTAAATAGAAAAGAGCTTACTGGGCACTCCTGATACAAGCCGGAGAGGTCGCAGTACACGAAAGGCTCTTAGGGCTTTGACATCAAAGCCACCAGGTTTGCCACCTGAGTGGCTGCCACCTTCTGTTTCTTTGGTTAATTGTTCCAATATTACACTAAATAATCTAGAAAATGAAACGAAGGGTAAGGTCATCACCATCCATTTACCATGCAATCAAAGGTATTAGGAAATTACTTGAACTGCAGATAATTCCAAAAAGCTGTTCAACTGTCAAAATCAGAGGTATATTGACACATTAAATCATGACAGGAAAAGTTATGAAGTGCGAGAGTTTCTAATCCCTCCTGAGAGCGACAATCATGCAGTATCAAATAAATTAGCTTTCTGACTGTATACACAATCTGCTATTTTTAAACAAATGAAGATACTTTGCCACTTCTTTTTTCAAACATTTTAGCTCTAACATTTGAAAAATTAGTCTCCTCTTTAGAACATGTAATAGATAATCATTAGAAACCATCTGTTTTAATTTTGGTGGAATATATGAACTCCAAGTGACACTGCAGTTTGATATTCTAAATACAGTCAGCAAAAACTGAATATATTAGAGAGTCCAACATTTAATAACACCAAAAAGATTTGTTTCTTACACATAATATCTTTGAGGATAAAAATATTCCCAGATGACTCATTTATTATATTGTATTTCTTCACTGCAGAAATGAGCTAGTCCTTCATTAGAACAGTTTGGAAGACAAGAGTTTTCTTTTTCTTTCCCACTTCTAGCAGCAATTCAAAGTGATGCAAGTGGCTGAAGTGCAAAGTAACCTTAGGTTCATTTTAGTTTGGACCTGCATTTCAGATGCATGGTTTCTTCAGCTGCAGCTAGACTTCACAACCCATGTTAGCCTTTGCACAGTCTTTAGGTCAGTTGTTGCAAAACTGAACTTCTCCTGAAAGGGTTGTCAAGTCAATAGAGTTCTGTAACCCTGAAAAATCTTTCACACTTGTAAAGGACTCTAGAAATACGCAGGTTTTTGGTTTTGCCAAGAGAAGTTTTTACAATGCTGGTTTCACAGCTCTGTCACGCTGCATAGTTGCTAGAAATCAAGTAATATTTAATAGGTTGCCCAAAATAGGGTATTGAAGACTTTCTCTTCCCCCAGTAAGCAGTTGACCTGTATCAGTCAATAGCCATCCCTATTCTGCTTCATTCTCCCCCAGAGCGAAACCCAGCAAGGGAGAACACAGATCTTAGAATGAACACCAGCAATCTACATGCTACTATAACCACAGAAATCCAGACATTTAATGTTCGGTTCCTAATTCACCCTATAATTTCATAGATGCATAATTCTAAGAAAACGAGACGCCTCAATGATTTCAGAGTAACTATTCATGCTCTAAAGGCAGACATGATTAAACAGACTTCTGAATCAAGTCCTGAATTAAAAGAAGCTGCTTTCAGCCTGTCAGTTCACACATCATTCAGAAAATTGAAGGGCTACAGGCCCAGGAAGGTGCTATGAAAGCTTTCTCTACCAGGACCTTATTCTTTCACAGAAATCAACGGAAATTATGTGGTGTAGCATGCAGACAAGTAGTAGACTGCTCTGAAAGTAGCTCACACACTTGTTTCAGAGAGAACTGACAAAGACAGGAGAAAACACCACATCACAAACATCACAGCTTGTCTACAGCTCTGTCATTTTATGTCTGTCCTATAAAGCCATTAAGGTATAGAACCACTGATCTTCTTTATTAAAACTGACATTTATTTTCCTGTACAGTTTACCAAAGTTTAAATGCCAAATTTGATGCCATGGAAAAAAGTCTCTATACATGCTTCCCTTTTGCTAGTAGAGATTTATTTTGATATAATTAAGATTTATGCACTTGGACTGCTATAGTTTCTGCTGAGAAAGCACGTGAAGCAAATTTCATCTAATACATTCAATACAGGACATCATGGCAGCTCTTTCAAAGCTATTAAAATACCTAATGGAATTTCACAATGAAACTAGTCAAACAAAATCAGATCCAAAAGTGATTCCATATGCACCATGGGTTATATATGAAAAACAATTTTTCACAGGGCTTTTAAGTATTAATTAAATAAATGGACTCATACTTGCCTTACTTGCTTATGTGCATTGTGTTCTTAAAAGAAGAACAAAAGATACTGCTCACAGAGTGCAAGAACAAAAATATTGCTTGCAGTTCTGTCAGTGCTGACATGTTATGAAAGGTCTACCTTGTCTTCCAGGTAGACTGATGACAACCTACACAGCCGTTTATATTCCAAAACTTTTGGGTTTGAGCCAGAATTTAAATCTTAGTGCAATACTTTAGGTATTTGATAACAAGTAGTCCTTTTTTCCTCCTATTTTCCATGGATTCAGTGTGAGCATTTGACCTAACTAGATTTAGCCTCCCAATAATGAGTGTTTTATGAGTTAATGGAAAATTTTTTAGTTATCATGTATTTAGGACACAGCCAAAGATAGAGGTCATGTTAATTAGACTGCTCCAGGGTTACTGTAACTCCATGGTCACTTGACAAAAGGGAAGAGGTCTATTCAAGTGACTGCCTGGCAAGAGAATAGAGCTCTTACGTGTGATAGTCCCCACACCTGCCCACCAAGCTTCCCCTTCAGGCACAGAGGCCAATCTGTTGAGAATGACCTGACCTGATGAAGGATCTATTTATACAGAAATTTTAGTCCTGGACCAAAATGGCCTGAATGCCAAGCAACTGGCCCAAATACAGTCTTCTCAGTAGCATTTATTATCTCAGAATCAAATAGCTACAAATCAGGCATTCATACATGCATAATACTTGCTCAAGTTTAATAATGCTTTATGACAAATTCCTTTACTTTGCATCTTTTTCTTTCCCCTTAATGTAGTAACATGAGTTAAGAGCAGCACACACTGATTTCTGGGTCGTTTCAATTACAGGCGACATTTGATATAGCATGAACCGAACAACGAAATCAGAATTGCATACTACATGCCCAGGTAGACTTTGCAAGCCAGCCACAGCATAGAAAGTTTTATATCGGTAATGTTCTCCATGTTATATATAATAAATATTTTCAGTAAACAAAATTTATAGTACTGGAAATTCCTTTTTTTTCAATATAATCTCCACAATAATTAGGGAATTGGGGAATATATGCCTCAAGATTAATTCCTTAGCCAAACGCAGGATCTAAGGATCTAGCTCAACCATTGACACAAAGTTGCTGACAAAATGTTATTTGTCATAAGCAGTTGTGTAACATATATAAGGAATGTATATATGGGATGTTCCACTCCCCACTCTTCCGCAAGCTGCATAAGGCCCGAGCAGTCCCTCTCCCAAGGAGCAGAACAAACTCTCCAGGGTTTCCTGGCATAGCAAGGTACATAGGATAAAAAAAAAAGGTATTTTTAGCATACATGCTCCCCCAAGCAAGCAAAGACATATATATCTGGGGCCTGACGTGCAGCACCCAAAACCAAAGTTCAATAATGCCCAGATTTTGGGAAGGTCAATGAATCGCTAAGGTAACTCTGCCTCCCCGACCACTCTTCACCACTGAAACACGTGGGATCTCCCAGAGGTCTCTGTATACAAGATGAAGTCCACGTAACCACAGTATAGGGACAAATGAAATAACAATGTATGGACCTAAACAGATCAGCCTTTATCGTAAGGAAATCATCGGGAGTTCACCTTGGAAAAATCAGATAGAAAACATCCTGCACGACAACCAAGGAAATTTCTTGGCAGAACTCAGAATTCCCTGGGAACTTTTACCGTAAAGCTGACTGCACAACACAGCCTGCAGTCACAGATAGTGCTGAAAATTTTAGGACTTTTTCTTTTTCATTTTTCACTCATATCAGTTCATTCTTGTACTCCAAAGGAACAGAAATCATGCGTAGGCCACTACTCAAAGGCAAACAGACCTATATCCACCCCACTATGAAGCAGGTTTTTATAAAATAAAGGATAAGTTACTTACCCTACTACTACTATTACAAAATCCAATAAATTCCATCCATTTCTAACATACGCATTGGGGTGTAATAATAATCCATATGCTATAATCTTCAAAAATGTTTCAACTGTAAAAATTATCAGGAAGGCATATTCTACTTTTTCCTGTAAAAGACAAAAAAAATACAATGAAAGACAACGTAATTTAACAACTCATTTACTAGTTAGAATTTGCACTAAGTGGGTAAGTTGTACTGCTCAGGACTAAGGAACTACAATACTTTATGGCAGTTTATTTTGCAGGTTTTAATTGCATAGCACTTAATGATAGCTGTACTGACATGGTTATAATTACATAATTACATGAGATGTTCCTGTTTTCACATTCTGTGAGAGAAAAAGGCTCTGTTTCTGCAAACACAGATGTATGCTGTACCTTTGCTTAAGCAGATAGTCCCATCCAGATCAACAGGATCCTTTGCATTCATTGAAACCAGAAAATACTGCAGAACAGGGCCCTGGCAATATCCTTGAAATGTATGCAGTGGTATACTTACTTTCACCACTCATTCTATTTAATTAGGACCCAGAGAATTCCACCCAATAATGGAGTCTGAGACACTGTCATCCCATACTAAGGGGATTCAAAAAATTCTAAGCTCTTTAAAAGGTTCTTCATTTAATTCTACACTCTTGCAACTTTTTCATCTTGATGTGGAAGTTTACATTGACTTATTTTTCCCTCCACATCATCAACCTCTTTAAATCACCCTAATAAGCTTGAAGAAATTTTAAGTTAATATATCACCACCTTGTATCACTGAAGCTCCAACTTCGGATTTGTTTCAGTGCTGTTTTTAAACATTATTGGTTTCTTCATTTTACCAAGATTCTTATTTTAAATAGAGCTATACATTGAATCTTTTTTTCCTAGCTAATTGGATAATGCTTTTTGTGGCTGCTTCTTTCTAAAGTAAAAACATATTTGGTTTGGATAAATTGTACAAGTCACTACTATCAAAACAGATCACTTAACACATTTGTTCTTTTTACCTTCAGAAATCATCCACACAAAGTTAATTACGTGGACTGTAACTGCTCAGTAAGGATTACAATCTTCTACTTCCACATACTCAAATATAGCACAGACATTACACACAAAACTATGTGTTCACTATTTGTTACACAGCTTGGCACTTCCACGTACAACCAAATAAAAGTCAAACCATAATCATTTGCAATTTAAACAAAGTTCGTTACATTCTCATGTGCAAAGTCTTCAATTTGGGAAGCTTTGGTTTCTTTTCCTTGTGAAAAGGCCATTTAGGGCTGGTTATGTATAGGATGTGATAAATCTATTTATAAATGTGACACTGGCAACTTCATAAATGTAGAGGCTTATCAGTAAACTACATGGTCCTTTCCAGGTCTTCATCCCCAACAAGCAGCACCCTGGGATGGCTATGAGGTAAGGCTTTCTTTAGCGCAAAGCAAGGATTCCTGGATCTCATCTCCTGCTCAGCTCAATCCCATGCTCCTGCCTTTTTCCTCTGCTTTGAGAACACTTCATAAACACTGCAGAGATTCAGCCAAGACAGCTTCTCTTCAGCTGTGTTGTATTTTTCATGTGATCTTCTGGCCCAGTGAAGCCGATGGACATCCTCCTTCTCCTCATACTTCCTAACGTTTCTTTCAAAATTGTCCCTTCCACTTACCTGTTCATTTATCATCAATAAACTGGAACAATTACTGGATAACAAGAGTGAAGTAGCCTCGCAGAAGAAAACCGTGAATGGTTTATGCATCAAAAGCCACCAGATTTCTTTGGTTAGAGCACCACAGAGACTACAATAATTCAAATTATCAGCATTCCCGAGAAACATACTGCAAAAATGCTTAAATTCAAGTAAATCCTACCATGTACACATTTCACAATAACAGCTATTTCTGTCTCCCTACATATAACTAAGTCTGCAGCTTAGATATAGAAAGATAAATAATGTGAGACAACATAAGGAAGACAAAAATATTACGGTTGGCATTAGCTATGGGCAAAATATATACTGAAATCCTAGTAGTAAAAGAAAAGGTGAGACAAAAGAAGGTAAGTTTCATATATGCAAAATGTCAACAGCTTCTTTTATGTAAAGGGAACACAGGACACAGAACTGGATGGGACCTTCTGGGCCAAGATGACCTCCTGGGTCATCATGTTCAGCGTCCTGTTATTACAGGCAAATATGTAACTTAATTCCACCCATCCACCTACCAGACTCCATCCTAAACAGCATCTTTGCCGTTCACTGCTCTCCTTCAAACAATGTTCTAATGCTCTTCTGTTACTTGGGCTAGGCACCAACCCTAGCACGAGTGTAACTTGCTTAATGGCCACACACCCTTGCACATTTTAATCACTTCAAATCTGACACCCTGTCACTTAGCTTCCATCTTTTAAAATATTGGTCTTGTTCCTGTTTATTTCTCTTTATGGAATCAGGACTGCTTCTTATTTCCTAAGGAGTACTGCAAACAGTCTATTAAAATAATATGCAATGTAAGACAAGCTCCTTTTTTAAACCCAACGGTGGGCTTAAGGTCAGTGTGTGTCACTTAACAGATGGACCACAGGAAAGCTTGACAGCTGGACCAACAGAACCCACATAAATCTCAGCGAGCAAAAATGTTAAGTTCTTCACCTCAGGTTAAATAATCCCATACCGATATGGGCTGAGAAAGGACGTGGAAGCCGCAGTGGGCACCAAATTAAATCTGTGCTCGTTGTCAATCAGACAAGCCCCATACTGGGCTGTATCAGGAACAGTATGGCGAGTAGGTAGAGGGAAATTATTATCCACCTCTACTCAGAGCTTTGAGGCTGCAACACTGCTACAGCTCAGGGTCTCTTGGTTCAAAAAGGGTGTTGAGAAAGTGTAAACCCGAGTGAAGGGAACATCTCCTGTCCAGCAAGATCTCTTCTCCATCAAAGAGGAGGCTACGAGAAGGTCTAACAGCAGGCTACAACTGCTTGAAGGGGGGTTAAAAAGACTTTGAAGCCAAATGTTAAGCAGCAGCACATGCTAAAATAAGAGGGAACAGCCACAAGCTGCAGGTTTGGAGGTTTACAGGATGTTAAGAAATAACTCTATCAGCAGGGTAGTGCAGAATGGGAACATGCAGCTTCAGTGCAGGAGGTTTGAAGATGCAGTTAGGCACGTACAGCCGACCCGATCTAGTTTTGGCGACAGTCCTGCTAGGAGCTGAAGGACTAGGTAACCTCCAGAGGCCTCTCAGTTAACAGTTCTGTAATTTCTATTATTCTGATAATTCTTACATGATCATAGGTAAAAGCACAGATAGATTAAGAGCATGTACAACTACCTACACCCACAACACATTCAACACATAAAAGCTCCTCCATTCTACGTAACGCTGAACACTGGGAAAGTTTTCCTTACTTTCCGTGGAAGGATGGAAATATGTTTCCTTCCATCGTTGTTCACTGTTGTAAAGCATATACATGCCTGGTTCCAGAATTTACCCCTAGAAACATATATTCATAATAGATACAAGATAGGATCAGGGATGATGCTATTAACAGAGCCAATGGCACAAGGGAAAGATGCTTTGTAACAATAGCCACTGGGCTATCCAAGAGCCATGATTTCTTTAAAACCTTGAGAACACCACCACAGGTATTTCTATACAGCTACAACCAAGGGCCAATTATTCCCCAGTGTTTCATTTTTCCTCCCTTCCTCCTCTCCTTGCTTTCTTTTACTTCCATGTTCTCACACATTCAATTTCTTTTTTTTTTATTTTTTAAACTTGTGCCTTCCACAGAAGCCAGATGAATGATTTGGCCCAGTAGTTAACAATATTCAAAGTACAGGCTGTGCTTTCTTTACAGACTGGTTTTTTTCAAGTAGGCAGCCAACAGATGTTCTAACACAAACTGCAAAGCTAACAACCTGCTCACCCTCAGGAAGGTACTGGCAGTCCCTTCTTGCACTTTGTTAACTTCTTGCCAGTCACTATGTACATCAATTTTTGCCTCTGCAACTGAGACACATCTGTAGGCCATACATCACCTAGCATGTCCAGAGCTTAAGCAACCATTACTCAAGAGTAAATAAAGTTTAATATATCATGCCATTTTCAGTATTATCAGAAGAGTTGTAGAGGTAGGGTTGCTGACTAAAAATAAATCTAAGGCAGCAAGTGATAAATTAAAAATACAGACTGAAGACTGCAGTTCTAATAGTTTATGATGTGCACATTTACCTGCTTTCTTTTCTCTATAGTTTGGGAAACTACCCCTGCACATCTTATTTTTGTCCAAATCAGTTGAAATCTTTAAATGAATACTTCATTTCATTAAAAATCAAAGTAGGAACACTAATAAATAAGACAACCAAACCACAAATAAGGAAATACATAAGACTGAGGGACTGCCTGAAAAACAAAATCCATATTAAAAGAAACTAAGAAGACAATGTCAGGTCTTCAGAAATCGCGCTAATTAGAAACTGCATGTAATAATTTTTAATATCTATTATTGCATTTAGATCTATATTGCATCACAAAAGTAGCAGAGAAAAGACTGACAGCCATAAATCTAAAGAAGATATGAGGCATACAAAATATGTCTGTGTTACTAAGGATCTAATCCTATGGCTGCATTAGACTAACTAGTTTTTTCACTCATTTGATGTCATGCAGAGCTGGGTCATCTCTCTTTACAGGCAGCTGATTCCTGCAAGGCTAACACTTTCGTTAACATTGCTTCAAATCTTCAAGTCTCAGCAATTTTTTGCTGAAAAATATATTTTTCTGAATGTATGATGCAAAAACAGGACTGACAAGATACATTGCCTTTGTGGTAGAGACCAGGGAGGCTGACTTTGGTATTGATCATAGAGTACAAAACCCACTGAGTTTCAGTGAAGTCATCAGAACTTCAGTTTCTCAGAAAAAAATGCATTTTCTTGCTTATTTTAAGTAAATCAGCTTAGCAGAAACCCTGATGCTCAGGAAGAAATCTTCCCCCCCCAGCCAGATGGTGTACATTAGTCATCATTTATTATCTTCATGTTTTCAGTCTCTGAAAAATATGCAAAGATACTGTTACATGTCGTAATGTGATGCACCAAAACTCTGCATTTGACTTAAGATGTCTCACAAGATATTTGTTTCAAAATAAAAAGTCATTAATTTGCAAAAACTAATCTATTATGCTATATAATTAAGCCTTCTCATATTGATTTCTACTCACTGGGCATCAGAGATCAGAATTGTATCTTAACTGGAGAAACACATTTTTGCATCCAGAGTAACATAAACGTATGAGCGTGAAAACTGCTTAGCAGATAAAGTGACTCAAATTAAGTGAAGCAACCAAACAGATCAACTTTCTGCAGTTTACACATAGGCAGCACCATACACTTTGACATTCATGACTTGGGGACTAATAATCAATCATGTGCTATTAAATACAATGTGTAACTGATGCCTTGACAACATACAAAACCATTTATCTTTTTGACAAACAGCCATTCTTTCAAATTCTGCCACTGGGAAAACGCAGCATATATAAGACAGAAAAGTAACTGCATTCTTCATTTCAAAATATAATATAATTTTCACATCATATATCTGTACTACCCTGAAAATCATTTGTGAGCAGCACCACAGTAATACTAAAAAAAAAAAAAAAAAAAAAAAAAAAGTAACCCTATTTATTCCCATATGTGGAAAATGTTATAGCAGATTTCCAATACAGAAAAAGAAACAAATGTAAAATCCATATACCTGGCAAAAAGAAAACAGTACTAAAGCTTTGCTTTGTTTCTGCTTTTAAAGATGATGAAATAATTTACCTCCTAGATTAGGCTTGGAAATTACTGTCTTCTTTATTAGAAGAATTAGAATTATTTATCACTCAGTAATTCAGTGATAACTATTGGGTAACTATGGCTTTAGATACATAACAGCAAAGAAGAGAGGGAGACTCTGAAAAACATTGTTTTAAGGATTTGTGTTCTGATGAATCCAAGTAAATTACGTTGTGCCTTCCTGATCAACCCTGATCCACCTGAGGGAACACAACTGCTGCTCCAGACTATGTCAGATGTCCGCACTGATGTTCCTGTAAGTACAGCTTTGCTTTTGACAGAGCAGTTCTGCAGCAACTTTAGAAAATAACATTACCATACCCATATTTATACTACTTCAATACAGACGTGGGCCACCAGATATTGTTTCCATACTTCAAGAGCACGTGACATTCCGTGTAAATCAGACCGGTTTATGTTTGACCAGCAATGTCCCCTGACCTTAAATCACTCCCAGGACACCCTCACCCCCACATCTTTGAGTACCAAGAGTTGAACAGACCTCAGAATTCCCAAGGACTAGTAAACCAGTAAGGAAAAGGACACACACTGTGTCCTGATTTTAAAGAATCATTAAACTGCTCATATGGACTCCAATTCTGGTGACTAAATTACCTCTGTGTTTCTAGTTGAGTAGTAGCATTCCTCCTTAAAGAGTAACTGCTGAACAACTCTATCAAAAAGGCAGCCCATCGAGGCATATATGCTTTAAAAAAAAAAAAAAAGTTCTATAAAAGTGTAGACAAAGATCTGAGTGGTTCTTTCCAAAATTCAGAACTGGAAAGGTTTAGTGGAAAAAGTATCGATGTGGCTAAGCCACTTTCACATATTAACTTATGTTTTTATGCATTCAGAAGCCTGCTTTGGGAAGCTTTGAGAATACATTTCCTAACCTTCATGATACTACCCAGCAGTCACAGTTCAAACTTTTGTAAATTCAAGAATGTGCAACTACCACAAAAATTGTAAGAAATTCAGCTTTAGTTACAAAAGTCTGGAATAATAAAACTGAAATGAATGCATTGGCTCACATGTAAAATCCGGGGTAACTCTGGGCAGAAATTTGGCATCAGGCCCAGAAACATCTCCAATCTTCTGAGGCTCTTTATAGGACACCATCATACTATCACAGCTTCAGATGCTTTGGCAGTTAGCACTGGTACCTCTGACAGCAAAGCTGATACTTAAGTCAATACCAAATGCAAACTCTGTATTTAGGAGAAGAAATAAGTAGATGCTACAACATAATAAACATTCTTAAACCAGTTTTATATAAAACTGAAAGGATTTCACGTTCCCAGTACCACTGCAAACCAACAAATCCCACTCACAGAATATTTATTCTTTCCAGAGGACACAAAATCTTTTAATCTCATTTGAACTGTGAATTCACAGCTCGGTATAGCCCCAATTAGTAGCAGTTGCACCCTCTAGATCTCAAGCAGGCATTTCTGTTTGCAAGAAAATGATATGCAATAGGACATCTCAAATACTGAGCACAGCAAATGAACAAAATGGACGTGCAAGCTACACGCTGAAGTGTAATTAAGATTAAGCGTGTTTAAAGGTCCCTTTTTATCAATGTAGTCTGAAGTAGCATTTGAATAACTTAGAGCACTGAAATAGTATCTCAACCTTCAAAGAGAGTTTTAGGTAGCAGTAATGCCTATACTTTCATCTGACAGATTCTGGCAGCCAGAGATAGATAAGCAGATCATGTTTAACACTTTGATTACTTTTTTCATTACTTCCTGTAATCATTTTCCTCTAAATGCACTGCAGACCTGCATTTCATCTTTGAATGTGATTGCCTCTCAAACTTTAATCGTGTATCTTCCACTCTACGTTCTAAAGAACACAATAATGGAGATACAGTGAAACACCTCACTTCTGTCAATAAGCATTTGTACTGACAGGAAAATGTTGCATCTCAATGACAAATTTTCATACCAGTTACAGGATTGGTGTGGATCCATGCTGGTTTTGTTCATGTAAATGCTCTGCTTAGTACATATGCTAAATACATATTCTACATTCATAACATTAAATAGGAAAAATCCAAGTTCTTTGTCTAGTTTTTTTTCTCTACTACATTTAGATGGACCTCTCTCTGCTCTCTGACAGGTAACACAGAGCTTTGCTGAATAACAGCTAGGTGCAAACAACAGACATATCCAATTCACTATGTACATTATTAAATACACCGTTTGCACTCCCTTACATACCCTTACACAGGCACAGACTCTGTTTCATGTTGTTCTGAAGGAATAAGGTAAGTGGCATGATTTTGGAAATTTGCTCACAAATAATGAACTGTAACAGACCCCCCACCAATTTACCACCTACTGAAAAATTATCAAGAAAGGCACAACGAACCAATCACTCTGCAATGGCTGTATACTTGCAAGGTGTGAAAGGCAAGTTGTAGAAATGCTAATAGGCAGTAACATGTGAGTTTCAATCCTAAATCCCTACAACTCCTATTGAAGACTGAGAACAACATGCCAAAGAATCTGAATTGCACAACAGAAAGCAGGCCAAATAAGCAATAAAGAATATAACTGGAATAGAATCCAAATTACTTGGGTGTCTTTCTGCTGCTCTAATTGATGATACTCAGGAAAATAAGGTCAGCAAAGTAAGGGAAGTAGAAGAGACAGTATTTATATATATTGCCACATTGTCACATAATTTTACCTTAATAGTTGACTAGAGTCAGTGTAAAGTGATGAATTAAACCTGCATCTAGTCATAAACCAACATTAACATTAAATACAACTTGTTACTTGCTAGCAGGTTTATTTATATAATATATATATATTTATATACTTATTTACAGAAGAGAGTAGGTTTTGGCTAGAAACTGGGGGGTGAGAGTGTTACCAAGTGTCAAGATACCTAGAGAACCTCTTCAAATTTCTGAGAATTTATAAACAAAGAGAATTTTCTAATCTGTATAAATCCACCTCTGACCATGCAGAAACTCACAAGCAGAAAAGACAGGAGCACTGATAGCACTAAATGCTCTATTGAATTCTTTTCATACATGCTGGAACTTGGAAAACTTTCAAGTTACAAGACTAGTAACAAGTCCACTTTATGTGTTCAACAAGTGTTTCTTAGATACAGACTTCCCAGAACATTCCAAAAGAAACTAAAAAACAGGGGCAAGGTGGGTAAAAAAAAAAAATAATCAAAAAATCTCCAAAAGCCAAAATAAATTACTTTTTCTTAACACAGAAAAAATCCAGACCAAAATCTCACCAATTAAATCAAACTCTAATGCATTTCAGCATGAAACATACAAAAAAAAATCTGCTCTAAAAATACTCCTGTGTGAGCGTTCCCCACGTTTTCTGTGTGCGCATATGCATTTTCTTGCTAACTAGTTTAAAAAAAAAATATATATTGATAATATATACACATTTCTTAAAAAAAAAAACACCTGTCATGCAAATGTAGTTAACCTATTCAGGTGATACTGCAATAGCCTGGATTGAAGCCTGTGTGCTTTTTCCCATGTCCATTTTCTGAGTGCTTCATCGCTTTCCAACCTGTTTATTTTGTTCTTTGACTAATACAGTTCTGAAACATACAAGAGAGTCACTCTCATATACCAGTTAATGGTCACTTTGTGCTCAGCTTTTACTCAGTAGGTGAGTTTTCCACAGAATTCTGTTCCTACAGCTAGATTATTTTCCAGGAGATACTTCATGCAACCTTTCGAGTTGCTTTGAAGGAACAGAGCACCCCAAATGAAAAGGAAGAGAGAAGACCAAAAAGGTAACTTTTTTTGGCTTAACTATTAATTCATAGCTTTATACTGTTCCAGTGCAGTGTTTTAAGAATGCCAAGGACTTACTGTTAAATAAAAAAAAATAAAAATAACAAAACAATATTGAGAACAGATTGGTTTGGTGTAATGTTCTGCACTGATGGTGTCAGCTGGAAAACAGAACAATGACATATTCATTGAGTAGGTGTTTTTTGCCCTAGATTTATCCATTTGATTGCAAATCTAATTTCCATTTTCACTACAAAAGAACTGGGTAAAGCCAATGGAATAGTTTCATTACAGAACTTTACTCATTAATCTCCCAGATAGATAACTACAGCAGCTCTTTTGCCTTTGTCAGTTTAAAAACTACAGAACGATTTGTTAAAAACCTACCCAATGCAACAGTCTGTTTTTCTAAATACCTTTATCAGGATAGAAACTTCTATCATGTAAGGCTTAATAACTTAGTGTTTCTTAGGAGAGGTGGGTGGGTGGGGGTGGGGGTGTATTTGGGTTTTGTTCTTTTATGTGGGTTTGGGTTTCTATTATTATTATTATTAATTGACACTACAGTGGAGAAAGTTACAGAAATCTTCACAAATAAAGCTTTCAAAAACTCAAACACACAAACAAGCTCTGTACCTACCATGCGTCTGGGTCTGACTCTGAAGTCTCAGAATATGAAAGGAGGACATGGTTAGGTTATCACTGTATTGGAATTTTTCCAATCATCCTTCACAAGTTTTAAATGGCAGAACCCTAGACCAGTTATCAACCAGAGTGTGATGTCCTACACCTGTGGTCTTCTGTCTCCTGCGAACCAGCAAGATCAAGAACTGAACATTTTCTTCAAATCGTCTGCTTCTGTTGAGCAGTCAGTCTACTTCTATGACCAGGGCTGGGTCTTCTGTAGCAGGACCAGCTACAGAATTAAAGTACTATAAAAAAAAAAAAGTAATCAACAAGTTCTTTAAAGAGTACTAGAGGATGTGAACTCCTTATATTTGGATAAGGACATTAAGAAATTTGATCAGAGAAATATGTATTTCCTTAGTTCCTTGTTTAATATTTGCTAACACCGGACCATCACTAGAATTTCCTACAGAAGGTACTGAACGCAGTACGTGATGTGATATGATACTGCTAATATGGGGGAAAAGGCATGACTGGTAAGTAACATGTTTCACCGTGAAAGATACAATGCCTTTATGGTAATGACACGCTACATGCTCTACCATCTCCTTGGATTTTTTTTTCTTCTAGAAAGGGTTTCTTACTTACTTAGATACACATTAATTTACTTTATATTTGTTAGTAGGTAATATGCAGTACTGCACTATAAAAGATAACACTCAAATTTAGCCTAGAAGACTGAATTACTTATGAGCAGACAACTTGCCAGAACACTAGAAGTCATAGACCATAAAAACATTAAGAGCAGTGATGTTAATGCAATAAATTTTCAACTATAAGAGAGGGCAGGATAGAATACTCTTTATAGACACTGTTCAGAACAACAATGTGAAGAACAAACAAAAAAAAATTGCTTTTATCCCGAAATGACAGGAAAATGGTCTGCAATATCCACGAAAATGTTAAAGCACAACTTTATCCTTGATTGTCTCACTTTGCTGAACAAGCTCTTCCTAGTACTTTTCTCCTGTGGTTGTTTTTGAATCAAATGTTGAACTGTCTAATAAAAATGTAATGCCTCAATCAATAAAAAGAATCAAAACTCGTCCACTAATAAAATACTTTGTTATAAAATAGTATCTTTCAGTAAATTCTAGATATGCAAAATTCAAATTGGCTGCAGAAATTGGTATTTCCCTACAGCAATAAAATGCAGGGAGATTCCCATTCTGTGTGCCTAGTAGGTATTTGTATAACTATGACAGGGAAGACCCTCTAGAATTCTTTCAACTCAAACAGAAGGCTCAGTGAACACCAGAACATTTACATTACACATCTGAGGGCCAGGTTGCTCTGGCTGTTCCATAATCAAGAAAATACAGATCTGTAGGGAAAATACCAGTGCAAGGAGAAACGTACTTTTGTCATAAGACTGTTCAATGAAAGCCTTTCGCTGCCTAAAGTAAAAGAATAGTAGCGTGGACAGGCATTGCAAACTGAGTACAACAAGGAGAAATATTAGGCAGTGGAATGGCTCCCTGTAAATATAAAGAGGCTCCAAGGAAAATAATAAAATAGTACAGCTAAACACCAGTTTGTACCCAGTCCAAACAAGATCAACGACATACCTGTTTTGATTTCAGCTGCGCTCAGGTACAATACTAGTTCACTCTTCTGGAAATTCATTAAAAAATGAAAACACATTTAGCTGGGTTCTACTAATAGCGCCATCATGAAGCCTTACTCTTATCTTCATTCTAACCACGACAGAAAAGCATTCAATAAAGTAACAATATATGTACTAATTTTGATAGAAACAGACACATGGAATACTGCCGATAGTCAATGCTAAACTATTAGGAAAACTGGCCACAGTAAAAACAAAAAGGAAGTAACTGAATAAAGTTGAAAAAATATTTTCTGTTCACTTCCTGTGATGTACAGATCAAACCCTACTGATAAAAATCTTCAACTTCTGATAGAAAGGAAAATGAGCCTGCCTGCCCTGAAGCCAAATTTCTTTCTTCTCTACGGATGAATCAGTTCTCCTGCTATCTTTCAGAATGTTACTAACATTAGTTAGTGCCCCTCCAGTGCCTGCTACAATTACAGTTCCAGATTCTGCAAACAACTATGCATGTGGGTTTTTTTAAATCACATAGCCAGCATAATATTAAAGGCAGTAAGCAGTACTTTAAAGTCCCAAACGCTCCTAAATGCATCTTTGTAATTTCAAAGTTACAATGCAAGATAATTTTCTTCCTTTCATTCCTATACCATTTGGCAGCCCAGGAGATGTATTTAGGTTTTGAATTTCTTATTTCATTTTCCACTTCTCCACACAGAACACTATTTATCAGGAAGATTATTTTCTTATTACTCCCATCTGAACTGCATCTAAGTCTTTTTTTACTTATTCCCCTATCTGGGATATCAGTTTTGATTTCCAGAGAACTCCCTGTCCACAACAATATATTCATAAGTGCTCTGTCACTGTTTCAAGTTCACTTCCATCATCACTGTAAGACACTGAGTATAACAACATCTGCTTTTTCTCCACCTACAAAACTGCTCTCCAGCTGATGTAAAATGTCAGTCTCTGTGACTTTCTCCCACCTATTCAGTGAGATAGTCCCTAGAGCACATTTACAAATGGTGTTCTTGGAAGTAATTACATGGAACAAGAGTTGCTAGTTCCCTTTTGACAAAATGAGGCTTTTACCCCAAGAGAATAGGAGCCTCTACTAATTCCAAGTAGGCAAGAAAAAAAACCCTATTATTTTCATGAGATACAATTCACAGAAACCAAAAGCCAAAACCAAAGTTTTTTCTCCTTCAATTATATGCATAGACATTTAAAAAAAAATATGTGCTGAAGATGTTTGTGTACAGTCAGCCCTATATTCTTCCATCTTTTGGGTACTTCAATACCTGTAAAAATGAAACAGTGATCATTAGGAATTCCCCCGAAGCTAGGTTAATTTCATCTCACATGTATTCCACATAAATGTGCTCAAGAATTCATATTTGACGCTCCTATGCTTTTACATATATACACAACACAACTTGACAATTCTACTAACGACCCCCAGCCTACCTGGCCCACATGGACAGTCCATCCAGACTTTCCCATTTTGCTGAGGATAGAGGAAGAGTTCTCAGGTGGCGTATAAAGCCAAAAAGTCAAATTTTATGTCTTGCAACTAAAATGAGTCAGGTACCATTAGTACATATGAGTGAGGACTTAAATGCATGAACAGCAGAAAATAAATTCCATGGAGTTAGTTGTGAAGATTTTCCAAGAGGTTTGATGGCATGAACTACCACCATTTGTTAAATACATGAAGAAAATTACTGAATTAATAGCAGGCGTCACCTCCAGATGCAGGAGAAAACCCACTGTTATCAACCTAAGGTGTTATCTGTTAACCCCTCCCGCTTTGTCCATGCAGGTAGCACATCAGGATTGGGCCACCAGCTCCTGTTTTGATTTGACCTATTCTAAACCATTTGTGTTATCTCTCTGGTATCAAACTTACTGCTTACAATGGAGATACTCAGATTAGCCCCTAAATATTCACTGTTGCACAAAGGAAAAAAGAAGAATCTTTAACACTTCGAGGGAATCTGATTGCCTAAGTGAGGACACTTCACAACCAGAATAGCTAAATTGAAAATTCTATTAGACTCCCACTATTTCAGTGATTTGAGGAAAGCTCTAAACATTTTCTTATTTTCTTTTAAGTTTTAGTAAGTATATCAACTAAAATACAAATCTTTGTACCTTAATAGCCTGGAATCTGCCGACATATGGAAATACGTTTATACTGCATATTGGGTTTTAAAATAGCTATTGAAACATTTGCAAATATTGCACAATTTTCACAATTTGCAGAGCTGCTGAAAATACCAGAAAAAACAAGGTTTGAAAATTAGCCCTTAACATGGGATGAAGACTACATGTAATTTACCCTATACTGCCTTCATTCAGAATCACTTTGGACTAAGCAGCCACCATTTTTTGTTCTCTTTTGCTAACTGGCAGTTTTACATGGCAAGTTTTCTAATGTGATTCCCCAACACCAATCCCTTCAATTTGAAAAGAGAATCTTCATCTTTGCAGAAAAAATGCCCAATACTCTGCAAATCAAGTCCTCAAAGAGAAACAAAATGCTTTAATTAAAACTATTTCTTTTGCTTAGTGCTATTTCTAACTTATGATTTGCCAAAGGCATTGTTTTACTCATGTTTCGACAGAATACTTAGCACAGCGTGAAATAGATGGCATCTCCTCTGTAGCAAAAGTGAAAGGTTGACTTCTGCCCTGGGCATCTTTTATTTTCTATGAAAGCTTAGAGGTAGAAACTGAAGCATGATAATTGAACCTTGAAGGAAAAAGTAGTGACATTATAAAAACGGCTTCTGCCAAGTGATAAATATCCCATGTTGCAATATATTTCATTTGTAAGAATAAATTGATAGAGTTAATAAACACTAAAGGGAGTTATGCCATACCAAGTAGGACATGCTGATAGCTAGTAAACCCACTTAGAGTTCCAAGTAAAGGTGCAGGTCACTATCTGATTAAAAAAAATCTGATAAATCATCTAATCTTAAAAAAAAAAATAATCAGCATTTACATTTATTATACATGGCATATTAAAAAGGTGGTTTTCATATTCTCCAGTGCCCAAGGCGTAAACCTGAAAGTGCCAGTGGAAATAACAAATGATGTAATAGAAATGCGTAAAACCTGAGGCAGTAATACGTCGTAGTCAGAATCCAGTGGTTTTGCTCAAGTGACATACACATTTGCACTCAAAAGTTTTGCCTCTTTTTCCTTTGGTTAAAGCTATCGAAGCAGCAGTCTCTTAGTGAGGTGTGTCAGAACTAATGTAGCTGAATGTGGTTCACTGTAATTGAAAGTAATTCATGCTGTCACATTTACTGTAACGAGAGGTCACATCTCAAGGGCCATAAATGTTGTTCACATTAATCGTAACTGACACCTTCCTCCTCCTTCAGGGAAATTCAGCCGTATTACATGGCTTAGTTCACATCCTTTTTAAGCATCTGAACTTCTTTATGTTTGGAGATTTTTGTTGTTTGGGGTTGGGGGTTGGGTTTTTTTTTTAAATAAAATAGGCAAAAATATTAGCAACAAATTCTGCCTTATACATTATAATAAAGCCATCTCACAGAAGTATGCAGCAATAATTACCATTACAATGATCTCCAAAAATCCCACAGACTACTAAAAATTATGACCTAAAATCTGCCTACTCCGGAAGCAGAAAGAGGCCTGAAATTAAATAAATATGTAGGCCATATTCAAAAGCAGTAATCCAGAGTGCAACATACTACATAATGACCAACTGGCCTGCATGTATTAATTTTTTCACTAGTACTTAAATATGACAATTTAAGAATCACAACGTCACATAGTAAACAATTTATTTATTTCAGAATGTTAAAATCTGTACTGACCATGCCAGGGAATAAGCATCTATTCTTAACATGATCATATATTTCACACCTGATATTTAAACCGTGATACCATTTCCTTTTTAAATATTAGCTAGTCATTTGGCTTTTTGCAGAGTGTAAGACTAAACCTCACACACACACATTTGGCAGAGCTACACACTTGAAAAAAGCTCTTCAAAGCACTGAATGCATGTGTTCTCCATGTATAATTAATATAGTTTACAGAAAATGACAAGCTTTTAATCTGCATGCTTAGTTTATCCTGGAAATGTAGTTAAAAGGTGGAAGATTTCAAACAAGACAAAGTGGCACTAAAACACTGGGGAGAGTACGATGTTCTTGTTGACCAGAGAATAACCTTAATTCCTTAGTTTTATTTTTGTTGGGTTGACCAAGAATCTGACTTCTCTCATTCAAAAGTTAAGTACCTGAGCTACAATTAACAAGTGGCAATTTAGCTGAGATTTAAAAGCTTAAGGTTTTTTCTAACAGATACTTATGGGAATACAAAATACAAATTTTCATTTGTTCATAGCAACAAATGGTAACATTTATGATACAAAGGTTCACTGATGACTCTCAGAATTGAATATTAAACCATTGAAGATGACAAAAACAGGAACACAAAGACAGCTTCAATTCTACAATAATTAGAATAATTTGTTGCTTTTTGAAAGGCAGATCAGCCTTAAAGTTACAATTATTTGAAACAGAACACTGCTCCACAACAAAATCAGTTCCTTGACTCTCCTCTCATGTAAGTCAGTAGTAAAGCCACTGAAATCAAATAAATTAGATGAGTATGTGAATTTTAGAAGAATAAACACCGAAAGACTCCAGATTCACCATCACAAAACAACTCTTCAGGCATAAATAGAAGCGATTCTTTTAAATATCTATTTTTCTGTTGTCTAAAAATGTTACTTAGTTTTGGTGAGGCATCCTGCAATTGTGTAATTTCCTACAGCAGTATATGGTGTAGAGCTACATAAAACATTCCTATGATCCCTGCAGAAAAAGTGTGCTGAAAGACTTAGTCCTACTCTTCAACAGAAAAGAGATTTCAAAACCCAAAAAAATGCATGATTTCACTGAAATAAAAAGGCCATATTCCTCTTATTTATGATTAAACTTTACTGTTGTTACATTTTCAACATTACTCAAGGCTTTTTAGAAATAAATCTAGTTTTTTCTTCAAAACTGGTACACACTTCACATTTTAATATTTCCACACTACGATATATTTGTCCTATGCCAGTATCTATGACACTCTTGATGGTTCTTCTTGTACCAAACATATGATCAAAAGGAATGAAAACATGACTTACATTTAAAACAGTTCTCCATCTCAGTCTTATCTGCACAGTAATTCCATCAGTTTCCTTCTCTAAGACATTTCAGCACTTCTGCCCAAGTACATCATTTATTCCTAATTTCACAGGTTATCATTAATCTATATATTTCGAATATATTATCATTTCAGAAAGGAGCTCAAAAATCATAATAAAATTACATTCCAGTATCATCATTGCCATTAATCCCTTGTCATTACAAGAAGTCGATACATAATGAAATACCTACAGGCCTTTCAAGAAAGTGCCTTTTGCTTTACAAATACTATTTTTCTTGTTCTATAAAGAACAAGCCAGAAAGTAAAAATACGTTTAGATAATAAAACACGCACTACTAATGAATCGTTTAGAGACTACAGCTATTTGAAGCGGGTGAGTTCCTTAGGACTCTCAATGTACTTCAATAATCCATCAATCCCTAATTTCAAAGTTTCTGATGAGAAGCACCAGCAGTGCCAACTAACTGCTCTGAATAAACTCTGGGTATTTCATGTTTTTGCAGATGTTCTAAGGCTTATTTATGTACAGTAATTTCACCAAAAAAATAAACAGTCTAGCACTTTATTAGGTTTAGGGGTAGATCAAGAGACATTTTATTATTATGTCAGTAGATTCAGATTTGCATCTCTTTCCTATTTTATTTCTTGACTCTCGGCTGTACTCTTTCCCAGCAGAGTTGAGAGCATGTAGACAATATTTGAAGTTGGGGGACCCAATCCCACAAACAGTAATGTCCTGTTCACTCCTGCTGGAAGTCTGTTCCCATATCTCACCCCTCTGATGCTTAGAAAGCTCTTCTAATCTCCAATGTAACTTTACTCACAGCTAGTTGATACCCAAGTTGATCTTGTGCCAACACTATCCTTTAGCTTAAGCAGCTTTTCTCTCCCCCTCATGTTCCCCCAATGAGATTCTCTCTCATTCTTCGATTTCCTAGCTGAAAAATGTCATGCTGTTCCGGTTCCCTCTTACGAAATAACTTTTCTTTACACACTCATCCTATTATCCTTCCTCTGCACCTATTTTTTTGAACTGATCTGAAAGAGGATGATTAATTTACCCTCAGTCAGAAAGCGATTTCCACAGGGTGGCAAAGTATGCATATAAATCTGTTATGTAATTTAAAAATATTCATTTCTTATATGTGTCTCAGTGACTCTCTCTAAATTCCCTACCTTCAAATCGTTACTCCAGGGTCAAAATTGTCACTTCTTCTATTTCACCAAATTCAACATAATTTTTTCCAATCACTTTTGCTCATAATGTCTTGCTAGGTTTTTTTTTAAGCACCCCAGGTTTCCATTTCAGTAGGGCACATTAACCATTTATCCTTTTTCTATAAACATATAGAATTTCATAACATCTCACACGTGGGGAGTCCTTTCTGGGAGTGGGGATCCTTAAAATGTACATGAATTTTCTTAGAAGAGAAAAAGATTATTCTGGCCTGTTTGCGTAAAGTTGTCCTTTCCCATGTTACATAAGCCTTGATGATGTCCGTGCCGTTATGTATTTATCATGTCTACAGTTGAAGTCAAAAGGCACAGGACTGAATCCAGAATTTGGAAAGTATCCAGTGATACTTTGTTGTAGTAATGTTTTCTTTGGATGAAAGATGTTGGACAAATGCAAAGCCTTTTTACTATTGTTACAAAATATGGTTGGATTAGGTCTCCAGGCTATATACTTGTCATTTAGGTTCTGTGACAGCAACAAGATGAGCAGGGCGAAGTCAGCCAGGCAACCAGCCCTTGGGATTATTGAAAAATCCCACATTTCTGTAAAAAATAGTTCATATCAAAAGGAAGAATGAGGGAGTTTTTAATCTTTATTTGCAGTTTCCCAGAAGTATGATTATCAGGGTCTATGCTATGTAGCTGTTCATTTTTGTATGTTTTCTATAGCGTATACTAACACAGATCATCTGAAAAGCTGTCATTTGTTCTTTGTCTCTCTCTTGAACGAGCGTACCCTTTCACCTGAACTTGCTTTTCCAAAAGCTAACAAAAACACTACAGACAGCACCATTCTGATCCTACCCAATCAAGCTGAAAGTAGTAATTTGAAAGTTAAACTATAGATTATTGCAACTATTAACACACCTAACAATAAAGAATACTGGAGTACTAACAACATTTTATGCCTCAGGTTTTGGTTCATTATGTAAGAGAGGGCAGCACAGACGCGTTACCAAATAAGATTAAATTATAGGGCATATTTTAATTTCTGAAGAACTATGTGTTGAGACACCATCCATTCTCCCCTCTGGAAAAGCACAAAAGGTCTCAAGAAAAGGCCACAATAATTTAGTGCAATTCATTCCAGGCTATTTTCCAGACAAAAAACCCCAGCCGTTTGCCATGTGGAGCACTGCGTCCTTGGGGACCTGAGACGCTACAAGTCAGGTAAAGTGTGAAGTCAGGCAGCAAAATATTACTACAGTGATGGGATAATGAAATTAATTTGACATGCTAAAGACATAGAAGACAAAAGGTATTGAAGACACAAACTTATATCGGGCTTCTTTACTTCCCTACTTTCCCCTCTACTTCCAAGTTTCACCAAATTCCACAAATATTCAGTGCAAAACATCTTTGCAAAAAGGTAATAAATAATAGACCACATTTGCTTACATTTACTGCATTCTCCTGCCTTTGTCACGTTACTGTTTGCTCTAAGCCGAAGAAAAATACTTTGCAATCACTTTGTGTGTAATTATTTTAGATTGTCTATCACAACAGATATTTTACTTCTAAACTCCCACTAGACTTTCATCATATCTCCTCAATTAGTTGAACTGAGTCAAAAGTAATTAATACACATATACTGTAAACTTCGTTGCATCAAAGACAGATGTGTGGAGATGTATTTATCTTATTAACATATATATTTTACCTATAGTGCTAACAGCAAAGCAGCCATAGCATAAATAAGTAGACTAGTGTCAACTGAATCCGAGTACTAGTAGTCTTAAAAGTTGTAGCAGCAAGACATCAGCACAGCTTAGTAACCTGCAGTCTGTAGAGTGAAGTCACTGACACCGCAGCTGCACTAATCTTAACGCCCAAGCTAGCTAGCTTTAAATCTACCCTTTGTATTCTATAATTAAATTTCTGATTTCAGTGTATACCAGCTAGACATAGCAGTTTGATAGCACCATAAAACCTGGTATTGACTAGTAAATAAAGTAGTCTGATAAATGACAGCATCCTGGCTGTCTAGGGTATCTGTTCCAGCATCTAAGATTCCTATGCGGAAATACACCCTCTCCACCTACCACCAGAATATATGGAGGGATGAAACCAGGCACTGCAAACTGAGACCAGGAATCCATCCTGACACCACTCCGCTGGAGCTGGCCCAGCTAAAAGACTGCTATGAACAAATCCTACATGCATCTCATTTTCTTTAATATTTTAAAAGGCAGCTTAGATTAATATACAGCCTGTAGTCTGTATATTGATAATATACAGCCTGTATAGTACAGACAATATATCTGCACAGACTAGTCTGTACATATTGTAATACAGTTTGCATGTATGTAACACCAACTATTGCTACAGCAGAGAATAGAAAGTGCAACACTTTTTAGATGTTGGAAGTGGTAGTGATTCCTTGTAGTAGCACGTTCTGAGAAGTGGGGAGAAAGTGAGATTTCAAACCAATCCCCTCAATTTGGGCTTATTTCCAAATACATCTAAAGCATAGTACAAGGATAGAAAAGAATTCTCCCGCCCTTCAAACACAAAGTAGGTCAGTATGACCTGGTTGTATTTCCTGACATGTTTATGCTGGCCAACTATAGTGGATTGTAAGGGAGAAAATTAAAATATATATCCATGAGGAGCTTTCCCATATGTTTGCTATGCCATTATATATAGAGGCAGAGGAAGAAAGCAGAAGTATGAAACTGAAAATGTAAATGCAGAGCTTTTATTTATTTGTATCTAAGTTATTCCTGCCCCAATATGCCCTGTCCCTAGCACAGGGAATTTCCTCTTGCCACACCAATATGACGCAGATGAATGTTTCTTTAAAAAATAGAATTGTATTTCCTTAATTTTTGCCTACTACTGTATTGAATTTCTTTTTTCTTTAAAAGCAAAAATATAAGCCTTGGTTTCCCCCCTCATGTGAGATGGCAGCTTCCATATGCTGTTAACAATAAAACTACATCACTGACACTCTTTTCATAAAGATTTACATGAAGTTTTGTTTTTCGGCAGGAAAATGAGATTAGGGCAGAAAGTCAGAAAATCCTGTGTGTGTTCATTTTAGGATGAAAACAAACACAGAAAGTTCATGTAAGAAAAGATTAGCAGAGGACTAAAACCGTAAAAGATAGCTGAAGATAGGTTATAACAGGCTGTAAATCCTTTCCCCAAGGAATTACTGAAAGTAATTGGTTTGAACTCAATTTAGGTGCATAGTGGTTGAAATTGAATTCTTTGAATGTTCTTCTGTAGCCTATAATATAACCAACCAGTATACTCACAGCAAATCCTACCGTGTGTGTCCACCTAACAAATAGATGGACAATCTGTTTGGCAGGAACAGAGAAAAAGCTAACACCTTCTAACTTTACCCTTGACTGAACTGTGGATGAAGTTATTTTCTAGTTAGTACATATTAATGTAAATATAATATATGCTAAAATTTAGACACTGCATTTAGCCGTGCAAAGATTCAGTCTATCATAACTTGAAGACAATATTCAGTACAGCTAAAAGACCTTTAATGTAAATGAAGGATCATACGTACGCTTACAGAAGGAAATAACATTGTAAATCATAACAACTATTTCTCTATTTTGTTTCTTCTACCAAGCATGAAAACAGAAGAATTCAAGGAAAGAGCTGAATCCTTTTGGTATGCTGAGGGAATTCTGCCCTGCGTTATAGATCACATGGCAGAAACCTTGTAATCCTTACATTTTTGCCAACTTGAAAAAATGTCAGTATATCAATTTAATAAAGTTTAGGTCAAGTTCTTTAGAATCCATCCTAATATCTGTCTTCAATCACTTGCCCAGCCAGACCAAGTTTTAAGTAGATAACAGTAACTACAGTACTTGAGGGTCACAATGAAACATCTGACAACTTTCATGAAGACTGTCTGGAGAGTATCTTTCTGTAGATAAAGCAGCTCAGTTTGCTTCAAGCAATAAATTCACTTTCCATAAAGAATGCAGATGGTTAGATACCAACATGATGAATGCTGTACCAGCCTTACATGGAAGATATAAGCAAGTAGTTACTCTATTCATCAGTTATGGAAGAAATTCAATTCTTTTACCATTTAATTTGCAAGCAAAGATTTACTAATATGGCACCACACACCTACATATGACAAACACTTCGCTGTGCTAGTATGTTTATATGCTACCTTACCACAATTTACCAGAAAGTGCATTAAAAATAATCATGAAACCATGCCAACATTTAAAAACATAGCTTAAGACTTTCCATCCCTAAACTGTACAACATATATGGAGACTACATCCTTAACTTTCTTTAGAATGGATGTCATTACATTCATTCTATAAATCACACTATACAAGAAAAAAAAAAAAAATCTGTTAAACTGGTAACCTTTTCCCTAAACATTTTCATAACCACCCTGCAGTGAAGCATTACAAGTGCCTAAATACTGTACGCTCTTGCAGCTAATTTGTCAAGTGACTCCAAGTACTGTACCAACTATACAACTGCACGCAGTACTTGTACTTCTTCCAGTGACAGAAGCAACCGTTACAATGCACTTCTGATCAAACTGCCAACACCACAACCAGTTCCAAATGGCAACTCGTTAGCCTATAAGACTTAAAGACACAGAGGAGAAAACAGAATTCTGAAATCTTCTTTAAAGTATTAGGACTTTAAAAATTGGTTTTACTATAGCATTGGGGAATATTTTTGCAATCTTTTCACATGTATTCATTCAAACTTCAGAAATCCACAGCTGGAAGGTCTGAGCCCACAAGACCCTGTGGTTTGCTAAATGTATTCTTCCCTTAAAATTCTGCTCTGAAAATTCAAAAAAGACAAGTCTAGAGGCTGAGGCTATAAATTCACAGTATATCCATGTCAATTCACGCAGTAGTAAAACTTTGACTCACATCAGACATGATCCATAATTGTGTATCTCTTCAATTATTCATGGCATGTAATACGGAGCTTATAGAAATTTTTGACAGCTACAGTAGGTCAGATGATGCCTAAACCCGAAAAAGCCGTAGTAGGCCAAAGCGACAATACCTGCACTGCACGAAGCATCAGTGAAAAGTTTATTTACTGAAAAAATATAGCAAACTTAAAATAGCTACAGGAATTTACATGAGTTCAGAATGCTACACCACGTGAATACAGCATTCCTGGTTTAGTACTTTCAGCCTCTAAACCAAACTGTATTTTACTGGACTTTGACTTAAAGGCTAGGTTTTCCACAGTTCCTCGTTTTACATTAGTTCTATGTATAATGAAATACTTATGGGTTTAGGTCCTGCCTGGACAAGGTAAGAAACTCAGGGAAGGACACAGAAGTCTCTTTTTCCCAGCAGCGGTACCGGACTAAACCAAGCATTCTTCTTCCCCTCTTTCCATCTTGCCACTCTTCCTCACAAAGGCAACACCATTTCAACTACATGAAAGCAACTACTGGGCGTATGTGGATCCAGTTAGTTAAGAAAAGTTTATTAAAAATTGTGGGGAGGGGCCTTTTAACACACATTTGCTCATCTGTCTCACACCACAGCTGTACACAGAGTTACACCAGCACAATGAAGCAGCAAAAACACGCACTGGAGAACGAAGGCAATACTCAAGCAAGCAGAACACTAAAAACTGTTCATCCAGGTAAAGTCTTAGATATTCTATCTTTGGGGGGGAAGCTGTTTTCAGAAGATGTAGAGTCCATATAAAAAAATAAAATGACACAGGAAACCATAACTGAAGACCTTTCATCTAGAGGGGAATGACTGAAGAAGTATCAAGAGCTGGATCCTTTAACTTCAGCACAAAGAAAAAAAGATGAAAGCAAAGCTAGCTTGATACCAGATTTCATCTTCCAAGAATTTGAACATCGGACCACAGAAGTTACCAGTAACAGCAACAGAGCTATAAACCCAGAAATCATCATTATCTGATCTCCCATATGACAAAAGCCTAGATTGGTTTTTCCTCTGGCCAGCCTGAGACGATGACTGCCACAGCAACCTAGGGAAACGTTTTATAATCAGACTTGACTTTATAGCTACTAAAACAAGAGAGTGATTCAGCTCAATGAATAAAAGCTTCTCCCTTCCTTCAGGCCAAAAAGCAGTGCCCTTCAATCAACCTAGAAGAAAAATTAATCTATGAATAAAGAAATGTCCTTTAATAAGTTTAGTAACTCCACTTTGCCGTCAAAACATTATCTCTGACCTCAGCTCTTTCTTGGCTAAGACCCTATGTAAACTTGTCAGAAGAAAACCACAACACACGAAACCGTGTTTAAGTATTAGGAGTGAATACTCAAGACTTGTGTCATTCACTAGAGAGCTGGGTCAAAAGCTCTGACAGGACCCTAAACAACCTTCTGGACAATTCCAAAAACATAAAATTCCCTTCTGCCCTCTTTGAGCAGCATGCCAACCAGCAAAGAGCACCCCATCAAGATTTTTAGAATATATTTTAAAATAGTCAGATACTTGTCAAACTGTTATAACTTTATTTATACCACTTGGTCAAAATTTCCATCTTACATGTCAGAGTTTGTATAGCTTCAGCTTCCGACATTAAGACATTTAGGATTTGGATGGAAAAAATGTAGTAATACAGACCAAGTGTTTCATGGCTTATCCAGAGCTCTTTCCGTCCTATTATATGTAGGTATTGACATATCTTGATAAAATGTTCTTAGATACTTTAAATCAGACACACAATGACCTGTCTAAAAAGACACGGAATGAATTACAAGACTAGAAAAGAGTTGCATGTTAAAATAAGGCGTGATGCAATTAAGGTTAAAGAGGATACAATATCTCTAGCTAGACTAGCAAGAATATGATTAGCAAAACAAAATTTTATGAACGAACACAGTGAACAGCAGTCAAAACTAAATCAGCCTACACAGAAGTAAGTTCGGAAAACCTGAGCAAGCCTACCATAATTTCACAGGCAGTAATTTGTACTGGGCAAAGTCATGAGATCTAACGCATAATGGGAACAAACTGGATTAGGACTAGTTGCATAGCAATGAATACAGTACTCCAGGGAAGAAAAACGCATTGCAATTTGCTTTCACAGATTATGATTTTCTTTGGGACTGCAGAGATTAACACAGCTCATTTCAGTAACTGAAGGGGAAGTGAATTATCAATAGTTATAAATACAAGAACCTTTTTTTGATGGAGGAAAGTGAGGAGTATTTTTTCAGAAGCCTTTTAGCTTTTAGTAAGTTTAGGAGAACATGATGGGAAAGATTTTTTACAGCCCAGTTAGAAAGGAAAAATTAGATAAAATAAGATTTTGACCAAATTATTTTTGTCTTCAAGTTGTCTTTCTTTCAGGTTCTCTTTGCTCCTACAGGTATACCTGTAGTTTACGGAGATAATCTTGTTCAATCTTCTAATCTCACAAGGTAGAGCTAAGCAAAAGGTCCACTTTATCCAAACAGAGTTCTTCGCTTTATATTCACTATATTTAACAGAATTACAATAGCAACAAAAAAAAGCCCATCCAGTGGCACGCGCTTCATGATCTCATTCCAAACAAATTTTGCACCAGAGTATTTTGGTGAAACAATTTTCTCTGCATGCATGATGAATAATCATATGTTTCTAGTGCACTGAGAAATAACTTGCAGCTTGGTTAAACATTACTGACATTTTCTTTAAACCTAGCAAAAGCTGTATTAAAAAATGTTAGATTCATGCTAAGGAGACTGGATATGGGCGTTTAAGAATGCAAAGCCAAATTAGTTTTAACTACTTATACTAATGCATCAGTATTTATGTCCAATGGCCTGAAAGTATTGCTTATTTTTTTTCAATAGTTCATTTTATTTAAACCACAGGACATGCTTTGGTTAGTGGATTAAATTTTATTCATCTTTACTACAGTTTAATGAAGTTCTTCTAGCTATATATTTTTTTGAAACAAACCTTTTAATGCAGATATTTTCAGTAAAACAGGTGACTACCTACAAAGGACCCAAAAACAAATACAAAATTTATAAATTATCAGAATCAATTTCACTTATATGTCCATACCATTAAAATGTTGAGTTTCTAATGTTGTTTATTCTTACTAGCTGAACGCCCAAGTACAAATAACCAGAAAGATCTGCTCACATGTGTAATCAGAGCACCTTCCTGATAGCTTGGTGTGATGAAAAAACAGTCAGAATCTCCAGAGGTTTGCCCAGCAGCAAAGTCCGCGGAAAATTATGGAAATTACCTGTCCCTAGAAATTATTTGTATCATTTTTTAAAGTTTGTTGCTTTAAAAACAGCAGGCTAAGAGAGCACCCTCAGGAAAAGAGTGGTACATGTAAATCACCTTCTGCTCCCAGCGGCCCCTCTATTCTCATGCATCAGGATTCTAAATTCCCTCCTTACAGCTACTGAATAACTTTCTAAACAGAATTCCAGCAGGACTTTAGAAGGTCAGCAGCCTCAAACTACTTCTTGTTGACTACAGACCCGCTGCTCAAAGAAAAGTTATACATTCTCCTCGGTGATCCCAGTCCCTTCTAAGGAAATGATTGAGAACACAATGGAATCCTAAAATATTTAACAAGACGTATTTTAGAAGCTGCTGCTGACAACTTTACTATTTCTGTGAGTATGTTTTACAGCATGACTTTCTTCCAGTTCTGAAATATTACTACCTTATTTGGGAATACTGAGATCAAAATCTTACACAGCAGAAAAGCTCATAAGTTGTACAGAATGGAATGTAGGTAAGTGCTGAATATTCTTTCATTACCTGTTATGATATGATCTTTAATTTACAGCACAATGACAGACTAAGACAAAGTAAAAGCTTTAATGTTCTGAAAAACATCAGCACAAGGTAGCACAACACCAAAACAAGAAAAAGCACCCAAAAGCTTGTGCTTTCAGGATAATGGCACTGCAGAGAAATAAGCTCCCACCAAACCACTGGTACCGGAACACACCTGGTAAGCCAGTATTCACATTAAAAAAAATCCCAAATCTCTGCATATTCAAAGTAGTTCCATCTCTGCATTACCACATTATTCACTTTCTAATTTGGTCTTATATAGAAAGTTGAACAACAAGTCTTCTCTCATTTCTGCACACATATCTAAAAGGACCCCTCAAAACCACCAACATGCTCAAGGGCACTGGCAGTGGCCGTATTAAGTACGGAAAATGTATGTACCTGAAACCAGACAGTGATTTGAAGTTTCTTTGCATTTCATTTCTCATGTCCAACTCTTATATCCTTGTCCACATTCAGTAATAACATGGTCTAGAAAGTTCTAATTTCATAGAAGCCAGTCACTGGAGAAAAAAACCTGCTACCTAATCTATACCTTTAGAACACCTCCAGAGCAGGGACTTACTCTTTCCTCTGTCAACGTACTGGAGTACACTTCCTTTCAGTACTACGTAAGAATATAAATATTTTCTAAAAATAGTTCAGTATAAGGATGAGTCACAACACCATGTCCTTGTAGGTTACTTAAAAATGGAGTCATTCTGATCAAGTGTTACAATAACCATTTAATAATCAAAACAAACAGAATTACACCTTGAGTACTATTTAATGCAAGAAGAGCTGAATCATACCCTGAGTTTTAAAAGGTCCCATTGTGCGCATAAATAATTTCACTACTTACAATGGGTTACACATGACAGCAAGGTAAAGTACTGGTTCTCACGTTTGGAAGTAAGTTAGAATGTGCGTGGGACATGAACTTAATGAAATTTTGCTGAAGAACCCACTCATCACCAGTCATTTGCTATATATTATGAACTGAAAAAACTGGCAGACGTAAGTACTGCTCCATTTTGTAAGCAGACCAAGCAAAGACCAGTTTGGGGAAAAAATTCTTTTGACCTTGGTTTACACAAATCCATCAGATAACAAGCCTGGTATTTTGTATGATTAGTGAAAAAACACACCAGCAATTGTTCCAAATCATAAAGCTCTCCAGTTAATACCACATGCCTCCTAAAGGGCAGTTAGAACCTCTATTGGAGGTAAAGAGTGACTGAAACTGGACACTTCCTTTAAATTATCAATGTTTGGGGGTTTTAAAACTGTCAGATTAACCTGAATCATAAGACCAAAGGATAATTTCTGGGAACCATAAGGGCAGACACAGGTAATATTAAACAGGTGGCTCTGACTTTTACTCCTGCACAATCCCAGTAGGCAAATGTTTTTTTCTCTCCCTCTTTTTTTCATAACTCAATGCAACCAATCTGATCTTTAATGAATAACATTTCTATTTCCACGCAAGTTTTCAAATATATGGAATTTGGAGTATCTCGATTTCAGACAGTTAAAATCAGACACCACCTTAAAAAAGAAATTGTTCTTTGCAGGAACACTGCTCACACTATTTAATGAACAAATTACTGATACCTTAAGGAACACATTACTACAGAAAAATGTAGTTTGAGAATTCTGAATTAAGACTTCTTAATGAGTCTGCACAACCCAGCCAGAACCAAGTGTACAACAGACCAGCACACCTTCAACAAGCTCCTCTATCAAAACTGCCATGCTAAGGAAAAAAACAAACAAACAAACAAACAAACGTCTCCCCCAAATTTCCAAGACTGAATCAAAATGTGCACTCTGCAATCTACATAATCAAATAGTTATTTTTCCTTAATTTCATTTCTTCAAATAATCAATGCTTCCTTATTTAGAAGACAAGAAACACCCATGGGTTATTTGTATGGGGCTCAGTAGATACTTTTTCTTGAACATTTTCTAATATTCATAATGCTTCAAACAAAAGATGAGAAAATAAAAATGTTTGTAGAACAGCTAAAAAAGACAATTGTCAGAAATTTTCAGTGTTGTACATCATTTGTTTTAAAAAGTGATAAACAAGTAAACAAGTTTAAAAAACTTGTTCAATAGTAACCCAACTGCAAAAGACTTTTTAAAGTCGTTAATGAAAATGAAAAAACTTTCAAGATCCAATTACACTGTTGTAAACTCTATATGATAAACAGTTATTTCTCCAGATCATAATTTTTTCGTTATTCATATCAGAAAAGTTTTCAGCAACCCCAGTTTAGATGAAGATTTAGAATAAACAGTAGAACAGCAGAAGGTTGTACAATTGGCTAGTCATGACTAAGGCTGTGGGCTCATTAGCTTCGAAGAAGCGATGATTGATTACAATAAAGCCCTGCACCACTAGAACTGAGTATTCTAGAATAAAAGTAGCTGAACTTCAATCTCAGGCCAATGTGTACTCAAACTGTAATTTTGTACTCATTTACATTTGAGCAGCTACTCTGATACTTCAGTAAATTCCTACAGAAGCCATTTTATTAAATAAAAGCAGTTCCAGTAATTCTGAGTATTTGTTATTCTACATGGATGTAATTCACAGTACAGGTCATAAAATAAGTCACGATAAAACCTGGGATAATGTTCCTCTACCAGCTCAACCTGACAGATAGCACAGATAAGATAGTTAACATTTAAACTACAAGAACACTTATACTCTTGCTTTAGATTATTTTATGCCAGGAAAAAAAGCCAGAGATAGCTTTCAAAAATTGTCAACCCAGGTGCAGAATTTTGTTGGTTCAACTACTGCAAAGATACCTACACTGCTGCCTACAAAATAAAGCACTAAGCAGTTAAGTGAGGTTAAAGGAACATGCTTGAGGGCTGAAATTAAAAATCAGGTTTTTGCTTGCAAAAATCTCAGTCAATTTAGTTAACTCGATGCTTGAGAGAGTATTATTAGATGGGCACTGCCTTTTGTTGACCATTTCTCCTCTGAGTTTAAATCAATACCGTAACAGTAAACAAACCTAGGTATCCTTAGCTGTAACTTAACCAAATATTCTGAATCAATAAGGGGTGAATAAAAAGAAATTTGCATATGGATCATGATATTACTAAATTAGTAAAGGATTATTAAGATATGTCTATCCCACAGTTAAACATAATCCATATATTCTTTCCTTTAAGAAAATTAATTAATTTTAATTAAGAAAGAATTCTTCTTTCCTTTAAAAAGTTTAATTTGTCCAGATGTTCTACTCATTTAGCTATAATCCAAACGTTTTACACAAGTGGAAGGTTAAAAGTAGCTTTGGAAAACTAAGAGATAGTAAGCAGATCAATTCAAAGATTTCTCCTAGTTTGGGCTGGACTGAAAAAATTAACAATTATATTTTACATTATTAAAGTAATTCTGCTGCTAAAAACCAAAACGCATTACCTAATTTTAACAAAGAATTAAGGGTTCTTAAGCATATTACTAAATATAATATCACTTCAAGAGCAAAGAGTCATCTGTAACAAAGTAACATTTAGAAATTGCACCTAAAGCAACTCCCATTATGTAATTAATAATGGGCTACTTCCTAGATTAGCACCTTCACAAAGGAAGTTTTCTTTATATGGAGCTCTGATTACAAGATCGCGGAAAAGTTCCCAGAGCATGTGACTTTGGCATTCATTGTCTTTTACTCCTCCAGAAGGAACACCTCTACGGAGCAACTACTGAAGGAGAAATGCAAATTCAGACTAGAATATATTTAAACTATCTTTGCTTTACCATACCAGTAGATAAAACAATTTTAATCGTAAATCTCTAGAGGCAACTTTTTGAAAAAGTTTTTGACATTCCTGCAGTTTCTTAGCCATCCATCTTAAAACATATAGAAACACTAGGCTGAGAGCATTCCAAAACATGGCTTTCCAAGTGCAATTGGGAAAGAAGGGGAAAAAAAAAAAAACAAAAAACAAAAAACCCACCACACACCACAAAAAACACACAACAGAAAAAGATTGCCCCGTAACAGGAAACATGCATATCTTATGAAGAATCTTTCTTCTAGGTTAGCAACCTATCATCCTCTTTCTCTCAAATTAACTATTATTAATAGTTGGCACTTTATTGCACTTTCATTATCAGAAGCTTAGGTAAGGCTTTAAACCTTGCAAGGTCCTATATGGAATTACTGTTTCTGTTTAAGATACAAAAAGTGTTTTCTCTCCTAACTATGTGCTTGGAACAGAATTCAAAAATTTTATGTTTCAGACATGAATACAGCTAACAGACTCATGCTTTACATTCTCCCAGTACATGTTAAAAGATTCCAACCCCAAATATTATATAATTAACAGTTATTGCAGAAGGGATGACAATTTCAAACATTTTTGTGACCTGCACAGCCAGCACCTTTCCCAGAAAGGTCTTAGGTGGTCACCTATGCTACTACATATTTTTGTTGACCAAAATAGTGAAGGTTTTCTTGCAAAATCAGGTCTTTGCTGATGAGCCTGATCGGTTTGGCTTTCTGTGTAAAATATTCTTTCAATTTACACTAGTCTGTGATTAAACCCGGATTATATAATTGAGGTTCTGATAACTGACTTGCAAAACCATCCGCAAAAAAATACCAGTAAAAATGGTACATTCTACTGAGAGCAAATTACAGTGCTGCAACAGCTGCTGTCTTTGAACTGCTGAAATCTCCCATAGAAATGCTTATGTACTGTGTAGAAACGCATCCATTTCCTTACTACGATTTCTTTTTAATCACAGGGAGAATTTAAAGAAAAAAAGAGGTCATACTGCTTCTTGCTTTGGCCCCCTGTATCAGAGTTTTAAAACTAGCATTAGGTGAGCAGGCAGACCTAGCCAAGATGAGAAAACAGAGATATCAATTGTTTTTCAAGTTGCAATGGTGAGTTGTTTGGGGTTTTTAAATTCATAGCTTTATGTAAGGAAAAAAAATTGGATTTTTTTTTTCCCAAGTTTTGGAAAAATAAAACCTCAACAAATTCACATACAAGGTTAGTGTCCTAACAATGAGAATTTCAGTTTTGTGGGGCTTAGCAATCTTACACAAAATGCAATGTCACCTCCGTAGGCAGTTAACCTGACCAAAAGGTTAAAAAAGAAGAAATTAGCATTCAGGAAAACGAGTGTTCTGCCAGTGAATCTCCATGCCAGTCTGGTACAACCTTCTTTCCACTGTGACCAGTCTTACTTTTGAGAATGTTATTTTTGTAACAGTACAGAACTTCACAGGTAGACGGTTACCTGGTACTCAAGGCCACAGACTCCAGTCTCCTGAGATGACACAGCAAATGAGAACACACAGGCCACGGCCACTTTAACACAAATATCTTTGTACACAGTCAGCAAAAATCATATGGCTCATATGACTTGAACACATTATTAAAGGTGATTCATTCCTTCTGATACAGAAATTCCAATAGCAGACTTCCAACTACAGGTCTCTAGTACTTTCTAAGTCATTTTGGAATAGGTTAAAAATCAAACTAGACCTACAGGTGTAACTCGGCCTAGCGTATTTATTTGGTAATAATCACAGTATTTTTTATAATCTACATTTATTGATCTGTACCTTCCCTCCAGCTGAACGGAATGACTAACTTCTGTTAGAGAACATCTGAAAATTAATCCCGTGTGAGCAGCAGACACTGAAATTGTCTTTTTCTGTCATTTTATGTGCATTTTAGCTCCTTTCTAAAATGAACAGACAATCTGTTTAGTTTATTGTCATCACTTTAAACAATTATGACTGTTCCCAATTTTAATTTAGACAACTATTGCAGCAACACTGGGAAGCTATAGAGTTGCTCAAGAATAACACTGCTGCATCAAAATTAACTCCATATTCAAGTAAGGAATCTGAGAACATCCAAGACTAAATGGTTATATTAATCTCAGGATTTCTCTGAAGGAAAAAATTCAAGGTTATTGCCTTAAAACTACCATGACAGATATCTGCACCACCTGTTATCCATCAGCTATGCAATTATTTCCTTCCTATTCTAAAACCTGTATTGAAAGCGAGAACAGGTAGGTTGGACATGTAAGGTTTCACTACATTAGCAGTTTGTTCCCAGTTAATATTTAAATGGATTAGTTATCCAGAAAGGACTTTTACTGTTGCATTTGCACTGCACTAGTTGAAAATACCTGCCTCAGAGATAGCTCTAATAGCGTGTATGATGCCACAAGGGTATGCCTGCAGATCTGAGGGAAGAGGACACAAGAAGAGAACAAACGATGGCATTGCCTTGTGCCGGCTACACTGGCTGAGGGTCCTTCCCTATTCAACTTCCACATGCAGGCACTCCTACATTTCCACAGCATCAGTGTGTCAGTATAAAGCACTGGTCCTTTTTTCCCCTGTAGTTAACTGTCCCCAAAGGTACTGACCCAAGAAAAAGTTCAGCAGTACAGTGTGCAAAACCCTGCAGCACAGTGGATGGGTTCTAAACTTTTCTTTGCAGTTCACATATGTACATTGTATTTCGAAAGTACAACTCGAATAAGTCAAAAAAGTTGATGTAACATAAACATTATAGAACATTATACATTTCTAAACCTGGTAATTTCTACAAGTGTCTAAGTACATGCTCCTCAAAGCATGCATACCCCTCAACAGTCTCAAACCGGTTTTGGTAAGACAACAGTTTGGGGAATGCACCTGCTGCCAAAATAATTTCCACAGCTCCCTCGTAACCAGCTCTTCAGAGGGACATCTCAGAAGCTGTACAGGTTTGCAACCAAAAAAAAATTAAAAGATTACTTTTACGATTGCAATCCATTCTCACATACCAAATTTTCAGGATTACTTTGACTTCTGTCACATCACAGAAACAACCGTAGCCCTGTAAATACGGCATCGCCAACGACAGTGCGCAGGCTCCATACTCACTGTGTGGGTCTCAGGACCAAGGCTTGCTAGAAACTGTCTGACCTTGTCTCAACCACCTAGTATAGCTTAACAGCAAATCTTTCTAACAGCCATGTAGCTATGCCTGTTTTGGTTACTTTTGCTTATTTTCACATAGCAAAACCATCGTTGTATATAGACAGCAGTAACAAGTTGTTATTTTGTGTAGAATTAAACCTTTATGATTAGTGTGGAGGAATACAGGCCTGGTATGAGAGCAGAGGCCTTAAAAAGCAGAAAAACAAGCTGCCTCGCAGAGTTGTATGGGCATGGGGTGATGAGCAAGCGCAGGCCGGCAGCAAAGGCTGCAAACAGCTCACCAATGGCACACTGAAGAAATGCAGATTTGGAGTGGTGCAAACCAGTTGGGGGTAACGAAGAGAACAAAGCATATATACATACAAAACCTGTGTAAGACATGCTATATACATTACATTTTGGCGTAAGTTGCAGACCAGTGAAGAAAGAACACGCTGTAAAAGTACATGCAAGCTTATAAAAATGATCCCCAAGCAGACCCTAGAATGAGAGAGAAGAAACCATCAAACAGCCCCTGGGTCGCACGTGCAACACCATAAAAGCTTTAGCTCTGCAGTCGTCGCAGAGAACTGCCCCGGCATTGACAGCGAGCAAAGGTTTCAGGAGTACAAACACAAAGGCAGGTGCCTCAAGCTGGACTTCTACACTACGTCAGTATCTGTGTTGCAAATGTAATAAAATATTTACCTAGCACAGAGGGACAGGAAGAGTAATCAATAAGATCCAATTATACTACGTATTTAAAATATCCTGGGTAACACATTCCAGCTTTGAGCACCTTCCTTACACATCTAAGCAAGACTAAAACCAGACTGTGTGAACACACTCCTCCATTCTTCTGGTACTGCTGAGCACACCGCCAAGGTTAATAGCTCTTCATACATGGGTAGAGGTCGGTGTGCCCAGAACAGCTTGCAGGACCACAAATATATAATTTTGATAGTTTCAAAGAGGCTGTACTTTACTTCCTAACAAATAGCACTCATTAAGTTTAAAAACAAACTCTGTACCTGAGTAGTATTACTAACCAGAAAGTGCTGTGCTGAAATAGAGCTGCTTTTGATCACCAAAACCACTCTTACAAGAAATGTTACTGCTACTATAGCATTTAGAAGATCTGACAAGAAACAGATTATTAGACAGTATTTTAAGGTCATACGTGCATCCTGTAATTATGAATCAGCATTTTAATTAAAAGCAAAGATCTTGTCCTATTTTTTCTAAACCTGTTTAATTAAATACCCCAGGACAACAAAGAAGCTCTTCTGGTTTACTAGTGAATGACTTAGAATATTGTTAGACTAAAACAGACTCTAAGTGACAATTTCACATGGTGGGGTAGCGGGTGGATATTCAGTTTCTTATGCTTTTCATTAAAAATATACAGCATATTCATTCCTGGTAGAGTATTACTAACAATGCTTTCACTGGTAGAGGAACAGCTTTCAGGTTCCTTTTCCTCCAGAAGCATCAGCAAAACGTGCCGAGAAGAGCACATTTTGCTGTATGATTTGCTATGGTCACAGCTCTGCTGCATCAGCAGAACGTTACTAAAACAACATGGTAACAGCAACTGTTGATCACACTCCCTTTCTCTGCTGCATCTACTGACACAAGGGGCTGTACTCACATCACCCATATTATACCTCCGTTTCCTACCTGTCATCCTTCGTAGTGCTCTCTGATGCCATCTAAACCCTCATAATCACTCCTCAGCAATACCCAACCCTGTCAGCTTTGGTGTGATGCAATCTGAGCGCAGATCTCTGTTTCCAGGTTTCAGAAGACACACCACATAGATGAGAATATTATCCTGATGATCAAAGAAGTTAAATTCACCAGCAGTGTGCCTGAAAAAATCTTTTATATTTTATAATCAGATCAAAATACTAGCAGCTTCTTACATCTCTGAGAGCATAGTAAAATCAATGTGCAAATACACGTAAGGAAACTACAAACAGTACTGTTTTTTATAATCAGACCCAGCAGTGATGGTGGTGGAGGCAAACACAACCCACAACATGTCAGAACCAGAAAAGCCTTACCCTGCTCTTTGCTAAGTGTACAGTAGATCATAATACCATTACTGACCTCAACTTCTGACAATGTCAACAGAGAGCAGATGCTCTATTACTGGCAAAGCACGCTGTTCCTTAAGATAATGGCAGCTTGACACAACATGCTTTAAATTATATCCACACTTTTCACATGTAAGTATGTAGACTGTTATAGGCATTTTTCAGCTTACCTAACAAAATATGAAAACAGAGAAGCTGCTGCTAACTGAAATTTGTACATATTTAATAATGCAGAAATCAAAACCAAAATTAAACTCCGAAGAGTAGACTTGAGTTCAGTTCATTGCACGTATGCATCAGAGGAGAATTTCTCACTGCAGGATAAGTTTAACAATAATTAAATCATCTGTTTGCGTTGGTACCTGAAAAAAGCACTAATAATTTTTCAGATACTATGTTTGGTTTTTTCCCCCCAAAGCCAGGACTAAGAACAGATATAATTCCAGAACTGCAGAATTATAGTCAGCATCAGTATAACTAAAAGAAGAACTTGGCAACATGTCTCTTCATGCCTTGTATAGCATTAAAGGTACCATCTGTGCGCTTAAATTGATAATAATGTCTCGTTACCAAATGTTGCATGCTCATGTATGTATTAAAGCTTCTGCACTGCATATGCACTGAAGCATTAAAAAAAAAAAAAAAGATACATCAATTCTGAATTACCTGAACTAGTACAATTAACATTTTAGCCACATACTAATTTAAGTACCATTTATCCACAAAACAGATGCAGTCCACAGAGGGCAAAACCAAAACAAACAAAAAAACCCCAAAACCCTAGGTTTCTGTTCCAAGAATTTCAGTTCTTTTTCTTCACCGATTCTGAAAACGCATCCCTCCGCAGATGAGGGAAGCCTCACAGCATTCAAATGATGCTGTAAATTCATCGAAGGAAAAGACTATAGACTCCAGTCCACCATAGGCAATTTCATGCAAGCCCCTTGCCCAAGTACCTGCCTGCTTTGGTCCAATCCTTGCTGCTGTGCAGCACCTGGAAACTCTCAGCTTCTGTCACCTCCTGTGCTTCCAATAAAAGGAGGGAGGTTCTGGTTGCAGAATCCCTCACACAAAGGGAAAAAGATTGTGTCAAATTTGGAAATGAAACTGTGGGCAAACATCTGCTCTACAGCTGGATTCAGAAGAAAGGAGAACCCCATTCAGTCTATTCTTAGCTGCTCATCACTGCTTAGTTTGGGGGGGCGGGGGGGGGGTGGGTGGTGGGAAGTCAGGCTTACTGTTTACACTGGTTAGGTAACTCACTTTGAAACATTAGGTAAGGAATAGCCACAGCAAGAGTCTGGCTGGCAGATATGAGACAATGGCTTCCTCTGGCAGAAGAGACAGGAGCTAACGTTGAATCTGGATTTCAGTACATTCCAGTACATTTTTAAAACAACTCATAAGATCTTCTATATGTATAACTGAACTTGACTGCAAATTTGAACTTCAGTCTTAACATAATAATGAACAGGTTTCTAAAACCTGTCCACAGGTGTTTATACAAAAAATATTTATCCCACCTTTGCCAATATATTCTACCTTTCCAGCTAAAAGTCCTGTTATATTTAAAAGTGCTTGGATTTAAGAGAAAAAATAAGACTTTTCCGAAGACAGGTCTTCTGAATATGCACTCAAATGCTTTATATAATCACTGTATTTATAATATTCATGATGCAAATAAGCCCTATCTAACCTTTTTGACAATTCTCAGTGTTTTGGAAATGTTTAGAATTTTCTAAAATGTAATAGTTCTCTCCTTTCTCTATCTCTTTCCTCCTCAGCCCTCCTAAAATAATTGAATAAAGAAATGGTCATTTAGCTTGCTGGAAGCCAGGAATTTAATAACTCATCTATACTACTAAGCAAAATCCTTTTCCACTTGTCTGGTTTCTCATTACTTCATTTTATAACATAATTTATCTAAAAAGCTAGATTTCTGTGCAAAGATTTCATACTTTTTTCATAATTTACCCTTCAATCAATATATTACACTAGAAAAATCAGCTTATAAAAAAGCAGATTTGTAAAACACACCCCATAAGCAAACTTTCAGCCTCTTTCCAGCATGAAAAGTACCATGGCACAAATGTAAAGAAACCAATTACTCTGAAAATAATTTTTGAGTTAAGCCCTTCATTCTATCAGAGAACGCTACCAGGCGTTCTAGCAGGAAAAAAGAATGAAGTTAGCATCCAAGACTACAAAACATCACTCATCTACCTTATTCTTACTAAAACAAGACAGTCCTGTTATGTCCGTCATTTCTGCTTAGGTAAACCAGACTTCAAAGAATATTTTGTTGGTAACAGTTGCTCAGCAGGTATTGATAAAATAAAGGAAACCAAGATAAAAAATTCTGATATTCAACAGCACTATATCCCATTATAGAAAGATAACCTGTTTCAGCTTTTAGATACCAATAATTAAACATGCAAAAAACAAATTAGCAACCATGAAACTCTTCAGATTGCATTTCTGAAGAGTCCATGTATGGAAACTTTAATGGTACAGAAATTGAATTTACTCTCCTGAAGGGTAACCACCCTCCTTGTCATTAAACTAACTTCACATCAACAAATGAGGTCAGAAGAGTTACTGCACTGTCATCATAAATACTTAACAGCTCAAATGCAATATTTATACAAAATAATCCAACCACCATGCTAGTAAATCTGGGCATTTTAAGTTGAAGTACAATGGTTTATAATGCAAATAACACCAAAGATTTAGTTTAGACAAGTGGAAAATATATTTGTATGTGTACACCTTAGAAATAAGCTCCCGGTTTACGTAACTAAAAAATGGAATCAATCCAGTTGTTTTAACTTTTAAGGAAAGAACCTTTTGTCATATCAAAGTAAGTTTACATAAGAACATAGTTACTTTCCACTACATGCCGTTTTTCATGGTTAATACTTAAATATGTCATCCATATGAAGGCCTCTGCTAGAAACACTACTCGTTGTAAACACTTTCTCATTTCAACAGTATCATGAAATGGGACATTGTCCAGTATCTGAACAAAATATTCAAGTTTATTAAATACTTGACTTTCAAACAACAGTATTACACAGACAATTCTCACCAGCTATCCTGAAACAAATTTAATTTCATCAAGAAAATTAGGTCTGAAGTAATACATTCAGTTTGCTCTGAATTCACTCCCAAATAATTGTGTTAGCCTTGCCTCTAGTATCACCCTAAATTCCTTATCATTCACTTATAGGCCCTGATCTCTGTTCTGCAAGGAAACCTAATGTGGATCATTTTTAACTATAATACATGTCCTTGAGCCTCTGCATATTAGATTTCCTGGCCATACAGGCAGATTAAGACACCCAGAGTTCTGCTGCTGGTGGTCCCTAATCCCAACCTCCAAACTCTTCGTCAGAAGTGTCAGCCCCTCTCCAAAGCCATACAAATGGGCTCCCATTCTCACATCTTTGTCCTATTAGCAAGAGACCTGACAAATTCAGTCAAGCAATCATTACCAGTTTCAAGCTCTAAGAGAGGAGTACCATAATTAGTATAAACAATGATACTAACCAAAAAAAAGAAGAGCAACCATCAATCCACCAAGTGTCAATAGGAAACACTGGTGAGCTGTATCAAGAATTTCCCTTCGGCATAATGTAAAACAAGGAAATACTAAATATCTTCTATGTACATAGCGGTGGAAGGTGTATTTTTCCTTATTTGTGCTCTACAAAACCCAAGCAGTCACTCTACTTGGGATGAAAAATATTTTCAGAGTTTGTGGGTGAGCACAATAAACTCCCAAAAGCCAGTCCAATACCCACCCCTGCACGGGGTCTGGCTGAGCCCACAGCACCCTCACAGTGCCGTGCCTCGTACTGGGAGCCAGAAGGGCGGTGAGAATGCACCAGTGCTTCGGCTGCTGTTGAGCAGCGCTCACACAGCATCAAGGCTGCGTCTCCAGCCTTTCCCCCTCTCCCTCTCACCAGTAGCCTTGAGGTGGGCGAGACCTTGGGAGGGGACACAGCCAGGAGGGCTGACCCAGAGTGACCAACGGGATATTCCATACCTTATGACGTCTGCTCTGATACAAAAGCTAAGGGAAAGGAGGAGGAAGGTGGGACACGCATTATGACATTTGTCTTCTGGAACAACCGCTACCCACACTGAAGCCCTGCTTCCCGGGAAGTGACCGAACATCATCTGCTGATGGGAAGTAGAGAGTAACTGCTTTTGTTTTCCTTTGCTTCTACATGCACAACTTTTGCTGTTGCTTCATTAAACTGCCTTTATCTTGACCCACAAGTCTGGGGGGGGGGGGGGGGAGTTCCACCTTATTTTTCCCCTCCCATTCTGCTGAGGAGGGGAGTGATAGAGCACCTTGGTGGGCACCCGGCATCCAGCCAAGGTCACTAACACAACCCACCGGATAAGACACAGCAATTTCAGTTCAAAAAGCACACAAGAAAGGTGGAAGTGGAAATAGAAAGGAAGAGGGTAAGAAAAACAGAGAAATGAAAAGATAAACCAAAGATTTATAAAGAAGGAATCAGATAAAAGAACAACAGTGTCAGAGAAACTCAAGTATTTATTTAATCCCTTTCAAATGGAGTCCACTGCTAAGTGAACAATACAGGAAAGTACATAAACAATTAAAAATCAGTAACTTGAAGATGTAACATCTTGAGACACATTAGGATCCCTTAAGTTACACTGTTAACAGTTACTGGAATAAATACGTTCATTGAAACCAATAGGTTAAGTCAGCTAAATGCTTGTACGTTCATAACCAGGCCTCTTGTTCAACAGGAGAGTTTATTGCCTATTAAACACGTTGAAAAGCCAGCACAGATCATACATTCAGGCAACAGTGAAGGATTTGCCAAGGTTTTAGCTAACAGAATTCAAGTATATTGCCCAAGTCTCACAGTAAACGGATGGGAAGTAAGCTAGCAAGTTCACTGTCCTGAATTTCACTGTTTATTCAAAACATTGAGGAAAGTAAATGGGAAGCTGATGCTTAACAGGAGAAGGAAAAATGAACTAAATGTTTCAGTGAGCATCAACTACGCTGAACAAATGTGATTTTTGAAAGTTCCTATTTAACCTTTTATCTGTTTATTCTTATAATTCTCAACATTTCTTTTCCTTGAAATTTCATAACAAATAACCTACTTAAAAAAAAGTAGTGATAAAATCTCAGAAAAAAATATTTTCTCAGAAGACTACTTAGGTTTCACCACAACACATGTGCTATGAATAAATTCTGGGATTTTCAAGAAATATTAAGAAGAGCTTAACATCAGTTCAATTTCAGATATGCCAAACCCTTATATTTAAAGCAGAAAAAGTTCAGCACACACAGATGGCTATAATATCCACAACTTCTCTGTATGGTTTCTGTTCTTGGAACGTTTTTTGGGGGGGTGGTGTACCCCCTGTGAAGTGAAGCCTATAACTTCCTTATACATGCAAGTTTATTGGTAGTAAAAGAGAATAATTATAAAGCATATAATATAGTGTGAGACTGTCATTTTAAAAAAAATATAGACATTTCTAAGTAAAACAGTAACTGAGGACCCAACTCAAAATCATATAAATTCATATTACATTGCACAGCCTGACACCTGAAATGTAAAAAATTACATGCTCTTGAAATCCCTCCAAAAATTCCAAAAGCAAATTCAACAATATAACTGAAAAGCAACCACACCTCAATTCCTGCAACATTCTGAACAAACTGGATGTTAGGAAAAAATGTCTTTGCTGAAAGGGTGGTCAAGCACTGGAACAGGCTCCCCAGGGAGGTGGTGGAATCACCCGTCCCTGGACGCGTAGATGTGGTGCTTAGGGGCATGGTTTAGTGGTGGACTTTGCAGTGCTAGGTTAATGGCTGGACTCTATGATTTCAAAGGTCTTTTCCAACCTAAATGATTCTACAAAAATGATAAAACATCTTTCCTGTGCATGGTCTCTGCTGTCAAGGTATCCGCATTACAATACCCTTCTATCCTCTCCTCCACCAGAATTACCAGCTCAGGTATTGAAAACCACTGGAAAACCCATGGGTCATTGACACTTAAACTGTTAAAAGGTGATGGACCACGTTCTTATCACAGCTGAATATCTGAAATCAGCTTGCAGAATGAAGACTACACTGCTAAGGCATTATATTTCAGATATGCATTTACCAGTGACCTTTTTAATTCTCAGTCATGGAATTAATTTTAGAATAAAGACTGAAATACAAAAGCACTTGCTTTATGAACTTCCAGTCATGAGCTCCCCTTTTCTAACTGCTAAACACTGTGTTAATAAGACATATTATTGCCTTAATTTTCTATGTGTTGTCACTGTTTAAAATATGAGAAATAAAGTGTAATTTCAGCAAATCACAGTACCACCTAAAAATGTTCCAGAAGCAACTGATGAAGCAAGCAAGCTCTGTAATACTAGTGTTGATTAAATGCGATATTAGGATTCTCATTTTATAAAAAGACCCAAAGAGAGAGGAACATGGATTACCCATAAGCATCCTGACTTTGTATAACCTGGCGTTTAATAGGTTTTGACACTGCAGAACAGGCATCTGGCTATAGAAACCTGGACAGCTTGTAAAGAAATGTCAGCAAACTAAAATTTTAGAAGTATTCTGGGTCAAAGCAAAAAGCTTCTGGACTATGATTTCAAATTACTGAATTTTACATTCACTGCATTGCTTAATGCATACGACCTTGATACTAATTCCACGCAGTGTCCACTAGAGACTTGGCTATTTCTTAGCCTCTCCACCCCGCAAACAAAACTGGATTAATGCACAGAGTTTGAGTTGCAAGCTTACTGTGTGAGATGCTGTTTGCAACAGATGCTGATGAAGGATGAAACAACATTATGATAGCTGAGAATAATGCTAAAAAACTGCATGCTTATTCTTCTAGACATATTCGGCAGATTTGTAACAGATAACGTTAATGCTAATGAGACACACAATCTTCTATATTTTCATGGAAGGAGACAACAAAGCAGGATTTTTCCTCAGCATTAAAGAGCCTTCTTTTTAATGATTTTTGAAGTGTTTATCAGCAATGAACACAACTCAGAGCATGCCTCTCCCAGCTGCTGTATACATCTGAAGATAAAAATGAAAGTTACAGATGACTGACGAGCTAAATGAAAAGGCTCTTCTCACAAGTACAAGAACTTTTACAAACATCAGCCTTCACCACAGAATAGCTTTCTACTTTAAAAATAAACGGCAAAAAACCCGACATCGGAATTATGGTAACAGCTTCAAAAGATGCACTAACCTGCATTTTTGGGGAAGACTGAAAATACAAAAACACAGAATACAAATGGAGAAGTACTATAAAACACTAATTTATAAAGACTGGAAAATTATGTACGTGTTCAAGAATGCACTTCCCCATTTGCTAGTAACTTCATAGTTTCTGGTCAAGATAAGACACCATCATTAATAGCACATCCTTCTGCCTAAGCCATCTTGGTTACTTCGCAAAACCTTTATTGTTCTCAGTAACTATATCATCACCGCAGACCGCCAGCACAAGTGTAGCGAGACAGTGGCCAGAGTTCCCTTAGGCCCCACTGAGCACCTGCACCCAGCTTTGTCTTATCCCTGCATCAGGAGGACGTATGACAGTGCTGATGGGAAAAAACATGCTACCAGGCTCCCACTCCCTCAGGCCACTCGAAGCACAAGCCTGTGGCCAGTGCAGAACAACTGCAAAACAGGGGCCAGCTGCTCCCATGTGCCCCAGTGGGCAGACCAGCCTGAGGGCTTTCCCAAATAGACTCCCAACAAGGTATGCAGCAAGTGCCACTGGAATTTGTGGGCATCCTGCACAGAAACTTCCTTTTAAGCCAGGGGATGCTGATACGTCACCAAGGTCCTGTATCCACACGGTGCAGGTATACCAAAGAGATCCCGTTAGCTCAGTGATTGCTCTCTAGCCTTCTAAAAGATGTAAATTCATAGACAAAAGCACAAAGCTCAGACAAATAATCTGCAAGATTCCTCACAAGCCTGCTGACCTTTGATAAGCAATGCAGTTGCTTTTGAGATGGCTCCTTACTTAGTAATCTGCACCGCTTAGAGACAAAGCTCCTTTAAGAACTCACAGAAGCTATTATCTGTCATCCAAAAGCATGTTAATGGAAGAAGGAATTTCTGTAACATAGTTTCATCGTTACTGCACTGATGACTACATACTTCAATTCAGCAGTAGCTGCCAGAGAGCTCTTCTCAAGGAAGCGGAACAACCTCCCAATTAAAATGAGTTACACTCAACAATCAATGCAAGAGAAAGAAATGGGGGTGGGAGGGGGGAGAAAGGCTGGTTATTCTACTACCAGGTGTACCAGACCAAAAAAGAAGCTAGGACACTTTCGATTGGTCTAGTTGTGTTAAAAAAATTTCCCACAGCTCTATTTTCTCATACAGAGGAATCATTCTGGACTGATGTGGTATCATCTGTACATTCTTAGAAACATATATTTGTGTGCACGTGCATGCACACATACAGTTACTCTACTGAAGCAATACCAACTTCAGCGATCGCAGTCTCCTGAATAAGAGTGCCAGACTCGCAAGGCAGTAGTTCTGCAGATCTTATCCACTGAGGACCTTTACACCGTACATTAAATTACCATTAAAAAAACAGTGAACATTAAATAGGATCTATTTATTTCATCTGCAGGCAACCAGAGATGCTCCTGGCAAATAAGGAATTTAGAAGTGTAGGAATTTTTCTTTACTAATCCTATAATACAGGGATTTTTCTGAGCTTGTTTACCTGGCTTCTCATCTTCCTGCCTTACTTTTATGTAGTATTAAGACTTATCAATTCCCCTAAATTATAATGCAACAGCCTTACATAGATAGAACACGTCTACTTTATTCTAGAGACTTTCCACTTTGTTTTATGGTAGTTAAAAGTCAGAGAACCTTCCATAATCTAGACAATTTAAAATTATTTTTAAATGTTGCATTGGTGAAACAATGGACAGAAAAAACGGCAGAGGTGTATCTTCTAACAGCTGCTGCCTATTGTTGACCAATTTCAGTCCAGCTGTTTTCCTACTACTACTTCAGCTGGAATCACCAGCTTCTTTCATTATCTTTTAAGACTAAGAATATTCTTTTGGCCTACTGTATACATATGTTAATTTGGTAATCGAGTAATAGAAAATTGTTTTTAGGAAAACTACACAATAATCAATACCATAGGATACCAAATTAGAGTAAAATCTTGGGACAAGAAAACAAAGCAAGAAATACTTGTTAAATTGTATCCATCACACACTTAGATTCACAGGCAAATGTTTCATTACTCTGCAGCTTACTTCATAACTACTGGCTGTCGTCTTTACCTAAAACACCAGAGAATGTGGAAAAAAAATTATGACTGCATGATACGGAACATGTCTATCTACTAACAAGCAAGCTAGGAAGTTATTTTGTAATACCACAATATACTTCTATCATAAATACTGCAAGCACAGCATACCCAGTGTTCTGAACCATCATTATATGCAGGTCTATGTAGTGCGGTACCATTACCAACAATGGGCAGAAACTATATTCCAACATCTGTAGATAATCTGATTTAGATAAAGTAGTTACTAGAATTTGTCCAAGACCTACCAGCTTTGCCTTCTACAAATAAAATTACTCAAAACAGTAAAATGATACAATTAAAATGAGAAACTTGCGACAGTGTGAAATCTACTGAAAGGCGCAGCTGACACAGCCCTAAATTCTGTAGTAACTTCCACGCACATCTGTTTACTTGTGGTATAGAAACACATATATTATGATCACAGCTGCTACTTTCTCAAAAATGCACTTTTCTTCCATTACGCAAGAAATACTGCTATGGTTCAGAATCTCAGAAAGACAGAAGATCAGATATTGGGGGTAGTTGGAGTATGCAAAAAGTTAATGTTTAAATTGCCGGGGTGACTGAGGGGCAAAATCCGACCCCTACAGGTGTCAACATTGCTGTTGGATTCTATTTGACATCTGACAAAGAAAATACTTCAACTACTTTTTGATTTCAGTGTTTGTGCTTGCCAAAATAAGAAGCAGATTAACAACAAAAGACGATACTATTAAACGCAGTTTTTAAAAGACATCTGTTTTATTCTAACAGAAAATATTTTTATTCCTCCATAAACAGTATCTGTTCCTGAATAATAAACAGTATCTATTACACACTAAATGAGACCAGAAAGCCTTCAAAGTCAGGAAAAACAAAACGAGAATACTCTAGTAACCCAGATCACTCCTTGGTAAATACTGGGTCAGAACCAACCTGATCCAATACTGAATGAGACACTGCACATGACAGCATGTCAGATCATTTTCCCAAGGAATCCAGATGTCATCACATCATGAACAGTTCTGGTTCAAAATATTTCTCAAGAACACCTCTGCAGCAACCACTGCATTCTTAAATTTTTCTTTTTTACAGATGCAGACAGAAAGAGCAAAAATATCTACTACTGTGACATTAAAGGATAAAAAGCTTGTTAAAGGAGCAATGGGAAGGGTAACAAAAAAAATGCGAGTTGGAGATTGCTCCATAATGGAAGGGGTTTTTACAGGGGAGACGTTAGAAAATTTGTCTCAACTGGAACATCATTAGGAAAAAGAAAAAGACTGAGAACAATTGAGGAAAAAAGCATAATGACCAAATTATATACTCTCAAAGTGTTTCAAGTATGGCATGAAACTACTGAATTAACTGATGTGTACTGTCTCATCTAAAATCATTAAACACAAAGACCTTACCTCCGGCTCAAAGTTCTTGAGATGAGGACTGCTAGGTCCAGCATGGTACATGTCTTTTGTTCCCTAGATATCCCCTGTTGGTCAGTATTGGAGCTAGGACCAGGGGCTGATGCTGTAACCCAGTACAGCTGTCACAATTTGCTGTTTCTACATTAAGGAAAATCTTGGTAAAATGTAGAGATGCTTCTAGCATGACCAAGTTAATTTTGGGGCATACCCAAACTGAAAATCTTGACATTTAATTTCCAACTAATTACAGTGCTTAAATTATTGATAAAAATTACCTTCTAATCCTTTTTAGAGGCATGAATGCTTTTCAAATCTACATAAAAACAACATACACAGACTAGAAATCTATAGGTCAGAACAAACACATTGCTCTATTTTAGGCTAATATATACAGCATTGCAAAAAGCCACCAAAACTGATGGTGTTGATTCTGCTCTTTGCAAGATCTGTGTCTGTCCAAGCTGAAAAAGTCTCCAATCACTATGCACAATTAGGACAGCAGAATACAGGCCAGATTTAGCCCTCCAAACAAAGAATTTCTAAGCATGTCTTTGATTTTTTTTTTTCTTACCGTTATTTCCAGCAATGAAGGTCATTGCAAACCACATAGTACACATTTTACTGCTTGTTACTGCTTATATAAAAATCACAGCTAGAAACTATGGGCTAAAATGTGGTGTTGTTTTTTTTTAACTCACACACAGCATGCTTGAATAGCACCGAATTATCAAGTAATCTTTGTGTGTATTGGTGGAAAACATAGCAACATCCAACTATTACTGAAGTTGAGGGAAACCATTCACCAGTTTTAACCAATTTTGAAGTGTTATTATTCTCATCACTGAATTCTGACTACTTATAAAAATCTGTTAGTATGGGAAGAAAAACTGTATTAGGAAAAGCTCTAGAAAAAATGTGACAGAATCCAACTATTTTGGTAGAGTGAGTATACGTGCAACAACATGGCTAACTTACAAATTTGGGAATCAATTCTCAAATTTTTATCAACCTAACAGTTACTGACAGAGTAAATTTCATCATGAAGTCATGACATTCATCAAAAATTAATCCACTCTGATTATTTTTTTTCAACGATTTTGCTGCAGCATCTGCTGATACGTAGCTTTTCAAAGATGAGTGAATTCTTCAATCTTCCCCTGGGGAGCACAGCCTTTGCTATTTAGCCTTTAGCCTTAGGAAAGCCTTAACTAGATGCAAAAAAGTATCCATAATGAAGTTAATACTACAAATGGCAAAATATAAACTTAGGTAAGTGTTCTGGTTTGAAATCCAGTACAATAGTTGAATTATGGAGCTGGTTACTTAGAAAAGCAAGTTCTATGTACAATAGCCACACTGTAGGCCTGGCTTAAAAAAGTACAATCCCTTGAGACTCTACAGGCTGCTCAGAGTTATAAGAATTCTAACATATATTTAATTACAAACTGAAAGCTGATATCTTGTCTGCAGCCTGGAAATCAGGTATTTTCATGTGGTCATAAGACCACAGCAGTTTATCACTCATTAGCTAAGTCATTACACTTTTCTGTGTTCATGTTTAACACTTCTTAACTGCAAGTAAAATGCATCAATTTTAAACATGAGCAGCCATCAAAAAGGTGGCATAAGATGATTCACTCTGCAACTGGGGTTGCCAAGAGCACCACCCCATCATTTCTAATCAAGTCAATACACAAAAAGATACAAAGACTGATTCATATTTAGTTTCAGGGTAAACAATAATTTTAAAATAAATATTTCAGTCTCTGTTTTATCTTCTAGATATAATAAAATTATTTTGTAAATGTTAATACACTTCATGAAATTTCTTTTTTCACCTACAAACCAAAGCTATAAAATCCAATTCTAGTGAAGCATTCTACCACTGCTGCTATTGTGCTGTCAGATTGTTACAATGCAGGAGAATCAAACCTTCAAGCAACGCTGCTTCAACTGCACACAAGTCCAGAACCTTTGACTTCAAAAGAGATTTACATCTCAAAACAGAACAAGTCCATTTAATTTCCCTTTCTAAGTCAAGAAACACCTATAGTTACCCTTTTTTCATTTTTAGAGAAAAAAATATTCTACCCCAAACTTATTAATACTGTAACATTCAAATTCAGGGATTTTCTTTCATTCCACTAGGACTTTAATACGCACTATTCATGATTGGAGTAACAGCGAGTAAAAGCGAGGAAGCATTTGCAACTTTGCAAGTCTTTGCTAAAATACATGATCACAGCTTTGTAGGGTGCGTCCTGAAATGCCCCCTTGTACACAGTAAACCCATGCACTCTTAAATCATGGACTTTTTACTCATGGTTACTCCTCCAAAGCTTTAGAGGAGGAAGGAAAGGAAAACTTGTGCTCTTACGCCCTAAGATTTCCCTCTCTTGTCTTCACATACTGAGAAGGGGTTGCAAATTGTACAACGCAGAAACAGCTGACGTTTCACCACCACCTTAGTGCCGAGTGCTGACCCCGCGTTGGGGTGTGTGGCACACTGAATGCCGCTTGTCAGTTGAGGAAATGCCTCCTCCAAACAAATGTGAGCCCACATATCTGCCCCTTGCCCAGGAAGCTGAAGTATCTCTGTTCTCAGTAACCTCTCTAATAGTTCAGTAAATTGCAGGCATCAGCACTATGTGATTACACAGACTGTGAGTGTGCAGACAATGACTATAAAAAGACACCCAAATCCTGTAAGTTCATTGATAGCTAATGAGGTTACCTATCAGTTCATATCCTTCAAGATTTAGCTCCCAGAAGAACTGATGACCTTCCACTAACTGCCAAGATAAAAAGTACATTACCATCTGTGTTAACCGTTCACTGGAAACCCTCTACTCACTGAACACCCACTTGCGTCAAGGCCTCAAAATCATATGTAAATCTTCACCCTATTTTGACTGGAACAGAACACAAAGGACACGCAAGACAACCTAGCATAGCCTTATCTTTGTTCAAACAATGGATCAAGCTCATTCAGATTGTTTTATTAAAATGTGCTATGTCATACTTCACTAAAATATACCAGCTTTGTGCAGCTGCTCTTTTAAGTTCGCTTTCTTTCCATTAGCCTTTCCAGTTGTTTTTCTTCTGATACTTTCTGAAGCAGTCTCGTTCCCAAATATGAACAAAAGGCACTAGATAAACCCCTGCACACAGAGTGCTTGCATGGACACTGATTCCAATAGCCAGTGTGCTTCACCCCCACAACCCTTACTGTGCAACGCTTTAGCAGACACTTTGTCTAATCCATGCTTTAACCAATTAGCTAACTTTCCTGAGAGTCTCAATGTAAAAAGTCTCCAAAATTCTATTTCTCCCACAGCTTTTGCCTGAAATTCATTTCCTACCCTGCACTTATTGACCTATATTACCATTATAAAAATGAAACTTTTACCCACTTAGTTATTTGCTTAGTCCTCAAGCTGAAGTCCTTCTACGATTCCAGAATTTGCACTGACCAGTACACACAGAGGTACACACAACGTCATGCAACACCTCAACCCTGGCACTCATTGAACAAAATTATCATACCTGTCTTTTAAATAATTGTTTGAGGCTAAGTAGTATGTAATATTTGGATCAATAACATTGCTACAAGGGTTTTTAAAAATACCCTTGTCATCCATGTGTCACAATCATACTAAAAACACCTTCAGTGGTACCATTCCCACCAGCTGGACAGTCCACATGAGCGTATTTGTGAACTCAAACTATCACACTGCCTTTTGCTAGGTGCGAGTTCTGCTGGATGGGATGTTGCCTGCCTTTGTTTCATTCACACATCACCTGTTCAAGGAAGTCACTGAACTTCCCAACCAACCAAACACCGAAGGGTGCTTGTGCAACTAATGTAACAAATATAAGCTTAACATTAGCATTTTCAGATACACATGAAACACCGTATGGAAGCTTACTGTATCTTCTGAGACATCTAACATTAACTCCCCCAAATTTCCTTTCCTACTGCTGTTTACCTAAATGTCACTGCTTTTGCTCTATCACTATGGGAACAGGGGCTGTTCCTTCTGTTCCTATATTGCCCTACCAATCACTTTTCCTTCGCCAAAATGTGCTGCCAAAACATTCTACGTTCCCAGACTTAAAATATAGCCTCTGACAACAAAATTCACCAGAAAGCCAGCCAAACCATTTCCAAATAAAGACAAAATAAGGAACTCTTAAGAGAACTCCCTAGATCTCATTCTACCGCTCATATGAACCCTACTCACCATATCTGGATGTTTCACAGCCTCAGACTTATATTTCCATTTGATATCCTTTTAGTCCAGAAAACTATTTTATAGGCAGGAAACTAAAAACTTAAAAAGATAAATAGCCTGTCCAAGTTGGGGCAAACTAAAAAATTCAATGCTCATTCCTGAAGTTCCTAGCTAGCATCTTACCTTAGCTTCTCTTACCCTTTCTGCTGTGGCACCAAACCATTTTATTTCCTGAATCCACATAATTCAGTGTTCGTCTTAGAGGAGACAAGCAGTTCTGTAAGCATGAAAATTTAATAAAGTCTCATCCCTACAGTCTTGCATTGGTTGATGAGTTTTGGTATGACATGTAGGCTCCTGCTGCAGCCTGCCTTTGGGGGGAAGAGGGAACACAAAGTTTCTCTCTTCCTGGTCTCAAAATACATGTAAAAATAACTTTGAAATGTCTGTTTCTGCTGTATTTGACTGAAATTAGATGCTCTCAGAAGTTACAGAGCTACATCACAAATTGCAACCCGTGTATTTTTCATCCACATTATTGATAAATGCTCTCAGCCATACAGTATTCAGGGAACACATAGATGTGCAAAGCAGCTGATTGTCTCCTGAAATAAAAGGCTAAGCCCTTTAAAAAAGTCACAAATCTAACCTATGCTGACAGGCTAGGTCTGTGCATGCTCAGTCTACCTGTGCTCAATCTGCATTAACTATGGGTGTTAAGCTTGCAAAGCCTCCAGCAAATTTCAGAGTTCAGGGTAAGGTCTTCTTATTGTATTAAGAATACAGATGGCATGCGTGTCTGGTCTTAAGATGGGCTTGCACCAACACAACCATGACAATGCAAACAAAACTGAATCATCAGCCAGTAAAATAACATGGCCTCTGCCAAATCTACGTTTTAGGGAATTTCAGTTAAATATGATAGTTTCATTACATTAAGACAAAATGTAAAAATTTTTAAATACTGTTCAATTTGGTACTTGGATGTAAAGAAACTTTCTATTCTGTACTATGCCTCGAGAATTATGGCAGCTGAGGCACCTCAAGAGAGGACAGAGCTAGCTGCATTGCACTAACACACACCAGCCAGAGGCTTTGTCCCTGGACACACTCATCTTCGCCCTAGTAGTCAGACTGTACTAAGCATCACTCAATACCATGACACTTTTAGGTATTGTGCGGTTAAACATTGTTCCTTTTTGTCACGACTTTTTTTTTTTATTTAGTTTTTCTGAAGTGAATGGTGTCAAGAGGTTTTGAGACCTTAGTGTAACATACAAGATCTATAGAATTTAGTAGGTTGGTTTTCCTTCAGCTTTTTCCTTTGCTATAGCAAGAAATACATTATTGAACAACAAAAGCTACATGAACTCTGAACTAGTGAGTCTTCTTGGGATGAAAATAAGCATATAATTACTTAAATATCATTTCATGATGATTAACTGACTCATGCCACACATCAGTGGTATGTGTTTTAAAGTATCCTGGATGAGTATTTGAAAAAAATAAGTAATGGCATCATAATAAAACCATCACAGTGAAAACCGCGCTAACAAAATGTCTGATAAACATCATACACCTTTGGGGTATTTGCTACTCAGTACCTTGGAAGGACTGCATTTTTCTGATTAGCTGAGTGGCATAAGATGTGATCTTGCTGGAGGCTGCTGCACTGCTGCAGCCACCATCAGTCAACCCAGAAAAGTACAATTATTAAACTACTGAACCTTATTAATGAACACTTCTTATGTTTATGTTCTTACACTGCAAAGAGCTTTCTAGCCTTTATGCCATACGAATGTAACTTTCTCTGTATGCTCCTTTGTGCCACTGCATCTTCCGCAAAATTTTACTGAAATGCAACCTGGTAGTTCAGTACGACACATTTAAGCTGTCAAGTGTGATAAAATTCAACATACCACCTGTTTTGTATTGTATGAGAAGATGACAACTAAAACAATTGGCCAAATGAATCTTTGGGCTGAGCTGCTTTCCTCAATCAAGATACACCAAAAATAAGTTTCTTAGAAAATATGCAATGAAAATAAACTTGAAGATTAAATTCTGATCTCCTGCAAATTCATTGTCTAGCATCATCCCTTCTGCTATACAGACCAACACTGATCACAGTTTGTATTATATGATTTGCCACAGTAAAAAATAGCAAGGTTCAGATCCTTAATAATGACATCAAAAGGCAAAATTCTACAAGATTTCAAACTTGTAAGCAGCTCTCTACCCACATGAATAGTGACCACTGTGAAAACACTCATGTAATGACATCAGTTAGACAGTGCCCAAACTTTCAGCCATGCAACTAAACTGGAAATGCACAGGCATAATGCCTTGTGATGTTAAATAAGAGGGCAAAGCCTTGGTTCATAACTACATACATAAATCCATACAAATCAATCTGCTCATCATTTCAAAGTTTTATATTACTATCACACAGAATCACAGACTGGTCAGGGCTGGCAGGAACCTCTGGAGACCATCCAGCCCCAGGCCCTGCTAAAGCAGCTCCCCCAGGAGCCGGCCGCTCAGGGTCACAGCCAGGCGAGGTTTCAATATCCTCAGAGAAGGAGACCCCGCAGCCTCCCTGGGCAGCCTGTGCCGGTGCTCGGTCACCCTCGGAGTGAAGAAGTTCTTCCTCGTGTCGGATGGAACTGCCTGTGTCTCAGCTTGTGCCCGCTGCCCCTTGCCCTGTCGCTGGGCACCCCTGAAAGGATCCCGGCCCCGTCCTCCTGACACTCGCCCTTGAGGCACTTGGAGGCACCGGTGAGATCCCCCCCAGCCTTCTCTCCTCCAGGCTGAACAGCCCCAGCCCTCTCAGCCTTTCCTCACAAGGGAGATGCTCCAGTCCTCTCACCATCTCCATAGCCTCCACTGGCCCCTCTCCAGCAGTTCCCAGTCTCTCCTGAACTGGGGAGCCCAGCACTGGACACAGCGCTGCAGGTGCAGCCTCACAGGGCAGAGCAGAGGGGGACAATAACCCCCCTCGACCTGCCGGCCGTGCTCCTCCCAATGCACCCCAGGGTCCCACTGGCCTTCTTGCCCCCAAGGCCACGCTGCTGGCCCATGGGCGACCTGCTGCCCACCAGAGCTCCCAGGTCCTTCTCTGCAGAGCTGCCCCCCAGCAGCTCAGCCCCAGCCCGTGCTGCTGCGTGGGGCTGTTCCCCCCAGGTGTGGGGCCTGACACCTGGCTTTGATGTAATTCATTAGGTTATCACTACAGGCAAATGATGCATCCTGGTCAGCTGCGTTGATTTCATTGAGAATGTTATTTTCATAGTTCCATTTTGAGCACAAACCTCAAATCTTTATTTAATGTTTGGTTTCAAATGCTGAAGTCAAGCACCTAGGTTTCCGAGAACAATCACACTGTTTAATCAAGGCACTCTTCAAGAAGAATGGAACTATAAAAGCATTTCATAAAAATGACTATGAAAAAACACAAACAGTAAGCTGCTAATTGGTGCTACCAAATGAATTTTATAGAAGCAAGAACTAAGCACATGCTCTCAGTCTCCTCTGAAGGGGAAAGGGGGGATGACATTCTATTTGCAATTCATTAAATGAAAATTTTATTGCAGAGGATTACACAATAACCAAAGAAAACTAACATTGAAAAGCAAATATATCCTAATTAACATTTTCCCGCTATCACTACTATTCATTCTGCCTTTTCTTCACGGCCCTGTCCTTCCAGATGGCCCAGGAAAAGAAAGGTTTTGGAATATGACAGCAGGACACACAAATTTTAATTCTCACAAAATGAATGGTGAATCAAACCACCAATCAACTGACAATGAAAGCAGTTTGTCATTAAAGCTCATTAAAGATTAGAAGATACATTTTAGTTGATCTTAACAGCTACAGGAGTCTTCTGAAGTACCCAGGGACAGGACTTTTCAAAAGCACCCAGAACTTCTCCATTTCTGCTCCAATTAAGCCAGCAAGCCTCGACCAGCACTTTCAAAAGCCCTGGATCCCGACTGTAGTACTTCAAGACAGCACTCACACACACAGACCACACTGCAAGACCCACAACTTCTCAATGCATAATATGCTGCTTGTATGAAACACCATTTTAAAAGATAGTAAATGCCCATATTTGCATAACCTGGAGTTTTAAAACAGGTTTTATACAGCAAACCCAAGTAATATTTATGGCAGTCTGCTTCTGGTGTGGCACTGATAACATGTAAAGATTCTCAATTTTATGTGTTTATTTTTTCACTAAAAACTTCAAAACCAGTTTTCAGGGTTTCCTTTAGCATAGAAGCTATTGTCAAGGAATAAAACCGTAGATTAGCGTGTTAAATCTACATGCTTAATATTGAAGTAAATTAGCAATTCACATGGTATACATACAGGCAGTAAACTGGGTTTGTAACCTAGGTTTGTTCATGCTTTTTTCAGAGCATTTAAAAATCAACTTTTACTCTATCCCAAGAGTTTGTATGAAAAGTACAAACTTTATTAAATGCTCATTTTAGATCTGAAGTACAACAATATTAATTTCAAATATAACTACTTTCCCACTGATTGTTCAACTGGTATAGTAACTAATAAGATTATTCTGCATATTTGGAAGTACACAGATTTACATTTATCGTGACCAGCCTATGAAGTTTTGCAGGCATACCTTTATCAAGCAGGGAGTAAGGTAAAAGAAGGGCTGGTTGTCACTGTTCTTCACAGCACAATTAAACCAAAAAAATAAAGAGTCTTCTACCAGTGCAGCACTTCTCTGTTTAGGAGACTGACTTTAGGCTATAATAGAAAAAAGAACTCTTTCTGGTGTACGCTGTATCTCCCTAGGCAGTTTGCCAGTAATGCACTACCAGCAAAGCTTTTTAAGGAGAGACAAGCCCTTAGTACGAATTCCGCACAGGAACAAGCTTGCAACTTTCAACATGGGAAAAAAGTTCCTTTCAAATGGGAATGATTAAGTACATCTTTTCATAAGGACTTCCAGTTTGGATAACTGATAAACTAGCTCCTGACTCAAAAAAAATAAGGGGGTGAGGAGAAGGGATTTATTACAGTGTCATTAGCTAAAACCTGTACAACTAAGTTGTGAACCTTCCCATATCCTTGCGCTCCCCAACAGCCATTTTTATCCATGCTGAAGTAGCTAGATCCTAAACTGTATTGGGACACACAAAGAAGAATAAGGATTAGTCTGTGTTATTTCCAAATGTCTACAAACCCAAGTGACCTTTCTACCAGTTGGAAATTGCCAGTCATCTTGGTCATGTCTGTCTTTCAGGAATGTCCCTTGTCCTAAGCCTGAGTGTGAAATAAAATTTCCGTTTCATTCACCATTAGAGATGGACTTGAGACATGCAGTTATGTTTACCAAGGAAACTCAAGAGCTATTTCATGCTACTGGTATAGTGCAGAGTAGACAGAACAGGCCTAGGAATTAGCTGCAGAACAAAGTGGGTGTAAAACACTATCAGCTCAGAATTTTCATCTATTTTGCAGAGGTGTGCATTGCAACACAAAGGAAAAGTGTTTTCCAAATATGTGTTCTGCACTGATGAAAGTCAAAGCGATCCATAATACTTAGCTAAAGCATACTACATACATTAGAACATACTAAGCATACTACATACATTACTAGACTGCCAGTAATATAAAAAAATTGAAATATGAACGTAGCACTGAATACAGTATTATAGTATGGTTTAATAACTCCCTTGCAGGAATGCCATCTATTAAGGAATTCTTGCAGCTCTGCAAAGGTTACTTACTGATGCATACTGTCCCACCTAATAACCAATCAACTTTACTATTAGTTTTCAGGAAGATAAGTCAGGCTGCTTCATTAGTTAGATAGTTACTTCATGGGTTTTTTAAATAAGAAAATAGACATCAGGGTAATGGATGTACATTAAAAACAGCAGGGGGGAAAATTATCAAAACTACCCTTCAGAGTATTCACATATGCATATAGACACAAAAACTGATGAGGAGAGAATTCAAGCCTCTTTTCACACAGGCTTAAAAATGAGAAAGGACAGCTCCTAACATTTGGGTTTGTTTGGGGGTTTTCCTCAAAATTAAACTACTGACTTTCTCGCAGTCCTTCCTGACTGCTCATACACAGAACTATAAATATGCATCACTGACTTGAACTAATAAGCAATATAAAATTCCTGTAGTATATCACTTACAATTAGACCCAGTATTTTTTAATCTTTATTCAAATTAAGCTTAATGACATTTTCCCTTAAAAATAATTAATCTAGTGCCTGTAATACCAGTAGTTAGGTGCTTTTTTTTCCCACATGCAAAATTAAGTGTTTTCAGTAGAGTCCAAATTATCTTGCTTCATTCCTGAAAGGTTTACTTGGGTGACTTCTATGTCAGCTATCAGCGACATTAGGAGAGAGCATTAGCTAAGAATCCAAAGGCAGAAAAAGATTGGAAACACAGTATCAAAAAGTTATTTTGATTGGAAGAGGTTTTAAGTGAGGCAAGAGAGACCCAGGCCTCAAAGACCCCTGAACTAAAAAAGTAAACACAGCAAACACAACAGACATATGTGGAAGTCCTCCTAAAATAAATCACAGAACATTTAGCAATTAAACAAAAATCTTTAGAATTATTTACTAAATGTGGTTACAATTAATAACATTCTACAACAACACTTTCAGAGAAGCTACATGTAGATAGATAATAGAGATATATATAGGAAAACTTTGTGCAAGGTAAAAAACAACCACCTTTTCAATGGAGGGATTAATTAGTCATGTGGCCTTAGAACTGAATGAGTCACAGGGTCGCTAATGAGATAAGGATAGGAAGCCTGACACCTCTAAGTCAAGAGTTCAACAGGTTCTTCCCTGCTGTGCCCTAGATTGAAGGCACAACTAACAGTTCAGGGACAACACTGGCTTTCCTGTTGCTGGAGGCACTGAAAGATCCACTTAAGTCTACTTACACAGGAAATCTTTGCCTGAAGGATAAGACCAAACATCACCTTTCTGTAGCAGTGTCCCCACTATGGCTCTCCCAGTCCCAGCTGCCTGGGAGAAAGCAAAAATGACGCCCAGGAACATCACCTGACCTGCTCTGTAAGCACAGACTGGAAAGACCTTCTTTTAATGCAGAATCTCACTCTTTGAGAAGGTCCCCCACTGGCAATGGTAGTTAGAAACAAGGCTGGAGAATCCTGCTGTCAGGGGCAGAGAGTCTTTAATTATAATTAGGTTCCAGCCCTTTATACATTAGGGTCAAGCCCTTTACTCACGTGACTGTACACTTGCCAATTTGCTGTAATTCATGCAAGTAAGTCTCCCAAAATGTACAGGCTTCAGTCTCTTCTCAAGAAGAGTGTCACCATTCAAAACCTCGTCTGGTCATAAGAGCTGCAGTACACCCAAAGCAGACTCAACTCGAACTTCAGGCGTGTAGTTTTCATAGACTCTGTATGGACAAATACCTTCTTATTGTTCACATTTACTTATTTTTAAAAATCTTTAAAAAAAAAGGAAAGAAAGAATAACCAAGAAATGTCTCAGTTGCAGCCCAGCTCCAGATTTGTATCGTGCCAGCCTGCCTGCACATTGCCCAGTGCCAGTCAGACCAATGGGAATGTCAATGGGCAAAGCACAGGAGAACAGAACGTGGTACAGCAGGATGATACAAGAAAGAAAAGTGGAGGTGGGAGAGTGAGACAGAGCAAAGCATGCAGCAAAAGAGAAGAGCAAATTAAACACAGAGGGAAGCTAGAGGGATAACAGGAACGAAATGAGCGGGAAGTTAAAGACAAAAGACATGAAGGGAAATAACACACCACAGATGGGGGGGTAGAAATGGAAAAGATAGAAACAGAAGGAAGATACATAGGAAACCCTTCCTGCCAGAAACTGCTTCTTTTCAAGCTCGGTCAAGAAACACTGCCAAAAGAGCTGAATCAAGCATGGAAAGTTCAGGTCACCTGAAACTTCTGAAAGCAGACAAAAGAAACTACATTAAAATGTGAAGTAGTGAGCTTATGAAGATTTCATCCCAGAGTACACTGCTCCTGTTCTGCTGTAAGAAAAATGTAACTTATCTGGTTCAGTAATAGTTTCCCCCATCTACTTGCAGAAGAACTGGGCCCACTTGTGATAGAGCATTAATAATCAGCCCCTAATCAGTTAATTAAACAGAATTCAGGATCAAGTTCAGTAACTTTTTAAAGTTCATTAGTCTGTATTGCACTCTATGCAGTTTAGAAAAGCATCAGGGAACAACTCCACTGCAAGTACAGAAAATATCCCTTCCTCCTGGCACCCACCAGACACACACATCAAGGTGTTTTAGACAAAGGATGAAACTTTCCCACAGAACACAGGACTGTAACACCAGGCAAGTGGTCAAGCACAGTGCAGTCTGAATTTAAGTCTGCACTTCTGCTTTGTTCGAAGTGCGTGGGTTTGTACTACCCAGTACTAACACACCACTCTTGAGAGAGAATAAGGATGACCGTGAATCCACTGTGCAAAAGACAGCTGTAGTGCACCCTCTCGGAGCATGGCCAAAGAGCAAAACAGACATCTAAGCTTGTCTACTCAGAAGTTGAAAAGACAGGCACAAAAAACCTGCTAATGAAAGGGACTCCTATCCTACAACATCGGTTATTACCATCTGCTCAATTTAGTCAGCGATTTCACAAAGAAACCTTTTCTTGCGTCCTTAAGTTATTTTAAGTAATTCATAGCATGCTGCTGGCCCCATCACAAAAACTTCAATAATGACAACTTGTGTACCAGTAAAGAGGAGTGACCAACACAGAAACACAACTGTCCCATCCTTACACTTAGCTCGCACTGTCAGTTTTCTATAAACAGTCTACTGTTCCAAAAACAAGGTTGTGGAACCTTCTGACAGACAACTCAAAATGTCTAAGATTAAAAATTGACTCATATTCAAGAATAACAGATACCCAAGATACATCCTACTCTTGAAAAATACATAAATAAGCATACATTTGATTTGTGATTTCTCTTAAGACACATCTACCCATTTCTTCACGTTTGTTGCATTTTTGGTTATTTTGTGCTAAAATTTCTTTTGCCAAATTACTACTGCAACATATAACTGACTTTGTCTTGATTAGACACCACATGTTGAAACATTCATGAGAAACTAAGAACGGCGCTCACTCACAGCTCAGCCAGCGGTTAGGTAGTTGACATATGGTCAGCGTTTCACCAGCTCAGTCACAGGTGAAGACAGACTCAGAAACTGTAACTCAGGATTCTCTTACAAGTCTTGGAAATTCCATCATACAGAAGCTGTCTTTAACGTCCCATCACAAAGAAGAACAAATATCTGTTCTGCACATACACCTGGGATTCAGGTTGCCATTGCAGACTTCCTGAAGCCATAAAGAATAAACTCTTCAACTGCTCAAATTCTCATATGTGCAGTCTTCCCCTTAGCCCAAGCAAAACTGGAAAAGTTTCCATTTCTAGTTCCCACTTACCAGGGTTCCACTGGTTTTTGCCCTCTTGTACTATTGCTTCCTTTTTTCATGGCTGATTACAAATTATGTAATATTTTGTATTTGGAAAAAATCCATATGCATAAAGATCTATTTTTTTCTGTTTACAAACTAAAAAAATATGAGCCAGTTCAGCTAGCTGATGGAAAGCAATTAAACTATTCAACTCAATGAAGCAACATTGATTTATTCCCCGAGAATCAAGCCCTAGATATAATATCCATATGCAAACTAAAATTTATAAAGCTGAACTTTTGGGGTTTACCTACTAAGGAAGCAAAGGCACTGAAGGCAGACCAGGTCCTTCTTCCTCACCCTGGGCTCTCCCCACAAGGCACTAAATGATACCAGTGCTACCATCTCTACAGTGTCAGTGGATACCTGTGTCCAGACAGAGGAAAATGGGGAGAAGCAGCTGTGGGGTTGACAGGACCAAACACCTGGGCTGGAAGGAGAGAGGATATTATCTTATTTCCTACAACTTTGGAACTTTAATTAAAGCCAGAGCAGGGTACAGTCCCCTAGCAAGGCTGAAACACCAGTCAGAGACATGAACCCAGATCACTGGTTAGTGTATTTCATTACGTAGAACCTTAGTCATAAGAAAAGCCAACACTGCTCATTCCAGAACTATTTATTTTATTAGATCAGGTACACAGGATGTGCCTGTGTGTTCCCTTATTGGGCTTAAATCTGTCCCAGCACCTGGAAGTATGTTGTCAGGATAAATTCTGTTCTTCCAGCAAACTCAGTGGAATTACTCAACATCAGTATAAACAGGATGCAAATTTAAATGGGAATTTGAGAGAATTTAAATGGCCAAGTGAGCTTTATATACATATAATTGGGGGTGTTCAAGACCCTTTCTACTTAGGATGGATAGGGATCTCTCACTAAGAGGGAGAAGGGAAGTAATTTATTTTTGCTTAGACTAAAAAAGACAAAGATTAGCCAAAAAAAAAACAATCAGGGGTGAAAATGTCAATTTCTTTCTAAATACCAGTGCACTGGAGAATTAGGTCAGAAATACCAGGCATTAGCCTAAGAAAACCAATGCTAAAAACATTTCTTTCAAAATTATTAGCCTCTGACACAAGTAACTGCTTTACCCTTTTCATGTAATGCTTTACAAAATTAGTTATTAGTGGATCTCTTGGTGGATTGACAGCTATGGAGATTTGTGCCCTGGATTTCTCGGGGCAGGGAGGGGAGAAGGAAAGAAAGACTGTTGGTTGGCTAGATACACAGCTGCATAAATCATTCTTTACATTGCCTGAATTATTCTGCCTTCCGCCAGCATTTATTATTCATATTTGCTTAATCTTGATAAACAAAAAAATACACCAGAAACTACACTAACTTGTTCATAAATAGCAGACTTTGTATCAACCTGAAATTTCCAGGTAAATTAATCCAAAATTACCTATTTACTGGTATCCAAATTTTTATTTCACTAACAAGCCTTCCCTCCCCCATAAAAACATCACATGCAGATTTTGAGTGTATAGGATCACTGAACTCTGCTATTTCACCATGGTGTTTAATATAAACTATGGTATTATTGCAGTGTAATTCAATATGACCCTGGAGTGTGATAGCCTTTACAAGTTTTACTGGAGAATTAAAACAAAATTAGTTTTCATGATCTCTTTAAGCACACCAGCATACTCTTTTCGAAGAAACACAGCTCTACACACCACTTACTGCAGTACCAGCCCTTTTTTGAAAGATCACTTGTACCAGCAGTGACTCCTTTTAAAATTCACATTGATGTTCCTGTCACTTTAAAATGTATTAATGTAAAATTTCCCCATCCTCTTATTAATAACCAAAATATCCAGTAAATTGCACAGCTAAATAACACCATTAAAAATTGAAAACAGACTAGACAAGTACACTAGGAAAGGCAGTAAAACTTCAGGACTGAAACAAGCGTCAAAACCAGTAACAGCTAGTAAATATATCTGATTGATATAACCAATAGAAATTTAAATTAAAATTTTAATACCACACAAATATATGTATACATGCAGCATAATAATAAAGTACATTTCCCTCCAAAGAATTTCACTACTGAAAAATCTTAAACACAATGACACAAAGGAGCACATATCAAAACTGAAAAACCCAAGCAATTCCATACACATTTTAAAGTATCACTATACACCAATCTTTTTTTACTGAAATTACCTATACTTAACACAGCTTCAAATACTAGCAGCTAATCATGACCATCAAGCTAAAAGTATAGCAAGCAAATATAAAACAAAAACTCAAGAGTACTTACCAAATTATGATTAGTTGAATTAGAATCATCTTCTGGGAATGGGATGTAAACAGCTAAGGCCACACAATTGGCAAAAATAGACAGTAGTATAAATATGTCAAATGGTCTGGAAAATCTTGTTAAGGAACTCACAAATTATGAGTATCTACAAACTTTAAAGTCTAATTCTCCTTTCAGCACCAACGCTTGTAAAGCAAGTCTTACTTTTAAGGCAATCTTTTGACTGATAACTGTGACGAACACTTCATCTCTTTTAGTTATATCACTATACCATATTATTTTCCATCACAACCATCTTTCAATGTCCTCTTCTTTTTGAAAAAAAAAAAAAAAAAAGAAAAAATACTACTCTTGCTGCCAAAGAGCACTTAATATTAAGTTCCAGAGATGAATGTAATTATACACTCTTAAATTAATACATGGGTCATCACAATGGGTAAAGAATACTTATTGAATTGTTCTGCCCTCATATGCTCACATCAGTCTCATTCATGTTAATAGAAATGTGTTCGTCCAAAGGAGTAAAATTATTTGGGATCTGGTTTGTAACAGGATATGAGAAAGATTCCCAGGAAATCACAACTGTGCTCTTGTATGAGAGCTGGAAAGCTATACAATGGATGCAAGAAGATTCTGAGTCCCTCTTCATGTGCTGGACTCCTGAATAATTTTGCTTTGGCCAGGACAGGTAAAAGTTTAGGTGAGTAAACTGGGGAACTGAGTATCATTACTGGCTTGGCAGCTATACATACTGAGAGGCTATAGGCTTTCACGCTCACAACAGCATGAATTGCGGCTATACTTTTTATACCATATCTGGATGACAGCAGTTGAAACCTGGATGCCTACAAAGTTTATCCTCCTGTTTCCCATGAGTGTGCCTTTCCCGCAAAGTATTTCATTATTTTCTTTTAACTACAAACATGAAGGTACCTATTCATGGAAGTTTGGAAAGGGAGTATTTGGGGCTTTAGCTATGATTTTTTACATCCTTTCCTCAATTCAATGCACAACTTCCCGATACGTGTCCATAACAGTTCCATAAAAGACTGAGGGAAGACACTGAATATGCTCAAAAGCATATTTTTATCAGTTTAAAATATTTTTTAAAAAAACAACAACAAAACTCCTACAACATCAATATTCCCCCTAAAATAGGTTAAATTTTCTTTGCTGGCCTATAAAATGTTTGTCACCTCAAGGGCTGAGTTTACATTCAGAAAGCCTATCAACACCACCAGCTGCTATGCTCTGTACAAATTAAAGTTAACAACACGCATCTTAACATGCGGCATTCTCCAGACCGAAAGGGACAAACAATACCAGCACAAGACTGACAACCTTGGTTTATGATGTAGCACTACTGGGACAAATTCTGCCCTGAGTTATTCCACTCTAGATCCATAGTAATTTCATTTAGCTGACCTTAGCCAAGGAGAGGCCAATTTACTGAAATTAGTTGGACTTCTACCAGTTTAAATGAAAGAAGAACCTGTCTCACTATCTTTAATTTGCAATTGAATTACATTCAAAGAATTAGGGGGGGAAACAAGCTCTCGAAATGAGTTGCTATTGCCAGGTTGGCTATTCTGTTTAAAGTAACAAAATAGAGTTCTGCTTCAGTAACCTACTCTTGAACAGCTGTTTCCCATTACAGAGATGTTGCCACAGCTAACAGGCTAACATTTTTCTCCTCGTACCTCAACAAAACTATCTTCTATTTCAAACCTTTTCTTGACATTTAAATAATACACCAAATGAACATGCTATCAGTTCTGCCAAAGAAATCCACATATTTTCACATCGCTACCGCTGAACTAAAGATAGAGCCATCCTTCCCAGCGTACGAGTCATCGTGAGTACAGGCCAGTATATCTGTTCTCCTGTCTACAGATGTATATGCTTCCAAATACATTTGGTGGTGGACATATGTTGTAAAAGTTCAGACGATTAATGTATTTCAGAGACTTGTGTGTACTTAGAGTGAGTCCTTGGCTTAACAAAAATTCTTCCCTCCTTTTACTACTGGGAAAAATAATCTTTATGGACAAGATTTCTACATCTGACTAATTTGCCCCAATGGCAATACACCAAATTGCAATATGGAAGATACAGGTTTGACTTCTTGGGTCATCTCCCGATTAACACTGCTAGATGCACTCCTATCCATTCAACTGTATTTGGAAGGGCAACAAATGCGATACAGAGATTTGCTGGAATATAACGTAAGCTTGTAACTTTACAAAGTTTTGAAAATGTTCTGCTATCTGCTCCAAGAAAAAAAGGAACAGCTATGAGCTCTTCTCTTGACTTTGAGCTACTTCCTTCAGTGAAGTGATATTCTATGTCATTATGACACAAGTTAAGAGGCTCTTTAACAGCAATTAACAAAACTGACTACCATCAACATCAATGACAGTTAACCATGTGTGCAAATGAACTAATGTGTTAGCTGTGATGCCATAAGAGATGGTGTAAAACAATCCCCTTGATACATTCAGAAAACGCAAAAAACAGATTGCAAAAAAGGAAACTGCATCAAAGGATACTTCCATTCTACTAGACTAATGCAGGCTCTTCGTATTGGGTTGTTGAGGGATAAACAGAAAAGGGCGCGGGGTGGCCGACTATTGGACGTATTACCCTGTTTTTTGCTCTTGGCATATTGCTGGCGTTTTCTTTGGGACAGAGATCCTACAGGCTGGGCTGTGGTGGTACTCATATTTTGGGCAGCCTTTGCTTGTCTAGCAGCATCGATTGCAGCTTGCCAAGATAGAACAGTTTGCTTAGATGGTGCTGAACTGTTTGACTGTATAGCTGGTCCGTCACCAGGGAGAGGAATTCTGGTGCTACTTGCATAGTTCGCCTCTGTGGGACAAAAGAAAAAAGGTACTTGGTTATAATTTTGTATGCTAAAATGCATCACAATATTTCTGACCAAAAGGTGATTTTAAGACCTCTTGGCAATGTGATGCTTCCCTTACATACACTACAGAGCACAAGCGTATGCACATACATACATGTGATTGAACAGTAGCAAAAAATGCTCAGGAAGCAGTATTATTTTAACTTCAAGTTTAATGCACGCATCAACCACAAACATTTCACGTTTTGATTCTTTCACTTACTGCATCTTTTTTTCTTAATTGGATGGCAGCTTCCCTGTCACCATGTTTATCCAGTAACACAGCTACTCCTCAAGATCAACTTTGCTGTAGTACTTTAGCATTTACTATTTTTCCCCTCACTTCATTTTGGTCAAAAAAGTAGTAGCTTAAAATTCTTACTCATTGTTCAATTAAGAGTAACCAATACTGCTGGGGGGGGGGGGGGGGGGGGGGGGGGGGGGGGGAGGGGCGAGCGGGGGGAGTCCTGTAAGGAAGTTAGATTTTTCCCTATTCTGCATTCTCAAAGAAAAATGCATGGATGCCTCCCACAAGCGAAAAATCCAATCCTGTCTGCTGATAAACATCTTCATACAGCACTGCTGTCTTCCCCACGAGGAGCTACGACCATGAAACTACTGTAAAGGGAGAGGGGATGGGTTTTGCTTTTTCACAAGGATTTGAATAACAAACGGCACCTTCCAAATAACGCTAAAGCCCTCTTTATCCAGGTGACAGCAAGGCGCAAACCACCTCCTCGCAAGGATCCTTCCTCACGAGCTCCCCGACTAGAGCAACAGAGCCTACTCCTACATGCACCTGTAGGAAGGAGGCTCCCGAGTGAAATTCAAAACTTGAAGATGCCTGGGTGGGGAAAAAAAATGGAGGAACGGCACAATATACGTGCTGGGAATTAGGGCTGGCAGGCGGGATGACTGTGAAATGGATCTACCCAGGCAGGAGAGGAAAACAGCTCCCCAGCGATCGCTGCTCGCCGAGCAGAGCCCACGGAGAGCGCCCCCCCTCCCCCCTTCTCCCGACGGGGCATCCACAGCGAGGGGACGCGAGGGCCGCGAACATGCTGGATGCTGCGGGCCGGCCCCAGCCCCACCGCCCCCGCCGGGCGAGGGGACGCGGGAGCCCTAAGATGGCTCCCCGGGATGGCGGGGGGGTCACGGCGGGGCCCGCGCGCGGAGGCGGCCGAGCTGCCGCGGGGACCCGGCACCCGGCAAGCGCTGGCCAGCGGCGAGCGGGCGACGCATCAACAGCTGGGTGACAGCGGGGGCAGCGCCGCCTCGGGGGCGGGCTGCCACCGGGGGCAACGGTGGGAATTTCGTCTCCAGCATTTTTCCAAAGCATCCCTGTGCCCCCCCACCAAATAAAAAAAAAAAAAAAAAAAACGAAGGCACAACCCCGTTCCCCGCCTTCCGCCTGCCCTTCGGGATGCCATGAAACGTGGCTCGGCGCAATTAAACCTCCCCACCCACCCACCATCGTCTTAAATCCCTACTTGGAAGGGAAACAAAGCCCAGGTGCCTGCGCTTCCCGGGGGGGGCTGCCCCCGGCAGGGGCCAAAACACAAACTTACTGCTAATTGGGGGGGGAAGGGGGGCTCTTTATAAACGACGGCGGGGGCTGTGGCAGCGCCGGAGCCGTCGGCGGGGGCGATGAGCGCGGAGGAGCCCCGGGCGCACCCCGGCAGGGCACGGGTCGAGCACACGGCGCCCCCCGCTGCCCTCCGGCCCCCGGGCAGCCGCATCTCCAGGCAGGTTTATTCACGGTTACACAAGTAACAAGGGAAACGCGGAGCCAGCCGCGTCCTCCCCGGCGCGGGCAGCGGGTACTGACGGCCGCAGGGCAGGGGACAGGCGCGCATAAACCGCTCGCATGTTGGTCACGCCGAGGGCAGCACCTTATCCCGCCGTCATCATCCCCTGCCCTTCCCGGTCCCTGCCGGAACCCAGCCGCTCATCCGCTCCCCATCCCAAACCTACCCATCCTCAGCCCCTTCCCTAATCCCCCCCAATCCCCGACTCCCAAATCCCTCATAAATCCTCCGTCGCTCCCCCCTCCCTCCCCTCGGCGCCAGGCACGCCGCTGCCCTTGGTGGGCGCTCCGGCTCTTACCTTCAGGGTGCTGCTCCGGCTGCTGCTGCTGGTGCATTATTCTCACTTTCTCCAGCGTGTGAGAGGAAAACGAAAAAAAAAAGAAAAAAAAAAGACCCAAAAAAAGAGCAGAGACGCCCCCCACCCCACCCCGAGCCAGGTGTGCGCTGCCCCCTGCGCTCCCCGCTACCCGACCCCCATGGTAGTGACTAGCGACGTGCGAGGGGCTGCTCCTCCTCCTCCTCCTGCTGCTGCTGCTTCGCCGCTGCCAAATCCCTCAGAGTTTGGGCCAACATGACACTCACATCCGGGTGACACGGGATCTCTCCATCCCTAGCAACCCGGCTGCTGCCGCCGCCGCCTGCTCCTCAGCCCCCTCCTGCCGCCGCCCGCTCCTCGGGCCCCCTCCTGCCGCCGCCGCCCGCTCCTCCCCGGGCCCCCTCCTCCCGCCGCCGCCACCGGTTTAACTCCCTCGCTGCTGCCGCCGCCACCTGCTGCTGCCGCGCTCGCCGGGCCGGGCGGGGGCGCGGAGCCGTGCTCTAATCGCCTGGAGCTCCGGGAGCCGCAAATAGCGCTGCCGCCGCCTTAACCCCTTCGCTGCCGCCCCACACGCCGCCTCGCCCGGTCCCCGACACCGCCGGCCGAGCCGCCGTCCCCTCAGGCCGCCCGGCGTTGCCCCACACGGCGGGCACGGCTGTGGCGCACCGGGGGGGGGTACCGAGGCGCGAGCGCCTGCAGCGTCCCTAGTGCTTCCCCCCCCCCCACGCGCTCCGGCGGCCGTGCCCGTCCCTCGCCCTTAGCGACCCCAGACCCACCGGCCCGGTGCCGCTCCTCGCCCCGCGGGGTCCCGCACCGCCCCGCTCCCACCCCCAGGGAACACCCAGACGCTCCGCACCGGCCGGTTAAACGCCGCTATTCCGCCCCTCAGCCAACCCTCAGGTGTTCACAGTTTACCCAAATAATTTGAATAAATTAGGCTTTGGGGGAAAAAAAAACCAAACCACATTTTTGCGTTACCTTTCACCATAGAACCCTAAAACTTTGGTTTATATTTTAGCTCCGTTTCATCGGTTTTGAAGCCACCCCCGGAGCCCCCGGTGGCCCGCAGGACCCGGAGGTGTTCTACAACGGGGAAACCCGGGGCAGCTGCCGCCAGGTCCCGCAGGACACTTGCTCAATCACTACAAGTGATTAATGAAATAAAGTAAGGGTTACAGACACACGCATTCCAAACGAAATTCACATTTCAAAACTAAAGTTCATTTTTTCTGCAATGAACATTTTCCAATATTTTTAAAGAGTATTTCAGTATTTTTGAACAAGCCATCATCAAACCTGATGGTTTTGAACCTTTGACAAAAGCGGTATTTTGTTAAACCATTTCAATGAAACTACTTCTGCTATCCCTTTCCTCTACCACTTCCTTATTTGTGTCCCTATCCACTCTTTTAGCCATCCTTCCTCCACCAGCCATCTCCATCCAATTAATAATAAATAGCAAATACAGGTGGTAATTAGAAGAGGAGCAATAAAACCTTAATACTGCTGACATTCTCCAGGGACCTGATGGAGAATGCCCATCCTCCAGCTTTACAAGCAGGTGTCTGTTAGGTGGAGCCAATTACTTCTGTAAATTAAAGGATTAAAAAAAAAATAAATAAACAAAAAAACCCACATTAGCAACAAGGCTGATTTAGCAAGAAGTCTTACAAACAGAGAACGCCACTTCCTGACCTCAGTTTCAGCTCTTCCTTTTTTTATAATCTTCTGACGTGACGGATTCAGCTGTTGCAGTCCTGAGTCAATCTGTTGGTTTGGTTTAATTGGGAAGGTACCACACCCACTTGACAGGTTTCTATCATTACAGCTCATGTTTTTCCAGATAAAAACAGTCTACTATGTACTTAGGTACTTGCCTTAAATGTCCATGAAAGTGACTAGGACTTGCTTTCTCAACAGTCAGATATTTAGGTGTCAAAAATGCTTGGTACATTTTCAAAAGTATCTAAATCAAGACCAGTTGCCTAACAACCACTGCAGGCACTGGAAGTAGGCACCTAGTGTGCTTAGCAGGAGTTAGCGCCTAACCTGCTTAGGCACTTAGCACCTTTACAAATCTAGACTCAAGTTATCTAAAACATTTTTTTAAATGAGGCTTATGGAATTAAGCACTGAGACACAATTGAGAAATTTGTAAACAATAAGGCCTGCATCTAACATAAACAAAAAGCATCCTACAGAAAAGGGCTGCTTCCCTTGCAAATGTTGTCATGAAATCCTGGATTCTGGCCTTGCCAATGCCTGTTTTCTAACCCCTAGTCCTTACAATGGACCATAGCAACACGTACAGGGAAGCTACCACAAAACAGAGAGAAAAAAAAATCACAGTTGGTCCAAACCTGTAAGTATTTTTGCATATTTCAAAAGCTACCTGGCCCTTTTTTTTGCTAGATCTAATTGTCTACTATATTTTCAAAATCAAAATTATAGTTAAAAAAGAAATGGAAGTCCTTCGAGAAAGTATTCAAGAACACTGGTATTGTTTAGTCACAAAAGTGCTAATTACTGAAGCCATTGATTGCCCAAACAGCTGTTTTCCCTTCTTCTGGAAACTTGCGTCTAATTATCTCACTAAAATCGCTTCACTTCTATGTCACTTTGATATTAGTTACTCATTCCTGAACGAAATGGCCAGCATTATACGGATGTTTTAGAATGTGAACTAGCTACCATAATAAGCGATGGCATTTTGAATGGAAACAAATATTGCTCAGAGAAAAAAGAAATATGGATGTCCTCATCTGTCATACACTCTGTGCTGTGCCATATTCAGTGTACTTCCTTTATATGTCAAAGAATGGTAGAGCAGGGAACAAATAGATTTAATATTATCATATATTTATTGCAGATTTGCAATTAAATTACTATCATTTCCCCCTTGTGTGAGGGAAAGAGGTGGCCAAAGCAGCAGCCTCTTATGGACATCGTCTGAGCAGAAGCCCACTAAGAATTTAGGAGCGTCATGCAGAAGGATAACCTGCTTGGCCAAAAACTTCAGCCACGATGAACTCATGAAGCAGGGCACAGCAATACTGTGCAGCAGTTCACTGCAGGAAGAAAGACTAAATCCAATTGCAATGCATGTGGGAGGAATTTACGTAACAAATACGTAATTTTATAAAAACTGGGAAGCAATGGAACTAGCCTTAACAAGGCACGGATTCTCACTCATGTGGGTTAATCCATTATTAATTTTAATAGTCCAGCTGAAGTTATTAGTATGCTAATATATACTAAACTATTACTATCCTTCTACATGGTAGGAACATTTTAATCAAAGGTGGCTATGTTGCAAACAAGGACTTGCAGGATTCATTCTCGTCTATGTTACGTATTTCCTTTTAATTTTGCATATATATTCTCTTTGCCTAAAGACTTCTATTTTCATTCTTGTCTGAAGTAGGTAGGGCTACAGTTTGAGTTTGAAGATATTAGAATTTTTATCTAAAAAAGACCATGATGAAATTTAAATGCCTGTATATTGTTTATGTCAGATCAGTGAATGTAATCTTTTTGATGTCAGTACAAGCAACGGTGACTCTCTAAAGAAATTAAAACAGCACTTTGGTATTACGAACGTAGTTTATATGGACAACTATAAAAAGTGCATACTTCTGAAAACCCATTAACTGGGGTCTCAAAAATAGATAAAAATGGGCATAAATGGATTTTAGAATACATTAATCCACTATGGAATAAAGATGATGACAGTGAAGCTTAATTGTCCATGTTATTGACCTTATCCACACTTGAAATTTAATAGGTGAAAAAACTTCCAAGGGGATATAACGCTGAATTTTCACTTGCTTTCTGTAAAAGCAGTCTTTTATGTCTTTGTGTAATTGTTTTTTTTATTAATTTGCATGAGCAAAGGATCCTAATACTCAGCACAATTTTGATTTTCTTCTCTCCTATTTAGTGCTTGACAAAAACATTCAAGATACCAGAAACCTACCACACTGAGGTCTTAGCATATAACCATTTGCATATAAGCTCACCGAAAATACAGATTTTTGAAAGCTAAATGTAAATGAAGTGAGTAACACTACTTCAGTCTAGCTAGAGATCTAGCTGTACATTTTGTGAAAAAAATCTCATTGTGAAAACTTGTACAGAAACAGGGAGGGAGGGAGGGAGAAGGAGGGAGAGAAGGAGGGAAGGCAGTGGGGTGCACAAACAATCCTCTTTTAATTTGTTTGGCTGAGCTACATCTTCAAGTATGTCTCAAATTGCCTATGGATTAAAGAAATCGGTGATGGTCTCCAGTAATGCTTACCAACTCAACAAAAGTCCTAATTATTTTTTCCATCCTCTCCGCAGAACTATATAATGGTACCCAGACAGTAAGGGACAACTGCAAACACAATTTTGAATTAAACGCTTTCTTGCGTATGTCTCTGAAACTATATTTTTCATTATCTCTCTATGCAAGTATAAACAGCATAACCTGCTCTGAACATACTGAAAATCTGTTACATTTAAAATCCGGTTGGATTTTTTCAAAACAAATTACTAAGAATGTAATGAAATGTGTTTTCCTGACTAATTAGATTCTTTGGCTTTCTGTGGTTTCAATTAGGATGCTATTACTCAGCAACACAGTTTATATTCTTCCAGCAGTTCCCGCTCCTCGCTAGAGTTCTTCACTATTTTCAGTGTTTGCCATATCTTTTCACTAACTTGCTTTGATTATTTGACTGAAAATACAGTCACTTAGAAGTTACTGGATATTCTGTTGTTCTTTATCTCAAAGCTTCATTTCCTGGTAGTCATCTTTCCATCTTCTCCCTGTTCCCCTCTAATCTACAGTCATTAATTGTCTTCACATTTTTGTCTAGTGATCCCCTTTTATTAATAAATACTTTCCACCCTGTGTGTTACCCACCTTCCAGAGCTCTTCCACGCCTATGCCAGCCCTAGTCATTTGAGACCCAAGTGAATTGGCTTTGGTGGGCACCACACTGGTTTCCTAGCCAGAAATTATTTCCAACTGTATCACTGTGCTAGCAAGGTGAACTGAAGTGGTGACAGCAGGACTACATCACCTTAAATTTAGAGTATCCATATTTAGGATAGAAAATATTTAAACTGTTGACTGCAGGAGCACATTTCAAATTGTCATTTAAGTAGATTCAAAATTTTCTCTGAAGAGTTTCATGTCTATTTTTAGTGCTCAGTAGAATGATGATTTCACAGATGGGCAACATAGCCAGCTACCAAAAAAATTCCACTACACATAATTGTGCTTGAAAATGTCACAGTGAAATGTACAGATGACTCACAGTATCAGCACATGCGCCTCATGCAAACAAATAACTTTTATAAATACAAGCCATGCTCCAGCTTCTGCAGGATATTCTGACGGTGGCTTGTGATGGAGTTTCAAAACCCCACACTGGAGGCTGGAAAACTGCTAAAAACTGCACAGATTTTAGACAGAAGCAAACACGTTTGTGTGTGGGCTCTCCCACGGCAGCCGCAGAGACAACAGCCAGGCAGCACCAGCCCTTGGCAGGCGCCATGGCAGGCAGCGGGAGAGGGGGCGGCCGGGCCGCCAGCGTCAAGTGGGAATTCCAGCCCCGGGATCTTCTCCCACCACAGCCCAAGTGCCACTCCAGAGTGGAGCCCAGCCCCAACGAAAACATGCTTTTGGGCAAGAGCACTTGCTCTTCCTACCAAGCGCTTTGAATTCTCCTATGAAAGCGCAAATGTATCCTTCCAAATGTAAACTTAGCTTGCACTTTTAAACCAATTTTTTCTGCTGTGGTATCTTGAAGTATTTTTGCCAGAACAAGTAAAATTCATTATCTCTGTATTAAATATTAAGAAACTGACACTTGCAGAGATTAGTGAATAAGTAAAAATTCATGGTTTTTAACACGTAGCAGAGTACAGAGTGAATTCACATTCTCAAGTCTACTTGTCTCTGCTCCAGTTACTGAACACATCCCATTAGTTGGGGTTAAAAAAACATTTCTTTCTTGCCAGATAGAGGAAACATGAATTTAGCAATTTTTCTGCAGAATCTTTCCCAAATAGATTTTTTAAATTACTTTGAGACATTCCTTGTCAAAAGCAGCTCTTGAGGAAGACTACAGCTGCACAGTTAAGCACACCAAGGTCAAGAAATGTCCTACTTCATTCTGAGGCTGTATCATGACACAGTTTCACATGATCCACTCTTCCTTTTACAGGAATACGCACTATGCAGAGTGTGAGACAGCCTATGCTTACAGCAAGAAACTGACAGTAAATATTTGTATTTATCTTTTGATCTGATTAATTAATCTATGCATACAGCAATGGATACAACACAAAATTTATTTTGAATTTATTTTGTTGGAAGGCAAATTTCTACTGCAGCAAAGGCATGCAGGATTTGCCCGTACCTGTTTCAGAATAAGTAGGGCTAGCAGCAAGCAAAACAAGCTTTAGAGTAAGTAGCAGCTAACAACAACCGTAAAAAGAAAGCTTTCTATCTGTGCTAATTGGTACTTGCTGGAGAAAATGTAGTCATGTCTCTTTGTTGGTGTTGGCACCCCACACTGAGACAGGAACCACAGGTAATAAGAAAATCACAGGCCAATAGAATGAGGGAGGAGTTGCAGTAACTACATTAGAGAATGGGGGAAAAAAGTATAAAATGCTACTGAAGGGAAACACAAGTCTAGATTTTCAGATCTGGAGCAAGCTTTTAAGGTCTTTTTTTCCTTAAAATTCTACATCCTTACAAGTATGTCCAATGAGCTGCATTACTTACAGAAGTAAGGGATTACAGTTATTAAATATGTTAGCACGTGTGGTACAATCTCAACATTAGACGATACGACAATCATTTTTAAATTGCCTCACTAGGTAAAACAGAGACTGTCATGTAAACATCCCATCTTTGGCTTTAACACCAACATCTCATGTATATGTTCAGTCTTTGTCTTTATGGATACCTAAACACATCTATGAGTTGAATATAGTTCAAAAATTCCTTTCCTTGTCTCTCTGAATGCTGTAGGATATCAGTTTTGCTACCCTACCAAAAATTTTTTCTCCTTGGCTTTATGACGATACTCAACAAAACACAGAACCAAGTTAGGTCAAACCTGTGACAACTCTGTTTTCACTGGAGTTCAAAGAGTTTGAAAGGACAAAAGCATAAATAAGGAAGCAAAGTAAATATCCTTTCATATCATAAGACTTCACTGTGAAGCTCTTCACAATACAAAGACCAGCTTAATAGACTAGGGAAACAAATCCCTATAGAAAAGTGCTGAGGGATCATGCTAGTGGTAGACAAGGCAACAGAGGAGCTTTCAATCGGTAATAGAATAGCTGCAAATAACAAAATTCCTTTAGGGCACAACGGATTCTCTCTTTATGTTTCTCAGCTAGCAGGTGTAATTATCAAAAGGTATTTGTGGAGTACAGTTTGTTACTTAGAGGGTTTGACGATTGGGTTTTTTTCAGCAGACACCACTGCCCAAAAATGTCAAACAAGGATGTGCTATGATGTGTTTAATGGATATATTCCAGTTTTGCATCATATTAATATTTCTAAAACAACTAACAAATTCTGTCACACTTTTGCTTTCTTCTGCATGCCCCTGAAACTAATTGAAAATCATGAAGTGCAGCCAAATCTCAATATTTTATAATCACCTGCCTCACACAGTTGGCTTATTGATGCAGTTCACTTACAGCTTTGAACTTATGTGTAAAACTCCTTTCAGTGACCATGGAGCTGGTATCTCAGAGTAGGGTGCCATTTCCCAATGAAGGGAGGGTGTATCCCATTATAGACACCTGCTTGAGATAGCTGACAGACTCGTCAACATACTTTGCAATTTCAAAGACAATGAAGCTCAATTATGCATGCAAAATAAAACTCAGGCTCGGGTAGATTATGTCTTGGGGCTTTTCCAGTTTGCTATTGTAGAGCACTTCTCCAAGCATTTCTTTATGCAGAAGCTAGCTATGAAAACATTGGACACTAATATCTTCAGTCATTTAATATGCATGATGCTTTTTTTTCTTTTTTTTTTCCTTTTGCCTGAGGTCTTTATTTCCTGTCAAATAAAAGGATTATTCCTGAAAATGACTCTCACTAGACTCGGCAAGATTTTTATCCATTTCTGTATCCGAAAGGTTTGCATCATCAAATAAGAAACTAGAGATTATGGCTATGAAAATATGTGAATAAAGCAAGGGGACAGATGCCGAAGCCATAAAAATTACTAAGGCATAATCTGTGTTTGCTGTTCCATATAAATACATAGTTTAAAAAAAAAAAAAAACCAAACCAAAACACAACAACAACACAGAGTACAATCTCAAAATTTATTTTGAGCTTCCAGCTGACTTAATATACAGGGGGTTTTTTTTGTTTTGTTCTGTACAAAGGAGTGATTGAGTTTATTTAATGGGCATATTTTAATTTTCTAAAGGTTTGGATTGCTTCCTCTTGTCTCATACTGAATTTAGAAAATTGTAAACAAACCAAATGGTGAATTTCACTTAGAAGTTCAATTTAGATTAAGTTGATTTAGGTTTAAGGGCTCTGCTTAACAGTAGCACATTTTGACCTACTTTGTGTACTATACGGTGGGTAAAACAACACTTGATGAGAGAGAAATGATTTTTAGTATGCCCCCGAGAGCTAATATAGCTCACATAGGTACCTAACAATATAAAATGCATTTGAGTGCCCTACGCATACAAAATCCTATTCTAGAGTCACACAATGTGGACGTGTTACAGCTGTACCTTGTACGTTACACAGTCTCTCATAAATTCCAGCACAATTTTGATAAAAAAATCAAGGTTTAAAGAAAGTTAAAAGAGACAAACACTATTTAAAAAAAAAAAATACTAACAAAGCCTTTGTCTCAATCATGACTATTTTTGAAGTTCTGATGCCCGAGAGGAACCTCAGAACTACTTCCCTCGGTACATGGTGTTCTCAATGGAAATACAAATGATTGTGACCTTTGCCAAAGAGATCCCTGGCTAACAATACAGTTTCTTAGCATCTTGCAGTCAGGCATATACTTGAAGAGTCTCCAGGTAAATTAATGTATGTCAGATATTAAACTAGCCCCTAGATGTAGTCCTGAGGTGCCAGAATGTAATGACATCTGCAAAGTACCTCTTGCCATCAGTGCCACCTCTCCACAGAGCAGTTCTAACTAAGAACAAATGGTAGTGGAATGTTTTCTATCAGAGTGGAAAGGAGAGAAAAAGAGCTCAAATATTTCAGGCAGTTTTGACAACAAGAAGAAAAAACAAAAAGACTGGAGAGCTTTTATTACTTCCAGTATCTAATACAGGAAAAGGCGGCCAACGCTGACCTTCCTGCTGCCCATATGCTTGGACAGTAGATCTCATCCGGAAGCACACTGCAGGCAGGTGCTGAGGCACACACACAACATACATATGCCTACACATGAACACTCACTCGAGTGAGGGAGTAGCTTATTATCATTGAGGCATGAAGACGTTCCTCACTGAGGGCAGCGAGGTGCGGTGCTGAGATGCCTGGGAGGTGCAGCTTCAGGAATGGAGAGGGCAAATGTAACAGGGACTTGAAAAAGGGGTTGTTGTGAACCTATTTTTTAGAATAATAAGCTGTTAAACTACTTAGAAAACATGGAATATCAAGCTATATAAAAATAGACAGGAATGCTTCTTCAGTAGGCTGGATTTTTGTCAAATAGCCTACACTGTAACCCATTTGAAATACTCTTTTTCTCCATCCCTCAATTCTAATTCTGTTTTCAGATACACCATTTCAATGTTATAACTTCATCAGAAACACTGCTTAAATTATATTAAAACATGAAGGTTTGGGGTTGGATTATGTGTATAGAAAATGGATTTTCTCTTGCCTCTGATGCACAGATGCCCGCTGTAAAACCAGATGCCATGTACGCATAGTGCATTGGCTGACATACTCTACAGAAGGACTTTCTGTGGCTTCCTAAAATTCAGCACATTGTCTGACAAACACAGAAATACAGGTTTATTTCTTCTCTCTGCCCAAGCATCCTGCTTACATACAAATTTACCTTTTGGCAAGCAAAATCTGTCTATTCAGTCTGTGCCTGTTGCATCATCAAGCACCACCTTCTCTGCTGTTCCAATGAGCCAGCAATGCAGCAGTGGCCTGGGGGCAAAGGCTGACTCAGAACCACTGAAGCTGAACATCAATGCTTCCCCTAAATAGGCAGACACTTCAATATCATTGACTTCCATGAGATCTGATATTTCTTTCAATCCAGCCACATCCAGTGCTAAATAATGAACAAAATAGGAGTAGGAGCAAGAGGGGGAGGTCAAGGGATTGTGAAAGCATGAGAAAGATCAGCTATTCTAGGCATAAAAGAAGGATAACACTGATGTGGATGACTAAGAATGTCAGAAGAGCTCTTGTGGAAAAATAGAGGGTATATGACATATATAAGAACATGAAATCTGAAGAGGATTAAGAGAATTGTGAACTGAAACTTAAAGGCAGTAAAAAACTCCCAAACCCAACACCAGCACTGTTTAAGCCTGCCAGAACTGACGAACTGAGAAGATTGCTCAGAAAGGGAAGAACAACAATAAAGGATCTCAAAATATTTAAGTGATGTGAAGATCAATAAGGAATTAGCTACTCAGCTGTTAACAGAACCTGTGCATGACAGGACTTAAAAACCCAACAAGATAAAACTAGAAATGTAAACGCACACTATTCAATATCCATGCAGTAAAGTGAAATGCCAGAAGAGAGAACGCAACTTCCAGAGGAGGATACTGTAAAAATAAGATTTTAAGAGCAATAAAACAAGAACTAACCTTTGTACCATCTAGAATAACCAATAACACAGAGAACCTTTGAGGCCAGATTATTTGTGACAAATATACTTGAAAGAAAATTTCAAACAGTGACCCTTTGACAGGGCTTTTGCAAAAACAGCTCAAGATGAACACAAAAATAAGTAAGTGAATGTTACTCCAGCTTTCAGAAATCAAATCTGAAAGAGCGAGGAAAGCAGAGATGACTCATTATAACCTGAGTGGCCACAGTGATTCTACTGACATTAAACTATGAGATCAGTAACCATGTATATAACATTAGGAAGAAATAAAAAGCATTCCACAGCAATCCACAATGGGATAACCTTTACAAACATAGTAAGTTTGCAACTCCGTTTTCCATTCCTTTGAAGTGAAGTCAATCTGAGACAGTGGTCTGCCATCTCCCCCTAGTTTCTGTCCTTTATTTTTTTTCACAGAAACCAGTGGCTCACTGCTTAGGTAGAACCACTGGAGAGCAGCAGCACCCATATTCACAATGTCAAGGAAACCTTAAGATGATTCTCTTAAAATCTGATGGCATATCTGAAAGAGCAAGTATTTCAGGATCAGTCATGAGCCCTGTTTCAGCACTGTAAAGTAACCCCAAAGCTGAAAGACCTTCACATCAGGGTGTTTACCTTATATTCCACTAGCTCTTTGTATAAAAGGTCAACAGGCCCATCCTGCATCAAATCACTGGCCTTAGATTTAGGAGCATGAAGGAAGGAACTCACTGACCCTCTTAGATTTAAAAGATATTATCAGACAAAATTAAGGGACGTGATATTTTGTTGTAACTTAAAGTTAGTTTAATTAAACCTTTTGCATCAAGTAATTTATTCAACCACAGAAAAACGAAGAAGCCAGTGTCTTCTTAGCTTCTCTGCACCTGAGTATCCAGTAACACTGTTTACTTTCTTTGATTAACATATTTTCTGCTGTGAAGAAGTTATTGAAATGATGTCTGAAGCCTGAGAACTGCCAAAAGAGGCTGAAAAATACATTTTATCCAGCTAATCTCTTCAACGGATTCAGAATACTTCTGCCCAGGTTTTGTGTATATATAAATATATAAATAAACTCAACACTATGCAATATGCATTTCTTTTTCTTCGTAGATACCTGTTTTTCTAAATGCACATTCAAACAACCTTGTCTTTTTTTCCACCTTTATGTCATTGAATGTTGCTTAATTTAAATGTCTGTGGATATGCTTCTTACCTACTTACTGACCTTTCCCTAACAGCCTACACTATCCTGTGTTTCAGGCTGTACTGAAACTACTACAGATGCTCTATTTGATGACATTACATTACAGAGATCCATGCCAAAACTCTTTGGCCACCACCATCATTGCTGATGTCAGCATAGCTTTAAGAACAAGGCTAGTTAGCTAATTGCTTTACAGAGCAATCACAGGCAACGCAGAACTTGGAGCCAAAAGTTTTGCTGGAGCAAGCAGGCAAAATGCCATTGAAGACGTCTATTCCATCAGGCCAGAATTCACCCTTGCAATGACAGCCAGCACAAAGGTTTATGTATATGCTTATGACACAAAGAGTAAGGTTTCAGTAAGCATGCATCCCATGTAAGCACAACACTGATTGTCTGTATCAGACTGGATTTTAATTACAATCAATCTGATGATTTGTGGGCACCCCAAAACAGTAAAAGAGTACTCTACATTGCTCTGTATTGATTTTATCAACACAAGGAAAGGTTATGCATTTCAGGTAAAATCATGGAGTTACTGAAACCAGAGGGAGCTCTGCCTTAAATTTCAATAGTGTTAAGACTTTCTGCTGCAGAAACTATTCCAGCAATGTAAAGAAGACTAAATAGAAGAAAACTCATTGATGTCATTTTTTTACCTAAAAAGCCAGTGAAAATGCAGCATACAAACAGGCAGATTTCAGATCCATATTTTTAAGTCTTATTTCTATCAAAGAACCTGTAATAAGAAATTTGTCATAATAGATTCTACACACTGTAAAACACACATTGATCCTATGATTTGTAATAGAATCACTACTAAAACTAGTTATAAACAAAATAAACCATGGCAAAAATTATTATCTAAAGAGGTGAAAATGGCATATTTTAATATGAATTTTTCATGGGAAAGGAGAAAGAAAAAGTTAAATACCTCTATACTGGAATAAAACTGTGAAAAATCATGTAATACTATTGAAGTAACTTACAATAATCTAGAGACATTAAAATGGGCACTGAAGTACAATAGACATATATAGAATCAGATTTGTAAAGATAAACCAACAAATCTTCAGGAAAGTACATTGTATTGAATACTGTAATACTTTTTAATGGAAAAACAGCCTTCAAATCACAGTATTTTGGCAATGAAGTTGCAGCCAGGAGAAACATTAGAGCTTAGTTTTAATCATCATCTACTATTTAGTATGGGATGTAAAGTATTAAAGTAGTAAATCTCTGGAAGTCTACAGAGAAATCTAAGAGACTAGCATACTAATTTTAAAAGTTTCCTAAACAATTTTTTTTCCTTTTTCATCTACAGAGCTTTAATAACATAAAGAATTTACTCGGCATCCATGATGATATAGTTACTTTAAGCACTACTAAAACTAATATTTGATTTTGTTTGTCTGCCTGCAACAAAGAAAGAATGAATGTGGCTATTCCCAGAAAAGCCCTCAAGTGTCTTTTACTTCTTTTACATTTAAAAATGTAGTGCAGTACTTTGGTAAACCAGAATGTTCTCTTGCAGGGCCATTCTGAATTCATAAATTAACCCATGATGGGTTTGAGTTCTCCTGAAGATTAATACGCTCTTGCAAATTACTTAATAACTAGCAAGATGGTCCTTCTCTGTTTTAACTTGCCATCATTTGACCTCTAAATAAACTATTATAAATCTTTAAATAGTAATGCAACCTATCATCCCAACTTGCACTTCTGTGTGCAGAAATTCCAGTGCCACGTGCTCACTGACCACTGAATTCAACACTTGAAGAGAGTAAGCATTCAGATTCTTACTCCAGCAAAGTTAATTCTTTAAAAAAAACATAACATATTTTAAATTGTCCTCCACTGCTACAGGGTGGGGTTTTTTGATATAAAGCTTAATTGTTTAGAAAACAGTTTTAGATCTCAATGACATATGCTTGTGGTTTCATGATGTGAACAACACAGTGTCAGTTGCTATTTTTTAATTTTCCAAGGACAATTTCCTAACTTGGAAGGACAATTCAATACTAAAATTCAGCTTGACAGAAAAAAAGCTAAATCGTGCCAAATTTGGACAGAATAAATGGAAGGACCAAGGTAATTATAGGTCTGTCAGCCTGACAGCAATCCTGGGCAAAATAATAGAAAAGCTAGCACTAGAATTTTTAAGCAACAAAAAATTAAAGGAAGGTAATATCATTCATGCAAGTCAGCATAGGGCAATGGAAGATACATCTTCCAGACCACCTTGCCACTTTTTTTATCTTGAGACTAAGATGTTTTGATAAAATAACTTCCTTAATATATTATATTTAGATTTCTCCATGGTATTTGACCTGTCCTTTTGATTACTAAAGGAGGATGATAACATCAGTGTGGCATACAATGTATTAAAAATTGCCTGATATACTTTACGAAGAAGGTGTATACTTTGCATCACTGAAAAACTTCCAATCAAAGTTGGATATTTTTCTAAAAGCTCAGTTCTCTTTCAGTCATAGCTGTTGGACAAGCTACAATGATTCATTCATAAAATTACATAGACTGAAATAGACAGTCACAATTGTCTCTTATGGTTTTAAAATCTACAGCTCTACACTTTACATACTGTCATGTAGAATCACTGTTAAGTGAATATCATTCTTTCAACATCTTTCCAAGGTACAAATTAATGGTTCATACATCTCTACACATTCAAAAGGTATTACTGAAAACAGGAGAGACTGCTAGGGGGTAGGTGGGATAGTGGCATTTTTATAAAAGTCACTGAAATGTCTTCTTTAGACTGAACATGAACTCCTTTGATTTGTGTTTTCAGTTTAAAAAAAATAAATAAACTCAGTAATGTCATGAATTCAAGCAGGAAAATGAGAATTTTTTATAGAGAGAGAGATCACTATGGGAAATGCAATAAGTCTGATGGATGTATAGACCTTCTTTTGCATTATATTAATGCATCAATATCTCAACAGAAACCTTATGTATCATTACAAGCAGATATATTTGTCTTCCAGAAAGCACAAATCCTAGATTTTGTAAGATTTTAAAGGAAAGTATTCAAAAATTTCTAGGGAAAAAAGGAAGTCAACTGTTGACCAGAGCTCCTCCTAGAAAGATGCAATAAAATTTTTCATCTTTACCTTTAATAATTTCATTTTAGCTAAGCAATCAAATATTTGTCTCTGTCTGTGAAACTGTGGAATAATAACTAATCTATTAAGAAAGCCAAGCATATAGGACAGCATAAGAAACTATTTAAAATAGATTAAACATTTATTTAGAAGCTCACAGTGCAAGGAACTGCAGGAAGCACAGTCCTCAGGCAGACGTCATTCCATCCAGCTGAGCTACTAGGAAGTAGAACAGCTACAAAGAGTAAGAAGCAAGAAGCAAAAGAATTAGCAGTGTTAGCATAGCTAACCTGAATTCCAATGACAAAATACACGTATCTGCATGCTCTGTTAGGTTAAAGTAACTTTACATTTGTGAAAAGATAATAAGAACTTTGCTGTGAGATGGTATTTCTCTCATGTTGAATTACCATTGTTGGAGAGGTTTCCCCATCTAGAAGGTGCAGACCTTCCTCACAGCTTTCTCTCCGATTCCTCAGCTGGGTAAGCTTTCCTTCTTAGTGGGTTGGCAGCCTGTTGTAAAATCCTGTTTGACATTGGTAGGTTTGCAAGTTTTGTACTTTAGTCATGCATGATTTATTTATAGAGTATCTATACTGCATTGTGCTTTATTTACTCTTTATCTCCTTTTTTTAGAAAGATTTTCTTTAAAGTTCTAAATTTACTATGATGATTGCCTAATTCGTTTGGGGCAGGTGCCTCAGAAGTAATTCTTCCCAGCTCTGCAAGTCAGAATATGAATGGGATTTTTTCAAATGCCTGCAGCTAAAAGTATGGCTAATGGCTTTGATGGAGACTGTCTGCATCAGCAATTCAGAGGCAGCAGGATTTACAATTAAAAAATGAATTGAAAGACATGGAAAGATATCACATGACAGTGAGCTGGGACATTCTACTATTGTGCTTAAATTGGCCACTTCAATGCTGAAGATACAAACTTATACATCTGTACACATTCATGCTGAGCTAAGTTAAACTGATTTTTAAAAGATCACACACTATGTATTACACATATTATACGTCCCTTAAAATAACATTCAAACATAATTTTTACCAAAATTATGACTACACATTGAGTGCAAAACTGACCAGAAACAGCTTCTTTGCATATAACTATGACACGCTTTTAGTTCCTTTTACTCCTGAAACTACAACAGCCAGAATAATATAGTGATTAGATTTCCAGAAAGTAGCGAATTGTTGATTTGTGATCACATCTTTTTCAGGTTCCCAAAGGAGCCGTAACGGCACCTGATCTGCTACTGCTTACTCTCAATACCAAACCTACATTTTCGTGGTCAGAGCAATATACATTGGTAGATATAGTAAAAAACTCTCCTGAAGGCATTTTTTAGGAAAAACTTTTCCCGGTGCGAATTCATCAAAAATCTGGAAAAAGAAGCAACTATTGAGCTTCCCATAATTTCTTCATAAATATTACTTAGTAGTGAAAAACTGAAGTAATAAAACCTGAGATAGGCTTTGACAGAAAGCAGCTAAATGTGTATAGGAAGAATAAAATTTTACTAGACTGTTCCTTTAGTTCCTTAAGAGTCTCTTTCTGGCAGTTTTACACACAATGAACGTTCTCCAAAAAGTAGTTTCATTTATATTAGGGAGTCAGTCAGTGTGAATAGGGTTGATGAAGTGGATGCCAAAATCAGTCCATTATGCCTTTAATTTCTGAATTGTTGTGGCTGCATATTTTCACTTTTTTCAAGCACAAGAATGTCCCACCAAGCAATCTCTGTCATCTGGATACACCACCAGTTGTTTCCCATTGACTGCAGTTCTTTAAATCTGGGAAATAACTCAAAATTGCAGGGTTTAAATTCTCCATCAGCTGTTAATTAGTATCTGTTGTGAGTATCTAATAGTTTCAGAGTATTTTGTAAGTAGATGCTGTCTATGTGTTTTCCTTCCTCTTTTACTACTCATTCTCATACTAAACAAGATTCTCATTGAGTTTATGTGTATTTGACATTACTGAGTGTAAAGGACAATGAGGGAGATAATAATCCATATTATTGTGTAGCCAAACCTCAACAGAAAAATTTCCCAGCTAAAGACACATAGATTAATGAACCTTTGTTAGCCATGAAATGGTTTCAGAAACATTAAATAACTATTTTTCTATTTTTCCTGCCCCTCAACCCCTCTCCAGTCATTGCGGCTCTTTGTTAAGTCATTCCTTGAATTGCATTCATAACAGCAGGTGCACTTTGCATCTCAATGTGTGTGTGTGATTTTGATGCTTAGTTATCACAAGAAAATTATTTCTTCCATCTGGTTCGCTGAACATTGCTTCATGCACATAAAGAGAAGTCTCTGTTGAAGAAACCAAATGTTCCTGCTTAGTACAGCCCCTACCAGGTTTCATCTTGACTAGGAGCTCACACAGAAACTTCTGACTAGCTCTGACACCAGTGAAGCTAGTTGCAAATCGGCCATTTTCATTCATCCTCATTCTGAACTGGATTAAGAACTAAGCTTAAAATCCCGGTAGACATTTGAGTTCGGGCTCACCCTGCACATTAGTCTGAAATGGAAACACAATGTGCAAAGCTGTGCAGCAGTCAGAAGAATGAAACTTTTCTTAACTGCTTTAGAGGAATGACTCAAAATGCTCCCTGAGATGTTTTTTGTGCTCAGCTGATGAAATTATTGCCTGACCTGAAAAAAGCTACTCTTCATAATCAAAAAAAATGCTATACTCTTAAAGAATTGTGTCTTCCAGGAGACTGACTCTCACCTCAGTAGCAGTGACCACAACCCATCACTATAAACAATGGCACTGAAGGGTGCACCGCATGTAAGAAATAAATGCATAAAATAATCTTTTTTGTCACTGGCCACTTCCAGAATATATTTGTACATCCACCCATTAACACACAATCATAAAGCAAAGTTCCACAGAGAAACAAAACTGATATTTGTCAACAGATATCCGTAAGTTAGCTGGATGTATAGCTTGAATGGCGTTGTCAAAATGCATTTTCACTCTTGCAGCCCAGGAGCGTAAGAGTGACTTGAAAGCTGAACCATCATGTTCTGTGGGGTTTTCAGTCAGTATACTATGAAATAAGTGTAAAGATATAGCCAGAGTATGAGCTTTTACATTTTCTCAGACATAAAGCACTAAGCCTTTTATATTAAAGTATGGCAGCCTTAGGAAAATGATGTGGGTTTATTCCTTTAAACTGGAGCCAAAAATTACGTGTGTAAACAACACAGCATTCCAAACTCTTTTGCACATTATGTGCAGTGGATCTGATAGTTAAGAATAGACAAGGTCAGCAAATAATTCATTGAATGACCTTGTAAACACAAAAACTAGAGGGATTATATTTCAGTATACAACTAGTTGTGTGAAGATTTACCTCTATAAAATTACTAAATTACCTTCATCTGATTATACCGTCTGGGAAGGCTATGTGCCTGTAAATACACTAGCTGTCACAGTGTTGCAAGGCTTTGTGCAGAAAAAAAAAAAAAAAAAGTGTAAACAAGGCTGGGTTTAAAACCAAAGCAAATAGAATTTGTATGAGACTGATTCTCATAAATCAGAAAAGATTTTGAAAACAAAATTTGCCATACAAATGTATTTAACTCCAGAACATTTCAGATAACATTCATAAATTTAATCTCAAGCTCTACAGAACAAATATATAGCTTGTTTCTCACATATCAAATACATATTATTTTTTGCAATAAAATGTTCTGAACAATAGGATTCCTTTTTCTCTCCTGCACTGAAATCTGTGAGGAATGGGACAAGATGGTTCTTCCTTGGAAGGAATACTTCTAAACAGAAGGATACCAGGTCTTCACTGGAGAGACGGAAGGGTCTGAAATGCTTCAGGGAGAGGAAAATAAGTGTCTCAGTGGTGGTTGTCCCAGTTTCCACCCATGTAACCAGAATAATCCAGAAATTCAGTGCCACTGGTTCCCCCTGCTCCTTCACAAGCACATCTTTCTGGCTTCTCTCCTTTGCTCCTAGACCACACACGTGGTTTTGTATCAGCAGAGAGGATATATAGACTCGGTATCCTAGAACAATCTTGTACTGGTGAGGAAATGGAGTGGGCCGACCTGCAAGATCTTTCCCTCACTAAAGTTTGGAATTCTGTGCTCTCTGTAGTGACGTTGAGCGAGCTAATTTATGAATGCCTGGGTCACAAGAGAATTAATGTACCACAGCAATGGAGCACGATATGCAGATCGAAGAGGGAGGAAGAATGTGGAGCTCAGCATATCACTTGTTTCTCATAGATGCTGATGCTCAGCTTAGAGAGGAAAACCATACTAATGATGCAGCTGATGTCTTGTTAGAAAACATCTGAACTGTGACCAATTTTTCTTTACAAGAATTTTTATTCTGTATAAAAATGAGATGCTTAGTCATTTGGAAAATAAAGACTAAACCAGTGATGTAATTTCATTCAATGATGGAATTTCAAAGTGTGGGTTTTTTCCTTTATTTTAAAGAAAATCTTTTAACAAGTCTATTGAACCAGCCTATTAATAAGCCTCTTTCTCATCAGCATCAAAAGAGAAGTGAAAGCACAGGGCCTGGAGGATAAACAAGGATATAAAACCTTTCCTTACCTTTTTAAAATTCAAAGTTCCCATGCCTCTGCATAAGGCTGTATGGGTATGTTCAAGCACAAGTAAGAGTGACAATCAACAAATATCCTTGAAAATTTTTAGCCTCTTGCTGTACATGAATGAAGGGCAAATATAGAAGAAAATTTAATGTGTCAGACATTGACACACTTTTTTCTCCCCACAAGATAGATGCTAATTCTCCATAGGGAAATCTGCAGGAAAGTAACTCTCAGAATAGAATGCAGACTTGCTGCTGATGTATGTAATACATACCTTTAAGTGGGGAAAAGGGAAACAAGCTAAACTAGTTAGGGCAAGTTTTAGCAGCACTTAACAAGTTGATGAGTGAGCCCCAAGACAGGGAGACAGCCAAAGGGACTGTTGTCTCCCACAAGTCTCTTCCTTAGTCCCTCTAAAATGAAATTCTTGTTTTCTCTTAGCATCCACTGAAAAGCAGGCTGCCAGGAAAAAGTCGCTGGGCTGAGGTGGGTGAGAGCACACCCACATACCTGTCTGTCACTTTGCAGGGCATTTCTTTATATGGCTGGATGGATCTTATCTGGCTAAGCCACATAAACATTGTCACTATGACCCAACAGGGGTTTACATGTTGCCACATATACCAGAATGTCCTAGTGTCAAATACCGCCTCTGTATTCAGGGATGAACAATTTTGTGGCTTCTTAGGCAGAACACATATATATATATATATTTGGTTTTCTAAAGCTTTCTTCTTGACTTGACTTATTGGGCTTCCCATAAACTATTTGGAAAAGAGGTACAGAGGACAAAAAGTCTAGAATTTATTGCACAGTTATGCGTTTCTGAAAGTTTTCTCAAAGATTACTAGACACTCAACAGATCAATATTTTTCAGCTTATATCTGTGTCTCAAACAGCAATCATAATGAAATCAGAATAATGCTTTCATTATTCTGATCTATTTTTTTAATTATTAATAATCATTACATAATTTTGGTTGTACATGCAAGAAAAAAATATGTGTCTGTCTCCTGTATCTATGTTCCCAGTCCAGGAATTACTGAGATCATGTATCTAGAACATGTATCTGTTCTAGAGGTGCTGTATAACTGCATTTTCTGACAAGGATTTTTTAGGAACTCTTTATGTCACACTGCAAAACAAGAATCCAAAAAAGCATTCACAAAAAACACATCTGGATTTTATTACCATTATCATCCAGCACAGCATGTTCCTAACGACCAAATATTTGGACTCACGTGTCATGTTCTAAATATTTCAAAATACTTTACAAAGACGAATGGATTAAGCTTCTAAAGCTCCTTTTCAATATAAATAAAAAATCGACATTTTATGTGGAAGACAGATGAGGCAACAAGAGATGAAACAAGTTTTGGTGCAATTACAGGTCTCGGGTAAGAATAAACCCCCAGAAGTTCTGACTTTTATTCAGCTACTGTGTCTGCTCTGTAGTATAATGATAGTAAAGCAAAAGAAAGCAAGCAGGTTGCTTGGATCTTTTCCCATAAATTTTCTTATGCTCATATGCTTTATGACCAGCAGAATATTGTCAATGGAGAAATACAGAAATACAGAAAACTGTTTTAGCTTTAGTCAGACATAATCCAGAGAAGTCTGTTTTCACCTATTTTGCAATTCTGATTCTCAGAAGCTTCTTCTGATGTTTTCTTACTTTATTTAATCAAACCTGACTCAGAGAATCATGATATCACCCCCACTGCTGCTGTTCTCACTCTTGTTGGCATTGTCCCTCAAAAGACTATTAATGAATAACTGGTGGTAGCTGTCAGCTCAAGAAACCAAGTGTTACACCCAGTTGTATAGACAGCGTGCCTGTGTGCCTTCTTTAGGAGTGAAGTCTTAAAAGACCAAGAGGAGTTAAAGAAAAACAATGATCTGAAGCATTTGTGCTGTTTGTTATGGGAAGCAGCTTGCAGCAGCGTTCCCCAGGCCAGCCACATCTGTGCAACACAGTTCCAGAAACTCTCCACATCACACCCCAGAGAGCCTGAGAAGTGGGTGCAGGGCCTGCAACATAATGCTGTCACTCGTGAAAAGCAGGAAGGAAAACGAGAGCAAAGGCAGGTATGATGCACACTAATCTCTGTGAATCAGCATCAATTCCATATAGTAAAGCAAAGGAAAAAGGGGATGATTACAGACAAAGCAGGTGAATTCTCGAGGCAAAAGCATTTTGATTTGAAGATCATCATAAAGAATGAGAGAAATACTGATCTCACAGTGTCAGGGGAGCCCAGGAGATCAAATAAAACTTTGTACCCTAACTTTGCTGACAGCATGTAGCTAATCTATTGCTGGTACAACACACTTGAAGGGTCTTCCTTCAGTGATCCTGCCAGATATATTAATGTCCCTCTAGGCAGGTCTAAGCACCTACTGGTTCAGCACTTTAGTCAGATTAACAACACTTTTTTCACTATATAACCTTGCTTTTAATAGACTGGATTCATAGAACAGTATCAGCTGGAAAGGACCTCTGAAGGCCACCTGGTCCAATGCCCTGGGCTAACTTAAAGCAGGTTGCTCATGACCTTGCCTCGTCAAGTCTTCTCCATGTCCAAAGATGCCAATTTCATTTCCCCAATGGGGAAATGGGGCTGGGCTTCATGAGGCTCATGTCAGTCAATGTCTGTAGGCTGTTAACATCCCTCTGCACATCCTGTTTCATCTCTTTTAATACATGCATACTGTATTTATTTTGTTCAAATTGAAGCAGTATTAATCTCAGTCACTATGGGAAGATATATGGTGGAGCTAAAGGGATTATCATTCCCCTCTTCTTTAGCATTACGTGGTCACTGGTACCAGCAAGAGCCACCCATCCATTCACGCAGTAACTCCATCTAACTGGAATCAGGCAGATATTGCCCAGAGGCAATTCTCAGAGCCAAATCCTGTCTAGTATAAAATGGCAGGGCATATCCAAGATGAAAGGACTTCTGCCACTTTAGAAAAGCTAAAGATCTAATCTAAAAGGCTTCTTGAAAATGTGTTTCTGCTTTCACTGAAATCAATGGGAAACTCCACAGGATCATTACTTCCATTGCTGCAATGTCAGGTACATGCAGACAGCAAGTGGGCACTTCAGTATGGATTCATATCTAGTCCATGCATTATTTGTGCTGTGGTAATGTCAGAAATGTTTTGGACAGCATCCATACACACAGGGCTGCAGACATCCTGCTTCAAATGACTTGCAGTCTAAAATATTAATGCCTACATCATCAACTAACACTTCTTTACTCTGAGCTAAATTTTCTCACTCCTAAGGCTTCACTTTTTTTCCCTTTACAATACAAAATGCCTTTTTTTCCACCTTAGAAGATGCTGACCTTACCTCAGTCAGAGGTATATAAAATAAAGTGTCATTAGAGTGAGCGGTCACAGGGGGCAAAGTGGATGGCAGTGTTGGAAGGGCAATGCAGTATCAAACATCTTACTAACAGTGGTTTTCCTCCTCAAACCTTAAACTTTTCCACACCTCTAAAATGAAGAAGGTAGCCCCCAGGGAGGAGTCCTTCCACCCCACTGAACAACTCACTTAACTGCACAACTTCTAAGCCATAAACCACTCGAGTAATCCCACTGCTCAACACAGGATAAAAGGAGAAAATAGCATTAAAGATTTAAAGTAAAGAACACAGCAAACTCAAATGATAGCTGTGCCACTCACGTCATTACAGCTAAGGGTTTGTCAGCACTTTCATTATAATGCTCATTTCTCTGCTGTCACTCCAGGCTAAAATTTGGCAGAGCATAAAACTTAAAGCACAGACAGACACAAGAAGAATGCAGTGAAAAGGAAAGCAAAGGCTTCAAGGACGGCATCCTAAGATGCCTTCACATGTCAGGAACAAACAGTATCTTACAAAGCATGATGCAAGAAGTTAAGATAGGAGAACTATCCTTCTGTCATTAAGATGGTGTGATAGAGAGGGAATTGCATCAAAAGGTTAGTGAGATATATTGCTATGAAACTACTGCAAATGGTTTAAAAGATCCAGAAGGCTAAGTATTAATAGGGTAATTTAAGTTAAATTTATGCTACAGTACAATGGAAATAAATAAGCTAGAAAAAGGAGGCAGACCATATACAAATATTACATCTGAACAGTTAATATCAGACTTCACTTATGGAACACATGAAAATATGTCTGCTTGGACTGCTTTGGGGAGTGGAAAGTGCTGCTAATATGACAGATTTCTCTCAAACAGTGTGGATTACCTTCCTACCTTCCTCCATTCAAAGCTGAGACTGTTGCTCCAACAAATATCTAAATACAAGAAGAAAGCAGGACTGGGCATAGCATCAAAATATCTTTTATACTCCAATAGTAAGCCTTACATTGTAGGATAGCATGAATTAGTACTGTCATTGAAAGAAATTATCTCACTTGCCCCTCTGCTTCCTCCCCTCAGGTCCTTTGTCAGCATAAATACTGGTACCCACATGGATGCAGAATGACCCAGAGTAAAGAACTGAGATTAAAAGTAAGCTGTGATGGTGGATCTGTTTTAACTTGGACAAAGACCTGAACGACCTCGTCTGAGGTCAGTACTGATGCCTGCTTTGAGCAGGAGGGTGGACTGGGTGACCTCATGAGGTCCCTTCCAACCTGTGAGAATCTGTTCCTATGTACCAGCTTGTGGACAAGGTCAGAGAAGTTTAGGACCACTTCTTGCAGTAACAGAGCTAGCTAATGCTGGTAAAGTCTGTATAGAACCATAGTATTAGTTATTATTTTTTATATTTAAAAAAAAATTAACAGGTTTTATTACTTTTGTAGAAAACGGTAAGAACAACAAAGATGCAGGTACTGTTACACGGACTTGGTGAACTGGATGGTTTATTCACTCCCCATCTTTGTCGGTAGGTGCTGTGGGACTTAGCACAAACAATTTAATTTTGTTTCAGCATGAATGAAGATGCTTCTTACCTTTAAAAAGCACTTAGAGATGAACTGTAGTATCTGTGCAACATATGATTGCTATTATTATCAGTAAATTTTTATGAGGATTTGAAGAATTCCAGTAAGTCAGAAAAGAAGGGGCTTAGTTCCTGTGCTCAGAATTGGTTAGAACACAGTCTGTAAGATAAAAATTATATAGGTCACATAGTCCCATTGACTTTGTTAAGGTAGCATCTTCATTGATTTCATAAATGAACGCAGGTTTGGACTGTGATATTCTTTCAGCAGCTCTCAAGGAAGAACAGCACTGCATCCTTCATAACAGCAAGTCTGATGCATCATTCTTAATGCAGTGCAAGTGCTAAACATGGAAAAACTATGTTGTGCTCATCATATGAGAAATCTGATGGTTGTAAGAAATGGGAAATTAAAGGCAGTATTAAAACAAACACATGTCCATGCAACATCAGTTCAGTTTGGTAGCAAAGGAGTTACTTTCATTGTAGTCGTTAACACTGCTGTTGCTTAAGAACCACAGTTCTGCCATAACTTTATCAGGACAAGCATGTGTGTAACTTTATCAGGACAAGCATGTGTGTTACAATATAAAATTTATTGTCATTTAGCACAGAGAGCAGGTGGAACTCCAGTCCCCTTCTTGCTTGTGTTGTCAGGGAAGGGCACATTGTTTGCATAAGATACAGGCCACACGTTCAAAATAATTTTCTTGGCACTCTCAGTCTTTTTCCTTTGTGCAAAATGCTGATGCTTTTCAGATGCAGTGATTTCGTGTGTCACTGTGCTGGCATAACAGATAGAGCAGGAGTGTAGAAAGAATGAACAGCAAACGAGGGACCACATATCACTTTTGTCAGCATGTGACCTTTCAGCAGTTCTGATACAAGGCATCTATTATTCGCTCTTTTTAGATCAATCTGATCCCCTTGTTTAACACTACCCAGTTAATAGAGAGACCATTTAAAAAAAAAAAAGGTAGAAAGTGAGTGCAGTATGCAGAATTAACGGGAGAAGAATTTGGTCTTTTTGAACCTCAGGTCCTCGTTTCCTTCTAACAGGACCCCAGAATTATGAGTATTGTCTTCATCTTATAACTGGCCATACAGCACCCTGAATCAAAAACTAGTTCCCTGCTTCCAGGCCTCCTCTGCAAAGTCTACCACAAACCTTCTGTGTCACTGAAGCCCCAGACAACACCTGAAGCAAGGTTTTTAAGTGGGGCTAAGCATTCCTGGGCAAGGACCTTAGACTTTGCACTGACTTCCTACAGGGATAAAGCTATGCAAGGATAAAGCTCATAAACAGTAAGAAAAAGAGAAAATACATTGGAAGTCTTCAAGGCAGCATCCAGATGGGTGGCCATATTTATCCATTCACTAGGCATGAGGAGCAAAGACAGTGGATTAAAAAAAAAACCTATTCCTACCCATAGGTAAACAAGAAATAGCTGCAATATAAAACGCAAAGGATAACCTCTCCTCCCCTACAAGTTAAGGATCACTGAGGCTTAGCAACATTCTTCCATTTGGTCAGATCTCAGGCAGCTGTTTCACATATTTCAATGAGTACAGAAGGGAAAGAGTGATACCCTTAAATACCACTGTATTGGTAACATGGGAAGAGGATGTATCAGGTGGAAAATAAATTATAAGCTCTTCAAGTGTAGGTATTAAAACATCAAGCTATGAAAAGCACCACAGCGTTCTATAGTAACAGTCCAAACATTGCAGTCTAAAAATGTTACAGAAATGTTTACGTAACCGGATCTAAGGACCTAATCCAACGCTCACAGACTTCAGTGAGACTAAAAATCTTGATGCAACTTCTTTTTTTCTTTAAATAATCCCTTGCAACTGTAAAAACAGTCCTGTGCTGTGTATTTAGAGACCAAGGGCTTTCCACTGATAAAAATCCTGGAAAAGCCATTATTTTCTGAAGTTACTGCTGTCTCTGAAGGTTAATTAACATTGGTTTGATTTAGTTTTAAGGTGAAAAGAAACACAATTTTTTGGGGTCTTAATTTCCTTTGATTTTAAACAATGTGTTACTGATACATAGTTCTGACGTGCTACACATTTTTTCTCATCTGGCAGCTGTTAATGCTTTGATAGTCAAGATTTAAGAGGAAGCACACTGCTTTGTGTAATAAGGACACGGATCCTACTTTACGGAGCTCTATGGCAAAAACTCTCTTAGTTAGGGTAATGGGTTGTCTATCCTTTGGGAAATTCAGGCATTTCAAAACTTATTTTCATCTGAAGTGGATAAAAAACATTGAAACTCAAAAATGTTTAGCAAAATGTGGATTGCACTGTCTTTTAATTTGGAAATATCAGCCAGGACCTGTTGAAATATTTTTATAATAATATTGAAATATTTTAGTCTGTACGTGTAAAAGTTTGAACATGAATAAAGATCCAAATGAAAAATGGAAATGTTGAAATAGAGTAGTCAATTTTATTTCTAAAATATTTTGAACATTTTCCATATCAAGTTCTTCTTCCATATTACTAGAAGACATTTTGAATTAGGTATTTTTTAATAGTAAAAATCCTTCTTTCTACAGCTTATTGGAAAATTTTAATTTTACAAGCTTTCAAAGAAACTTTAAAATTGAAAAGAACTACCTGAAGCTGCTGTGACTTTTAGGAATGTGTCTGCACTTGTCCACATTTTATAAATTGTACAACCTGTGTCTGTGATGCATATTCAGGGAGGGAGGACAAAAAGAGAAGAGTAATAGCTGCTACTAATTTAATACCTATATCAAATTCAGAGACTATGAAGTGTAAAGGTGTTTAAAAGCTAAGGCACTGGGCATTTTATTAAGTCAATATTAACAGAAAAAGCAATTACGCTATCACTCTTGAAAAGATATGAGCAAATACTCCTTTTTTTTTACAAGCTTCTTCCCTGTGAACTGCTAAAGACACCTAAAAGTTGCTTTTATTCCAAATAATAGCTTCCACATCACCTTTTTTTACATAGTTAGTTAGCCTTAAATGACCTACCAGCCAGTCAGAAATTTGTGTCAAATGATTCAGTATCTCCAAACCCAACCCCCAGATTTTTTATTGGAATTCTGAGTATATAGAAGAAGTCCAAGAATTAAGTCTGGGCAAGGTGCAAGTATGCTCTGCAAATGTCTCTGCCTGGGCTGGAAATTTTGTGGGAACATCCACTTAGTTGGTCTCAGTGCAGTTTCAAAACAGTGCAAAAGGGATTTGAGGGGGTGCAGGCCACAGAGGACACGCACTCCTCCATAGCTCTGCAAGCCAGGAACTCTCCTGTTGGGAGCATTATTAGCTTTTCCTGCAGAGCATCCAGACTTCTACCATGGAAAGCCTGACACAGGGATATGTAACAACAGCGACATGACCTCATGGTGCATGCATCATCCACTGTTTCATTACTGTCCAAGCCCACTAGTGGCAAGAGGAAAAGGAGCCAATTTCATGCAGAATGCAGGAACAGCCCCATCACACCTGCTCCTACAGAGGGTGACGGAGCAGAGGAAGTGCCTCTGATGCAGGGTGAAATACAAATACCTGTCCATGAATGGGTAAGTCAGAAAAGAAATTTTTCACAATAGTTTTGCAACTGTTTTCCCAGTAGAAAGTTGTATTAATTACTTCCTGAAGGACATTAGATTTTAGATCTAATGAGACATCCATGAAGTAGATAGGAATTACAGTGAAAAAACAGCAGCCAGAACAATCTAGGTGAGCCTGCTTTAACAAGGGGTTGGACTCCAGATCTCCAGAGGTCCCTTTCAACCCCAGCTGTTCTGTGTGTCTGTGATCCTTTCCTAGTGTATACTTGGAGAAGGTTAAAAGGCAATTTAACCTCTACCGTCACTGTGGAGGTTGTGCAGTTGTAAAACATCCAACCTTCCAGCACATCCTAAACCAACACCAGCTTAAGGCTGATCCCTCAGTTGAGGAAACAAGGAAACTTTAAGGCATCTTTGATTCCCTGCCACATAGAAAGATCTTGTTGAAAAAAAAATTTGTTTGAAAAAAAAAAAGATATGGAGCAGGACTTGGAAGAAAAACAGTTCACTGGAGGGAAAAAAAATAGCCTCCTAGGCTTTGGGAGGTCTTTCTCATACATATGGCGTGCCTGTGCATCACAAAATGAGATCAGTCAGCATATTATTATTAATGAATAATGCGAAATACAAAGGAAGAGCCAAAGCCTGAATGTAACATTGATGACTTTTTATCTACAATTATGTTAGATACTTGTAGGTGTGCTTTCTAAAATATCAGAAATAAAACTGAGTTACAGAGCCCACAATGCAAGATGCAAGTCTTCTGTGACATCAAATATAAGGAATCCATGAAAATTGCTTCTCTCAAACCAATGATCTTCATATATACTGTTGAAACACTTGAAAGTGTGCATCAGGTCAGTGTACACTAGCCAGGATGAAAAAAAAATGTCAGCTAGTTTTGCAAAAACCAAAGACAGCAGCTCCAGCTGTAAGTGAGATACACGTGCGGCAATAGTAACCCTCTGATGATCATCCTTCACATCTTCGTAAAGAGCAAACTGGCACCACCATCTGAAAGTTTTCTGAAGTCAGCGTAATTCTTTACCTAATTCCACATAATCATTTAATTAAAATAAAAGCATTCTAAACAGCCTTTAATAACATTTCAGTAAGGAGATTTTTTTTAAATAAGAAAGGAATCATCGTTGCTTTAAAGGATCATTAGTAACCACTTCTGCCTTCAAAACTAACTATTCCTTTAAATGCAAAAAAAAAAGGTATTTAGAGAACCATGAGATCCTGCTTCTCCTTTACTAAGACTAGTTCAGTTTTAGTATTCATATGAAAAGTGTTCTAAGCTGACACAAGGTCCAGCCCACCTAAGCTCAAAGATTACCTGGCCTGTGTTGTCTCCACCCATGATTTCTGATCTGTAACAAGAGGACAGTGCAATGTTTCATCCTGGTTCCTTAACACATTTTTGTCCCGCTGTGAGTTAGTTGCCTCCATTAAACAAAAATTTATTTTCTGTGCTATTTACTGCTTTAATGTTCTTAAACTGTGGGATGAAACAACAGCAAAACTGCCCTACCACAAACACCTCTCAGGGCAGGTGTTTACTCAAGGAAGAACTAACAGACATCAAAACTTACCATTTAGGTCTCTGCCTACTATATATGAATATCTAAAATGATAGTTTCTTCCTTTCTACCATACTCATTTTGTTAAAAACAAAGGTTCGTTATTTCACACAAATTCAAAATGTGGCAGAAAAGTTCTAGATAAACCTAAAATGTAAATTATTTTGACACACAGACCACAAGGTTTTTAAAATTCTTTTATATGACCATACCATGAAGTACAGTCATATACATTGAAACTAGAGTTAACAAGCAAGGTCCCCAAATTTATTACATTTTCCTGTCTACCTACTACTTTGCAAAAAGGGCTCTCTTCAAATTAATCTCGTGCATCACATTAAATTATTCAGTACATTAAGATAGGGAGTTAATTCTTGTTTTCCCTGCAGAAAGGCTGCAACAGATGAATGACAATGCTGTGTAGAATAATGTTTTAACACTTGTGTTCAGTTTTGTAGGAACGATGTATTGGAAAGGAGTACCTGAAAACTGGAGCATGCTTCCTCCCCAGTTAGCATTAATTAAAATGCTCCTCCCCAGCATTAATTAAAACTGACCATTGCTATTACTCATTAAGTAATACTTGGGAAATACCTGTGTATACCTTTTGTGTACTAAGATATCTTAGATATGCTGCAAGAATTGGTCCTAAAGAACAGGGTTAGGCCTAACCATGGAACCTACTGACCTTCCATTTTCACAATTTATACAGTAGTATTTATACATATATATATTATATATTACCATAATAATAAATAAATAAATATTTTATATAATTTTATATATATATAAATAATATACAAAACCAGCAAATCATCTGATCAGGCATTAAAGTAACAGAAAGCCTGTGCTTTTTTCAGATTCCTGAGAAGAATGACATAGCTTCTCTTTTCAAAATAACAGCTGTCTCTAGCCTGCAGGAAAGAGAAGACAAGAACTTGGGCTTTTGGACTCCCATGGGGGTTCAGCAAAAGGGATAAAGAGCTGGCAAATTTCAAAATTCTGCCTTAATACATACCTGCTCACACTCACCAGTAGATTTTCTGTTTATAAAACAACAACAAAAAGGGGGGGGGGGGGGGGGGGGCAGTTTGGGGGCAGGGGCGAGGGAGTGTGGCTGTGTGACTTGAACTGATAAAATGAGGTGTTGATTCTAGACCATATGTACTGCATTCTCCCCCAGAAATCGAAAGAACAGTCACTGAGTCCATCTGGTCTCCGTACCACAGAATAAAGCCTCCTTTGCTCACAGCACTAGAAGCAGCGCATGTACACAATTTAACTTCACCTTCCTGTAATTATCTTAGTACATTCCCCAGAAAGCTTGTCTTATCCACTTGACAGCTACCAAGTGATCTGGGCAGACCCCAGTGCTCTTGCTGAGCCAGTGGCATGTTAATGGACAGCCACACCGCAGATGTGACAGGGGAGCTGAGCAAAAGGTTTATCATGTATTTCCTCCATGCATTTCCCAAGCCACGACACAAGCCTCGGCACTTAGCGGAGCTCATTCTCCCAATCCAGGCAGCCTTGCTAAGGCTACGACAATGATTCCTGTTTGAAATGTTATGCTGCATTCCCAAGCAGGCCAAGACTGCAATAACCATGGAAGAAAAGGATAGTCAATAACTCCTCTGAAATTATGCCACATCTTCACTTGAAGAACAACTGGATCTAATTCACTGAGCTCTGTGATCCAAGGGAAAAGTGTGAGAGAAAGGTTCACAAGCAATCGAGATTATATGCCCTGTATTTCTTTACATCCCTTTTTGCCATTAAATATACCAAGTAATCAGTGCTTTGTTACAAAATACTATTGGGGCTGCCTGAATAGTCTCATAGTTATTTAATAAATCAGCAAAGGAGTGAATTTAGCCAGGCATCCGCCAGTGAGGAGACTGCTAATTAACTGATATCCAGGCAGGCAGCAATTACCCTTCTCCTCCCAGACAAAAAGAATATCTCTATTCCAGAAAGAATTAACAGCTCTGAAACATACGTCTTTTCCAGTAGGAAGGGATTTGAAATGGAGTAGCAGTCAAGCCAAAGATCTCAAATCATTTGAACGAAATACAAAACAAGATAAAATAAAGAATCTGTGCTTTATGAAGGGAGTGAACTGGCTTCAGAAATAAGTTTCCAGCTGGGACCAGATTGCAAATGCCTTTATTCACTCTGCAGGAGTAGTTATTCACGCAAACAGTTCCTGTAAAGCCAGGCAAACAAATTCATGTGAGCATGTAGTCATGACCATGAACATGAAGCTTGCCATCTGACCTTCAAAACTGACAGCATTTTGTGGTGCTTTGACTGAAAATACTACAGAGATGTTGGGGGTTGGGTTTATTTTCCTTAAATATGACTTTGCTGTCATTTCATATAAAATGTCTTAGGAGGAAATTAACTGATTTCATTTTAATTTATGGAGAGTTTTTCATTCTGACACATTTGGTCAAATCAGTTACTTTTACAGGTTGGTGTCTCAGCAACAGATTTGTAGCAAACAGGCTGCTGGGATTTCTCAGGCTTGCACTTGTTTTGGTTTTTGGAATGTCCAGCCATAAAGCAGACTTTTCCTGGCCACCTGGGGCTGAGGTTCTGCTGATGGGCACCCACCCATCTACCCGGAGGCACAAAGGCAACCAAATGACTACCTATGCTGAGTAGGAATCAAGGATTCCTGGAGGAGTGTCCAAACAGCTCTGCATCCTCAGTTTAACGACCCATGAGAGAAAGGAAGCAGTTAGAATAGAACTGTTCTGATTACAAGAGTTTTGACTAATTTAGAGAAAGACAGAAAAGGAAATGTAAAAAGTACAGTTAGTGCCCTAAGGAGAAAATTTGAAGAGAACAAGTAAGATTAAAGAGCCAAACTGCAATAAGCAGTTAAAGCCAGTATCTGAAACCAGAATCCAAGCCTAGGACAACAGGTAATCTGGCACCCGAAGACGAGCACTCAGGCTAAATACTAAAGGTCAAGAGCCTGAGTCAGAAACCAAGATACAAGCCAAAGGTTAGGACTGAAATAGGTTCTTGATGCAAGCCAAAGGTCACAAAACGAGCATTTTCAAATAGCCACACACCTCGCTACTGACTAGTGAGAGAACAAATTTAGATGCTCCCTTAAATAGCACTGATGTTAGCACGAGTGAACACTCACAGGGGTGACCATAGTCATCACGACTGTGGACTTGATGAAAGGGTCAGCCCAGCCGCTGAGGTCAATCTGGGTCATTCAGATCCAGACTAAGGCTGGTAACAGCTCCCCCTTCACATAGATCAGTGAAGCCCCTAACAGTCACATGTTTGCAAAGTTTCCTATCAGAAAAATAGGTTATGGAGATTTGCAAAGTTCCTCTCTTCCATAAGCTTGGTGGAACTGCAAAAAAAAAAGCAGTTCTGAAACATGAGTTAAAAATCAGCCCCAAAGAGACTGTAGAAGCCTCAAAAATCCACAAACTAACAGAAGATCTTGCTACAGGTCTACATTTTAGTTGCCTTTTGCCTCTTCTACCATTTTGCTGATTGTAATAGAAGTATATATACAAGTCCTGATGCTACTGTATTTCTTTGGCTACATACAAATAACCAAAATATACCCTTTTGACAAATTTACAGGGCAAACATTTTCTAGTATTAGATTATTTAATGAGAAACAGGTAACAAAAGTATCAAAAATTTTTGTGTATAATTTAAAAGAATAAATTAATTTTGATGTCCCATTACATGCCTCACTATGGTATCCTCTGGAGGATGATGGCTTTGGAGGCCTTTCAAGAACTACTACAATGTCACTTAAAACTACAGTTAAGAGGTATCCTAAATAATAATCTCAGTGAACAGTTTGCAGCTAGCCCATATACTAGAATGTTTTTACAAACATTAATCATTAAATCCTGATCAGAAATGCAAATGAAAAGTCAACTTAAAGAGACAGAATATAGACAATTTCTTTTCTTCCTCTCCGACTTTTTATCAAGGTTACGAAGAACTAATGGGGATTCAAGTAAGGTTAGTAAGTCTCACTCTCTGCTCTGCTGACATGGTGGTAACAAACAAAATAAATTTGTACAATTACTTATTTACTATTATACCTTTATTTTTTCTTTCTGCAAGTGTTTGACAAAGTGCCTTTTTATTGGCAGCCATGCCCACCTGGTAAAGTCAGTGTTTCAGTTACTAGCTTTCACTTGCAGTGGTTTTTACTTAGCAAGTCTCTTGTTATTTAAAAACAAACAAATAGTTACTACCCTTCAAACCTCTCAGCAGTTGGCATTGTGCCACTAAGCCATGGAGAGCACATTGCAGAAGTGTGGCCATTAAACAAGCACTGTGAAGTAGGTTAGGGCCTATGAAAGGAATATCTGCGGTTGAATAAATGTAAAACCCCTGATATTACACAGTAATACTTGGGGGATTTTCTAAAGGAGCAAGAATAACAGATTATTGCTCTTAAGCATTCCCCACAGCTGTCCATAAGCCAACAGCATTGCCTGGCTGTCATGTCACAGAACCTCATGAATCACATGGTGGCCCTGAAGTGCTAAATCTCAACAGTTCACTTGGCCAGCTCCCTGTTACAGCTGGAATTTAAGACTGAGCCCAAAAAAACCCAAGAAAAAAACCCCAAACAGACCACAACAGGAGAATCTTACAAAACACACATGCCCATGATACTACCAAGGTCAAACAGTCCCCTTCCCACACACATACATTGCAAAGACACAGCCGTCTGCCTGCTAAAACCTTCCCTCAGCCTGAGCTCCCTCACTCCTCCTGAGCAGACACTCTCGCTACCGAAAGCTAAAACAAGGAGCAGGAGGAGCAGCCTGCATCCCCCTCGCTGCTCCCATATTGCCCCTCCGCATACCACGAGTATGCCACCAGCTCTCCCCCCATATCCAGCTTACCTCTGAGACATAGCTACTCATGAATCATTCAGGTGACAAGTCCATCATGAAAACGGAGCTGATCAGAATTTTTCTTAATCCAAAAAAAAAAGCAAAAAGGATGCCAGTTTTATTTCAGAGTGAAAATATTTACAGAGGCAATTTTTTGTGCTATTTTTTGGTAACTTTGAATTTTTTTTCTGCTAGGCTAAATAGCGGCCTCTGGTCATTCCTGCCCTGTAGGCGAGTTCTTCACTTCTGGAATTCCATTCTTTTGATTGGCAGGTCTGTTTGTCATGGAAGTGTCCAGCCTCCTAAAAACACCCCATCTTTGTCTGACCAGCGTCAGGTGCACACATGCACACAGGGACAGGCACACATGGCAAGTCTGACCCATCACCAATTTCTATGCCAGCTGTCACCAGCCACAGATTGCACTCGCAGGCAGAGGAGGAGCTGGGCAGCTAGGCAGGCACTGTGTTTAGACCTCCAGGATGCAGAGCTCAGCTGAACTGGCAAGCTCTGGAAGGCATCATGCCAGAAGGAAAATGCAAGACAAGATGTGGTCGATGTCGTCCTTCAGCTGGTTCTGCATATGTGCATTGTTTACATTGCAGCTCTCAAAGTCTGTTACATTTGTCTGAAAATCACCTAACTTGTACAGAGTTTAGAAGACGTAATAATTTTGAAAATAAGAAATAGTTATCGTGCTGACCGTAAGAGTTTTGAAAGAACCTATCAAAGCCTGTAATGTAAACTGGTATTCAGGAGGTGTTTTTTGTGATTATTGCAATCTATTAGAGAGATGCTCATCAGCTCTCCAATCCTTACCTGACAAAATGTGTCACCCCTACACAAGCTCTTTGGATTCATCCTTTCAGTGCACTAATTCCACATGCAAAAGTAATCTTATTGCAAAATACCACTGGGGAAAAATTACTGTATGAATGCAGTGGATGATTTCAACACACAAGATACTATTTAGTTCAATTTCCTTTGAAAACGTGCCAAAGCAAGCAATCTAATTGGCAGAATAATCTCTAAAGTTACATTGATTTTCAAAAGAAAATTCAGTAAATCTGTACACAGAATTTTGTGGAAAACATTTTACTAGCTGACTGCCATTTTGCTTTACGCACATAACTGCACACAGCCCATCTGAAATTAATTAAATAAGATGTTACTGCTTTTCTTCTTAAAGAACTTATTACTATCAGATTACTCATTGTCTAACATCAGAGACAAGGGATATGAGGTCTGAAAATTAAAGGCTGCAACTGCACCTCCATCACAGCCCTTAAGGCCTGCCTGAACTACAGCAGTTTCTTACACTAAACTCTGTGCTAGTCTGGTTGCAAATTTCCACAATGCTGTGTGCTAATGCCTTCCCCTTGAAATGCCCTTCCTATGCCATTCCTTGCACATCTTAACCACAGGGCTCCTCAGAGGATCTTCAGCGGACAGCTTTATGGCTCTCTTCTAAGTGACTACACCAAAGGAATTCTCCATCAGCCAGAATTTAGTTGGTGAAAAGAAGCCAAATATGAGGTTAGGATCTCATCCAGTTTATTTACTTAGTCATGATGTAATCGAGCTTCCCTTTTTGCCAGTATGGTGACTCCTTCCCACTTTCTTAGCCTGCCTTCCTTAACCCCCAGAGGAAGTTCATCCCATCCCAAACCAGATGGGTCTGCCTCAGAGTTTCATTTCAAAGCAAAAACACGTTATGGATTCTTGACTGCAACTGTTAGGGGCAGAACTTAGCACACAGCACACGTTAAATCCCTGTGGTTATGTCACTGAATACTCTTGGACACGCTACATCCTGGAGAAAGCTAACAAAGCAAAGAGCAAGAGATACACATGCTTACACTAAGAATCAACCAGCGCTGTGTCTTAGGTCCCTGGCTGCACATGTGCACCTTTCAGTTTGCAGCCCAGCCGCAGTAGGCAGATGAGCACCCACAGAACATGCTAGGTGGCAGGTGGGGCCTGAGGAAACCCACCCTGCCAGAGCACAGCCGTGCTCCTGAACCTGCTCCTTTGACATGACTGCAGCGTTAGGATGACAGCAGTCAATGCAGCTCTGCCCTCACCTTGAAATTCAGTCTTGTGATACATCAGCAATCCACTTCCCTGGATGAGTGAAATATTGTCATAACAATTACTGTTTATATGTCTCTTCAAAAAAATATTTCAATTAAATTTATAATGATCAGTAAACACGTAGTACTCATTTTATGTCTGGGAAAACTAAGGTACAGAGAGCCAGAATGGTTTAATAACCTATGAAATGAATGCAGGTTTCTTGATTCCCATTCCTCTGTCACTGGACAACTTAAGCATCATCAAAAGCAGCCAAAATCACCTGGCTATCTTACATTATATTTGTTTCCAGTCATGTCTGAAAAGCTCTAGAAGCTATTTACTCTCAGAATTGTGTTGCATTTTCTTTATTAGTACTGTACCACATCAAGAAAAACCTACTGAAAAATTCACATTTGGTCATAAAAAATTTATCTAACCTATTCTAAAGATGATTGCTCTGATATGTACATATTTTGCAAGAGGATCAGCTAAAGATATTAAAAAGGAATTCTGAAATGCTATTTTACAGTAAGGCTTCAGAGATAAAGCAGCATATAAAGCTACATTTTAAAATGTATGTGATAGTCTCAATATTTAAAGGGCTGGATACACAGAGGCATCAAAAGTGGCTCAGGAGCCTGAAAGGATACAAAAGGATGCTTACAAGAAAACAAAAACATAAGCACACAGCAGTGCCATAAAACTGACACAGTATATTTAAGGTAGGTAACTAAATAATTAAAAATTGTCCAAGTTAAAAACTGACAGAGTCCTAAAGTAGCTTTCTCAAGGCTTAAGGCATCTACTATGATGCACAATTATTCCTGATGTATTTCTTAATTCTGTACAGAGCAGAACCTTGCTAATCTAATTGTAATTTTTTTGATCTGCGCTGTCTATAATCCATACAAGACAACTCAGGAGAAAAGGCTACTCTGCTTTGTGATAATAGTGATAATAATTGCATATTGTTTTTCCTAATGTTATTATACCAATAAAACAAAAACTACACGCAAAATGAAATAAGCAATAGTGAATCCCTGACAGAGCTCCTTTGCTACTGCAATATTTTGTCCAATTGCTAATTTGCCACAACGGAGATTTGCAATAGAGTTCATTTTCAGTCATGAAATTAGTACAGTTCTGATATATTCAGCAGCAGGCCTTGTACCTACTGTTCGATAAAATATGACAAAACTAGCTAAAGATGTATGTTCAAAGCCCTATATACTACACTAAGTATGTAAATCAATAATAGTCAGGCTGTACACCTACATCTAATGTACTTACCGAGGCTGCGATAACTGAAAATTTATATTAAAAAAATATGTTATATTTAAATTTTTGGACAAATTTAGTCAGGAAGAACACATTACTGGATATTTATGTAAAATACAGACTCCCAGGAATTACATTTTCTCTCTAGTTCAGATTTATGTCAATGATAAACTCTCTTTACTCTGTTCAGTGCCAGACTATAACTAAGGGTGAATTTCATACAATTTCTGAGCCAAACCTCGGTGCTCTAGTTAAAAAAAGTTAGCTTTACCTATCTAATTTCATTACCTACCTTCATCAGAGAAGAACTGTCATATTTTGATGCAAATTCCAGCAATTTATATGTTTCAAGCTGGCAGGCAATATCTTCCTAGAAAAAACTGCCACCCTTCCACAATCCCCTGTGAAACGGCAAACCAGGTTAGAAAGATAGAGGAGATTGGATTACCTGTCTGCGCCAGATCATTGTTTCTAGGAGATAATCCATAAATGATTAATCCTTCTAATGTTATTGAGCAATGTAAGGAGGGCTGCCTGTGACCTATTTCAACCTCTTGCACTGTTGTTGTGGGAACAGCTTTACTGTATAAATCAAATTGAGTATTTTCATTCTCTTGGTTGTATTGAATTGTAAGTGTAATTTAACGTCTTTTCTTTGTTCAATGTTTTTTTTAGCATCTCTTGGAAGGACCATAACTGTTAGCAATACTCATGCCCAAAATGGCCACAAACACATAGATGACTAAATGTTTTTTTGTGTCATTTTCCTCATACTTCATTAAATTACATTGTTTCAGTAATTCAGTGTTGTTTTTAATGCTTTCTGCTTCATATTTGCTAGAACATTTTGCCAGTTGTATAAGGAGGAAAAGAAAAAGGAAAGAAAAGAGAAAGTCATCACTACAAATATTACGTGACAAAATGAGACCAAAGTAATTTATAGTTAAATTCAGATTTCAGTATTGCAACATCTGAGAAACTCAGACACTCTACAAAGTAGTTATGTATTATCTCCATTTTATGTACAGCACAGAAATAGGAAAAAATCCCATACCTACAGCTGGGTAAGTCAGCACTGCCAGAACTATTTTCCTGTACCTTGTCACTTCAGTGTGATGACCCTCCAAAACCAGGAGTCACTTTACACACCATTCTATCCCACAGATTTTAATTGTTTAGATTACCACTGCTCTGCATCCCTCCAGAATGTATTTGCAAATGTAGCCACACACTCAAAAAAACCCCCACCCAACCCTGTCAATAAAACTCAGACCAGAAACCGTCATCTTCGCCATGAAGAATTGTAGAAACACATGACTGGCTTATTTTGTAATTCTGACTTAAACAATTAACTTGGCAGAAGTGAAGGGGTACTGCTCTCCTGAAAAAGGTGGGAGAGAAATGACACAATAGCAAAATGGAATCATTACCTTAACTAAAAGGCTCTGCAGAGGTAAGAACAAGTATGTAATCATCCCTGACAAATACTGTATCATCTGATCCTAAAAAACAACAGTGAAGGAGACCACATAACATCCCTCAGTAACTTGTTATATTGCTTAACAATTCCTACTGATCAGGATTATTAGGATCCAGCCTAATTCTTTTTGCTGCACATTAACCTGATTTCATTTAGGCCTTTGCCAGTAAGTGTAGAGAACCAATTTCTATAACAACCTTTTACACATCAAATGTGTAAACTGCCATGTTACTTTTTAAATTTTCTTTCTTTTGTCCCAGCAACCTAATAATTTTTCTCTTGCAAGACATGTACTTTTAAGTCTTTTGCCATTCTTCTAGCTTTTTCCAGAGTCTCTTCAGTTTATCTACAATTCCTATTTAGTGTATCACTCAAGCAGGGCATAATAAATTGACAAATTTATCATGGAATTAATTACTAAAAATTCAAGGAAAAGATATTAATTGTACATCTAGTGGTACTTTATCCTGATGACAATCAGCAAGTGTTTTACCAATTATAATTTTCTAGTCAGAAGAAGGAAAAAAGGAAACTGACTTGGTGACCAACTGCAGATACTGCAGAATATCCAGATTTTTAAGATTCTCAGGTAAAAAGGAAAAAATTTGCTTCCCTATACCACTGTCATGTGTAACAATTTAGAAAACTTTCCTCTAAAAGTAGAAAAAGATTTTTCACAGCTAAAAATAAATATCTGTCACCACGAATGTGCAATAAGGTACCCGTGGATGCAGCATTAGCATAGAAAGAGCATACTGCAAGCTGGAAGACCTATGAAAGGGTTATGATTCACTCGACACTCCTAAGAGCAGAATAATTGCTAAGAAAGGTAACTTTCTTTTATGTACATAAATATGGTACAAACTGAGACAAAATGAGTTGAGTAGATGCAAGGCCATTTCTGTGCTAATCCTCAAAAGGTGAGATTTTTACAAAGAGATGGCTCATAATCTCTAACTGTAGCAATCTTCAGTTGTCCTTTATCAGCTTGGAGAATCACCACAGGAAGAACTATTTGTACAGTGAGGTACAGTAAGGAGACTGGATATAAGGACCTGTCAGCCTCACCAATAGCAAAGATCAAATGTGCATTCACAGTAGAGCAAAGAATACAACTAAAGTAAACACTGTAATAAATAATAAGCAAATAAAAATGCTCGAGTAATGCCTCCTGTGAAATTAAATGATTTTTCAAACAAGCAACTCTTGCAACATTCTAGCATTCCCTCCCCCTGTTGTTTTAACTGCTTTAAAATTAGAGAAATTTGTGTTTCTCCTAAAAAAAGAGAGGGTGAAGATTTTCAGGCTTGCTCAGAGAATTAAAATGAAATATAAAAGTTCATTAAGTTATTGATAAACAAGCTACCATAAGGACTATTTTCTCTAGATAGGACTAAGCCCAAATAATCTCCAGAATTACAGCTATTATCTCTTAATTTTAAGGTATAGATAACAATGCAATTATTAATCAATAGCCCAAGCCTGCTATTACAATACAAGGAAAAATATCTGTAAGCAAACCAATAAAAAGTGTGTCATTTCTAAAGTATCTCACAAAATCAGAAAGTTCTGACAATTGTTTCAAGTAGAAAACAGTAAAGATAGAATATGAGCTCTATGAGTCACTCAGGTTTGCTGGACTCCACTGGATCCTAATTCAACTTGTAGTAATAACAGAAAATGCACTGACTGGGAATGCTTACTGTGTGTCTCCATCATCTTAACAGCAGCAATATATTTTTTCCTGATGATATTCATCTAACAAGGGAAAAATAACGGGACTGCAGACTCAAGAAGATTTTTTCAGTATGAAGTCTGAAAGGAGTGACTGCAGTCCAAATAAGCTTTGGGAATACCTAAGTAATCTGCTGTGTGAAAAACAGGAGCCAGAAAAATAGTTTGGGTAACATAACTGCAAACAGTAGAGCAGATATCAATGGAGAGAACTAGCCGTGATGTCACAAGCAACCAAAGACATAAAAGAGGGTCTTTATTATTTCACCTACCTTTATTAATATGTCAAGTATATAATAGTAGTTAGGGTAATAAATCATCATATCCTGTCCTATAAAACCTCAACTGAATAACTGAAATATAGAACATAATGTTTTCTTCACTTGTTGAAACACAAATTGAATCTGTCCCACTCACAGAGAGAACATCAAAAAGGCATTATGTACATCATCCCATTTCTGCCTGGTTTGGTGTGAGAATCAGGAACAGAGAGCAATGGATGAACATTTCCACAGCAATAACTGCTGCACAGCTTCAAGGGAGAACAAAGAGATTTGCAATATACAATAATCACAGAACAAGCCTGAATGGATACAACTAACATTTCAGTTTACACTGAGGTCAGAGCTTGATTTTAAGTATACTCTACTTTGGTGTACTTCAAGGTTGAGGAAGCAGATGGCAGGACATATGACTAATTTCTGATCTAAAATACTTTATTCCAAGGCAACGAGTGACGAAGGGCAGGGAGAACAAATTCATTAGAATGTGGAACTGGAATTTGCAGATGAAGGTGAAAAACCATCCATAACCAGAAACCACCATTTCTCTTTCTTTATTGATGCTCCTTATGTTTTACTTTTAATTCAAGATGAAGCCAAGGAGTTTTCACACCCAAAAAGATCTCACACAGCAGAAGGCTATCCTTTGCCAATAAGTTTTTACTTTGAAAGATACCTTTGCTTTACAGTGATCTCGCAGAAAGAAGCAGTTTGGTGCAGATGTTTAAGATGCCATTTAAAACCAGTTCTTTAAAAAGTTTTTGTCATTTTCTTTGTTTCATTTGAGCCCTTAGAATGTTGATTGCCTCTTTATAAAAGATTGTTTTCAAACTTAAACTTCCTCATACTATCTTTTTCCTAGTACAGAGTGTTACTGAATAATAACTAAGACATTTTACATCAAAGTATTTTTGACATCTTAGGTGTCATTGTTTGCCCTTGATGGAAACGGTTTTATGCACTTTACTAACTGAACCAGTGAAAACCCAAACTTTATGGATAAGGTTGGGTGCTCCTGTGGTAAAAATGTTAGAAAAGGATGGAAGATTTATGGAGCTCTAAGACATTCTGTATGTTTTGCTTGGGTTTTTTTTTTTTTTTTACTGAAGTTTAGGTCTTGGGATTTAGGAGTGTGTTACTGGGATGAAGTACACAGGAGTTCTGTGTCCACACTAAATTTTTTCCTAAGAAATGTCTTTTTACTTTATAGCTGAATATTTGACATCAAAACAGGTAAATTAATGTTCTCTCAAAAGAAACTTCATTTTTAGAGTTTTTAAAAAATATATTATACTGGAACTTGTTATTTCCACTGCTTGTCAGAAAGACTTTTTAAGGAACCACACAACTGCTGGATTCTTGCTTATAGCTTGTGCATTAAATATCTGCCACTGTGGGAGAGGATTATACTGTAAAGCTGTATTAAAATCAGATGTCCACCTGCAATGGAGAAGAACCTGACCTGTGGTAACACAGAGCTCAGTAGGAACTGTTTACGTTCTCAGAAGGGTCAGAACCTCCCCATAAACATGGTTTTGTTTACAAATGAAAAAAAATTTTCCCTGTCAGATTGCACAAAATGCTACAAAGGCAGTGATCTTATCTTGGAAGTCATTCATGCCTTGGTGCTAATAAGTATTCTATACTTTCTTGTTCCTAAAATCCACTAATGATTAAAAAAATCATAGGAACAAGACTCAGTGCACTGCACATTACCTTGTTCTTCTTCCAGCAAAATTGTACATGTACTACACAGAACAGCCGGAATGTTTACTATGCCTGAGAAAATTACTTAATTCTAAAATTCTTTAAAAATACTGAAAATTCCATATCCCAGTGTGGATATTCAGATACCAGATGATGACGAACACGTAAACAAACTGTGCCACCCCCAAAGTCCTGGATGGTCCTTCCTCCGGCCTCTGGCCCGTCTCATCGCACTTCAGAGCGCGGCCTGCAGTGAACTCAGAAGCCATTGCCCATGTCAGTAAATAAATCGTAACTATAAAAATAATGGCTGGTTACAGTGTAAACAATAAAGAGATCTTTAGCTTAATCGGCACCGTTGAAACAAACCAGCTATTTCTCTTCTTGACATGTCCAGCTGTGGACAGACAACTCGAGGCCAGCTGAGCACCTCACAGGCCGAGCTCGAGGCACCAAGTGCGGGGAAGGAGCTGGGGAGCCTGGCTGATAACGCCATCGCTCCCACCCCGGGGGCTTCCAGCCCCTTCCTCACCGCACTGTGAGCCGAACCCGGGCCGAGACGGGGGTAGGCGGCGGGGGGAGCACAGCTCCGCGCTCGGCGGTGCACGGCACCGGGCAGCGCCCTGGGCACCGGGCAGCACGGCGGGGGGGCGGCGGCCGCGGCTCGGCTCTGCCAGCCCCGGTGCCTGTGCCTCCACCTGCTGCCCGCCGACCGCTCCGCCCGTGCCCGGCAGCACCGGGGGATGCGCCGCAGCCCTCCGCGGGAGCACCATGAAGCCGCGTCTCCGCCCGGCTGCTGCCCTGCGCCTCACCGGCCTGTGCCTCAAGGCCACTGTCCCCGCCGTGGCGGCGGTGTGCAGACCGCAGCCCTCACCCCCAGGCCGTGCGTGTCGGCTGGGCCCGGGGGCTGCCTCAGACATGGCTGGTGCCCAATCCCCACAGCAAGCGAGCTGCGAGGCTGGGGAGAAGGGAGCCCGCGGGCCCGGGATTGGGGGACCGCCGGGAAGGCCCTCGCTGCTCCGGGCTGCGGTGGCCGGCGGCTGCCGCGGCGTGGCCGCAGGGGAGGCCTCACCGCCGGGCGGAACGGCAGGCGCGGGGCTTGGCGTTCCGGCCGGCGGCGGGGACGGGCGCGCCGGTAACACCGCGCGGCTGCTTCTTGCCCTCCCCCGCGAGTGGCTGCCGGGAGCCAAGATGGAGTCGGTGAGCAGAGCGGGGCAGGAGATCAGCCTGGCGGCCCTGAAGCAGCACGACCCGTACATCACCAGCATCGCCGACGTGACCGGCCAGGTAGCGCTGTACAGCTTCAGCCCGAAGGCCAACGAGTGGGTAAGTGCGGGGGAGCGGCCCGGGCTGTCCCCGCGGCCGGCCCGTGAGGCGGCGGCGCAGCCCCGGGCAGGGCGTTCGCGGCCGCCGGCCGTGCGGGGCCGGGGCTCCGGTCGCCCGTGCCATGGCCGCAGCTGCGCAGGGGTCGCGGCGGGGGCTGCAGCCGCCCCGGGGAGCTGCCTGCCTTCCCCCGCCGCCGTGCGGGCCCCGGAGGGGCCCCGGCTCGGAAGGGGGAGGGCAACCGTGCCCGTCCCCGGGGGCCGCTCGCCCACTCGCGGCAGCCGCCACCGGAGCGGCTGTGGGGCTGGGGGTTTCTTTTGCTCCTGGTGGCCGTTGCTGAACTGACTTTTTTTTTTTAATTGTAACTTGTTGTTGCTCATGCGTGTTGACCAGAGCCCTGATTCAGGAAGAGTGGGGGTTTGAGGGGTGTGGGCATTTGCATTCGTCACTGCACTGAAAAGTATTTTCTTTCACTGCCACTTTGATCACAAAACTACAAAAATGGAAGCGTGTGGAAATGCTCACAGCTTTCTCTGTGTGTGGGTCACAAGCGCAGGGTAAAGGCAGCTTTGAAAACAAGTATGGAACAGAGCCGTGGGCCATAGTTACATTGTTTTGTTGTTGGCTGTGCTGGCATTGCTGTCCTTTGAGTAATGCTGTGGAAGACAACCTGTCTGATATTTGCAGGCTAATGGGCTGTAGTCCATAAGTAAAATACGGGGTTATGAGAAAGCTGTTCGACTTTGACCTCTCAGGCTTGGCATAGGAAGGTTGAGGAATACAGTGTAGCCCATCATCAGATGGCTAGCATAAGCAAAATCTTCTGGAAATGGGTTTAATTTCCTAATCTTATGAAGAAAAATAAGGTACTTTCTGAAAATAATAGATTATAATTACAGTCCTGTGACGTCAAACCTCATGAAAAGATAAGGAGATTGTAAATCTCTGTAATTAAAATGCTATACAAAAGCTATGTGATTGTGTGAACAAGCACATCCCTTAAATGCAATTGCTCTCTCTTGTAGGAGAAAACCGACATTGAAGGGACCTTATTTGTGTACAAAAGGTAAGGGTCTTTTTTGCAAGGGGTGTTTACTTCCCTTCCTTAAGAAAACAAACCTTAGGTGGCTCCATGTGTTAGCCTTCATACTGTATTTACTGAATCCAGTAAACTCAGAATTAGCTATTTGACCAGCTGTTAATGTCAGTATACTAATTCAAAAAGAATAAACTGCACATAGGTGAATAACTCTGTCAAAAGCACTTAAAAAGTACTGCTGAAAAATCACAAAACTTTATGAATGCTGCGTATGTATCCACACAAAAACCCAGCCTGTTGAGCTCATTTTGTTAATCCAATAGCTTTTGTTAATGTATTGAGTGTGTTAAATGCTGAGTCTTTCTTTGTCAAATAAAATCCATAAAGCTGATCATGAAAACAATAAAGACAACAAACTGATCCATCCTAACTTACCATCAGGAAATGGCAGACACTAAAAGCAAGCTGGAGATCTGCTAGTGTATAGGTTTGGGGCAACTTGATCTCGTAAAAACCAGGAAAGAAATTTCCAGTTATATGGGATGAGGAAAGGCAGTGGCAGGGGAACTGGCATGTAAAACCAATCATGGATATAGGTTTTAAATTACAGGCAAATCAAAGACCTGACAATGAAATAACACTGTGTTGAATGTAAGAAATATAAATAGTGCAGACTTAACCCGTCCTGAAACACACTCTCCTGGACTAGGTTATTACAATATTTTATCCTGGCACTGTGAAGGGATACTAGTAACCAAACAGTTCCTGTCCACTTTACTTTATCTCTAAGCCTGGAAATATTTAATGTAAAAAAAGCCAACCAAACTAAAACCAAAAATACTAAGGAAAAAAATTCCCTGTGACTAGCAGATTATTTCAGAATAGTTCTGTCAGGTGCATTAAAAGACTTAACTCGTGATGGTAAGGACTGTTTGCTCCATGCTTAGAAGCTCTTGACAGATTTTCTTGTTGCTCATTCAGTAAAGGTGGCCACATTGTTATGGAAATGTTAACATTTGCTAGCTAATTTTATCTGATTGTTACCGTAGAGTTGATTATGGCTGCTTAGAAGCACAGTTGAGTATGCTGACATGACATTCATGCAGCAAGAGAGAACAGATGTAAAATTACCCTGAATTTCCAGTGCTTGCTTGCTTGCCTGATGTTTTCTTTTTCTACCTGGTATCTAGCAAAAATCTAGATGATAATAAAGTTGTTTCACTAAGCAATACAATTCTGAATAATGTACTATCTGCTTTGAGGACACTGGGTCAAGTCTTTATTTTAAGAGTCTCTTTAGGGAAAAATTACTGTTTATGGTTTCCCTCTAAGTGTATTTCATGTTATTTAAACTAACAGCATTTTTCATTGTCATACCTATTTACAGTAAGGTAAATGTTGATCTGTAAGTGGTTGTTTTTTTCTCCTCTCTTCTAAGAAGAGATTCTACAGTACCTCAAAACGATCTTATGTGAAATATTGAATACACTTGCATTTTAATCCTGGACCTGGCCTAGGTTTTTTTTTTAATAGATATTTTTTTGAGGCATATCCTTGATTCAGCAGTTTAGTAAGTGTGTTTTTAAATTTAAATTAGTCAGCATGCCAAGAAATGATGTGGAAGAACAGCTATTAGAGCTTCAGGAGTGCTAAAGCTTCAACTAATAAGTAGCGGATATCTGAAGATAAACTCATAACACTATTTCAGAAAGTTATATATGTTGATCAAGGTGTTAATCCTTGGTTTTGTTTTAATTGAAACAATAGGTCAGCGTCTCCTTATCATGGTTTTACGATAGTGAATCGACTGAACATGCACAACCTGGTCGAACCAGTAAATAAAGATTTGGAGTTTCAGCTCCATGAACCTTTTCTTCTCTACAGAAATGCTAGCTGTGAGTATAGTTTTCTTTAATCCGTATAAACTTCATGTTCTGGTTTTTAACCTAGACCATTTCTGGTTGCTGTGATGTCTGTTTCAAGTAGAATGTAATAGAGCAGATTCCAATGAAATGTCTGATGATGTTTTCTGTCTACAGTGCTAGACTTGCCTAAATAGATGTGCTATTATATTATGATGACCGCTTGCTTTCAATAAAAAGAGGATATACTAACATTTCAATATTACTATTATTACTTTTTAATTAATCTGATAAGATTAATCTAAACTTATACACAGTGCTATAGCATCAATAAAAAACTGTGAAAGAATAATGAAGATTGATAGATTTTAAAAGTATTTAACACCAAAAACAGTTTCTAAGGGCTTCCCCTTCTTTCAAGTGAAAAATTTAATATTAAGCAGTAGCTCTTTGAAGAAGTTGAAAAAATTACTCAACTCTAGGTTGAATGTTTCTTTCTCTACTGTAGATTTTGGGCTCAGGAGATAGGTGTCTGTACTGAATTTCTACTACTACTGGAGTGTAGGCTCCAGCAAGTTTGGGTGTTGGGATAGCCATTTTACAGATGAGCAGTAAAATAATAGTATCTTCTTGCTGCTTTTTGAATTCTAGTAGTGTTTGGGGTCATTGGTTGAGCTTCAGAGTCCTGGTGTACTGTATTCCAATTAGGTTCATGCTAAAAAGTCCTGTTACTCCAAAGAGCTCAAAGTATAAGTTATGCAGCCCTTAAAGAGAGCAAGAGGGAGTATATGTGTATATGAAAATCACCTGTACGTTAAGTAGATAAAAAATAAAAGGCACCCCACAGAGCAGAGAGTCCTGCTGATACAAAGGTATCATTTCACGTCCTCTTTACTGGGCAGGGGTCTTGAAACAAGTTTGCTGCATGCTGTCTAGTGACAGGTTCCCGTTACTGAATTACTCAGAGAACCTGGATGTTGTCTGGATACAGTACTTCCTCAACACCATGTTGTCTTTCTGTCAGAATGTCCCAGTTACTGATAGCAACACTGCTTTGACTATGCTTCAGTGTACTTAAAAGAACAGTCAAATGTTAATCCCTTCCTGTTTCCCCTTTGGAAAGCCTCTAGAATCTGTGGGGAGTAGAATAGATTCCATCATGGTGACAAAGAGCAGCTTAAAGTAGGTGGTCTTCTTTGTTTAACAGTCTTAGCAATCATCCTTCTGTAAGTATCATTGAGAGGAAAAAGTCAAAACTTGCCAGGAAGTTGAGAAGTCTAGGAGATTAGGGAAGTAAACGACTGGCAAGAAATTGGGAGGGGAGGAATATTGCATTGAGTTGGATGTTTAATGATGTTGCTTGGTTTGGAAGGAAGAGGAGCTGTAGGTGGTGGTGCTAGGGGAAGGATGGCCGATGAGGTGGCATTAGAGGAAAGAATTGTGGTTGTGAGATAGGCAGCATAAGGGAAACAGAAAGTTCATTCATTTCTTTTCTGGAACTTCTGATGGTATCAGGAAGCAGGAGCTGCAGTGGAATTACTATGGTATATGCTAGTGGGAGTGACTATAGGATCACTTAAAGGAAACAATCACAAAATCATAAATTGTTTAGGTTAGAAAAGGCCTTTAAAATCACAGAGTCCAACTATTAACCAAACATTGCCAAGTCTACCACTAAACCATGTACATGTCTTTTAAATACCTCCAGGGACAGTGACTCAATCACTTTCCAGGGCAGCCTGTTCCAATGCTTGATAAACCTTTTGGTGAAGAAATTTTTCCTAAAACCCAATGTAAACCTCTTCTGGCACAACTTCAGGCAGTTAATTCTTGTCCTGTCACTTCTTACTTGGGGAAAGAGACCTACTGCCACCTTGCTACAACCTCCCTTCAGGTAGTTGTAATCGGACGAGGTGGCTGTGTGTGAGTTTATTAGAAGCTCCTAAAGCTAATTACCTGCCTTTCATTGATAAAAGCTTTCCTTTTCCTATGGGACACTATTATGTAAGATCTGTGGGAGGCTCATGTGAGATAGGATGGAGATGACAGAAAAGTGTGAGGAAGGAAGAAATTCGTTCAAAGGTGAGCAAGCAAAATATAAACTGAATATAGGAAATAATTGCATTCTAAAGTAATCAAGCGTTTGGGGCTTTTTCCTGTTATTATCCCTGTTGTCATTTTAAAAGACTTTGGTCGGAAACTGTCCTTTATTTCCTCACTCTGTCCTGTCCCCTCGAAGAGGGTGGTAGCATGTCCAGGAACAGTCTATACTGATTGCAAACTAAAAATGTTCAGTGTAGTTAATATGTCATTAGTTATTTCCCCAAGTGCCATAAATAAGTAGTAGATCAGTTTTTGTGTGCTCTAGCCACTAGTGTTCCCTTTGTTCAAATACAAGCTTAAAAGCTTAGAAAACAGTCTCTAAGCTTTGTATTCCTTACAGTTTCAGCACCACTAGCTCCCTTATAATTTTGCATTTAGTTGTGGTTTGGATTTTCTTCTTTATGCAGTTTCCCAAATTTTCTGACCTCTGTCCCCTGAATTAGTTAGAAAAAAACAAATTATGTGATTGAAATGTTCAGTGTTAAAGCTGCTTGCCTCTATCTGCATAGTATTTGTGAAACTAAAAAACAAAAAAACCACGCACACAAAAAAAAAATCCTTCAGGATTGGTTTGAGTTTGCAGACAAATTTCAACATGTACATATTTTATTTGTATGGGTAGATTAGGGGATTCTTGTCCAAGTTCTTTTCATGCAGAAAGGTGTCCACCTCTGCTCAGCTGCCTGCTGGCATGAAAAACCTTTGCATTTTGGGGACTAAGTCAAATCAGAGTTTTAAGCCAGTGATTAATGTAATGTGTACTTTGAAGGGCGTAATGTAATGTGAAGTTCTTCTCATATTCTTTAATGACTGAAAGAGGGTGGACTGCTAGGTTATGCAAGAAAAACTACCTCTCCTACCTCTTAAACAGAGTGTAGCAACAGCCCTGTTTCTTGTAGTGTATTTTTGTGTCCTGCTTGAGGAAATCTGTGATTGTTAGAAACGCTTTAAGAGTAAGTTGTCCTGCAAAGATTGCCGAATGATTGAACTGATGATTCTGTTTCCTTAGTTTACAGGTGGGGAATGGTTTAAAGTACCTGATAAAACCCTAAAATCATATTTATTAATAGTACTGTTTGGCAGAGACAAATGTGTTTTATGCCTGTGTATTTATGTTGTAAAAGGATCAATGACAAATCATGGTTTACACCTCCCCAGGGCATGATAAAATAGCAGAAAATGAACAAAGCAAAATTATGCCACCACATACTCCAGGAAGGTTCCATGTCAACAGTTTTTATAATTGAATATGATACTACTGTTTTATAAACTTCACATTTTCACTTTGTTCTGGGATTCTGTCTTAAGGTAATAAGTCTCTTATGTATACCAGATCCGAGCTGTGGCATTTCTGTCTTAAATGGCATGAGAGCTGTACCGAGTATAGGAAGTGACATACTCCATTCTGCGCAGAGAACACAGGTTATGTGAAGAACTTTGCAAGCAGTATATAAATATTATTCTTGCTTGGCTGGAGGTTTTAAGAGTGATTTCCCTGTCATGCGAGATCATATTATTTTTGGTGGGTTCTACCATTCTTTTATAATTTGATTTGTTGAAATATTTCTTTTTAATATACAAAAGAATTTTTAGTTTGCTGCATATCAGAACTTAATTTCTGTTAAGCTGTAGACACGAGATCCTTTATCCAATTGCACAAAGGCTTTTTCATACTCTTAGAAAAAGACTAGGTAATTGCTATTTTATTCCCATGGGAAAGGAGGCCTGACTTATCTTTCATAGTTGTTGAAGGTGGGGGAGTTTCCCCCCTGTTTTTACAGGGTGGGATGTGAAGGAGTCTTTGGTGGGTGTTTTGGAAGAATAGATCAAGTGATACAGTATCTTTCTTATGTCTACCTTTTGTTTTGCTCACTGAGTGAAATGGAAGATGTTTGGGTCAATTCGTTACTCATGCTTCTACATGTCTTACCTCTAACTAGAATACTCTTTGTTTGTTTTAGGGGGTTTGGGGTTTTCTTTGTTTCCAGAAAATAACACCTTTAATATTTTAGGTGTTAATGGGGAAGTCTTTCCCAACTTCAGAAATTCTTTTTCTCAAAATCATTCTGGCTATGTAATACAGTTCAGGCCCCAAAAGAATACTTAGCCTTTCTCAAAATTTTGGTTTTATGTCTACTTTAAAAGCTGTATATGATGCTCCCTGAAAACTTACACTATTTATTCATGAGGCATCATCAGATCAAAAGCAAAAAATGATAGGGTGTGTGACTAAAGCTGTGAGACATTATACCAGTTACAGTGGTAAACAGGAAAAGGTATTCTACTTTTCATTGTGAGAGAGAAATAAAAAAGCAAGTATCTCCCAAAGTGAACAGATCAAGAAATTACCAAAATAAAAAGAAACTGTTTGCCTTAATGTAACATTTTTAATTTTGAATTCCTCTTAAAAAGTAGAATTTTTGAAATTAAACCTCAGATTTCATGTGCTATTTATTATTTTTTAATCTGCAATCTGTGTTGCTGGATACTTTTGATCCTTGTCTAACTTCCCCTCTAGATGAATGCACATTCTTTAGAGTACTCAGAGTATTTGTTCAATAAGCACTGAATCCCATTGACTTTTTTTAAAATTAAACTAAGCTTGTTTCCTCTTATCTATATTTTGTGAAAAGTACATTAAACTCTGTTTAAAAAAATGCATACAGTTCTGCCAGTAACATTGAAAGAAAGTACTAAACTTTCAGGTTGGACTATTATTAATCTGTAATGTGAGAATTTCAAGCTAATAGTTGATAGTTTGCTTAATAATAGAGGATAGTAAGTCAAAGTTTTAAGCAATGGCCAACTTACCTTTTAAAGTCTGCAAGAAGTATTCTTCTAAGTCTTTCTCATTTATAACTTTCCCTCTGTATCGGTGGTGTTGGTCTTGATTAAAAGGCTTTTTAATCCAGGCTAGTTCACTTGGGAGGTCAGGCAGATTGATTTCCATGGTGCTGAAAAGACAGATGCTAAGCATAAAACTTGGGTATTAAAATAGATGGTCCTTGTTTAGTGTGGGTTTTTTGTTTTGTTTCTTTCTTGCTTCTTATACCTGTCCAAGGGTTAGAGTTAGTAAAACAAAAATAACGGATTTTGGAGAGGTTTATACATTTAAGTGAAAGACTCAGTTACAAAGTGCTGTCTTCTGGGCTTGTTATATTATCATTAATCAAACCAACTTGTATTCAGAACAGCAAAAGCAAAATGAGCGGCATTATTTCGATTAAAATTCTTTGAAAGAGCTCCTGGCTGTTTTCAAAATAAGGCATCTTTACTGGTAAGGAAAGTCTCTCATTATCACCTTTGTTGCCTGCTGGCAATGCATTAAGTATAACATATCTCTGTGATTGCCAAAGCTGAATGACTCTCCAGCAAGCGCATTAACCCAGTGGTTTAGCCTGAGATAAGAAAGGAGCCTGTTCTTGATACCTTTATAGCAGAAGCAGCAATGCAAGCTAGGGGGAGGGGAGAAACCATTGAAAGCTGTTAAGAAGTTCTAAAAATATTCTGTGTGACCTGAAAGATGGCACTCTAACTGGAAGGGGTTTTCCGCTCTGGTTCAGTGTTGCAAAGAAGTAATCCTTCTCATTCCACACTGTATTTTGTCAGGTGGCAGTTTGTTAAGGTGTTCCTGATCTTGGATGCTGTTTGTCACCTGCTGAATTACTCCAGTGCAACTGCTTGTGGGATTGTGCTGTGAACTGTATTTGTGAAATGGCCTTAGATAGTCAAAACTATAAGAAAGGGAGGGACGTTTTTATTAATCTTAATGGTTTATAAATATATGTGGTAGGCTAATATCTAAATTGAGGAAAATATGAATAGTGAATGAGGAATCTCAGTGAAGAAGATATTAGAACATGCTGAGGAGAGGTGGTGATTCAGCTAACCTTGCTACTGGAAGAAGTAAGAGTTTTGAGAGGTATGTGCTTTTGCCTTAAACTCTATTTGAAGTGTAAAAAAAAATATATATATATATAAAAAAAATCCCATATGCAAATGATGCGTATATGTGCTTTTCTTTATGGGAGTGAGATCTGCTTAAGTTGATGTGCTTCAAAATAAGAGCCCTTTCTTTCCAGGGAGGGTTTGAAAGGTTACTGTCCTCCACTTCCAGTTGTAGCGACGTCTAAATCAGAACTGTAAAGTAAAACTTTCTTCTTTCCTCTGTCAGTTCTTCCAGCTAGTTAAGGTAACTTTTAAACTTTATCTTTTTGAATGAGATGAAGCTGTACCTGCACAAATAGCTGAACTGCCTAAGGCAAGAGCGATGGTGTCTGGATTCTCTGAAACTGTCAGTGCTGATGGGTCCCACATACACTTCTCCTGGCATAGCATTTTCAGGCTACAGGTTCATAAACGTTTTAACAGTTTTGCCTTTACTGTGATGCCCCCAGCTTCTTGCTTCTCCCCTCTCTCTTGTGCTAGATGGTATGTTAAGCTGATGCACAAACAGTATCAAGGAACTTCTCTGGATTAAAATCTGTCTGGTGGACTTAAGGGAAAGGATTGAATTGAGGTAGCATGAGTTAACAGCAAAGTTATAGGGGTGGTGACACTGCTTGTTTCTGCTCACTTAAAATGAAAACTGAAGTGAAACTACAGCTCTGGGATGCAACTTCATTTTATGTTGCTGAAGAGTCAGGCCTCTGTGTGGCACTTTGCTATCCCTACTTTTAATTCGGATCTGCTAAATGGGCAGCATTGGAACAGTAAGCTGACGGCCTCGTGAAGCAATGGGAGCACAACATGGAAGAGACCAAGACCTTTTTGGTGTCATCCAGCTGTTAGGCTTGAGCAGGAAGGCTTTCATAATGCTTTTATTATCTCAAAATCTCTTTGATTTCCCATAGCAATTTCAATCAAGTTTTAATGATTGATCCAGTCAAATTTGGACAGAAGTTGAATGTTACATGTTTTAGATAGGTATTTGTGGCCTAGTGTTTCTAATAAAAATGACATATGTCAGAGAAGAATGTAGATGAAGTGATGACTTGTTTTAATTTTCATAAAATCTGATTTCTCTGTGATATGGGTTACTTATTACTTTGTGTGTCAAAGTGTAGTGTGAATCCAGCTGAAAGATACTGCCGATAATTACAAACTGCTTCTACTCGATTGCTAAAGATGCTGCCCAACATTCAGTGTAGAAGAGCTGGATGGAAAAATAAGTCACTTAATTTAGTGGCTTCTGCTGCATGAAACTCTTAAAAGAGCTGTAATAGAAAGATATGCCATTATAAATATGACCAGCTATTGTTTATGCTGAGTGCAATAAAAAGGTCACAGATCTGAAAAGAACTGGTATGTACCAACTCTTTTAAATAAACAAATGTTCATAGCTAAAGTTACATGCGTGTAAGAAATATATTAAATATAGTAATGCAGTTGGGACACACACACATACGTCTGGAGCAAGGGAACTGAACTGATAGTACAAATGAGTCCCCTTTTGAAAAGACAAAAGTAAACATTCCAGCCTGTTGGACCATATCTAAGTTAATGCCTGAGTTCATGTGTTCATAATCTGCTTTACGTCTTTGTAATACTGTTAATGTTTTGTAGTGACTCCCTGTGATTGCTTGCCAGCAGTACAAAGTGGAAAAAAAAGCCTGATAAGTCTGTACACCAAACTGAGATTTGGATCTACTTCTGGTCTTGTGTAGGCCTGTTTCTGGCAGAATTGAGTGTGACTTTTATCATTTGTCCCATTAAGATATCATTATAGGTTCCTTATCTTCATTTCTTCAGCAAGTATGCTTTTGAAGAAGCTTTCTTCTCTTGGCAGTTTGTCTGATAATGAAGTCAGGGAAGGGAAAGAGCTTTTCTTCAGTGTTAAGATATGCTACATGACTAAAGAAGTACCTCAAACTGGAAACTTTTTTGGGTTTCTATGCAGTAGACAATCCACCTACATTAAACTGTAAATATTAATGAATATTTCATAAGCGTTGGATATATGTATGAAATGCTTCTTTGAAATTGGCATATGTCTTTTTGTAAGAAAAAGGTTCCTTAAATTACGCTGTATTGATTTCTTTGTTTCTTACTTGAAAAGCTTTGTTGTCTAACTTAAGCTGTAACTTCTAAAGAAACAAACACAGAAGTTAATTACTGTTTAATAAAATAAACTTGAAAAATAAAAAGCAAAGTAGAATTTAAGTTTACCTTAGGATATTGTTATAGAGGTGAGGTGTGGGCATGACTTTTTCAGGGTTTTGGTTCAACACAGTAACCCTAGGATAACTGGAAGGCTTAGGAAAAAAGTTTGGTAAGTAATTGCCGTCTTTGTCATTGCTTGAATAATTTTGAATGGGCTTTGGTTGAGATTTTTGAGTGTTTTGAGGAGGGGAAAAAAAAAAAAAGGCGGGGGCAAAGGATTTCACTTTGAAATTAAAAAAATTACATCTGGCTGTAAAGGTAGTTTAGTTTTGTTTTTTAAACATTCCTTTCCTCCACTTTAAATCATATCTTTGTAATCAGTGATGTCAACTTCATAAAAACTTTGGTATGAACAGTAGTCTAAAGATGACTTAAAACTGTATTTTCAGAAATTAAAATACTTTAATGGTAGTGTATGTAGAGAGTCCCGGTGCCTTTGATGTACTTCCACACTATGCATTGGTACACTTCGTAGGTGAATCAAGATTTGAAATAACCTGCTTTGTGGGTTGAATTAAATACAATTTTGGAAAGAATTCTGCAGATTTGTTGTGTTTGCACAGCTGTGGGGACAGTGAGGAAATAGATGACCGTGTGTGGGTAAGAATGGCCTCTGAAGTGGGATTGCTGATGAAGAAATAGTACATAGTACTACTGACAGTATTTCTGCCTCTGATGAAGTATCTTTCAACTCAGTGACCAGGTTCTAACCGCCAACTTTCAGTGGACTTGTACTTATTCTGAAAGCCAGAATGGGGCTTAGTGTCTTGCAGGGCTGAGACCCTTTTGCCCTCATTGCTTTGTCCTTGATACCTTCAAAGAGCAGGGTTCAAGATAAATCTAGTTTTAAGTTGCACCATAAATGTAACAGCATGATTGGAGCTTTAGTACTGCTTCCTTCCTTACAAAAAGAATTTGAGCAGGGAGGCTTCTGGAAAGCCTCTGAGTGAACTGTCATATTGTAATTCAAACTTGAATATTTTTGTTGAGCTTCAAAAATTGACAAATTTAAAAATGAGTGTTTAAAAAAAAGATCATGTTCTTTAGCCTAGTTTAAATGGTAAAGTCAGTAATTCACAACAGGAAGGTTGCAGCTGTAGTTAAAAGGCATGGGGTAGTTAAAGCTTTGTTTTCCTGCCACTTTTATTTACAAACAGTATCAACTTTTTGTAGTTCTTGCATTTAATGACTGAAGTTGTATTTGTGTTTGCACATATGCTATTTGTTTACTTTATAAATAGTAGTCAGTCACACAGAGTATTTGAGTGAAAATTGATGGTAATTCATATATTGCAGATCTAATGGACTGCTGCTTTTTACGTTTTTTCCTGTTGATTTGATTACTTTTTAAAAATTTTTTCTTATACTTTTTTTTCTTATTTTCAAGTGTCAATTTACAGTATCTGGTTTTACGACAAGAATGACTGTCATCGAATAGCAAAACTCATGGCTAAGTAAGTACTGTGTTCTTACTATTCTGCAATTCTTTTATGCAATACAGAAAAAAAATTGAACCTATTAAACATTTTGGGGGTTTTGTCACTTTCCTTAGATAGAAAAATATAGCATTCTTGGCTGGTACCAGTTTTTTTACTAATCAAAATGTTGGTTTTGGTTTTTAAAAAATGATAACATTAAATTTTTCAGTTAAAAAAATCAGTTGAAGTTAGTTGGCATTCTCCCAAGAAAGCAAGTATGAACACTGTTTATTATTTTGTATTTTATTTTGTATAGAGATGCTGGCTAATATCCTCTGATGCAGAAAGTGTGATCAAAAAAAACAATGGGGATTTTTTTTGGTTGGTTTTGTGGTTTGTTTGGTGGTGGGCTGGGTTTTTTTGTTTGGGTTTGTGGGTTTTTTTGGTTGTTTATTTGTTTGTTTTTTCTAAAGGCTTAGTTATATTCCGGTATAAAGCGAAGAGTTTGGGGAATAGTGGGAAAAGTAGGTGGAACAGGTTAGTGATGTTAAGAAAGTAAAACTCTGAAATAAGAAGAGCTGCTTGTTGCTAATTTCTGCATTGTTTGTTTACATTTTTCTTTCTTTTTTTAACCCCTTTGGAGATGAAGTTGGTTTATAAAGCTGCCTTGTCTCTTGGCATTATTTTATAGTCCAGGGGCTCCTAGAGATGTCATGCAGCAGCAGTATTTCTGACATAATCTGAATTTAAAGAAACCTTAAAAGACTGTCTTTGCAATAACATGGCAGTGTTAGTTTAAGCTGCTGATGCTGTAGCAATGCAGTTGGCATATCTGTGATGGTTGCACTGCCACAGCTGAGCGCTTCAGATTGGAGTACAGAAGTTTGAGTGAACAGAGGTCAAAGAAGGCTGGAACTGGTTGAGTTGGCAGTGTGGTGCAGTCTTTAAAACATGTTGTGATTGGAAGGTATTCTTGCACCTTTCTGTTCCTGCAGGTGAGGTGCCTTGCAGATTAAGCCAGGACTTTTTACTAATAGAAAAGGATGAGAATTAACTTAAAGCAAATCTTCAACATCCTTACAAAAGAGAAGAGCTTGAATTGTGTGACAGAGTAGTTACGCTAGCAAAAATGCAAAATTGCAAAATACAGATGACTGCACAGGATACTCATCCCTTGTTCTCTGCTTTGCTTTTCTTTGCTATCACGCTACTTTCCTGAACTTTCTTTTCTATTGCATGTCTTTATCAGCATGTTGGGTCTTGCAAGTCAGGATTTCTTGGAGACTGGCAAAATTTAATTATATGGAAACTAGTCATAGTGTAGACCCAGCAGGTTTGTTTAAAGTCAGTCAGGGAATAATCTAAGCTCTGTTGTCATCTCCTTTCTAAACTACCATAGTCTGCCTTTTCTTGGGTCTCTGATGCCTGTTAAGCAGCTTTGTTAACACACACAGGCAGAAGTGCCAAAGTTGACGTTATTACTTCACCCCTGTTTATGGTGTGGATACTCACATGCTGTTGTGATTGTAGCATCTCAGCAGCCTAGAAAGTTTCAGAGATTACAGGTTATTTTGGAAGGCCAGAAAGCTGAAATGTATTTTTTAAATGTTGGATTTTATTTTATGGTGGGTGTTAGAATGACTGTGGTTTTAAAATACCTTTGAAATTAGAGTTAATGCATCAAGCAGACTTTGGGAAACATATATTGAGCTTTAGAGAAATCAAATGTGTAAATAAAAAGATTTATTGATTGGATATTGGTAGAATAAAGACTTAAATTTTGCTGAGCTGGCTAGGACTTCATTATGATTTTTAGTCTTTGCTACTGTTAACTTGGTCCAAAAAAGGTATAAGTGATCTTTGCTAGCCTCAGTGCTACTAGTAATAAGTCTTCCGTTATCTGAGTGCTTCTTTTCATAAGGTCTTTCTTCATTATTAGATTATGGAATGTCAGAATCCTTATAGTTCTTTTTTCCCTTGAGATTGTGTATTGTGTTGGGGGTACGAAAGCTATTGGCAGAAGCCATTTCTATACTTATGAAAGTATTTAGTGTAAGTGTATTTACTTGTATTTGTTGAAAAAGCACTGTAGAATGAAATCACACTAAATTTGGTACCACAGGTCTTATAGCTTCTGAGCATCTAAAGATTTGTATCAGGAAAAATGAAATGAAGGCATTCTGGTTGCACATTACTGTAGGATGGAAAAGCTGCACTTCCGAGGCTATTGTTAAAAACTTGGTGAGAAGCGGATTGCCACTGTCTTGCTGACATCTGTTTCCACAAACATCAAGTTTTTTCTCCTCCAAAATGGGTAGAAGGCAGTCAGAAGAAAAGTAAAATTGCTGATACTTCTGTGCTTCTCTATATGGAGGCTGAAACTGCAGGAGTTATTTCATCCTGGGTGAAAGATGTATTTAAGAAAGTAAAAATGCACTATAATTAAAAAACATAAAATAAAATTGAATATTGGAGAAGGAAAGCTGCATTTCAGCACACGGCAGCAGGCAGGCTCCATCAGGCTTAGTTCAGTATATTTGGAAATAAATATTTAATTTTGTTCCATAGGTTCTTGTCTTGGGTGGAAATTAGGCTTTGCACCCTCTTGTTTAGGTGAGTTCTTTTACCACTGATAGGAAAGGGTACGGACTTTATAGTACCTCAGAGCTTCAGAAACATTACCATAAAAGGTTTCAAGGAGATTTGCATTCTCTTTCCTGATGGTTGACTTGACCTTATTGTGCCAGACTGAGTTAACGGGATTGCAGGCCATCCATTTATATTTTGGTGGCTTATCTTGCAAAAGAAAAGTAAATTAGTGTTTGTAGGCTTCGTAATCACAGACTTCACTTCTTATATTCTCTTCCTCTGTGTCTCCCCCACCCCACCCCCACTTTTGTCAGGCTGTGCCAGGTATATTTTCGCAATGTTATAACTGCAGATATTCTTAAACTGTCACAGCAGCTACTGTGTCCCTAAAGGAATGTGTGCATCTTCTACTATCTGATATAATGGAAGGAAACAGCAGGCCTTGCTTAAAAAAGATTTAATCCTGGATTGCATACAGAGCATGCTCAGTGTACAGATTTGCCATAGTTGACTTTTTTCCCCAGCAAAGCTATTTGATTTACAGAACTCTTTTCTTTTTCTTTTCTTTTCTTTTTTTTTTTTTAATACATGTATTAGGTTTTTCTGAAACTAAAAAATTTTGTGGGAGTCATCAGACTCCTGACTTTAGAAGGAATGAATTTGGGTCAAGCCAAGATGATTGTTTATGAGGGATGAGCTTTCTAGTAGGATAGAAAATGGGGTTTTTCAAATCTTTGTGAAACTATTGCATTCTGACATGTAAATTTGTATGGGGTTTTTAGTTTTAGGTTAGTCTTTAAACTTGTTTTTACCCTGTTTCAACAGTCAGACCCAAACTGACTGCTGAGATACAGGCAACAGAGGTGGGAGAGTATCTCAGATAGTTTTGGGGGTATATTGGTAACACCATCTGAATGTAACCTGCATGAGACAGGGGATGGAGGAAGAGCTATTAAACATCTACATGAGAAGATGATTTATTATTCTTGGGGGGAAAAAAAAGTAAACTTTAAAAAGGTAACAAACACTTCATAATGGACAACAGGAAAATATCACAAAACGTTTTTCAGAAATCTTTGCGAAACATATCTGTGAGATGGATGTACTCCTTGAAGATACTTTGTTATGACACCAGTTAGGACTGTTTAATGGGAAGATGTTTTATTGAAACCTTCTGGACCAGTTAGCTAAGAGCAGGAGGAATGTCTCAAGACTGAAACCTTTGCTTCACCTATCACGCAGCTCAGGCGTGACTTCAGCTGTCCAGAGTTTTCCTTTTATCTGAAGTATTTCTTTTTTTATATATATGATTATGCTAACACTTAAAATCTCAGCAAAGTGTTCTGGTTCTTTTACCTTGCCCTTTCTCATCCCTAGTTTTGGAGTTGAGTTTAGACAGGTCCTAAGTCAGGACTGTATGACCGCGTGGGGTGCTAGAACAAAATGTTCTTTCAGGGTGTCACCATAGAAACGTTGGTACGGTATTGAGCTGCTTCATCCAAAGGAGCACACGCTGCAGTTCTTGGAAATTGTCACACTGTAGATTGGCCTACCTATTCCGAATTATGTTCGCAGATGAATGCTTCCTTACAGACAAAGTTGTACTAATAATGAGAAGCTGGCTTAATAAGCAGCTTGTATGATTAAAAATATTCAAAGTAATTCTGAAAGCAACATTAAATTTTTAAAAGCCAAATCTAACCTTTATTCAAATGAATGCAGCTAAACTCTAGTGAAGTAAAGAGCCTTGGTTGCTAGAAAACTGGGAAGAAAATTCCAGGAGTTGAACTGCTTTTCTCCTCAGAAAAGGCAACATAGAGGTGCATATAAATACAGTCTATAAAATCCAGTTTGTCCTGAATCCGAACTGACCTAAAAAAACTGGAGGCTGGAATGATTGACATGTCCTGTGATTGTTGTGATGGCACCTCTTGGCTCCCCCATCAGCCATCAGTACCACAGCATGAGAGTTCTCAAGTGATGTGCTAGCTCCAGAGCTCTGCTCTGTTTACAGTGCTTGTTTTTTCTTAACATATTTGATTAATGCAGGCTTAAAAAAGAAAGGATTACAGGCTGGTGTGTGTTTATTTCAAGAGGATAAGCTTTAGCGCATTGCACAGCCATGTATATCTTGTGAACTGCGTATGGATTAGGAGTAGAAGTATATGCTGCCTTTACTTTCATTAATGAAATGGACCAGGTACACATCATCTTCTTGCAGTCTTTTAAATGGAAGGTTTTTTATACTTGAGGTAGGCAGGGGTGGAGTAGAACTGGTGAATGAACCATAGGCACCAAAGGCCAGAGGAAAAGAAGTGTTGTAGGCCTGCAGGTAACTGGAATGACTACAGGGCAGCTAGAGAAGGAAATGGTTTGCTGTTCTTTCCAGAGCCTTAAGTGGAGGAGTAAGGGGTAACTTGCTCTAAGCCTCCTTGTAGACTGACTCCAGAAACATCTGGTGTGAGCCAGCTCTCTTCTTTCATACTGGTTTCGTTTTCTTAGATAATGGTAGGCCTCATCCTAAGTTATAACTGGTTTTAATTGATTTTGTTGAATAACATGGCTTGATTTGGCTAAATATGAAAAAAATGCAAGTTAGGAAATAAAGAGTAAATAACATTTTCCTCAGTCTATGGTATAATACATGTGCTCTTTGTATATCGTATGCTTGGATGTCCATGTATTTTATTGTAAAAATGTCTAAAAGTGACAGGTTTACAGAAGTAGTGTTTACTGTAGGCAAACTTTGTGAGAGACAGACCAGTGCTGTCTGGGTTGGAGATAAGTCGTACAGACCATTTGACAATTTGACTTGTGTAAACCTTGTGGCAAATGAAAATTTGTGTAACTTTGGTCAACTATGTGTGAGGGTTTTATTCAGGCAGAACAAAACATGTTAATATGCTGGGAGTACATTTTTCCTTACTGTTTTTTGCAAGATGTTAACTCTAGATAAAATCCTGTTTCTCCATTGCTGTTACAGAGTGGTAGAACAAGAAGCTCAGAGATCACAGCATGTTTCCCAGGACAGAAAAAGTCCCAGCAGAACCAATGGCTGCAATGAAAACAGGCCCATTGACATCTTGGAAATGCTTAGTAAAGCCAAGGATGAATATGAACGAGTAAGGAAATAATTTTTTTCCCCCCTTTTCTTTTTTCCTAACCTTATGAATAAATAAACCAACTACTTCTGTTTCTGAGTAAGTGGCTTAGAATATCATAGAGTCCACTGAAATAGCATGCCCTGTCATTTCTGAGAGAAAGATGATAGAGAATAATTCTTACACACTGAATCATCCTGTGCAATATATTCTAACTCAAGATTGTGAAGTAGTGCACCTAATCCATCATTTAATGGGCCTGTATGTTCTTATGTTTGAATTGCTACCTTCTGGGGGGTGGGAAATACAGCTTTAGAAACAGATACCTGGAAATGCAGACACAGCAAAATATTTTTCTAAAACAGCTGCATGGGCTGCTTTATCTCAGTATTCACCTACTGTCTTGCTTTGTGAGATCACTCCCAAAGGAAACGCAAACAAATAGGTATATATTTAACACTGTAGAAGAGCTTACTACTAAACATGGCTGGTTTTGTGATTTTGAAGTTCCTGTATTGTAAATATTCCTTATAGTGGCTGACATTTTGGCTTTTCAGTTTTTTCCTGTGTACTGAAAGTCAGTGGAGGAGATTTGCCATAATCAAGAGCATTCACTGAGCTGTGCACTAAATACTTGAATAATATAACAGAAGCCCAGAAACTTTGTGAACTACCCTGTGTCTATGATCCAAGCACAGATGTACAATGACTTGGAGAGAAGGGGTAATGTGGGGAAAATGCTTCTTGTTTTAAAACAGTGTGAGGTCTGCGTGTTGCATGAATTCATAAGTTTTATTTCTGTGATTAATACTTCAGTGGACAACTTTTTGCGTACTTTTTTGTTAGTTTTCATCTTTACGAAAGCCTGTCTGGAGAGTATTTTTAACACATTAGCTGTTTTGTTTAAAGTACAGGCATTCTCTGCCGTTGTTTCAGTAGCCTTGTTTTCAGGCTGATGTCTTGTTCCCTCCTTCAAATACACTCACTAGACTTGGGAACAGTCTCTGATTTCAGGCAAGATATGTTGAATACTGATCATGTGATCCAATTTGGAACATAGCTTGATAGAGACCCATTTTACAGTGATTTTTCCTGCTGTGAGCAAACTTTGTCTCTGAGAATAGCAAATAAGTTGTACACAGCAGCATCTGTTTCTTCTTAAGTCTCAGAAGGCATCTTGTGATATTAGAGATTTAGTCATTCAGTACAATTGTCGACTATGAAGCATATTTTTAATAGCTGTAAACTAACTTTAACAATACTGTTCCCCTATCTTTCTGTTCCCCAGTTTACTACTATGGTCCTGTCTGCTGTTTGTCTATCATTTCAATAAATTGATTTCAGAAGGATGAGTCTGGTATCTTTTGCCAGTGCTAAATTCGCAAGTTTACATAATGGAGAGCATTAGTTTTTCTAGGAAAGTTACTTTACATAGTCCTGAGGACCAAATTCATACTCACAGGACAAATATAAGGGTAATGTGAGAGATCCAAAAAAAGAACGCACCTCTCCCCAAGTGCAGTAATACAGGGATGTGCAATAGTAATGTGTGAGTATAACATTGAAGAGATGGGGTCTGTTTTTTGTGGCTGTGGGAGAAGAGTTAGCACATTAATACAGTGCTTAATTCCTTCCAGAAGTTGCCTATGTAGCAGGGTTCCTTTGAGTACTTGCAATTTGAGTCTTTGTAGGATTCTAGATTGTTACAGTGCAATGTGGGACAAGGAGAAAAGCGTGAACATGTGGATTAAACCTTGTAAGAGCCAGCTGAATTTGTCACTTTCCGACGTAGATTGAGGGCAGGTGAATGTGACAAACAATACAATATATTTGACCCAGGCTAGAAACTAGTTTCTGAAAATCAGTAATTTGTTTTTTCAATGCTTTAAATCTGGAGATAAATTGCTTCTGATTCTCTGAGTGTTGTTTGGGGAGGTGTCTTTTGTATGAAGGCCAGCATTGTGGAAGTAGCTGCTTTTGTGAGACCACAGAAGGAAGCATCAAAACCTGAATGCCTGAATGACTCATCTTTCAATATTGTATCATTTAAGATGGATTTGAGGGAACGGAAGGGTTTTTTCTGGAAAAAAAAAAAATCCAAAAGGCACACCACGAGAACTCACTGTTTTCTTAGGGTGCGATGAAGACTTTCTCCCTCTTTGACCTTGCAGTATTAGATAATATACCTTTCCAACAGGTGGCATTTAAAAATTACTTGGGATATTCCAGCTTCTCTCCTGATTTTCAGATGGTTTTTGTGTGAAAGTACTGAAAAGCTTTTGGTAGAAACAAAGTTCCTGAGCATCATGGATGAAGTTCTGCAGACAAGCGCAATAGTGGTAAACAGGCAATGGTATGCAGATTTTGTGGTGGCCAGTTGACATCAGTGGTGCCTGTAAACACATTAGGGAAATATGCAGAGCATGGGCTACAGCAGAGCTACTATGGCATTGAGGTTTTTCTGCCTTGATCTTGATTTGTTGGTGGTGTGTGTGTGTTTCTTGATGCTTTTAGAATGCTAGTGAAACTAGAATAATTACTTAATGTCCTCTGTGTATGTGAACCGTAAACTGAAACTGTTCAACATAGTCCCATAGCGTACTATGATTGTAGTGCTGTAGAATTTGCCAGATGAACAGAGTTGAGCAATGTTGGTCACGTTTCAAGCAAACTTTTTTGGAGAATGTTCTGATGACTCCCCTCAACTCTAGCAACAAACCTCTGGCATGCTAACTTTGGAACTCCTTGTAGCCAAGGTGTGTCAATGTTAACATAATTAGGTAACCAGCTTGTTTTTAAGGTGGTTTCTTGAGAGACCTTTCCTGTCTTAATTTTTTTTTAATTATTTTACGGCACTTGGTAATTACACATGACTTTGTATTTAGGAGCAGAAAGTACTTATCTGCCTGGTACATTCCAGATGGATCATACAGTAATCCTTGTGTGCAGCCCACATGAGATTGGCAGAGTGTCAGCATGAGAAGGGGGCAGAGAGAGTGAAAAAGAGATTTATGAAGGTCTGAGTGATTTAATCTAGGATTCCAAATCAGCTTAATCCTTCAAGTACTCACTACATCAAGTCCATATGTGAAAATGAATGAATTCTGAGATTATTTTTTTTAATGAACGGATGTTTTTTATAGTGTGGTGTTTTGTGTGTGTTTCAGTATGAGCAGGGAAACATACTGCACCTCATCCTCTAGTGAAAAGAAAACTACGCTTTGTCTGATTTTGTAACCACAAGGCATTCAGCATTTCAAGCACAGTTTTGACCTTCAAGTTAGCGGCTAAAAGTCAGAAAGATGGGAGAAGTTGCTTCTCGCCTCTGTCCCTAAATCACAGTATATAATCTTGATTTTGCATTTATTATGGTCAATTAGAAATTGAAAACAAAAGAATAATAAAGATCAGATTTCTTTTTATCTTGCTGCTAAAATGTTTAACCCGTATTTTGCTGCTGTGGGTAAGTGACCAGAGCAATCATCGCGTGTTGTGCTAATGTTCAGCTGTATCATAAGCATAAGGTGTAGTTTACCTTTTGAAAGCTAGACTGTTCTACAGTTTGGGGTTTTTTACTGGTGTTTTAAACTGTAATACAAGTTCTATATTCATTTATGTATGTATTTGTTAAAGGTGTAAGTCAACTCTGTGTAAACTACTGTTGTAATGTAATTCTCTTGTCTGTTTTTGCCTTGTTCACAGAAGATCAAATTAACACCTTCTGAAAAATATATGTACATGGTTAATTAGATCTGGTGGAAGTAAGTCAGTGACAAGTTCTCTTTCCAGCCACTTACAAATGATTTCTGACAGGATTTTTTTTTCTAAGCTGTTTCTAGTTTGGGTTCTTGATTTAGTGAAGTATAGCAAACTTACTTGCTAGCAGCTAATGCAGATAAAGGATGTGAAAAGCCTGGGTTTTGGGTTTTTTTTTAATAATTTTCTTTCTTGGTGAAAAAAGTACGAAGCCAGTTGTCTTTTTTTTCTTTTTTTTTTTCCCTCCAATACAAAGAGTAAAAGCTTTATAACTGTATACCAGATGGTGGATGTCTTGGTGTGATTTTTATTTCCTAAAATTTGTGAATTCCACAGTGTCTTAAAAAAATCAGTACTCTGTACATTGTATTTCTGTCAAAGTGCCATATAAACAGGATTGTAGGAGTGTGTAAATGTAGACTTAAACTCACGTATTTGTTTTAATTTATTTTTTTTTCACTCTCCACTCCAGAGTCAGATCAGTGACTTAAGTATTGTATCAAGTTCTGGAATGCAACAAAATGCAAATCCTCCAAAGCCAGAGAGCACAGAGCCTTCAGAACAAAAAACTTCATTACAATTGCAAGAGCAGGTATGTTTCATCCAACCCTAAATAAGATGCGGCGTTTTTTTTCATTTATTTTTTCATTTGTTTTGATATGAAAATTTTCCTTTTATTTTTTTTTTTACAATGCCTGCAGTGTTGTCTGCTGAATGTATTATTGCTTTAAATAAAATAATGAGTTTAAAGACTTTTAGAGTCCTAAATTCTGTCTTTTGACTTAGTGTTTAAAAATATGAGGCTGTGTCCACACTACTGTGAAAATCCAGATATGTTTAAATGGGCTAACTTGGATTCTGGAAGAAGCGAGTCTATGACAATGTGCAGGGTGGCTTGCAGAGCCAAGAAGCAAAAAGATACCTCTGCCACATTGGGCTGAGTGCGGCCTCAGTTAGCTCTACACATTGTTGCAGTCTTTCAGCTGTGAACTCAAGCCCAGTTTTCTCATTTCCAAGACATTTACTTAAGGTTTGTCTGTGCTGCCTTCAAAGCTACAGCCACAGTCCTGCTAACTTAGGTCAACAGTGCATTGCCAGCCAAGAAAAAGAAAGTGCTTCAGTCATGGCAGTATAGAATTCTCTGTAACATAATTGAAGGTGTGTTTACCTATCTTCTTCCACACTTCTATAGCTTGCATTGAACCTCTGCTTGTTTGACTGGTAATAATATCAGTCAGCTTGGCCAATGTCTTTATACTTAGACTGTGGAAAAACTGTGTGGTTTTGTTTTGGTTTGCATTGAGGCTTTTTGTTTAGTTGGGAGCAGAAGAGTAGCGCTGTTTGGGGCTTTTTTTCCTAAGTTAAGCACTTTTTGACAGTATATTCTTTCCTCTGCAGGAAGGGACATACTGAAAAAAAAATCAATAAAAATTTAGTGTTGTGGGGGAGGGATGTTGCTCAAATTGTAGTAATACCAGTGTTCAGACCTTTTTCAGGTATTAGATGCAACATGTTGAATCAGCATGTACCCAGATACCTAAAAATTCTAAAGCTTGGTGTTACTACTGTAATTAAGGTGCAAACCACAGTAAAAATTCTAGTGAAAATAACCTCTGTTTCATGTAAATGTTGTCTTTAAACCACAGGAAACTTAAGACAAAATGCTTAGTATCGTCACTGCAGTGGCTGGAATAGGTAGCAATAGCTCAATATTTGACTCCATTTTCTAGTAAGCATTTCTGCACAAGGAAGCTGTAGCCTTGTGCAAGACTTTTTAGAAATAAATTTTGAAAAAAAAAAAAAAATTCTGCAGTAACTAAATTCCCTGTAACACCCAAGGTATTACCTTGGTAATACCACTGCTTACAGTGCCACCCGGTGGGCACAGAAGGGTCAGCAGTGGTTCTCGCAAAATACCCGCTGAGGTAAGCCACAAGGCCTGCCTCCCGTCCTTGCCATAGGTTATTGTTGTGTTTCTGATACAATAAACCACAGTGTCTGAAAAATGAAATGCTCTATGAAGGTGTTTGCAACCTTGCACTTAGTACATGTAAACGAAGTACTTTGTAGTAATATTACTATAGTACTTAGGGCTAGGGTATGGGCAGCAGGAATCTTTTAGGGGATGGTGTAGTAACAGTTCATGAACTAAAATGAGGAGTGGGGAGTTCACTGGGATTATTTACTATTTTAGCCCCCTCTATCCCCTCAGCAGCACCTCCGCTTTTGGGTCAGCTAAGTGTTAGACTGACCCCTGGCAGCCAGCTCTGCCAGACTGAGACCTGGCAGCAGGGTTGCCTGAGGCTTTGTTTTAAAAGAAGATACTTTCTTTTGGGTCACTCCAGGTAGACTGTACACAATCAGCTGAAGTACCCCACCTGACAGCACATGGAATTGTAGAACAGAAAGCCAGTAACGAGTAAAGGAAAAATTGGAAAGATGAGATTCTAACAAGTTGCTTTGAAGTAATTGAAGGGAAACAGTTGATTTATAGAACAGGTGAAACGGCATATTTTTAATTCTATTGAGCCATTTAAAATAATAGCTGCGGAGATACTGGAAAAAATTAATAGGGTAACATGAGTTATAATTCTGTAAAGCTAGTTAACTGGGTTCAAATATATCACAAATGTGTGTTAATCACATTTTTAATAATGTGGACAGCTGGAAGACTACTGGAAGAGCATTCCATTTCAACTGTAAAAATGTATTTTTTTAATCTAAATAAAACAAGTGACCAGTGAAATTAAAAAACAGTGTATATATGGTAAGTAGGGTAAGATTCCTGAATCCTCTCCGAAATGTCACACTTGTATGTTGATTGACTAACTTAATTTCATGCTAAAGATATCGCAGATGTGGGAATAAAAACATATCTTCTGTGAAATTCTGAAGTTCAAGTTTTTTATCTTGGCAGTTCAAAGTGAAGTTCAGTTGTATCATGAAATACTTTTGTGCCAGTGATCAGCAAAACTGAACCAGAACACTGAAATTAAACTTTATAGTGCCAGCTCTGACTGCAAATTCATGTTTCAAAGTAATCTGAAAAGATTTCTGGAGAAACCCATTGAGCAGCACTCTGTTCCTGTGAAGCAAAGTGATCACATTGCCTTTTTGCAGCCCCTGCTGATAAGGGTCTTCATAACATACTGAGCTGATGATACACTCAAAATATACCTCAGCCAGAGATGGGACAGTCAAAAGATGTGTTTCATACTTCGGGCTGGAAATTAACTTCATATTTGAGACTGTGTACATGTAAGGGGCTAGTCTGGCTTGGATCAGAGCATGGTAGAGATTTCTGTTTATTACTTGAATATTGTAATATGCCAATAAAGGAAAGAGAGGTGATTTATTATACTAAGTGAAAAGCTGCGTTTGAAATGAGATGGAATAGTGATTTTTCTCTTAATGGAATCTTTACAGTTGAGGGACAGGTCTCTGGAACAGTAAGATCAGTGGAGAAAAGTAAGAACAACTTTCTTGGAAGAATTCCTAACATAATTTGCAAGATTTATAAACTATAGAATGTCTCGGCTGCGAAAACAGTGTGCCTGACTTTAAACTACGTAAAAATGAGTAACGTCAATGGCAGTAGATATTAGTAACCCAGGCAGAAGTCAATATGATTTCAAGCTCAAGGGGGTTTTGTTAGGCTATTTGCATGCTACTTGTACTGCTGTACCTTCACTATTGTTTTTTGTGCTGGTAAAATTACATCTAGCCTAGCAATGTTATGGTACAGTAGTTGTCATTGTAAAATAGCATCTTTGTTTAGACATACCATCAGAATATACTGGAATTGTGCTGCAGGCCATTCAGTCTTCTGAACAGAATGTTGTATTTTAGTCCAGCTGTTTTACGTAACTTCTGGTCCTGTACAACCTTTGGGGAGGGGGGAGGGAAAATTGTGAGATTAAGGGTATTAATAGCTGGGGTTTTTCTCTCATGAAACACATTTTTAAATATTTTCAGCAAAATATTAAGAAGGTGAAACAGCTGATTTTAAGGATATTTAGTAATGTCAGTGGCAGTGGTGTAGGCTAGATGTGTATTTTTGGGAGAGGCTAAAGGGCTGGTAGATGTAACTCTGTGTGTATATGTACACGCTTTTCAAGGAGATATATGTACATATGTTTAGGTTTATTCAGATTCTTTCATCTATTGCAACATCTGTTGCATTGTTAATGAAAAAGGGCAAGAACTTTTGGCTATTTAATTATTTGCAACTCTATAAATTCTGTGTGGATTTTGCTCAACATGGAAACATGGATGTTATGCACTCCCCCCTGACAGCCCCCGAAGTCTTTTGTGTAGTCATTGTGATCAATGATGGCAGGTGCCATCTCAATGACAGAATCCAGAGCCTTCCCCCTCCTGTACTACTAGTGCACAGTCTGTCTGTCAAAGGCTGTAGAGAAAAAGCTTAGATAGGATGTTGCTAGTAAATGAAATTGACTTCACAATTCCTGTAAATAGAGCATGCTTGATATCCAAACTGTATTTTAGATACATTTGACCTAGTTGTCTTTCATTGTTTCCTTGAAATTATAATAGGCTATGTGAGGTACACAGTGGTGTGTATATTTTTAAACTGAAAATTTCCTTTTCCCTTCTTTTTAGCCATTTCAGTCAAGGCAGAAGCATCTGACTTTGGAGGAACTGTTTGGAACCTCTGTACCAAAGGAACAGCCCACAGCTCCGTATCCCAATCCAGAGGGCACGGAGAAGTTGCAGACTGACACCTCTGCCAGAGAGCAGCACAGTGTGCTCTTGCCTTTTTCCTTTGACCAGTCAACAGTAATGCAACAATCTCTAGGGAAATCTGAAAGTCCAAGCATTAAAAGCAGTGCCAATCCTTTCAATCAGCAAGAATGTTCAACACCTATGCTAATACCTCCAGCTTCAGTTTCCCAGCCTGATATAAAAAATGTTTCAAGCTATTCAGTTTGTTTAAGCCCTATTCTTAATTCAGCCTCAACAATGGAAGCTGCCCCTGCTCAGATGCTTCCTGGCCTAAAACAAAACAACAGTATAATGCAAGTTATGCAGCAAGCTGCCAAGCAGATATCCCCACTAGTGAATCAACTGCCATCTGAAGTGAACCACGCTCCACAAAATCTAATGGCTGGCCAAAGCCAGCTTATAGCACCCTTGACATCAACAAATACAGGAACTGTCTCAAATACATCCCATACAAGTGTTGATCTTCTCCAGAAACTCAGGTTGACCCCACAGCATGACCAAATGCAACAGCAGTCTCTCACTAAGACTTCCTTAACACCAAACATCTCTGCCTCGGTTGGCCAACTTGCAACACCAGAAAGCTTCAAAGAATCTCACAGTAAGCCATCAGCCTTGAACAGCAAGATAATCTCTCCCCTTCAGGTATTCTATGGGGTTTTATATCCATGAAGCTTTAGACTGTTTTTAGGCTACATGTATTTTTCTCTTGGAAAATGTGCTATTATATATGAGCCTTTTAAAAATAATTAGGGACTTCAACTGTGTGATATTAATTTAATTGCTGACTTAAAAATCCAATTCCATTAGTTTTATATCATTAGCATCTGCTATCAGTGACAGACCTGTTTGTAGAGGAGGAGGGTTTTTTAAGCTGGTGCTGTTAGGGCATGAGGAAATCCTGAAGAATTCATTGGTACTTGTCAGAAAATTACTGAGAACTGATGATCTGAGAGGGGGCAGAAGGTTACAGTGTTACAAGAGTTAATACTGTGGAAGTCTTAACCTGTACCTTCTCTGAAGGTACAAAATTAAGAGTTTCCTGCTTCTAGTTACTTTGTTTTGGATGTTTTATACTCCTTCAAGTTTGACTCCCTTCTGCTGGGCATACCTGTGGGCTGCATTGAGGTACTGTTAGTTTTTTAGTAAAATGGATGGTAAACTGGTTTATTTTGTGTAATTGACCACCTTGGTTTATTTTATCCTAGTACTGCTTATAAATGACCTCTTAAAGTTTTTATTTCTTGGAGAAGAATCTATTGACTATGTCTTAACATAAGCCAAAGTAGTAAATTTGCTTTGAGAGACCAGGTGAAAATGTCACTCTTAGTCTGTAAGATTAATGCATGTGGCTTTGTGTTATAAATTATTTTTTATCAGTTAGTATTGCTCTGTTGTATAATTGGCTACCTCAGTTTTAAAGACATTATTGGATTTCTGTTTTTCTTCAAAGTTTCTGTAGTGCCCATCTCTGAAGTTATCCAATGACTTATTTATGTTCATGCAAACTAAGCCAGTGTTTGATTATGTCTTCTTGCATCTTGAGTGCAACAATAATGCAAGAATAAAAAACACCAAAGCTACTTACAGCTCCATCTGCATGAATTTCCTAATGTTTATTAATATCAAGTGCTTGCCACTGGGTTTTAACAAGTTCTTTGATAGCCCTGTCTGGGTCAGTTACTACTCTCCGTTCTGGATATGGTGATGACTTACTCATAACAGTGATCTAATCAAAAGCACAACTATTCAGCCTAAGTATTATGTTAGAATTTCACGTATTTTTCAAGTGTTGCTTTTCTGTCCTCAGAAGAATTATCCCTGCCTTAATGTTTAAGAAATGGGTGTGTTTTCATTGTGCTGTCTACTTAGATTGTTTCTAATCTGCTGCTGCTGTTAAAAATTTTCAAGGCGGCTGTGACTACTACATGCTAGGATTATTTTACTAGCCAGCGCCTTTTTGAGATGTTTGGACTGATTTGTTTTGCAGAAGGAGGAGGAGGTCCAAGTATAGCATTGAGCAGCTATCTTGATCCAGTATTGAAGAACTGTACATTTTGAGCAGTATTTTTCTTTCATGTACTAATTAACCTTGGTACAGATTTGACTGAAGATTGTGACATCTTTGAGCATTTAGAAAAAGCTGGCTTTATCCATAACTGCCCCTGTCTGCTTGATAGCCTGGGAATTAGCTCTTCATATGCCAGTCATACCCTTTTTTCCTTCTATGTCCACTGAGTGTACATATTTTCATGAGACAAAATTTTCCATGGCCCACATATACTCTCAAAGTAGCAAAAGACTTCTTAACTCTTGTATAATTAGACTTTAAGAATATGATGTTGTACTTGTTACCACTTCGTAAAGCTAATCTTATTTTTTTGTTAAGGACTATCAATTCCCTGAGTGTTTTTCATGGCAGTTCAAGTAAGCCAAGCACTGTCTGTTGCAAGCAGCGTTTTCCTGTTCTGTGCTGCCAAGAGGTATTCCAAATGGCTATAACAAGCCTTTCAAAGAATGCCGCAGGAATTTAGTAAAGTACCTTATCTATATGCCTCTTTTTTTCTAATATTTTCTAATATTTTAATTTTATTATATTATGCTCTTGAAATCTGACTAAAGAAATAGCTGGATGCAGTTTGTAAAGGTATAAAATACTTCTGAAATCCTAGGAGAAAACAGCATTTAATTTTTCTGAAGCTGATTTAGATAAAACTCCTAGAAAAGAAATACTGAATTAGCCTTCCTGGCAATTTACCAGACTGATTACAAAGTACTGAACTGTTCACTTGGTAGCATTTGTTTTGATGCCAGTTTCAGTGTGTTAAGGTGTTGTTTGGATTTTTTTTTTTTTAACTGTAGTTGTCTGTCTTCAGAAGTGTTTTGTTATGGTTAAAAGGTTTACTGTAATATTGAAAGCACAAAACATAAGTTCAATTCTTTACTCTTTTTTTCCAGCTTCCCATTGATTATATCAGTTTTACAAAATTGATTGAATTACATCCAAAATCTGTTGAAATTTGCATTTTTGTGCTTTCATAAAAACAGAGAACCACCACTGGAAATTGAGCTGTAGATGTTAACTTACGAATCATGCTTTCTTTTTAATTTAGACTGTACAACAAAACAAGGAATCAGAAGTATTTCCACAGCCAAAGACTTTGTGTAAAGCAAGTCAAGTAAGTGAATAAGTATCTCTGCTAATTGTTTATTGGCTTTCTTAAATTAAAAAAAAAGGTATTTGTTACTTCAGAACTTTCTAAGAGGAAGTTTTAATGATCTAAACACAGATCTAACATTATTAGAACTGCCTTTGAATAACAGTTCAAAATAAAGATGATACGAATTTTCAAGTTCAGTTAAAATAACTGGTAATAGTCAAGTCTTCAAGAGTTGTTTTTAATTACCTCTTTGTCATGTGCTCTTTTCAGGAGACCATCTGTAATTCTTGTTTCCTTTTACCCATCCCCTCTTTTTTCAAATCTGTTAAATTGCCTCGTTCTTGCCCAACTTGCGCTATTGTAAAAGATGGTTTAGTAGCATGCCCAGATCTGATTGTGAAGGCAGTAAAAATGGTCCTACTTTAAGTAAAATGCTGTTTTAGCTATTGGCCTGCTATAAGATAAGCTGTACAGTCTGTTCATGATGGCTAGTAAATAATTGCCTAAATAAAAGCATTTTACATGGATTTTGGAATTTTAGGAAACATGTATGTTGTGCGGTAAACCGCATTTGTTGGTTTAAACATGTTTTCAGCTGAAGTACCACACTGTTAAGTCTTCACAGTTTTGACTAAACCAAAATCAATTTGCTGGTTCTGCCATTATTGTTGTTGCACATGCTTTAAGTTTAGATGGGTTTGCAGGTTTTTTTTTTCTTCTGGATTTTTGATTATCCATGGGGAACTCTTTCTGCTGATGTATCAAACATCTTTATATATCACATTTAGTCTTGCTTTCTTTTGAGTGAGATGGGCATGTTTGTTTTCTCCGCCTCCCATGTTGGCCATTCTGGAAGCCTGAGCAAGATGCATTTATCATACTGAATAATAATTGCAGTTATCAGGAGATGCCAGATTTGCTCAAAGCTGATGCTTATTCATGTGCACTTTATGCAAATATAGTATTTCTATACATTTGCAATTTATATTTGAAAGTAGTAGTAAAAGCAGTGTGTGGGTTTCTGTAATGAAATAGACACAGACCTGTGGAAGAATGAGGTGGGAAGATAGTCCTCAAAATATTCCTGTCCTACTCTCCTCAAGGGAAAATCTACTTATAATGAGAGTATTTCAGTGTACTCCGATGCTTTAATTATAGTTCATCAGTAATTTTAAATACCTTTGAGATACTTCAAATTACAAGTGTACTTGTTGGAGACCAATGAGGCAGGGGGGCGGAAAGCAGGACTAGCCTTTCTGTCAACTCCTAAGGAAAATAATAATTTGCAAAACAACTACAGGCTCCTTTGACCTAGGTGAAAAGCTCATCTTTTAATTCTATGTGTTATGTTTCAAAAATTCTGGAAGGTAGCAACCACATGAGGAGGAACGAGCCTGCATACAAGAATACTGAAGACTGTTAACTTTCTTCAGCTTTTAAAATGAGAATTACTGCTGATACTAATCTTCATAGGTAGATATTTCTTCATTAAGGGCAGCTATTCTGTAATATCAGACTGAATAATAGTGGCTACAATTCTTTTTTCTTTTTCTTTTTTTTTTTTTTTTTTTTGTGCTTGTCTCTCCAGCCTTTATAACAGCATTCATTCTTACTGGACACAGTGCTTATTAACTTTCTATTCTTTTACAGGTTGCACCTCCGCAGTTTGTTACAGCCACAACTACAGTTACGCCTTCAATCCTCTTGTCTCCTAGTGTTTTTCAGCAATCAGCTGCAAAAGCTACTGAAGTGGAGAATAAAGCCAGTTCTTCTTCACCTTTAACACTTGGAACAACAGAAATTCAGACTATACCTCCTACTGTTCTCAGTAGGTCTCAGCTTCAAGAAGCACTGATACATCTAATAAAGGTCCTGTCTTTACAGAGCTCTATTCCTGAGGGATGGGGTTCCAAGTGTGGTAGCCAGTACTGAGAAATTCTGTACCCGCATGACTCCTTTTGCCCTGAAACGCTACAAAAGTTGCTCCTTTCTATTGGAAAGGGTAGATTATTCCACACTGTACACGTAGTATGGCACAGCTTGTGCCTTTTGGCTGTGGGATGGAGGACTTGGAAGGTTAGAGCTGTACATAAGATGTGTCCTTTCACATCCCTATGAATTTGTGGATCAGTGAGGAAAAAGTTGCACTAGTAGAAGCCTTGGTATGGGGAAGGGCTGGTTGGTTTTGTTGTCTTTGTCAATGTTCCTGCTTTTCCAAGGAAAGCTTTCCTGTTCCCTAGAACTGTTCTTGATCTTTACCTGTCTTTAAAATGAAAAATGCATAATTCTAGTTCTACTATCTCTAGGGACTAAAAGGTTCAGTTGAATAACATCTGTGATGTTGGGAGAAGCCATGCATTAAGGTCATTTTGACTTCTAATGTCATGAAGTTGCCATGAATGACAAACCATTCTTTGTTAACTCCGGATTCTCTTGCCCCTGCCATGCTGACATTAGATGCAAGTCTAAAAATAACAAGATTTCCTGGTGATCAAGTTGTTAGGACCAAAAAGGGCCATTACCAGATCCCACCATTAGCTAGGTTGCCTGGTTTATCTATGTTGTTCCTTTTTGCATAACCTTTTTATGTATGGGTGTGTATGTACTTTTTTCCCTTTAAAGACTTAAACTGGCTTACTTCTAAGTCTTGCAACTGAGCTCAACTGCCAGAAGTTTTATTCTCATTAGAGACACAGTACACGGATTCTCACCCAGTAGTCCGGAGAGCATAATTGTGGTGTCTTTAGAGCTAATTGGAATACTTGTCTCCAGTCTTCTTTTTTCTATAGAAAGCTGAATTAAGACCAAAACAGGCATACCCTGCAGCTTGGGAGTACTTGCACAGTACTCCAAGCAGGATACCAAATTTTCCATGCAGATCTTGTAAAAAGAATATTACATCTTCAAGCTGGCTGATTAGGTACCAGTTTTGTAAACTTGTTACATGAAGGAAATAGACTCAAGAAATATCTCTAATTCACTTCTCACACATGAGAATTCTTGTATTAACACACTGCAGTCCCTTTCAGGTTGGTCTAACAGAAGTAACATTACTTCTGACACTTTTGCAGGCTTTGTTTAGGAGCCTGTACGCAGGATGGAATCTTTGTGTCAAGGCTAAGGTTTGGAAGCTGGAGAGAAGTGAAATTATGTGGCCAAGGCTGACCTAGTGACCCCTGGTTGGTTTGTTGGAGCATCCAGTGTGCTTAGTGATCTCTTTAGCTGTCTTACCAGCTTCATGGGTTAAAGTCTGTATGTTGTCCAAAAAGCATGGCCTTTGGTACAAGTATACAGCTAGTTCTCTTAACTCTGACAGCTAAGACTGTAAGGAGTCCTCATGCACAACTTAAATGGCATTAATTTAAACTTTTTTTTTCATTTTTTACTAATGATTCTAATGTGTGTTTTTTTCCTGCAGAACGATTCCCGTTTTCTCAGCACTATTCATGAAGTCTACTTGCAAGTCCTAACCAAGAATACAGACAACATTAAGCTATAATTGGAGCTTAATCTACTTAAAATATAACCATTTTAGAAACAATTATGCCTCGTCTATAAAACTAATATTTTTGTAAAAGAATATTTAGTTTTCAGTGTCTTGAATTTGAACCTGTTAGGAAAGACTATTCCTTAAATACTTAGGAAAGTTGTGTTCTCAGAAGTGATCTAAGTTTTCACTGTGATCATCACCAGCAAACTTTTTTTTTTTTTTTTTTTTTTTTTAATTGGGGAGGGGACTTAAGTTGCATTTGAGCTCTCATTAGCATTAAGAGAATGTGCAGATGTTTGCTCTGACTTTCTTTGCTCTGGCTTTCATTCCTAACTGTGTTCACTGTTCAAGGATTACAGATGCAATACTAAGTAAACCAGCAAATACATAGTACAGTACGCTACACCACACCAGAACAAAATTCACTTGTGAGAACCTAATTCCAGTTTGAAGGACTGAGGAAAAGAAAAGCAAAATGCCATGTGATTAAGCTGGCAGGTGTGGGGAAGGAACAGATCTGGAACCCAGGCCTTTGGAGCTAAATCTTTAACAAAATGTTAAAAAATGTGATTTGCTCAATACATTGACAGTCTCTAGCTAATGCACATAAATTCATCTTTTAAATATTCCATTAATCTTACTTGCTTCTGTGTTGCTGACATTAAACAGGTATCCAAGTGAGTAAGGCCATTTTCTCTAAAAAGGCAAAATCTGAAATATGCAAAATCCTCTGTGATTGTATCTTTTTTTTTTTTTTTTTTTTAAAAAAAAAAAAGCAACAGAATAGTTCTGTTGCATGTTGAAGCTCTCTCATTTTAAATTTATAGTTAGGAGACCACTACTGGAAAACCTTTCTGTTCAGCAGTGTTTGGTATAATTTAAATGCTTAGTTTCCCTTTTAGCTTAAGGATGGACCATGTCATAGGTGGCTTTCATTCCTCAGTTGTGTTGGAACTGCAGTGTTGAAAACTATGCAGATGGGGAGCAAATGCATGCTTTTCTTCTGTTGCCCTCTCCCCAGATTGTTAGTGCACAATTCATAGTCAGAAGTTTATCTAATTAAGATGTTATCACTTCTTATGTGATCTAGTAATTAAGTAATGTAAGAATTTAACTGGATACTTTCCCATTTGAAATCAGAAAATTTCCAGTTATAGTTTCTTATGCTGCTGTGTTGGTTTACCCATGGCTTGTATTTATTTCTTAAAAGCATGCAAAGGTAATTAATAAGAATTCAGGTCTGAACTTTCTCCAGCAATAGAAGTTTTAAAGGATGATTTTCCAGTAGAAAATTTTGGTTTATTGAGTAAAAAGATAATCTGTAGTGAGTTATGATGCACTGCTTCTTTCTTTTCCCTCAATCACTATTGAAATATGAAGAAAAAAATTGTTTGGCTCCTTACAACATATGTGTGTGTGTATATATCCTAAGGATTAGTTAATGTTGACATAGTCAAGGTGCATGGTCATTTCATTGGAAACTAGTAATTGAGCTTTAATTGTGACATGTTCACAAATCAGTATGATTTAGATACATAAAAATGTAAATATCTGTTGTATTGGATCTATTTTAGTTTTTTTCATAGCTTTTTAGTGGAAAATATATTTTGTTTAGTACTACCTGCCTTCTGAAAAGGTCTTCTCAGCCTTTGAGTTCAGTGATTCCAGTTAAAATATATAGTATTTTGTTAGAAAAATGTGCAAGATTCAGGGAAAGATGCTAATGTCATGCACATTCATCAAGAAATATATTGGCTTTAATGGTAGCTTTTGAATTTAGCTTTTGAATTCAGCAATATAAACTCAGCCTTGTTGAGGAAGATGGGCACTTCCTACTTAAATTCTGGAGTTAGAATACTGTGTATGCACATAAACAATGATACTCAAATTGGATCCAAGGTCTAAATTTGTTTTGTTGTATTTTTAAGGAAAAGTTTCACTAGAAGAGACAAACCGATGAGCAATTCCTCTGAATGAAAATGGATAGCCTAAACCAAATAGAGAGTTGCTTTTTATCTGGATTTAGCAAAGGTGAAGTCCGTAACTTCTCATTCTTAAGGACAGCTTCTGGTTTCTTCAAAGGAAGATTTGCTAAAAGTTAGTAAGAACAGAAATACTGGAAGCTGATAGTGCATGTCTGTACTGTTTGCTAAATACAGTCATATCCAAAGATCTATAGAAATTATAGGAAGGAGTTGTATTTTGAGTTCTTCAGTCATACACAGCTGACAGAAGTGATGTTGTTTAGAGTAGCAGTGCTGTTATGAGAGTTTGACTCTCCTTTGGATATCCTTAACTTGTTTCCAGCTGTCCAAGAACCCCCACAAGCAGCTGGCAGATCCTTACTTTAGTAGCAATACGTTATTTACTCCCCGCTCCATCCCCAACTTTCAGAATTAATTGGAAGGGAAACGGAGTTGAAATCATAGTTATTAGGCAGGCATTTTTACAACAAGCAAACCTGTTCATCTTGAATGCCTGCACGTGTTTGTTCTAACCTCTCTACGTGTAGCCAACAGACACTGGAACCAGCCTAGGTGTCATCCAGTACACTGCAGAGATTTAAGGCAAGTGCCAGGGTAGCGGATTTAACAGGTAGATTTAACTCTTTAATGAAAAGTTGCATTGTAAAACACCAAGTTCAACGACAGTTGAAACTTTTAAAAAATGTGGACTGTGTTATTTAAGAACTTTTTTCCTGGTTATTTTAACTTTTTTATATAAATCTAAAATTGCTACCTTGTTGAAGTGCTTGATTCATATTATCCACATGTAGGGATGACTAGTGTGTAGCAAATTACCATGGGTCATCACAGGAAATTATTGTGACTATTTTCAAGTGCTGGGTTTTGGTGGGTTTTGGGGTTTTTTTTAACTACTGGCTTAATGGGATTTTACCTATTAGTTCTGAGAATTAAAATGTGATTAGTTTAGACTATACTCCCCAAACAAATTGTACTATCTAAGGATGCATATTGTGGCTAGCATTAAGTCACTTAAAAAAAAAAAACAACCAAACCAACAACAAAAACAACCAAACAAAACCAAAAAAAACCAAACCCTCAAACCTAATCAAAAACAGTTTTAAAACCTACAGCTGCTGAATTATTCAGGAAAATCAATTGTTCAGTTTTGTAGTTAGACTTTTTCTGCTGTTATTTAATAATGCAGAGTTTATATGAAAGGTGCCTAACAGCTACTAACTTAGAAGCAGTATATCTTTCCAAATTAAACAAGATTTGCAGAATGACTGAATGAAGTTTAAAAAAAAAATTAAGTGATTTATCTTGATTTCATATGAAATGTTTAATTCCATGTATAAATACTCAATATAATATTTAAACACTTGCTACTGGAGATATCTCATTTTTGCTTGCATTTCTAATTGCTTCATTTTGGTATATTTGTGAAACCCATTATGCCATATGTAGTCACTGATATAATTTCTGAAATATTTTTGAAAACAAACTTTAATTTGAGACCTCTTGTTTTTAAAAGTATTCTAAACAAATCAGCCTTTTTGTCAGGTATTTGGGTTGCTTTGTACAGCATATCTTAACAGGAGGAATGTGTGCAATATATTACCACCTCAGTTTTGTCTGGCAACTTTTTGAAAATATTAAGATGCAATATCTTCCTTTCACTTCAAGTTGGAAAAATTGCAGTATCTCTGATTTGGTGGTGTATTTATTTTTATCTGTTCAGTGTATGGGCATATGGTTATTTAGGGCTTTTTATGTACATTATGTGCTTTTAGTAATTTCTGAGTTTCATTACTTTTGTGGATGCATCAGTTGTACCCATTTGCATGTTCTTCAATATGAAAACTTTGGGGAAGGGGAGCTTCAGGAAGGACTTCTGGAAACCGGAATGAGAATAATTGTAAGTCAATAAATGTAGATACTGCATCATTAACGTTTTTGGTATGGTATGGATTTTATAGTACCTATGTATGTTTGCAGTTATTAAGTTATTGCATAAATGTTTAAGAATGAGCATTTTTTTCATCCAAAATTTTGTATGTTTGCAAATATATTTTTGTAATAAAACTTCAAAACAAATGTTTCAGCACCTCCTAAAATCTTCCGATGTTTCCTTTTATTTCTAGAGCTCTAGCAGGTGCTAGAAGGGCAAGTTCCTATTTTATTTAGGGTTAATATTTTCCAGAGAAGAAACTCCAAACTCCTTACTTCATACTGTCGGCAAAATTGCATTTGTTCACCAAAGAAAACACAGTGTGCCTGCTTGAAGGACAGTTGAGAATAGCATCTATCACTTGTAACAGTTTCTGGCTAACTTCTGTATTGCTGTAAGTAGGCTTGCATTTTGAATTTGATAAACAGACCAATTTCCTTTCACGTTAAGAAATGCAGCTGCAAGGTCACTGTTTTGTAAGCGCAGCCGTAACTGCTGTTAGGGCCTTTCCTTATCACTTCTTTTTGTGGTATCCCCTCTCATCTGTCTAGATGTGGCATTTGATACTCAATCCAGTGTTGGTCTTTGATCATAGGTGTTGGAAACTGCAGGTTTTGTCTTGCCATATCTGGTGTCATGCAACTTGATTGCTCGAAATTTCACAAAGTAAAATAGGGAAGCTGATGAGGAGGAAAACCATATCAGAAGTTCTGTTGGAATAATCTTTAAATTAAAATCCTTATGCCAAAGTCCCTTAATCTTAGCTAGATGCTTATTCCCATTCTAACTACCCATAGGAGATAAGCCTTGCAAGGCATACCAAGCATCAGGAGAGGCCACAGAAGAATGGTGCTTGCTGCTATAGTAGTTAGTATTTAACTGCTCCTGTACTGTATATGACAGCAGATTATTCTAATAGAAAACTACCACACAAAACAAGTACAGAAGTCATGGATTTACTGTAAGATAACTGAGAAAAAGTGGAAATGGCTAAGGCCTAGAATCTAACTTTCAATTCTGTGTTAGATGCATTGCCTGTTTGGTCAATACTGAGGAAGCATTTTTTCTTTGTTGGTGCTGTTAACCTTTTTGTCTTCTCTGGATTCAGGTATTCCTGGTTACTGTTATTCCTATGAAGTGCTTTCCTTTGGTTTAGAAATAAGATAGTAAGTCAGATTTACTATGTATAGCTGCACCTAAACTAGGCCCTGTCCAAAAAATTAAGGCAGACCAAAATCTTTTTGGCTTTTCCTCACTTGCTACTGTGTGCTCTACAGTTGTATTTCCTGAGAGTGTGTGACAGCATAAAGTCGGTCCCTACTACAGTGGTGATACAGTTCTAGGTAGAATCAAGGAGTAAGCCTTAGGCTTCCAAAAACTCATCCACTAAAACTCAAATTTTATTTACAGGCTTGCAGAATTAAATAACATAACTGGCTTTTTAAACAAAGCTGTAGCTTGTGTTCATGGGCACAATTGCAAGTCAGTGGACTCATGTATTTGGTAAGGATTCAATGGTACTTCGTCCTTGATATACAAGATACTTGGGGTGTTAACAGTAGAGGATAAGAAACCTGTCATTCATACAACTGTTCTTTGTTTATGAACAGAATGCAGTCAAATCACTAAATACAGGCTTTGGTATAGCTGAGGTAAATTTCTTTGTTTAGTGACCTAATCTGAAATTCAAAAGGTTAAATTGTGTGTTAAACAATTCTGGAATTTATTTTCAGTGCCTAATAGCGGAAAATTTTTTCTCCTATTTTCACACAACTTCAAGAGTGATCGGCATTTTTCTTTCTTCCAGATTTTATGACTGAGGGATTTACTTTTGAACTGACCTACTAATTTAGGAGGGTTAAACTTAAGCGATAGATCTGTAACAGAAATTGGCCGTTAACTGTAAAGCTTATCCTTGCAGGTTATGCAACACTTTTTCACTTCTAAGAACCCTTCTTCTTAAGAGATTCCTAATTAGGTTCATAATTGGGCATTGGGGAAAGAGGGCAATGAAAAGTATTATTATCAGTTGCTGCATGTTTGAAATAGCACTCGCAATAAAATGAAAGGGAAAGGACAAATGAATAGAAGATTCCTGAGAAGTGAACAAGGGAAGGAATAGCAAAAGAGTGTAAGTAAATGTGAAAAGGAATATTGTAGAGACACAAGTACAGCCTGTGGAAGTATTTCCTGAAGCACGGAAGAATTCAAGTTACAGTTTTGTTTCTGTACTGGTGTATGTCATCTTCAGGTATTCCCAAAGCTCAAATGCAGTTTGCCTGTAAGAATCCAGAATATTTCAGGGTGAATTCAGAAACAGACTGGTTAGGCATGATTTCCCTGCTCTAATTCTTGAGGTAGCAATACATAATTTACCAGGTCTGCTATGGGGTTTTTTTAACTTCCAGTTATGAAGCAGCATAATGAAATTCATAGCAGTATGGAGTTGTTGTCTTTGCTTGATGGCCTCAAATTAAAGCTTAAAATCTGCTACATGGAACAAGGCTGCTCATACCTAGTTGCCCTTTATCTTTCATTTTAAGTAGACCTTTAAAAATATTTCTACCGTAATCCATTCTTTACAATTCAGGAAGGTCTCCATTTTACAAAGTCAGTCTTGGGAAACACAACCACAAAAGAATAAGCTTTCTTTGTACGCTGGCTGAAATGAAAGCACTTGCCCTTGGGCCTTACTTGAAAATGTGCAGGTATGTGATGTAAATGCACAAGTGGCGTTGCTTTTCTCCTCATAAGTCAAGAAGCTTTAAATGTATCTAGAGCAAAGATCTCCTGTCTCCTATATGCAAAACTATGTGGTCTTAATTCTTAATTTAGAGAGTGTACGGCTTGCACATCCTGCTTTACTACTTGTGGTTCGTAAGAGGGATGGGAAAGGCTTAGCAGGTTATCCATCTGACTTTCTGATGTAGAGTTGAGTCTTATGCGTAATACCAAGTGCCTTCTCTAGTTTACCTTTTAAGCAGCAAATTAACTTACATTCTCCGGGGGCACAGTTCTCCCATGTAACAAAATTGCTGTAAAGCAAGCTTCTGCCATCTTAAACTCACCACAAGAATTGAGATACAAGGCTGAAATTAAAGCCTACAGGATTCAGGATGTGTACAGCATCTGTTGTGGTTTACAGCAAGCCCTGCTCCTGGTGTAATCCTCAAGATGGAAGATACAGGGCACCCATCTCATTAGGAGGGATCTCTGCTTTCCAATGATTGAATAGGAAAATCCTGCCACAACAGAAGCCCTTACAGAAAACCCAAAGGCTTGGTTAGAAGAAACACATGCAGTACTTTTAGTAAGGGATTGAAAATAAACATATACCAGTATTCTGCAGATCTGAGGACAGCCATCTGAAGGAAACTGCTAAGAGATGTATGGGAAAGTAATGTAGGTTGCATACTATATAATGTCTGAGCCTGGGCCCGTGATGTAATTCTATCTGCAACTTCATTTTAGATTAAAATAGACAGCTTGATCTTACTACTATGCATCTACCTGTTCCCATGCAGTACATTATTATATATTTCATAGATTATCATTATTCCTGCAATCCTTGACGCTATGTTGCACAGAAATTGGAGATTTTGTTAATTTTTTTAAATTTAAATTCATTAGCAGCTAAATAATGTTATTACTGAAGACTAGCTGAACAACCTGTCCATGCATAACTGAAGTCACTGTATTTTTGCACATGTGGAAGGATTTACTGGTGATGTGTAGTGGTCTGCATAATTAGAGAATGCTTTGGCATAAATCCATCTCATTCATTCCTGAACAGTTCCCTTCTTGAAGGGCTTCTAATGCAGATGTTCTTTCAAAGTGCAAGGATAGTCAAGCCTGTCATGTTGCAAGAGGACAAGCTGAAGAAAATTTCCTTCAGCTTCTTTCTTTCCATACACGTTACAGCACAAAGAAATCCTGTTTCATTTGGTCATTATAGCTGTCTCTCCTACCTTCTTTCTGAATTCACACAGCTGATGAAACCATTGCTGTTTGAGAGATTTCTCTTGGCATAAGTTACTGATGATAACTTTATTACAATTTTAATTTTACCAAATTCAGTTATTTGAATACAGACTGACATTTAAACAGAGTCTAAAGTGACTGGTAACTTCCCAGCTTATTTGAAGTGTAGTGTTACAGAAGCTGGATTACTAAGAACCAAATAGAGGAAGCAAACGTGATGAAGTGACCGTGGAACATTTATGTATTCGGTAGGTCTTTCAAGCATAGATCCAGGTAATGCCTCAAAGTCCTATTACATGAGTATTTCCTATTTATGTTAACAGATAATGTGAAGAGATTGCAACAAGAGAAACTGCAATTTATAAATTTACAAAAAATTTGTAAATAATGCTAATTAGCAATTGAGGGTATTTGGATTAGTTTAGTTTAACCAAATATTGCTGTATTGATGTTACAAACTTCAATGTAAGTGTTGTAATTTTGTTGCATTGCTAGCAGAAATACTTCCCTAAATATCATCAAACAGCAGAGGAATTACCAAAACCAGTCACAGTGAATCCCTTTTAACTGTGTAAGACATGCAATTATTTGATTTTTCTCTAATAGGCTACATGTTAGAGATTAAAAATCTTTTTTTGTATAAAACTTGTCTCGCATTATTTGGCCTCTTTGGTTTAATGTGAGCATTTTTCATGTAGCATAAAATTGTCATAATATTTGGAAACTTTGCAAATTTTGGTTTGTTTTCCACTCTTACTAAATGAGATTTTATTTAGAAGCAATATAAAAATTACTATGATTTTAAAATTATTTTTATCCAACATTTGGCTGCCTGTAGCTAAAAAAGTCTGTTCTGTTATCAAGCTTTCCATAAACATTTTTCTTTTTGTAGATCACTGTGTCAGCTGTATCTGAGGAGAAGGTTATAGTTGAGTCGAACTATGAATATGTTTGTATGTATATTTTTTTCTTCTGTCTTGCTTTTATGGACTTCAAAGGTGAATTGATTTCCCTGTCTGGATATTTCTGGATCAGGTGCTGCATGAGAACCTTGCATTTTCCAGGTTGCTGGTTATAGCTGGCTGTAGCCTGTGTAGCAGAGACAACTGCTGTTCTATGGAAACTAAAGGATGTTTAAAGTGTTTTTCATGCTCCAATGGGAACTGCAGAGCTGATCATCATTTCACAGCCTGCTGAATATTCTTTTCACAGGGTGTTTACTTGAGTGTGCACTTGTGCTTAACTAAAACCACTTGCTAGCGCTGACAAAAGAACAGAATTTGAGTAAGATGTGACAGTATGGACTGAATCTCTGGATTCAGCACCAGATATGTTCTGAGAATATACTGCATTCCCATACACCAGACTACAATGACTGGAATTCCACTGCTTAACTTGTCTATTTTAAGGTACCCTGCAAATGAAATGAAAACCCTGTTTTCATGAACCCTGTACAATGTTCAGGACCAGCAAGGTTACAATCCACACCAGTAGCAACTGGCACATTGCAGTTCAGTTTGGAATCCATACAGTACTTAACTGACTCAATTGCACAGCCCATTGGTCTCTTTCTGTGCCTCCACTCATTTTCTTTGCTCACTGATGTTTGAATTTTGTAGGTGATGAGCTACCTAACCACGTGGTGTTCTTACTAGACTTTGATTTTGGAGTTTCTTCTGAGAACAGTTTTTAAGGCAAAATTGGGCACATAGCTCAGTGGTAGCTAAATGCCCTGAATTTCAGCAGCACTGAGTGCATGCAGTTCTTGCTCTGGTAAACAGGGTTGCATGTACTTATGTCAGCAATGCATTTTTGCAGTATATCAGCAAATGACAGCCATAGCTCAGCTTCCATGCTTCTACAGCACATAATGCCCTGACTGAAATGTGTGGAGGAGGGGATGGAAAAATCCAGTTGTCCTCTGTGTATGTATTTAAGAAGCTATTTAGTCTAGTGGTTAATACTGAAGCTAACGAGATGTGATTGTATATACTGAAGCAAGACTGTCCATATATTTGCATCCTTGTTTTACTCATACCGTACATGGTTTCAGAGGCAAATACCAAGAATATGGAAGAAATGTTGACTGTTGTACACAACGTATACTGTGACTTTATTGCTTTACAGTCCATCACACTTGGTCAAAATTGCAGAAATAACATGCCACTTCAGTTGATCAAAGCGGAGGGACTGACACAAGGTGGAATTTCATCTTGTGTATGCTTGAGCTGCTGTTGTAACAACACAATACCATAAATAAGCACTCAGTGATGCAGCATAAGGATTCAGGGAAAGGAGGGTGAGTTGCTGGCAGTACTCTCTCAATGACATTATCTAAGCTAAGTCTATCTTAAAACCTTTCTACCATCCAAATAACAATGGAGGAAACAAAGTAGGTTGTGAGCCATAGTAATACTGGTCTTATCCAGATCATCCCCCTTATTTTCTTACAGGAGGGAAATAAGAAAGCACTGTGTCTCCAACCTGAGAAAGCAGTTGATAAGATTGCATTGCTACACTTGGGACATGGTTTGTTAGGGAGCCATCCTTACAATGAAGGTTAAAGGGTGAATCTTCATTGTAAGAAGACTTGATCACAGGCCTTACTCTTCAGCCAAAGAATGAAAACAGCCTGGACCATTAAAGCCAAAATTAAGGCTATGATCTAGTCAAGTGTACATTTAAAAGAATTGTGAGGAAAAACAAAGGAGTTTGACTAAGGAGCAAGAAGTGACTGAACTCTATTTTAGTTGACTTATCTCAATTTGCCACTACCCATGATGTATGCAGAGAGAAACAGTAACAGCTTGGCAATGCTTACATCTTAATTGCACCGTATATATAAAAATCATGGAGTAAATGACTCTATTAGAAGCAAAAACTTAGCATAGAAATTACTCGATTGTTCTCATGATACCTGCTCCCATTATGATTTTTCTAGTGTGTTTATAGATACTACTAGCCATCCAGAAAGATGAAGTACTCTTATCTCTAAAATAAGGTTTTTGTTTCCTGATGCAAATGTATTTTCAAAGTTTTTGGAAACATATTGTCTGCAGATGAAATGGCAAGGGCATACAGGCATGTTTTCTTAATGTAACATCAGTTAACGCTAAATACTGTGGAGTTTGGCATCATAGCCATTATTCCACTTATGCTTGGCCTCAGTTGAAGAATTTACTTTATGAATTTATTTTATGCATCTCTTCTAAACCATAAATTAGGGTAGACCAAGGTGTCCTGCCTAATATTATTCAACTGATGCAAAGTTATCCATGTCACTGCATGTCAACTGTCTAAAGAACAGTGTTTAAACAGCAGTGCCATTAATTTCCCTAGCACGGTTAATCAGTAAGCATGTAGCAGAGCTCAGGCTAACAAATGCTTCTGTGCTAGTAACAGGGTTCTGTGGCTTCATCTACATCAGCAGGTAGGACTTCCAGTATAGCAGGTCTACAGAGCACATGAGACAGTGCTGAAGACTCAACATCCACGCTGTGTGTGTGTTTGAATTGTTCTCCAGACTAGCTCTTGTCTGTCCTGTCGGACTAAATACTTATTAATGGCTGGGGCATATTAGCTACTTTCTCAGACTTACTTTCTTCCGCCTCATCTTCATTTGAAAGGAATCCAGTTCATGAGCTTGAGAGCTGAGGACTTTTAAATAGAATATAGATCATAGCATAGCAAATGGCAGATGCAACAACTAACCTTTGTATAGTGCTCTCTAAAATGAACTCTGCACTTTGCTACTGCCAGGTTTGGTTGGTTGGCTCTGTTTTTTCCTTCTTCCTGACATATAGCCTATTTCCAGTCTAGTTTTTCTTCTGAGGTTGTTTTTTTTTTTTTTTTTTATTAAAAGGATTTGTGAAAAGACAACTGATGTAGTAGTTTTAGAAAACAGTTAAGCTAAGAGAATGGTGTCTGCTTTTATTTCTTCAAAGAAACTAGTTAGTTTATGGAGAAAGTTGTATCTTACCTTGCTAAGAGTTTCACATGTTACTCTTTAGCCGCGATTTGCCAAGCAAGCATGGATCCATGCTCTGTAAATAGAGGTGGCTGCCTTTGTTTCTGAAACCCAGTCTTCAGTCTGGAAGACAAAGGTGTCACTAGTGTCTTCTGAAATTAGATGATGATAGCCCTAGTTCACTAGATATAAGAGTTTACATGTAAAACAGATTTTAAAATACCAGTATTTTCTAAAATCATATAATAGAGTTTTCAGGACAAACTGCCAGTGGACAGAACACTGAAGTACAAGGGAGAGTGCAGTGCAGGAATACCAGGTTTCATGAGCAAGATGCCAAGTATTTGATTTTAGTTTTGTTATTGTTGCCTGTTTAAACTTTTTTTTGTTCACGTTGTGACTTCTAGTGCTGCTTGAGCTTTCTAGAACAAATAGGAAATATTTAACTTCCTTTAATGTCAGTGAGTTCAGAATTGCTAGATAAAATATATTTCCTGATTAATGGCTGGTGAAGTCAGTCTTCTACACGCTAGCCTCTGTATTTGTCAAATTTCTAAACTTGCATTATAGAAATATGCATTATTTCTTGAAAGGAAGCCACACCGGGTCATTCTGTTACTATTTCTCCAAAGAAACAAGGTGCCTGTTAAGAGGCACCGCGCACAGTGACATCGTTACAGACGGGGACAGGCTGGAGGTGGGCACCCGCTGAGACCGCTTCATCGCGCTTCAGGGCTTGAAGGGCGGGAAAACGGGAGTTCGCCCCTTCCCCTGAGCCCGGCGGCTTCCAGCCCCCCCGGCCCCAGGCCGCCCCCTCTCACCGCGCTCGGCTGCGGGGGCTGCCGCGCCGCCTCCCTCACGCCTGCTGCCGGCCGGGGGAGGGAAATGGCGCCAAGGCCGCCGGCGCGCGGCAGCCCCGAGACGCCTCCTGGTGCCGGCAGGGGGAGCCGGCGGCCCCGCCAGGCCGCGCCGCGCTGGCCCCCGGCCCCGCCCTGCCCCAACTCCCGGCGGCGGCGGCGGCGTGGGCAGGCCGGGCGCAGGCGGGAGGAGGGGCGCCCGCCCGCCCGCCCGCTCTCTCCGCCCCTGCCGCACGGCCCGGCTGAGGCGCGCTGCCCACAGACCTCGCGGAGCGCTGCTGTCCGTGCCCAGCCCCGGGTGCCGCCGCCCTAGCCCCGCTGCCGCCGCGGCCCTCCTGTTTCGCACACATGGAGGACTACCACAAGCCCGACCAGCAGACGCTGCAGGCCCTGAAGGACACGGCCAACCGGCTCCGCATCAGCTCCATCAAAGCCACGACCGCGGCCGGCTCCGGGTGAGTGAGGCGGTGGGCTGCGCCTCGGCCGCGCACCGGCGCCGCCGTGCGCCCGCCCCTCCGGCCAGCCGCGCGCCCGCACCGCGCATCTGTTGGGCGGCGGGGCCGAGGCGCGGTGGCGCTGGGAGGGGTGGGGCCGGGCTGCCCCGTTACTGGCTGCCCGGGGGCACACCGGCGGCTCCCGAAGGCAGAGCACTCTCCCCCCCCCCCCCCCGCCGCAGCCATGTGCGGGACCCCGAGCGGGCGGCGGTGCCGGGGCCCGCCCGTGCCCCCCGCGGCTGTGCCCTGGGGCTGAGGCGGCCGCGGGGCGGGACGTGCAGCCGCGGGGATGGGGAGTCCGGGCGGGGAGAGGACACCGCAGCGGTCACGGCCGCATCCCCGGGACCCCCCCCCCCCCCCCCCCCCTCCCGGCACGTCGGGGGCTCGGGGTGAGGCCGAGCGATGTGCAGGTGCTCCGTCGGGAAATGGCGGCCGCGGGCGAGGTGCGGGGCTCCCGCGGCCCGGCCCGGCCCGGCCCGGCCCAGCCCAGCCCGGGGGCCGCAGCCGTCTGGCCGGCCCGGCGGGTGTTGTGACTGCGGAGAGCGGCCGGGAATGCTAAGTTGATGCAGGACTGAGAACCAAAGAATTTGTGCCCGAGGCGCAAGCCGTTTCTTTTTCATTTCGTGCCCGTCAGTTGGAACTAATTCTGCACAGAATTTCAAGTGAGCCCAAGCGGGATTATCTGTGAAATGCCCGCGGTCTCAAATGGGCAGTTTATTCAGGCCTCTGGACAGGATTTAGCGTAGGCTCTGATGTGTGCAGATTCCAGGGTTATCCTTCCTTTGATCGTGCTTTACCTATGGAAAAAAATCTCTGCAAACAATCCACTTTTATTCACGTAAAATTAAAGCTATTTTTTCTGCTTGTATAATGTATTTGTGTGTTTCCATAGAGAGTACTGCCTTTTCTTTCTTTTTTTTTTTAAAATACCCATCTTGTTTCAATTTCCTCCTTTGGACCTCTTTGAAACTGGCCATGGTTTTAAAAAAAAAAATCAACCTAACAAACCAACCTTGAAGGAATCCTTTGGATGCTGGGGTTTGTGTGGAGAAGAGTGGTGTGTAAAATATTTTAAAGCTGCTTCTCTGAGTTGCTTTAGGCTTTCCACCCTGTGTCTGGCATGGGCTGCCTCACGTGGCTCTTTCTCAAAGCATACAGAAACTGAACTTTACTCATACCTTTTGCATACAGCAAATGAAAATGCTGCCTTGGTTCTTCCTGTAAAATGGAGCGTTGGGACACAGGGAATCTCTCAGCTAGCCATAGGAGTGGTTTTTACAAAAGCCATGGCTTGTTTGGTCCAGTCTGGAGAGCGAAGTACAGGTTACCTAACAACTGCTCTTTTAATTCTTCATCTGTTTCAAAGCCATAATATACAGGCAGTATTACACAAGCCAAGCCTGTGTGAAATTGTAAGTAAGAAAAATTGTGCTAAACCTTCTTAGCAGAGCTTGGTCTTCGGTCTTGAGCTTCTAGGGTGCATTTTAAGCAGGGCACACAGATGTGTAGTATCGGTTGTTTTATCTACAGATAAAATTATGTCTCTGTTTTGTCTGATGTGCTGTTAAAGAGCAAGGATCTTGCTGCAGCCTTTGCTTATTTTCTGTGATCCATGAAGTTCAATAGTAAAGTCATTCTCCCTATGCTGATGAAGAAACAGTAAAAACAGTTTTACTCAAGCTTTTTATTCTTGGCTCATCTGTGCTACAATACTGAGTACTTCTTGCACAAAGGTGTTTCATTAATCACTCCAGCTTAACCTAGCACTAGAGTTGTGTAGAGTCTGAAATTATTACACAACATGATAATGAGCAGATTATGAAAGATGCGCTCTGGAGGGAAGATTCTGTTGAGAAGCCATACATTTTCTTTCTTAATAAGATTTGGTTGCTAAGATGATGTTGTAGTAATGTGCCTAAAAGAAAAAGACGTTCACAGTCTTTTGCGGTGTTAGGCAAATCACATACATTTCTAACACAGCTACGCTTTATGAATGTGTTTTCCAAAGCCTGAATGAGACAGTAAGCTTTGCCTGAATTGCTGGTATCCACCAAGAATGTAGAAGGATGTTTGAATGCAAGTTAAATTTAAATAGAAGCTTACAGTTAATTAAAAAATTTGTCATGCTTGCACTGATGTTAAGGAAATTTGTGTTTGTTAAAGGTGTAGTATGTAAAACTGAAGGAAATACTTGCAATAAAAGCACTTCAGACAAAAGAGGACCTGCCAACTACTTTCAATGAAGTAATTTCTGTAAACTTGCATATATTGCAACACAAGTGGTTTCATGACAGATCTGATACATCAGTTCTTGCAGTCTTAACTTGTACTAACTTTTGTTGAAGAAAGGTACGGCCTTTTTCTGGACAAGAGCTAAAAGAGCAGGCAGTCTGATCCTCGATGCTCAAACATATCGCTTTGAGTACTTTACCAGCTGTAGTGGAAAAATTCAGTGAATTGGAACAAGATTTTGTGCTTAAAATGCCTTAGGGGAGGGAAAAAAAAGTTAGTTGTCAAGATTGAACATACTTGCTTTTGGACGTGGAAGAAGTTTTTCTTCTAGATAAGTAGTGCAGATGTTTTAATCAAAACTGGTAGTCTGTTTTGTAGCTAATGATAAATTTCTGCAGTTTTGAAACAGTGCCAGGCTTCCTAGAATTAGATGGTTAAATTCTTAAAAGTGGAACTTGCAAGAGTTTCTTAAGAGGCAGTTTCATAACGTGTGGTATGATCACATTTTGCACATTTTTGTTTTCCTTCAATTTTTTTAGCTTTTTTCTTTCATTCAGTATTCCATTTTAACATTTCACCACTATTCTTTTTAGCTGAAATGTGTAGATATGTGTAGATGGAGCTAACATAAAATGATGCAGAGTAATTAAAAGAAAACTCTTAACTACATTGGAGTAATTATTTTACTCTTGATTTGTGTGGATCCAGGGTTAGAGTATTCTAATATACTTTGTTTTGCCTTTTCTTACTAAAAGGCTATATTTGAAGGTTAAGGCAGTTCATCAGTAGAAGCTATCTGGCAGAGAAGCATGTTAAGGGACCACCACTGCAAAGTTCTAGGTTGTTTGTCAATCAGGAACTCAGTGTGGAAGATTGTGTGCAAGTAGTGGCAGTGACTTTCCTTCTACGAGTAATCCAAATACACTTTCCTAGGATTAACAAGGAATTCTTTCAACAGAACTTAATAGAAAAGTGTGAGCTAATAGAAGACCAGTAGTTGTAGCCTTAATAAGATAACTGTATTTAAAGAAAATTGTGTAGTTGATTTTTCAGTGATTTCTGGTATCTGATATGTAGTTAAATTTTGGGTCGTTTCTGTTAGTAGGAGATCATTCAATTAACCTGCAGTTTTAATAAAAATATTTTTTTTCCTAATTTTCAAGTAATTTATTAAATTTTTCTACCTTTTTTTTTATTTCCACATGCTACCATTTTAGGTTGTTTTAAACTTTTTTTACCAAGACCAGGAGTTCATAGAAGTATGGTTAAGTATAAAGTTAATGAAATTAAAGGAATGAAGGCTTTAAACAAGCATGTAAGGCTTATTGATTAACTCAAATACATAAATATTTACTAATATGTTTGAACCATGGTTTAAAGCTAATTCTTTTGGTTCCCTGTGTGTGAGTACTTACAAAGGGATGGACACTAACCGTAATTGATGTTTTGCTAGTGGTTTTGCATGTTTTTATTCTCTTATTGCAGCACTGTTGGGGATGTTGGGAGGGAAGGTTTGTTACTACCAGAAGAGAATATTTTGATTAGTTCTAGTGAAGGTGGTGTCTAATCCTAACATGCATGGTAAATGTACATGTGGGAGACGAAATGTGACACTTTCATAGTAAGTTTGTCCTGTTTTACAAGTAGAGTCAAATATTTTATAAGAGTATTGTTTTAAAGATGAAAAATAAACATTTGTAGAAGAGAAGGTGAGATGAGACTGCAGGTTATTTTCAAAGCTGGTGAAGATTTCTGTAGCCATAACCTTCTTACCGTTCATTATTCACTTTCCTATACTTCAGTAGCAACCACTGATGTCAAGAATTATCCTGTTTATACCAGTAACTCTGGAAAATGCTACTTTCCACACTCAGTAAAGGTTTTTAAAGAGCCTCCTTACCCCTTTTAAGCTTTATCACAAGTGAAAAGCCAAGGCTGATACACTCAAGTGGTCAGGTCGTGCCATCCCTTCAAGATGCATAAGAACTACAGTGATTGTTATTTAAATGACAGTAATATAGATGAATAAAAGTAATTTTATGCCATTCTATTACACTTCAAACAAATTCTATACCTTGTCTTGGAATAACTCAGTATTTGCCACTTGTAAATAACCTTTTTTGTGCAAATTTATATTTGCTTGTCTAGTTTCAGTAGAAGATGAAATACAAAAATTGTACTATTTAATGCCCTCTTTAGAAATCAGAATTCTAGTTCTGTCAGTTCTAGCATAGTAAAATAAAATGGTACCTATGTTATACAGTTGTAAACGTTCCAGAACTTTCTGCAGAAGTTAATCTTGCATTGCCAATCCCTGCCTGTGCGGTGGGGCCTGAACAAGTCATGATGCCATGCTTTTAATTCCTTCACTCAGTGCGTGGCTAAAGTACTGTGGAAGGCTGTCTTTGCTTCCTCTGCATCAGTGTGAATTTCCACTGTCAGCTAAATTAGTAGAGTATGATTTCAGGTACAGGATCGTACTCCTTCCAGTGCTTCATAGTCACCGATTAGGGTGGTGTTCCTTCGCATGAAGAACAGAGAGCTCTAAAAGATGTGTCCTTAAGCTGTCACCAGGGTCTATTTTTTAAGGTCCACTTCAACTAGATAAGAAGGCTTCCTTTGTCTCAAAGTACAACTAATTGGCACTGGGGTAATGGTAGATGGGATGGGTTATCAAAAACACTTTAAGAGTGTATTTTAATGGTGAGGAGTAGCAGGCTGGTAAAGTGATATTTTAAAGATGCAATCCTGAGCAAACAATGATGAGAAGTGATAATCTTGGGTCTGTCTTGACTTGTAGCCACCCTACATCATGTTGCAGTGCAGCAGAGATTATGTCTGTGCTGTTTTTCCATACCATGAGGTACAAAGTGCAAGATCCCAGAAACGCCAGCAACGACCGGTTTGTTCTTTCAAAGGTAAAATAACTTTTACGCTATACTGTTGCAGTCTGCTGGTAAAGAGTTGTCTGTCTGTAAATTATATAGACTTGTCTTCATACTTACTTGTGCTTGCAACTACACAGAAGTCTATTGGAAATATTTGAGAGCTTGGAATTTGTCTACTTCAGAAAGACAAATAAATACTGGGTTAAGTTGTAGCATAACTCAAAAATATACACTCAGTATAATGTGTCTTGGTAAGTCTTAACTTCACTTTGTTAAATTGTTTTAATATTAAATAATAAATATTATATTGTCTATAAAATTTATCAAGAAATATTAACATCTGTTTTATTTTGGCATAACCGACTTTCTACTGAGTAAGTTGCGGTTAGCTTTTGTGCTCTACTTGTTAAATGCAGCCATGCTGTTATGCCTGCAGTCATGTCACAATGTGCACTAATTACTGTCAGCTTTTCAGGGAGCATTATATGAAGTAGTTATGGTAGGTTAGTGAGCAATTTGCATTCCTACTGTGCCAGTATGATATTAAAGTCAATGCTACTTCTGAAACTGCTGTGGTTCAGAAAACACATAAAACCACAGTCTGGACTGGCCATTAGCATTTCTATCCCCTTTTGCATTATGCCCTTGCAAATCACAGGGACATTTCAATCATATGACATAAAGGCAGTTGAGGGGCCTTCAGAAAACTTAATGATGTAAAAAATGGCAGATGAAGTACTCCAGTGAGGCGTTCCATCTTTGAGTCAGAGTTCCTCACGTGGTTGCTTACAGTAGTGCTGCATAGCTGATGGTGTATATCCTTGCATTGGATATTATAACTGTTGGCACCTCTGACTGCCATTCTGAAATAAGTGATTGGATGAGAAGCAAGCAGCTAACGCTGAGGTGGTAAAGTAACGAGAGAGTCACTTCTTCGTGTTTGCTTTGGTGCACTCTAATTAATCAGGGTTTCTGTCTGGAGTTGCTAAATGGCTGCAAATCTCTGCATGCTTTTTTGACTCCTAATGACTCCGTGGGTGAATGATGGCTACTACTTTGCAGTTGTCCACTTGGACGTGGCTGCAAGAATCTGAGTGTATAAAGCTTAAAATTTTGCCTGTTGTCACTCGCTGCATCTTACCTTGAATAGATATGTATTGAATGGGGTAACACTTGCTCATCCATCTGTTTACTGGGTTAGTGAACAGTGCTCTGTTCTTGAAACTGGTACCTAAACAAATTGAATCATTTATTTGGATACCAAAACTACTTTTTGGAATTGGACCTGCATGGCTGAGAGAGACCTTCTTGCTCTTCAGTGTTGATTTTCTCAAGGACATCCTAAATAGTCCTCCAGAGTGCTGCATTCTTTCTGTCTTAACTGTACTCAGCTATCTGGGGTACTATAAGCAGGGGCACGGGGAACTTGGAAACAAGCGTCAGTGTGAATGTTGCATGTTCGGGGCCTGCTTAGAGGACATAAGAACCTGATTCCAGGGTTTGTCAGCTTTGTAGAATTTTGTCTTGATACTGGCATATTGTGAAACCTGTGCCTTGCTTAAGATTTATGTTTCTCTCTAGGGTCACGCAGCACCAATTTTATATTCTGTTTGGGCAGAAGCTGGCTTTCTACAAGAAGCAGAATTACTGAACTTGAGGAAAATTGATTCTGTCCTAGAAGGACACCCAGTACCAGTGAGTGTTCATAACCTTTGATATAAAATGTTGTTTTCTGTAAAACAGGAAGTGTATGTATTTTGCAGCAATTTGTGGTTGCCAGCTACAGTACAGGAAAGATACAGACTTATAAGAAGGATGATGACACATACATTATATATAAGGCTTCACAACTGGATCAGTGTCTGTGTTGGAGCATGTAAAAATTACCTTTATAGTTGTTGTAAAGTTCCCCTACAGTCCTGTATGCCAATGTTTTTCATGTAAAAAAAAGCTTTATATAAAGTTCCAGCATGGCTTTTCTCATCGTTAAGAAGCTTTGAGGTATTTCATAAGTTTATATCCAGTTTGGTCACCTCATTGGTCTTTCCGTTCCCAGGCAGTTGTTTCAGTTGATTCTTTTTTACACAAAATCATCAGTTCTTAACAGTTGCCATCCAAGGCATAGCTGAGAAATTCCTGGGCCATAGGTATCATTGCCTCTCAGAGAGCCTAGTTAGCTTGTGGCATGGATCATCAAGGTACACACATTGCAGGGAAAGGAGGAGAACAGGGCAAGATTTGGAGGGACTTGCACTATATTGTTATAGCCGACAAGCTGAATTTTGATGTATGTTGAACTATTTTCTAGCACTGGAATGTGGTTCCTCTATTTCTTAACTGTAAAATAATTGTTGCTCTTTTGTTCTCAGAGGCAAGCATTCACTGATGTGGCTACTGGATCCCTTGGTCAGGGTCTTGGTGCTGCATGTGGAATGGCATACACTGGCAAGTTCTTTGACAGAGCCAGGTAATTCCATCTTCATATTTCATGATTATAGGCATTCAATAGGAATATTCTGTGAAAAGAAATTGTATTCTTATCTCAATCAGGAAAAAAAACCCAAACCTCTTTTATTCTGGTCTCCATTCCCAAGTCTAATTTCAAATTCAGGTTTTACATGATAGGTTACTAGCCTGATAATTACAAAGTCATTGCCAGTGAAACTACCGATGGTTTAAAGATTAGCAAGAATTAGTGCATATGCATGTTCCTTTTGTAACTGTCTGCATTGCAAGGTGATGTTCCTGAACAGAGAAAACAGTAAGTCGTTAGAGCAGCTTCTTAACTTCCAGAGAGTAATAGCCATTGTGAGACTGGTATGTATCCACTGGGAAGAAAGATGCAAACTAGAGATGTGTCTGTTCAAAGTCAGATGACAAATAATGGAGAACATGTATCTAGATAAGGAACTATTATGGTCAATAATAGAGCCATTGAATCATAAAGTAGGGTTTCAAATTGTTATCAGAAAGGCACTCAACTCCACAGAGACAAAAATGACTGCTTCTGCCATTTGTTTTGTGCACAGGAAAAGTAGATGTCTGAAGGCAAATCTGTATGAGGAGGAAAAATAGCCTGATGTAGTTGATATATTTTATGTGACAGTTCTAGTACATTCGAGCATAGGCTGCCCAGTTAATGTGTCCTACACTTCACTAACTTGAAATCATTTCTGTAAAAGATGACTTGGTGATTTTAATTGAGTTTAGCAGATGCTACGTGTGGAAAAAATCTAACCAGTGCTTACATGACGGAAGAAAAAGGTGGTCTTGCATGCAATACTGGGGAGCAGCTTATGTGGAAGGAGTTCAGATTTAGCTGTAGGCAGGTGGGATTCAGATCAGAAGTCTCTTATAGCTTAATGTCTAGTAAAAAAAAAATCACTAACAGCCATCTTGATTATTTTCTTTTAAAATTATTATTTGAAGGCTAATATACAATTATTTTAAAATTTTAATATATAATAAACATGTACAAAGCTTTGTCATCCAAAAAAAAAGAGAATGGTAATAAAAGAAAAATACAGCAGCTGAGTTCTACAGAGATCAGGCAGTACTCCTGCTATCTGAATTTTATCTAAATACAAAGCTTCAGTATTTGGAGAAATAGTCTACAAAGTCCTATCATGCTGGTTATCTTTTTTCCTGAATTCTGGATTTGGTTATGTAACATGTTTTAATCCATAGTTGAGTTCATCCACAATTTATAGTTTCCTGAAATTAAATTATTGTTCATCCTTCCAGAGAGTATATGGTAGGAATGAGGAAGCAGACGGTAACCTTTCATGTATTGTTAGTGATCTTGCTGAGTCACAGTGACAGTGTTTAATGGGCCTGTTCATTCAAGCCTTGCAACAGGAGGCATAAGGTCTGATTTTTTTGAGACAAAGGTTTGAAAAGGAGTACAGTATTTCTCATCTGTTTTTTTTTTTATGTGTAACAGCTCAAAAGTATTTTAATTTGTCTCATGTCACATACAGTTATCTGAGGTGAATGCATTCAGCAATGGCGGTTGAGTTTGGGATAGGAAAAGCAGTGAATTCTAACTGTGAATTGTTGGGGGGAGTTTGTTTTTGATTGAATTGTGTTTACACATTAATTTTATTTTTCTTTATTGATTTCTTCTTGTAGCTATCGAGTGTATTGTCTGCTAGGAGATGGAGAGCTATCTGAAGGCTCTGTTTGGGAGGCAATGGCCTTTGCTGGGTTTTACAAGCTAGATAATCTTGTTGCTATATTTGATGTTAACCGTCTTGGACAAAGTGACCCTGCCCCTCTGCAGCATCATGTTGAAATTTACCAGAAACGCTGTGAAGCCTTTGGGTACGTGATTGGACAAGTTCATTCTAGTCTCTCATTTGAAACTGTATGTTTTATTTGCTTTTCAGAATTTTTCAAATGAACTTTCAGCTCTAAAGGATACCATCACCAAGAAAGATGGTCTTTCATAATGCCTGATATTGGTCGTCTTTGTTGGTACAGCAGGAAGATTTAAAGTGGCAGAATTTTTTGTTTAAAGGAAAAATAAAAGGACTGCTTACTCATAAATTTGTTAGAGGATCTTAAAGCAGTTTTTATCACATTAAATACAGATTTTTAACTGTGTGACCAAATGTACTGTCATAGCAAGTAGATCAGAAAAAAAGGCATGGAAACGGCTACTTGTACAAGAATTATGTATTGGCTTTCAGTTCGTTTAGAAATGTGTATTTCTATGTAGATGCAGAAATCCTTGATAAAGAACTGACAGATACAATAGCAGCCATGCAAATTGTGCTGGAGCATTTTTATTGTTTTAATCAGCTGTGATTGTCAATTTTTTCATTGATTTCTGGATGTCTGATTTCTTCTTGTAATTAGAAAAGGCTATTAATCTGAAGAAATGTAGGATAACTTGGTTATCTGTAGGCTGAGAATTTTGCTAGCAGTTGTTAATTCCTCTGTGAGTCATTTTGCATTATAAAAAAGGGACTGATATTTTAGTATATCAAATGAATGCTAGTTCATGTTTCTGGCATACTTTGGGTCTTTTAAAAAGACACTGCATTGGAATGAAGTTAGTATTCATTATTGTTATTGCTAACTACCAGAGAGTGTCACATGCTAAAAACCCTTTAGAAACAGTTGATCTGTTTGTGTTCTTAGCTGGCATGCTATCATCGTTGATGGACACAGTGTGGAGGAACTTTGCAAAGCCTTTGGCCAGGCCAAACATCAGCCAACAGCTATCATTGCAAAGACTTTTAAAGGCAAAGGCATATCAGGTAATAAAACATCTATTCCTTTGCATACACATATGTATATAAATAGTATGTACATAGTGCTGCAATAAAGGTGCAGTCGTTAAAAAATACAGAAGTTTAACATTTCATTTGGCATCCTGTCAGCTTTTTGCCTTGATCGTACTACCACACAGTCTGAAAACTCAGTTTCACCCTATCTTTTTTTCCTTTGTGGCCTTTTCTTATGGCGGATGTTAAATTGATGCTTCATAGGAAGCAGGCAAAGATGTGGCTCTCGGTTCTTCACATTATCCAGCCATGTGCGGTTCTGTGTTGACTGGGCTTTTACAGATCCCCACTTGTAGAGTAGAATTTCCTCTGCTGTCAGCTGTGCTTGAGTTGTTGCTCTTTTAAAAGTCTTTTCCAGCCTGGAAGATGGCTGGGGGGTGGGGGTGTGGGATATTGGACCATATGGCTTTGTCTTGAAAATTGCCCTAGCAAAAGAGGGCCACCTTGTTGGCTTGCTGTTGATCCCTAGACTCACAGAGACTATGCTAGAAGGGAGTGACTTTGTCATAAAAACTCTCTGCTCCCTGAGTTGCAAATAACTGGGTCTGCTTATTACCAGCCAGGCAGTATGCACACATAGAAAAGGAGGAATTACTGCATTTACAGTTTTGACGAAGCTGCATGAGGTGTGGTACATAAGCTACCTGGTAACACTACAGGTTATTTCATATGATCTGATGTGGAAGTCACTGAGATACAGGATACAGTGATCCACAGAAATGATTTCATAGGTTAGCAGCTGTTTGAATTTTGGAGTTCATGATGCCTCTTAAGATCCTTTTGAAGTTTTCACATGGTGTGAAACTTACCTAGTTGTCTAGGGGACAGATGTGCACCAACACATGCAGTAGCATGCAGAAAGTCTTTCAAACTCTTTATACTTCCCAACAGCATTAGTGCTAAGAAAATTATTTTGGTTCTTGCAAGTGAGATGTGTGCTAGCTACTGAGCGTTCTATGGATTGCATTCTGTGTATCTATTCTGTGGATACAGTGCATATTCAGCGTGTCCAGGGTTGCCATGATTCTGTTCAGCTCCAGTTTATTAGCGGCACTCTGTTAATTTATCTTTCTGACCACATAAATATTAATAACAGGAGTGAATATCTTCATTCCTTTTCATTGAGTAAGCAAGCAAGATTCATTCTTCTTAGTGACTTACTCAGTGAAAAACAGCATATCAGCTAGAGAGGTGATTTTGCTGTTAGTGCCAGGTGCCCAAAGATGAGAGTCATCACAAGCTATTAAAATAAAGCTGTAAAATGTCAGGTCTTGTTTGAATTAGACAGCTTGCTTAACTGTTGTTCGAAATTCATCTGAGTTTGTTTAATTAGGCCTGACTATTGAAAATTCATGTTAGCTGTTCAGATTGATTACTGTTTACTTCTTGCCACACTTATGGACCACATCTTTTAGTTGCCAAATCATATTCAATTTCAGTAGAAGATACTGGAATTTCATCACTAGTTTGGACTATATGGAATTTGACTATTTGTGTTAAGTATTTAAACATGTTTGTCTTAATGCAATTTAAATTAATGGTAATTGTTTACAGTGGGAATAATAAAGAAGTTCTTTTCTTGGAAGACTGTACTAGACTGTCATGCTCCACTGCACTTTTATCTGAGTAAAATCTGCAGCTAAGATCTTAAACAGTTTTTATATTTTTGTGATTAGTAATATAATTTTAAATACACAGGTGTTGAAGATAAGGAAAGCTGGCATGGAAAGCCCCTTCCAAAAAACATGGCTGAACAAGTCATTCAGGAAATAGATGACAAAATCCAAAATAAGAAAAAGCTTTCTCCAGCCCTCCCGGAAGAAGATGCACCTATAGTAAATATTAGAAACATTAAGATGCCATCTCCACCAACTTACAAAGTGGGAGAAAAGGTATTCCCTTCCTTTTTCACTGTTTGTCAGATAACTTCAAAGTATGAGGCTGTTTAATGGATGGCAGGAGGTTCTGTGTTTTCCCTTTGCCACGATTTCAACTACCCACCTCTTCTCTCCTAGTTTGAGAATCCTGGTACATCTGTGGTGTGACACACAGACATTAAGCTCACTGCATATTGGAAGGATATTAAAATACAAAGACTCACATAACTCCATTTCATGATCGTTACCAATTATTCAAACTATTTTATGTGTATTTAAAGTTAAACTCCATGAGGTTCAGTGACTTTCCATGATTGGAAACCAAGGTTTTAAAAATTCCGTAGCTGGATTGGTAGGGAGTTGCTGATTTCAGCACAGATGTGTGTCCTGATGCTTCACTGTGTTTTTCTTTTTTTGTTTACACTTAGGAATGTCACTGTTCTTATATGTACTTTTGATACTGCTAACAAATTTTTTTTCAGTTGTCTTGCATGTTGTGGGGGTTTTTAGTTGTATGTGCATGCACTCATGGAAAAAACAAAGAAACAAACAAAAAGCTTCTAGAAACAGGAAGTTACAACAGTTCTGCTGTATTTTTCTTTTCCTAGTGGGCTACCCGCAAAGCTTATGGTGTTGCACTTGCAAAATTGGGCCATGCTAATGATCGAGTGATTGCTTTGGATGGAGACACAAAGAACTCCACCTTCTCAGAGCTTTTTAAGAAAGAACATCCCAGTCGCTACATTGAATGCTACATTGCTGAACAGAACATGGTAACTGGTCTCTTGGCTTTATGAAATACTGATGTTACACAGCAATATCAGACCATTCACTCTGAGTCTTCAGAGGGTGGGGTTTTAATTTGCTGTTCATATGTATATTTGTGGATATGTAGACTTACTTATTTCTTGGGGAAAAACTAGGCTATGACAAAAGCTTACAAATGTAATATGACAGGAGTGCTTCTAGTAATACTTTCCTAAATCCCCCCTCTTTTTCTTTTTAGTTTTGTGGTCATATTGTCTGTATTTCAGCAGTACACAAAGAGAAGGCAACATGTAAACAACAGTAATACTTTCCACAGTCTGATTTGTAGAAATTTAACTCCGAAAAGACTTTAGGTTTGGTTTCTTTTGCTTCACAAAAATGGAATGTCACAATGTGACAGTGAGTTCTATGCTAGACTGGGGTATGAAGATGAGGACAGAGAAACAGTTAATAAATGTAGCCTGATGACATTTGTACAGAACTGAAGTAATTTGGTAACTCATCTGTTTGACTAAGTCTTCAGTTGCCGCCCATATGGATTCACTGAAGCAAATGAAATTAAAGACACAAATTCAGGCAGAAATTTGCTGTTGTCTTTAACAATTTATAACCAAAGAACCCATGAACTGTCTCTTGCAAATTTTATACTAGGGCAGTTTTAGGAGCTTGAGTCAGGCATTTTGGATTTATATAAGCTTAGGAGAAATTTGCACGAATGAAGAGCAGAACAATTTCTGTGTAAAATAAATGTACAGGGTAATTGTAGCAATAAACAACTTTACCACTTGTTCTAATTTCCATCTTGCTGAAGAAGGGCCCTTTTAATAAATAGCAGTCCAAATCACACAGGTAAATCCATTCCCACTTAGTAATGGTAATTTTTGTCTGCTGGGGATAGAAAAACCATGTCTTTGGACTGAAAGTGTAGGCCTTTGATCCAGGAAAAGGAGGAGGGGGATAAATCTTAAAACTCTGTGAATAGCTGCTCAGAGCAGATAAAGAAAAGAAGCTGCCAGTAAGGATCAACAATAAGAGCTATCAGTTGAGGCAAGGAGCCGAGGAGATGGTAGAGGGTAGATACTGGGAGAGAAAGGCGCTGCCTTTCCTTTTTGGAAAGGCCAACAATTACAAGCAGGACTGGACAGAGTGATTTTTAATCTGCATTGAGAGCTTCTTCCTAAAGTTCTGCAGTAGGAAGTCCCACAGATGATCTTTTGGAAGTAATCGATAAACAAGGAATTCACTGGTTTTGTACAATCTCCCTCTTTTCAGGTGAGCATTGCAGTTGGTTGTGCTACTCGTGACAGAACCGTTGCTTTTGCCAGTACCTTTGCTACCTTCTTCACACGGGCATTTGACCAGATCCGTATGGCTGCCATCTCCGAGAGTAACATCAATCTCTGTGGGTCGCACTGCGGTGTTTCTATCGGTAAGGGCAGCCTGGGCTTATTTTTCAGCGGTTCTCATCCATTTATTGATAAGTGTCTAGCAGCCAAACTGATAATGCTTTGTGGAGACAATCAGTGATATAGCTGTATAACAGTGGCACCATTTAGAGGGAGAAGTCACATTTGCAGTTCACTTTCATCGGATACATTGTTGTATTTAGAAAGAATGAGAAAGGTTTCATGCCTTCATGAGCTCATCTGCCTATTTTTTTTTTCTTTTTATCAGTTTGGCCTGATAAAAGTAGGACTTTACCCTGCAAGCTTTTCTACTCTACAAGTAGAGCGGTATGAAGGGATTGGATTGAAAGTGAGGAGCTTAGGTTCCTTTCCGTGTTTGCAATTGACATCCTCTGTGATGAGAGTAGTCATGTGCTTATTGTACCTTTATTTCCCAGTCCTTAAAATGAGAAACTAATGATACTTATTCTTGCAGATGCTCTTGTTGACCAATCTCAAAAACACTTTACAAGAGATAAATATTTTTGTTTTATTATGCCTTTGAAGATCACCAATTTGAATCTCAGTATTTCTTACTACTGGAGCAGTTGATGTGTTGATTAAAAAAACCTGAAGCCTTAGAAATACTAATGGAACAGGAATTGTGAGGCTGTTATGTAATTCAGGAAACTGAATCATTGGACATTTTGGATTGGAAGGGACCTTTAAAGGCCATCTAGTCCAACCCCCCCTGCAGTGAGCAGGGACACCTTTAACTAGATCAGGTTGCCCAGAGCCCCATCCAACTTGACCTTGAATGTTTCTAGAGATGGGGCATCTACCACCTCTCTGGGCAACCTGTTCCATTGTCTTACCACCCTCATTGTAAAAAATGTCTTCCTTATATCTGGTCTAAAACTACCCTCTTTCAATTTAAAACCATTACCCCGTGTCTTATCGCAACAGGTCCTTCTAAAAAGTTTGTCCCCATCTTTCTTAAAAGACCCCTTCAGGTACTGGAAGGCTGCTATAAGGTCTTCTTGGAGCCTTCTCTTCTCCGGGCTGAACAATCCCAAGTCTCTCAGCCTGCCTTTGTAGGAGAGGTCCTCCAGCCCTCTGATCATCTTTGTGGTCCTCCTCTGGACTTGCTCTGACAGCTCCACGTCCTTATGTTGGGGGCTCTAGAGCTGAATGCAGCACTCCAGATGGGGTCTCACCAGAGTGGAGTAGAGGTCCCTCAACACCTGCTGGCCATGCTTCTTTTGATGCAGCCCAGGATACAGTTGGCCTTCTGGGCTGCAGGCGCACATTATTGGCTCATGTCCAGCTTTTCATCCACCAGTACCTCCAAGTCCTTCTCTGCAGGGCTGCTGTGAATCCCTTTATCTCCCAGCCTGTATTGATACCAGGGGTTGCCCCAGCCCAGGTGCCGGACCTTGCAGTTGGCCTTCTGGAACCTCATTAGGTTACATGGTCCCACTTCCTAAGCTTGGCCAGGTCCGTCTGGATGGCTTCTCATCCACAGGCCTGTCAACCATACAACTCAGCCTGATGATGTCTGCAAACATGCTAAGGGTGCACTCAATCCCACTATGTCATTGAAGAAGATATTAAACAGTGCAGACCCCTGGAAGACAGCACTTGTCACTGATCTCTGTCTGGACATTGAGCCACTGACCACCACTACCCTCTGTGTGTGACCATCCAACCAATTCCTCATCCACCAAACAATCACCCATCCAATCCATCTCTCTCCAACTTAGAGAGAAAAAAGTTGTGGGGAACTGTGTCAAAGGCCTTACAGAAGTCCAGACAGACAACACCTGTAGCTCTTCTCTTGTCTACTGGTGTAATCACTCCATCGTAGAAGGCCAGTAAGTTGGTCAGGCAGGACTTGCCCTTGGTAAAGCCATGCTGGCTGTCTCTGATCATCTCCCTGTCCTCCATGTGCTTTAGCATAGCATCTAGAAAGATCTGTTCCATGATCTTCCTAGGCACAGAGATGAGGCTGAAAAGTTGGTAGTTTCCAGGGTCCTCCTTTCTACCCTTTTTAAAAATGGGTGCAGTTTTTCCCTTTTTCCAGTCACCGAGGACTTCACCTGACTGCCATGACTTTTCAAATATCGTGTAGAGTGGCTTGGCAACTACATCAGCCAATTCCCTCAGGACTCTGGGATGCATCTCCTCAGGTCTTTTAGACTTACATATGTTTAGGTTCCTCAGGTGGTTGCAAACCTGATATGCTTTTACAGTGGGAAGGACTTTGCTCCCCCAGTCCCTGTCTTGCAGTCCATCCACTCAAGAGGTGTGGGAAGAGAGGTTGGCAGTGAAGACTGAGGCAAAACACTTGGTTACTTCAGCCTTCTCCTCTTCTGTTGTTACCAGTTTTCCAGCCTTGCTCATTGAGGAGGCCTATGCTTTCTTTGTCCTTCCTTTTCTGGCTGACATACCTGTAGAAGCCCTTTAATTCTTCCCTATATCCCTTGCCGAGTTAGCTCCAGCTGTGCCTTGACCTTCCTGACCCCATCCCTACACAACTAGGCAGTGTCCCTGTTCTCTTCCCAGGATACCTGTCCCTGATTCCACTGCTTGAACATTTCTTTCTTGCCCTTGTTTGAACAGCAAGCCTTGGCTCATCCATGCTAGTCTCTTGCCTTCCTTTCCTGATTTCTTACACCTGGGCAGTGAGAGCTCTTGCGCTCTATGCAGCGTATCCTTAAAGATCTGGAGCTCTGTTCTGCTCCGTTGTCCCTGAGGGCAGTTTCCCAGGGGGTCTTATTGACTTAACTGCTTAAAGAGCTGGAATTTTGCTTTCCTAAAATTCAGGGTCCTGACTTGACTCTTTACCTAACCCGTGTCCCTGAGGACTGTGAACTCCACCAGTGCATGATCACTGCAGCCCAGGCTGCCTCCAACCTTGACGTCACTGATTAGCTCACCTGTGCTGGTGACCAACAGGTGCAGTAGCGCATCCCCTCTGGTAGGGCTGTCTATTACCTGGCTTAAGAAGTTACCCTCAGTGCATTCCAGGAGTCTCATGGATTGTCTGTAGCTCACCGTGCTTCTTTTCCAGCAGATGTCAGGGTGGTTGAGGTCCCCGAGCACAGGAGCATGATGCCTCCTGTAACTGGAGTAAGAAGCCTTCATCAATAGCCACCTTCCCCCCTGCCCCTGATCGGGCAGCCTGTAGTAGATGCCAACCACAAGGTTCCCTTTGTTACCTCAGTGTCTGGTTCTTACCCATAAGCTTTCAACTTGCTCGTGGCTGTTCTTCAGAGACAGCTCGTAACGCTCTATCCGTTCCTTGATGTAGAGGGCAACGCCTCCGCCCTTCCTTCTGAACAGCTTAGGGCCATTGATAGCCACACTCCAGTTATGGGATTCATCCCACCAAGTTTCTCTGATGGCGACTAGGTCGTAGCTTTCTAGCGGCACAGTGGCTTCCAACTACTCCTGTTTGTTGCCCATGCTGCATGCATTGGTGTGGAGGCACTTCAGCTGGGCTTTCAGCCGGCAGAAGTTCCTTTACTTCCTTTGAGGCATTTCACTGGTGTTTCGCTGCTGGTTCCTATTACCTCAGGAGCCCCTGGCTCCTCTCTGGAAGACTTCAAGTATGCTGCGGTGTAGCACGTCTCGGAGCAGCAGGCTAAGGGCCCTTGCTAGCAGTATCTTCTCTGGTCTTTACTTCCCACCCTAACTGTTTGGTACATGTCAGATCATACCAGGGTTTGATTTTGATTTGAGGGAGGGAGGGAATTGTGTTTTTTAATGAAATGCATAGACAGCACTCTTAAAAACAGGAGCAGACTTGCATACCAAGAAGGAAAATGCCAGTAGACATTCATGCTTGAAAAACTCCTAGTTATTTATAGGGGAAAAGAAAGAGAGGGAGAGCTGACCATTTTTCAGTTGATTTAATAGTTTTGACTAGCAGTATGGTTTGTAAGAGGGTCGGGGTTTTTTGTTTAAAGCAAAATAGTTAATTTGACCTGTAATATTGGTAAAGATTTAAAGGTGCTTCATAAATGTGTGTAGTCTCATCCAGAACTTCAGGCTTTACTTGCAGTAGTATAGAGTATGCTTTAGTAGTGGAGACTGTAAGTAGAGTATATCAGATTATGGCATGTGTATGTCATTAAGAGAGGGATTCTATTACAAGCCTCTTTTCTTTTTAAAATCAGTCCTCCCATCTCATCGTAGTCAAATCCAGTTTTAAGTGTTTTAGCAAGCAGCAAAGCGTGTTGGTGCAAAAGCCAATTAGCTTTGTTCTTTGCTCATTTAAGAAGATAAAACTCCTTTGGGTTACCTGAATTGTGTCCTAAAACTACACTTCCAAGTTCCAATTTTCAGCACTTGAAATGTTCTTCTGAGAGCTGTGATTGTGAAGTGCATAGTTAGATCTATCAAGTTGAGTTATAAATCCGATTCAGGCCTCAACCCTGATTTTCAAAAAAGAATTCGGATCCAAAGTTTTGCAACTGAGTTGTAAAAGACAGTAATTGAGAGAAATCCTTTAGCAGTTAGAAAATTCAATTTTAAATGAAAGGGTATGAATTAAGGGTACTTCCTATTAGAACTTTGGCCCTGCATGGAATTCAGAATCCTAACTGGATTTGTGGTCAAAATTAAAGTTTTATGTATGCAGTTCTAGGTAGACCTGGGCTTCTGCTGTGTTGAAATTTGGATCCATTAAATTTATGAGAAATAATTATCACAGTGACCTTCTGAACTTGTACTAAGTTCACTTCTAGACCAGTGGTTGCTGATTGACCAAAACGTCTAATGAAACATTGTTTTCAAGGTCATAAGAGAATAATGGAAAATCTATATTTTCCAAACTGAACATATAGGGAAAGCAATCATAGTGTGTGTGTGTCAAAAATAGAAATATTGGTTAATAAAACAACCAGTTTTATACTGTAGACATGTGATACTGTTCATATTAAGCACTCACATTTTTTTGTTAAGCTATAAATGTGAGTTTTGCAGATGTAATTGAAAATTACTCTTTTGATCTGTGTTACTCTAAAACCACATAAACCAGGATTTTCTAAAAGATGCACTTTCAGCCAAACTCAAATTAGTGCTAGTCTGTAAATTACTAGTACGAACTGTGAACACTGGTATTATTGGCACCACATTAGCAGAAGCAGGACAAGCATGAGTACTCTCTTTACCTTGGGTAAGATTCTGATTCAGGTACCTGCTAATTTTGTTCTTTATAATTTCACTTTTATGTATACATTATGCGGGTGCATTTTAGGAAAGGAAAATGCCCACTGAGATCCCACTCATTCATTCAGAGTGCATACAGATTTAGAAAATGATGTTGAGAAAACTTTTTTTTCATGTCGTGACTGAAAGCCGAGACACTTTTTTCCCTGGTTCATGCTTACTGTATTAGTAATGTATAGTGGCAGAGTTCAATGATTGATTTCTCTAACATGTTTAAAGTTCTTCAGAGTTTTGTGCTGCTCTCATGAAAATACTCTCCTCCTTCCTCATGAGCTCGTCCTTCTTGAGTAACAGGTAGTGGGTGCATGTGGGAAGGCTTATTGCCCTGCTTCTGCTCTGCAGGCTGTGACATGACTGGATTCAGAACTCTTTGCATGGTTAGTTTGGAAGAGTGCCATTCCCAAAGCACCCTTACATAAGGTCATTGGGATGGGGGGTGTTGTGGTGGTTGTTTCTTTAACTATGGGAAATCATGGCATCCAGCACATGTTCTGGCTAACAGTTCTCTTTTATAGATCTGCTGTTTATGCCATAAGGTGCTTGAGTTATTAAATTAACAACATGAATGCCCTCTTGCTCTTTTAAAGACTTTTTATAGTATTGAAAAATACATACCCTTCATTTAATCTTGAAATGAGCCTAAGAATTTGAGAGTAGTTGCACTAAGTGCACTCTCCATTTCTGACGGAACACATGCAATTCTCATTTCACATTTCCAGCAGTTTAAATCTCAAGGAACACTATTGACAAGTATAAATTTTGCTTGTGCAGCCTCAGTACATGTAAATCTGAAGATGCTCAGTTATCTTGTGACCCTCTTTGAATCTGTACCCTTCCTAGTTTGGTTGTCTTCCTTTTGTATTGCTTTATTGCTATAATTTATTTTCTATTTTTTCTTTTTAACCCCAGTTCTCTTTCTTTTTAGTCTCGTTCTGTCTTTATTTACTGTTTAGATGGTTCCAAGTTTAAGGAGAAGATGATTCTTTTCTCTAAGCAGGTAGACTTGCATGTCCAGTGTGTGCCTGGTTTTATATACTTTTTTTTTTTTCCCCCCTGGTTTACATTGAACCTCACCGCTATATTGAGTGATTGTCAAAAATGTGCCCATACTCTTTTGTAACCCTGGTTTAATTCTTTCAGGTGAGGATGGGCCATCTCAGATGGGACTGGAGGATCTGTGCATGTTCCGAGCTATTCCCAATGCCACTGTGTTTTACCCTAGCGATGCTGTAGCCACTGAAAAAGCAGTGGAAATAGCTGCCAACACCAAGGTTTGCATCGCAGTATTCCTGAGCCAGAGGATAACTTCTGTTTTGTACTACTTTTGTTGCTTCTGGCATGTTTCTTGCATGTTCCTACCCACATAAATTCTTTCAAAGGCTCCAGCTTGGCAGTGGGAGGTTTTCTTTGCATGGGAAGGTTGCAGACATTCTGTCCAGTCTAGTGCAGAATGAAGTCTGGAATGCTGTGGGCCAGATTTGGGGAGATGTAAATGATTACACAGCAATTGCAGTTTGGGTCTAAATTGGCTCAGAAATAAGGGCAAGTGTAACTCGTATTGGTCTTTAGCAAACTTATAGAAAGTACACGCCTAGTGTCATATCTCTGGGGTCAAAATTGAAGCTGGATATGGAAAGATAAATTTATCTTGAGTATTTTGATCAGGTGCCTGTATGTGAAAGCTCAGGAGTCAGGTCCGCTGTAAGTCTTAAGTCTGCAACTTTTGAAGCTACTGAGATCTGGTGCTTGTACTAGCTGACAGTCTCAGTGGTCATCGTCTGCTCCTCTGTTGCCAGTGATGGATTGCAGTTAAATTGGACTGTGGCTGAAGATGAGGAAGACTTTGCATGTAGCCCTGACAGAGTTTCTGGTCTCCCTGACCTTCAGCTAATTTGGCATAGCAATGCTCAAACATCACTGGTAACATTGAGTCGGATCATCTCCTTGATTGGTACTTCTTTTGGCTGCCATAGGAATTTACCTTGAGAAAGGCACAAACAGTCTGAAAAATTTCAGTCTTGCTAGTACAGCTTTTAAGTGGAAGTGTGGGGAATTTTGGTATGTAACAAATGTGATGAGTGGTTTGTGAAAAAATGGAGGGGGGTGGAGGAAAGCAGTGTAAGATGGTGTGAGGGAGAGATTAGATGTAAGTACTGGTTTGTTACTTCTTTTGGAAGGGCATTTGAACACTAACTGATGGAAAGCATTTTTCCTTGCTTTCAGCTGAGCATTTCTTCTTTTGCTTTAAAGTCGCTAGAGTAAAATTTGCACGTGTGTGGCAAAGTTCTAAGATTCTAATTAACTCAAGTAGGATTCTCCAGTTCCACAAGAGAGCAAAAGAGAAATAAAGATCTTGGAATCAGAAAGAAAATAGTAAGTTATCAGCGTGCTCTAAGAAGAGGTTAACTGTCTTGTAATGTGTGAAACAACCAGCTGTTGAAAAAGGACTAATGGGAATTGGGGGTGAGGGGTGGGGAGTTTACTCAGTAGAACCAGAGTTAACATAGACGGGTGAAAGATGGACAAATAGGAAAAAAATCAGTTTGCTTCATAGGGTTTGCAAACTAGAATGTCAACATATTTCTGGTTTTGTAACTTCTAACACATTTACTTCGGAAACAGGGCATTTGTTTCATAAGAACTAGTCGTCCTGAAAATCCTGTCATTTACAACAACAATGAGGACTTCCATATTGGACAGGCGAAGGTAAATATTGCCTAGATAAACAGAATTTTAAAAAATATGTAAAGTTCCTCTTGTAAAAGTCCTTTTCCCTCTAAAGCGTTCCAATACCAAAGATTTGTTCTTTTTAATAAAATCTACAGAAATTTTAGCAATATCAGTAAGATTTATCATTAAAAATACGTGGAAACATTTTTTGCAGGTGATTCTGAAGAGTAAGGATGATCAAGTGACTGTGATTGGAGCAGGAGTCACTCTGCATGAGGCTCTGGCTGCAGCAGAGCAGCTGAGAAAAGGTGATCAAATTATGGGTGGTTTTTCCCTTTATCATTTAACACAGCAAAGAAATCAATAGCACTCAGCCTAACTGTTTACCCTTTGTACTGTAAACATTAATTAAAATGTTTCAGTCAGCTAGTCACTTGCTAAGCTGATACAGTGCAACATAGTATATATCTGCCTGTCTTGCCTAATTGTTGAGGGTTTAGCTTAGCATTAGTAGCCATGAAAATTGCCAAACTGATTAGATCAGAGTCTCCTTAAAATTGCTAGTCTGTCTGAAGGTGCGCTGCAGGCCGAAGGTTAGAGGCACGTAAGAAGCAGGAACGCCCCTTCCCTGGCACATTGTCTGTGCGGGCCAGGGTACCAACACAACACAATGCATCAGGCTGGGGCCAGGTAACAAAACACAGCTTGCCAACTGAGCCACAGCGGCTCTCTGTGCTCTTACACAGTGCTGTTGATACGCAGTGCCTTTGTGTAGATACGGTTCACTGCTTTTTTTTTGTCTTTTTTTTTTTTTTTATGAATGAATGGATATATCAGTTTTTAACTAGCGTGGGAGGCAATAACTCTAGTGCTCAAATGCACTGACATCTCACAGCGAAGATAAAATTCCTTCAATGAAATGAGAAAGAAACCATCAAAAATCTCTCTTGAGTCAGTAGCCTGCACCCAGGAAGAGATTACAAATAGAGAGAATACAATTAATGCCGCCCGTGACTTACAGGGTAGCATTGTATGCTGTATCAGGGTGGACACATACTTTATCATGACCTTGAGCCATCAGGTTTAGGACATTTTCAAAGTTGTATTTTCAGAACTGTTGTTATTTTTCTGCATTTAACGTGTTTTGCAATGCTCTGCTGATCTTGAAGTATAAATAACCAGCTATGGAGAGATAATAATCCCTTAGTGTAGAGGCAGTGCCTAATACCTAAAATACATTGGGCACTAAAGAGCCTGCAGTCAAAAAACTGTCAACATAACATAGGGCTTCTTTATGTATGGTAAGAGTTGACTCAGTGTTCTGCTAGCCAGGATCAGACAAAACCTCATGTAATTTGCTATTCTTTATAAACAATCACCATTTGTACATAGCTTTAACAAGCCATCTGAGCGTGCTTTATGATGATTCTGGTTTTGATGCCAACCTTAAGGGCGCCACGATCAGGACTGAGGCAGTTCAAATAGGCATACCTGATAGGTGAGCAGCCTGTGATGAAGAATTCAGAACGCTGACAGACCAAAGAAGCAGGAGGAAATTGTGTTTGGCTTGACAATAAAGTTAAAGCTAAAATAAAGGTGTGGGGAAAAGAATCTTGATTGGCAGTCTGAATGACAAAGATTTCCTGGTGACTAGGTTCTGCTCTTACCTGTGGGAAGGCCAGTTATATTACTGTTTTGCTGACAGGCACTCGTAGTGGTCTGTGGAGTGGAATGGATATCAGTACCTCACCAGGTGCATGAAGAAAGAGTACATACACAAATTAGGGGGTTTGGGGTTCTGTGGTAGACAAGCCATAGGTACAGGTAGCTGGGACTTAGTGCAGACAGGTTTTATAACTGTTTTAAAAGATCACAGGGGCACTTGTGTCGTCTTGCATTCTCCAAATTCTTGTTGCAAAAAATTTAATTCTATTTCTGCAGAAAAAATCTTCATCCGTGTGATTGATCCCTTTACTATAAAGCCCCTGGATAAGAAGACAATACTTGAAAACGCAAGAGCGACCAAGGGCAGAATCATCACTGTTGAGGACCATTACCATGAAGGTAAGCTGGGTCCAGGAGGTCACAGCCCACACAGTTGTTCCCAGGGGGTTTGAAGCTCACAGCTTCTCCTGACCTGAGAGAGAAGTATGGGACCTGATGCTGTCATTCAGCTAAAGCAGAAGAGGGTGTAGCCTTTTTCGTTGCTGTTACAATTATAAGATGACACTAAGGATTGAAAGTTTCCTAAGACCCAATAGGTTAATCAGGGCTGCCTTTCTGATTAACTTGGCCTTGCATGCCCTTCTGTGTGCTTGGTCCAAGTGAAGTCTTGATTCATTTGTGCCGAGTGAAATTGTAAATTCCTGCTGCGGTGCAGTGATTCTGTACAGAATGTTCTCAGAATGGCTTTAGAGCAGCTGCTCTGCAGTTTGTTAAATTGCAAGAGAGACTGTCGCTGTGCAGGTTCCTCAAATTTTTCCTGTGTCCAAACGCAGGATTCCAGGTTACTTGAAATCGCGTGATTTTGGCAGTTTCTGCAGTCACCCTGGGACAAACTCCTCTCTCTTTCTTCTCCACTGCTATAAAAGAGCAGATCCTCACTAGACTCTTTGTGTACGTTCATTTCACCTGCTTACAGGCTGTTGCAGAATCTGTCACTGGGTATGTGATAGTGTTCTTAAGCTAGGGTGAAAAGTGCACGATGCATGCAAGAAGGAATTGCTAAAATGATTCCCAAGTAAATCTTAAGATAAAATGCTTTCTGGGAGAAGCAGAGTAGTCTCTGTAAGACTCCCCCAGCTTCTGTGCCAGGATTTTGTTTAGAATCGTTTGTGTTGGAAAAGACCATTAAGATTGAGTCCAACTGTTAACCTAACACTGCCAAATCCACCGCTTAACCACGTTCCCACGTGCCACATCTATATGTCTTTTAAATACCTGCAGGGATCATAACTCAACCACTTCCCTGGGAAGCCTGTTCCAATGCTTAGTAAACTGGTCAGTGAATAGTTTTTTTCCTAATATCCAGTCTAAACCTCTCTTGGAGCAACTTGACAGCATTTCCTCTTGTCATATCACCTCCTTCTTGAGAGAAGAGACTGACCCCACCTGCCTACAACCTCCTTTCAGGTAGTTGTAAAGAGCAGTAAGGTACCCTCGGAGCCTCCTTTTCTCCAGACTAAACCACCCCAGTTCCCTCAGCTGCTCCTCACAAGCCTTGTGCTCCAGACCCTTCCCCAGCTCCGTTGTCCTTCTCTGGACACGCTCCAGCACCTCAATGTCCCTCTTGTAGTGAGGGGCCCAAAACTGAACACAGGATTTGAGGTGCAGCCTCACCAGTGCTGAGTGCAGGGGGACAGTCACTGCCCTGGTCCTGCTGGCCACACTATATTGGATACGATACAGCCAGGACGCTGTTGGCCTTGCTGGCCAGCTGGGCACCCTGCTGGCTCGTGTTCAGCCGGCTGTCGACCAGCACCCCCGGGTCCTTCTCTGCCAGGCAGCTTCCCAGCCCCTCTCCCCTGAGCCTGTAGCGCTGCATGAGGTTGTTGTGCCCCACGTGCAGGACCCGGTGCTCAGCCTTGCTGAACCTCTCACCATTTGCCTCAGCCCGTGGGCCCAACCTGCCCAGACCCCTCTGCAGAGCCTCCTGCCCTCCAGCAGATCAACACTCCTGGCCAACTTGGTGTCATCTGCGAACTTACTGAGGGTGCACTCGATTGCACAGATTGTTGATAAAGATATTAAACAGGACTGGCCCCAACACTGAGCCCTGGGGAACACCACTGGTGACCGGCTGCCAACTGGATTTAACTCCATAATCTGCTGCCACTTGCCCTCTGATGTGTCTTGTTTGCACAGGTTTTCAGGGGCTTGCCTGCGCAAACATGGCCCACGAAGATGAGACCATGTGCAGAGAGAGCAGCTGTTGTGAATTGCATGTCAGACTTGCTGCTTGTGGGGGAGGTGGAGAAATTAGCAGAAGGGCAGCTGTGGACTTACAGCATTAGTAGATACCATAGATATCTACTAATAGAAATTAGTAGATACACTTATGAGAGTATCGTCCTACTTTAAGGTGAACGTCAGTCTTGCCAGGTGTCTGAAGTGAGCTGGTATTACTGTAAGTGCTGGTTACTTTTGTTCCAGGTTATGGATGGTGATACCATCACTAAGCCTCATCACTTTCTAGCTTATCTTTCAACTCTGGACAAATATTTTACTACAGATTTGCAAGATGGTGAAATCTTTGCACTCTGAGGTGATGAACATGCGATGTACGCTGGCACAGCTTTCTCTACATGATGCAGTCAAGGAAGGTCAGGTGTACACGCATCGCCAGCCTGAATGCGTTGCAAGCCCACATCGGGCTGATCTGACCAGCCGCATCCATGGAGGTGCCTGTGGCTGGAGGCTGAGTTTGGCTGGTTAAATCACACCATGCCCGGAGCTGTGAAAAGTCCTGTGTTCCTGGATACACCCTAACTGGGGTGCAGCTCAAAGGTGTCTCCTACTGGGCCTGAGAGCATGTGCTCTCTGCACTTGTCCTGTCTTTTCTTCTTCCCTAATACTGCTGCTTCTAGTGTCTGTTCTGCTGCCATGCAGTTCCCCATTGCATCCTTTGTCCCTGTGACTGGTGGTGATTCAGTCTGAGCTGAGCTCTAAGCAAAGGTTGTGAATGTGTTGCATAACTGAGAGAGGTGCCTAGCGGCATGTACACGCATCGTGAGAGACGGAGCTCTTAAATGCCGTTCCGACTGCTGGTAATGGAGACTTTCAGCACATCAAGTACACTTGTAAATACTCCTCAGTCTAAATATATTTTTAAACCTGGCCCTCAGTGGCTGATGCTGAAGTGGTGAGGGCTCCATGACGGTTCTGCGCGCTTTAGAGGTGTATGTTTCTAACTGCCAATTTGTAAGTACTTCGGAAGTGTCAGGCAGGTTGTTCCTCAGGAAGCCTTTGGAATAGGCAGTGTTTTCATTTTTTTTTAAATGAAATTAATTTCGTTTTCATTTCATTAGTGGGCAGCTCAGACATGTATTGTGATTGATGTTTCTCAATAGCACGTGAATTGAGGATTTAACTTGCACGGACCTTTGGACCAGATATACATGCAATCTATATGTTGCCTGTTGAAATGTAACAGATGTTTGTCCTGTTTCAACTTTTTTTTTCTGTAGGTGGCATTGGAGAAGCGGTGTGCGCTGCAGTAGTGGGTGAGCCTGGTATCACAGTCAGTCGCTTGGCTGTATCTCATGTACCACGAAGCGGGAAGTCAGCTGAGCTCCTGAAGATGTTTGGCATTGATAAAGATGCCATTGTGCAAGCTGTTAAGGTGGCGGTGTCCAAATCAAGGAACGCGGAGTAGTTTGAAGCATCTTGTGCTGTGTTACAGAGAAGCAGTGTTCAGAGAAGTACTGTAAGTTTAAAGCAAGCGAAGGTGCTTTATGTAGAGAGTTCCAATAAAAATACCAGCTTAAAAAATCTTCTGGTTTTTAAATGTCTTCCCTGCCCCCTGCTCCTTCCCCTCTGTGGGGTTTTGTGTAGTGGGGTAACATCTGGTCTGCCTTGCAACTAACCTTCCCTACTGTGAGGTGTAGCATGGGAGCGGTTGGGTGTTTGCTGAAGGTCTGAGTGGGCTGTGCTGTGGCAGGGAAGTAGATGTTGGGCATTGGAGCTAGAGCTAGAGTGAATCAAGTAACTGTCGTTCAATGTTTGGTCCAACTTTCGGCTGAAGATTAAAATCCTGCCTTGAAGGGAGTTTGGCAAAAACAGAATTCTTTCCCCACTGCTGGAAGAGTTCACTAGCCCCTCTTCTGGACGGAAATGTTAGGCATGGGGACAGTGAGAAGCAGAAGGGTGTACTGCAGGAGGCGGGTGGCTAGTGCCTTTGCTTCAGATCCTGCTTTTCGCACTGCCCCCCAGCCATTTAAAACCAAAGATGAGGAGGAAGTACCCTGTGTGCCGGACAGTGCCGAAGTAGAAGGAGATGGACCGGGTCCCGGGTACCAACAGTGGGAGTTGGGGCCCAGCAGAGCGAAGGGAACGAGTGATGAGCCACAGACGCAGGAGGGACTTGCTGGGCTCGGAGAATGGTAGCACAGTGAGCACAAACTCATTTAAGGACGTTGAAATTCCTCATAGGAACTTGTATCCTATTTTTGGGCGCTTGGCCAGTGATGCAGCCAGGGTGCTATGTGAGACCAGAATGAGAGCATTGTTGTTGGGCAAGAGGCAGGAATGCTTAAAATGCTGAGATGGACTCAAGAAGAAGGATTGGAAAGGACAGCAGGAAATTCCCAATAACCAAGAGGATGCAGCTGAACGTGGAACTTGAGTCAATTCTATTGAGAAGAGCTTCTCACATGAGCTGCTCAGAATGGGGTGAGCTGTTCATCTCGTATGATGGGTTCCACTGGGTGATTTTTAAATGTTTTGCTATTTTTATATGTTCTGCTGTTTTTACCCTTAAGCAGCTTCTGTTAAAAAAAAAAAACTAAAAATTAATTTTGTTGACTGCAGAGTACCAAATTTGAAAACATATTTACTACTAAAATATGTTTCTCATCCTGACTTCCACAAATTACCTTTCAGAAAGACATCATACGGCAGAGGAAACTAAAAAAGCGATTTCCTTAGAGCAGGGTGACTATGCATAGTTTTCAGTTCACCCAAGAGCCATTTGACATTAACAATGCTACACTGGTCTGAGCAAGACTTTATTTGCAGACTAACAACACAAAATATACAGTATTTTGGTATAAGAGGGTATTTCTACAAAGACATGTAAATAGTACCTGTAAATGATAATATTACAAAATAACTTGTATTCATCCTTATTGCTTAATTTAACCCCAACATGTTAGGTAACTGCTGTGCCGCGCTGGTACAGGCCTGCGTATGGCTGCTGGTATTTCTGGATGTGCAAATGGAGCCGCAGTACATAAGAATGATCTGCACCGGTGCTTAAAATCAGGTACAACTAAAAAGTAAGCTTTTTACTTTTCTGAGCAAGGCTTGGAATTGCTTGTTTAAAACTCGGGGCTGTTTGGGCTAATGGCTTTTTAGATCTGCATTTCCCTACACTTTCATGGCTCTTTCTGTCTGACTTGATGCCTTTGTTCCGATATGGGTATGAAGACCTTTCATTTTTACTAAAAATGTAAATGCATCCCCTTTTTTTGTAGTCTGCCTATGACTGCATTAGCCCTACATATATAATGTGTAACATGTCCCTGTAAAATGAAAGGAACGTCAAAGTTGCGCTTCCTTTACTCAAAGAAGGAAAAATGTTGGGGTGTGAGTCAAATCAAAGCCCTTTATTTTTCCCTTCAGAAGAAGAGATGAAATTTGCTGCTGTTAATAATCTCATTACTGCAGCATTATGTCACTGCATGTAAAATCTCACCCCGCTTTCACTGGGTGAAATCATTATACACCCACTATATTGAGTTCTGCCACAATCAATTAATCTGCTTCAGTGCCGTTGCACTGTTGGGGCTCAACTGTGTAAGCAAGCAGCTGGTGTTTGCCTGGTCCGCAGCATCACAAGGGGGGAAGAGGAGGTGGCATTGTGGCTGCCAAGATTCCTACTGAAACATCCAGAGCCTAATCCAGAACCAGCGGCGGATAAAATTGGTCATTTTGTTGATTTTGATAACCGTAGACAGACTGATGTGGTTGCATGGGGGAAGGGAAGGACGATGTGTTTATATTTAATGGCATTAAATATAAACCTACACTGGGATTGTCTTAGGAGCTCTGCTGAGCCTCACATCACTTCAGAATTAAAAATGGGACCCTGTACCACAGTTTCAGCTTTATTTTTGAGGGGAGGGAATGTCTTTCTACAGTTTTGACATTTCAGTATTTCACATTAGGTTTTTATGTTTGCCTTATACAGCAGTTCTTTTAATACTAGAAATTCGGACAGCAGAGTTTTGCTGAACTCTCTTGAAGTGCTCCACCTAGGCAGCTTTCCTCACACCTGCATCATGAAGAAAAAGACAGTCAGGATTATCATGCTTAAATTGTCAGGTATCTACACAGTTTTCCAGCAGCCTTCATCATTTGTGTCTGTGAAGACCCAGCAAAAGAAACCCACCCCCGCTCCCTCGATTTTTAATTGAGCTATAGAATTCTTATTCATTGTCAGGAAATAGTTAATACCCCATACAGGGCAGAGTAATAAAATACGAAAATGCTCTGCCACATGGAAAGATTCAAAAATAACTTGTTTTCAAACCCAAGTAGCTGTAATGAACTGTAGTAAAATACGTCCTTTTTTTTTTTTTAATTAAGAAGATTGGAAATTGTAATTTGGAGAAGTTGGTCTTAATACTTGACCAAAGTGAAGTACCCGGGAAGGTCTAGGGAACACGCATGCAGCCCATAAGTAGATCACTGTTACCTGTTGGCCTGAATTTGTCAATCAGAGGAACAAAACTGTCAAGAATGCTCCGAATTCGATACACTAATTGTGAAAACAAACATTTTTTCAAGATGAGCCAGATAGCAACATAAAACAGAAGAGTAGCAAAACCCAGCCACTGCCACTTGCAATATTAATGAACCCATGATTACTGTCTAAACAAGCACTTTTGCATTATCGTTAACAACAAAGTAGTGACGAAGCCGATTCCTGAGAGACCCATGACAGCCTATGAAAAAAAACAGTAGCACACAATTACAAAGGAGACTTCTGCTCTCGGTGGGGAAGCGGCCGCTAGCTGCACTTTTCCTACAGCATCCCTAGGGATTGCCAAGAATGCCCACTTTTCAAATATTTCCAGTAGCTGCTGCTGCCCAGGTTCTGCTGAGAGCTCTTCCCACAGGGTGTGCAGCTGCCTCAGTCCCAGGGGACTGAATGGCAGCTGGAGCACACAGCACCTTAGAGAGAGCATCTGGAAGAGTGCCTTGCTGCTAAAATTATACGTTGTCATGGCAACTTAGCATTCCAGCCATTGCTGCAGAAAGAGGTGACTGCAGTGTCTTGTGATCATTGAGAACCAAACAGGAGTCAGCCTCTCCCTCCCAGATCACCAAGGCAGGTTTGCTTCCAGCCACACTCCGTAACCGCGAACGAGGTGTTAGGGGAGAGTTACGGGACAATTCAGAGTCTCAGCACGAGCAGTTTTATAGACTTGTGTCATTTAATGACTGCATGACCTTCTGTCCTTAGGGTGGATGCAGACCTGGCTGCTGTAGATACACTTACCTAGACCAAAGTATATCCCAGTGGTTTCCAGGGATGCAAAGGTGATTAACCCGATTCCAAGAGAAATTGTCCAGTCTGAGGCAACAAAATAAATGTTAGGCTTTGTTCATTTTTCTAGTGTGCAACAATTTATCCTTCTACTGAAGTCTTGCCTTACCTTTGTAGTAGTAGTAGCAAATGAGTAAAGCTCCAATTGCAAAGCAAAGAATGACAAAATGAAAGAATTCATCTGAAATAGAGGGGGGCGGAAATTAGGTCACAGCTGCAGGCATGGTGAGTGTATCACTCTGCAAGTTAAGTCTTATTTCCACGAGAGCTCATACACTAGACTCAACTGCAAAACATACACGTGCACAAGTTGCTACTGAGAAGCCTTGATGCACTTCAACAAGCTACTCCTGTTGGCGGGGTGGGGAGGCTTTCTGGACCAGAGATCTTATTCCTAGACTAAGGTGGAATAGGGTTGACATCAGTTGAATTTTTAAAAAAAAATAAATTAAAAATCTTACCATCCTTCCTTATGCCCATCCACCGTACTGTCCACTGAGGGAGGTGACTGTTCCTGTTCTTATATGCTACAAAAAAAGAAATATCTTTTTTTGCCGTGGAACTCTGAAATTAAGGCATTTCAAGTTTATTTGTCTTTTTGTATCTGAAATCGATTGTCAGAGCAGGATAAATGCCAAACTGTTTACTCAAAGGGAAGATCTGCGAGCCTTTCAGAAAGATCAAATTAGCAATTTTAGAATTGCCCTAAAAAGAGCAGGGCTTTGGGAAAAAACGGCAGCATAGTCAGATGGCTGCATGAACAATACAGAATTGTTTTAAAGCACTCTGGGTCTTTTCTATCTACTGTGGGACAGTCAACAGTCTCAGGGTTACAGTGGGGGAGTAAAGCAGTCATACAAGGGAGCTTCAGTTTGATCCTTGGGAGCTTTGCACAATCACAGCTACAATAATATAACAATCTTCATTACTAAGCGTGAGTACCAGCTATCTATTTAAGCCTGCTGATGAAGTATTTCTGCATCTCCCAAATTAAGAACTGTAGCTGACAGTTACTCTCCTGTAGCTAACTATAACGATGCATAGAAAGAACAACCTAAGAACAAGCTAGATATTTTCAGAGGTTTAAATACCATTTTCATGAGCAGTGTTGCCAAATTCTGTTCTTTCTCCAATTTTTTTGTCAGAAAGAGCTGAACATTTTACCAGATTCCCAATGATGTGGTCAAAGTGGGTTTTTTCCTTTTTTGTTTGTTGATCGCTTGAGAAGACCCTAGGCAGTCTGCTGCATGTAAGCCCTTGGGAGTTGATTCATCACAAGTTTTAGATGCTGATTTCACTTACGTTGGGCTGTGCAACCAGGCAACCAATGCCTGGCAATGAATTTAATTTTCTCTAAAGATGTAACAGGCAGCTGCTAGAAATGTACTCCAAATAAGCTATAGGCTTCTGCTGTTGTGCTTTTGAACCACACAGCAACCAGACCTCCAACAAATTCTGTGTCACCTGATACTGGAGTCACATCTTTTTTGATTTGAGCATTCTGGCTTGATGAAGTTCTGGTCTGCAGACAAATTCAGTTATTTGAGTATGCATATGCACTGCACTATTCTGATTCATAAATGTTCCTCTCTGCAGTTGTATGAATGATCTGTTGACACAGAATTTATCAGAACATCAATTCATGTTTGGCAAGTGTCTGCTCTGCATTACTCTGCCTCCTGAACCCAACAGTCCCACTGGAACTTTGTATTGTGGAATGAGTTGCACAGTATTTCTTCTAGTAAAGCATTACAGTGCATTTTAATAACTATTCTCAAACTTCTATTTTTTGATTGGAAATATCTAGGTATCAAGGAGGTGGTATATCACTAAGCAAAACTCAGTCCTGAAAGACAGCACCCACCCACAAGAAAATCTTGTTTGCTTGTATGTATTTACCATCTGCAATTGAATCTTCTGGTCTGGTAACCTCTGAAAAACAACATTGTTTTGTTAGTTCTGGTAGTAAAAATACAAATATGTTGTTTCCCACCATTATCAGCACTAGCAAGCACTGTGAGTATTCACTTACTTGGTGACTCAGTACACAAAACAGCACTTAAAAGTGCCAGGAAACGCAGTTGAAAGGACCCAAGAACAGATAACAATAAAACTTGACTATTCACAGTGAGCCCAGGTTCTTTGAAATAGCTGGGCAGTAGAAGATTGGTGGCCTCTGTGTTTATAAACATTCAGTTTCTAGAACTGAAGCTAGAAGCAAGCAGAGCTGGATCACGAGTGCCATGTGTGTATCCCCTGAACCTGGCTGGTGCAGGAGGCTTGGAGTCCTGCCCTAGCGAAGTATTTTCAGTGTCTCAACCTGGTGTATTGAAGGGGCCTAGAACTGAAGCGCCGTGAGAGGTGGGGAGGCCAAACACCAACAGGAAAAGTACCCCAGTCCTCTTTCTGCACCTGGCATCGCGGGGGCAACGCTGTATTGCAGTGTATTCCTCCACCCTGGTTATTTTATGCAGCTCCTGGGGAAGAAGTAACTCAAAAAACCTTCCCTAGGGATTACACCAAAATTTGTATCTTCCCAACTCTGTCCTCAGCTGACTCAGTCCACGTGGCAGCAGCTGTCCCCCACTGCAGGGAAGAAGAGCAGCTGAGCAGGTATCCTCAAAAAGGCCGCCCGCTGGGCTGTCTGCCTCCCCTAACCGATGAGTGTGGCGGTGGCTGGGCCTGGGAGGGACGAGGTCGGTAACACAATCAAGCCACTGAAAATTTCCTGCTGGAGGCTTTTGACATCTGTTCTGCTGCTGCTCAGACTGACTGTCCAGGCCTCTCGGCTGGTACTGTTTCTCTGTCACTTGTCACCTGGCTGGGTGAAAACCCAGCATCATCCATCAGGGAATGCTCTGAGCGAAGGGAGGAAGGCGCTCAGCGCTGGGCATCACGGGTTTTGCAGGAACCAGGTTCCAGCTCTCTCCCTGTCCTGCATCCCTGTTCAGCAGGAGATAGAGGGCTGCAGGGAACGCTGACAACTGCCTGGCTTTCTTGGAAAAGACTGAATAGTTGCCCAATAGATTTGCTGGGTTTTCCCCTATAAAGGATGATGACAACTGCTGGTCTCCGATCTTGTGAGAACCTGGCAGGCCTAGAAAAAAAGTGGGTTAATCTGCTCGAGCGCCTTGTACAGATCACCGGCTGTCAGCCAGCCACTCTGACAAGCTTGGCACAAAACATCTGCACCATGCCCAAGTCCAACACCAGGCTAACTGGAAACCAGTGGATTTGCAGCAGGGCATATATAAGCACGTCAGAACAAAGAAACTGCAGTTACGGTCTTCCTTCCAGCAGGATGACGTTACCTGGGAACGCTTACCTGAATCTCTGTAGGGAACAACCTCTGCTGGTATGCCTGAAATATTACACAAAGGTGATGTAGATTAATACCTGTTGTGAGCATGTACACCTTGCTGCCAGTCCCAGCCCGTGCAACTATTGAAATCAGTGTGGTTGCGTACGAGTGACAAGGTAGATACCAACTCACTCACGAGAGAGGGCAGCTCTGTTGTGGGTGGCACAGTTTGAACGTGGGAACGCGTGTGGATCACTAACCCCCCACATTGCATCTTTCACAATATCTAGAGTCAGGCAGTGTCAGACTCCTGTGAGACAAATCAGATCTCCTCCTGTCAATTTAAATGAGCTGCTCTTACATCAGGGCTGAGATCTATTGAAGACATTTATTAAATGATTAAAGCCTTAACTCTTTTACGGCCGTGGTTCTATACCATAAGCTGATAGCTATTTCTGTGTGTTGTCACAGCCCGTTTTCGTGATCTGCATTGTACTTTTCCATTTTTCCTTTGGAAGGAAATGAAAAACCTCAGGAATGAGACCAAAGGTGCGCTGCTCGCTGGCGATCTCTGGTCAGCGCTGAGGGCTGACTGCAGACCCCCTAAGCTGTGGCTGTGAGAGGTATTTTCAAAACTCCTCTGCTGCATTTCAGTGGCCACATTACTTGAACTTCATCTTGTAGGAAATGCCTTTCCTACAGCCACATTTTGACTGGTTATTTTCCTACATCTATACACATTAATAAGCCTTTATTCAAAAGTCAAACCAAAGAATGCCAGAAATTATCCCCTTTTTTGGTTTATATTGGTTGTCTCTAGCAAAAACCAATGCCGCCGTCACTTTTTCCTACCTCCAAGTAATTGGCCTTCAGTCTTCTGTCTTGCTAAATCTTCCCCATCACTGTCTGGAGAGAGAGAGTGATTTTTTTCATCAGATTAAGGAAAAAAGGGGACAGCAGTATCAAAACCAGCAGCACTGTAGTTGTTTGACTATAATGCAATGGCCATGGGACATGTAGGTGAAAATCAAGGCTTTCAAATGCAAGGATCGTTATTAGCTGCTTTTGCCTCACAGCTCGCTTCAGACCTGGCTCAATAGGAGAAACCCAGCAAAATCTGAAGTTGGAATAATTTGTATAAAGGGGTGTAGTGAGAAAGTTCTTACGTTAAACACGTATCATCAGCACTGCTAATGAGTTTGAAAAAATAATTTCTAAATGCAACTCATTTGATCGTAATCAGCTAGTGGCTTTCTATAAGAGAGCAAGTCAATATCAGCATTATCATTTCCAGGTCACCTGTCAGTCTCTCATTTTTCATGAATCAAACGGTCTAACGGCAGCCAAAGAGACATCATAGAATCATTTAGGTTGGAAAAGACCTTTAAGATCATCAAGTCCAATCCAACCACTGACCCAGGGCTGCCAAGTCCACCACTAAACCATGTCCCTAAGCACAACATCTAGGTGTTTTCTGAACATTTCCAGGGATGGTGACTCCACCACTTCCCTGGGCAGCCTATTTCAATGCTTGACCACCCTTTCAATGAAGAAGTTTTTCCTAATATCCAGTCTAAACCTCTCCTGGCACAACCTGAGGCCATTTCCTCTTGTCCTATCGCTTGTTATCCGGGAAAAAAAGAGACCGACCCCCACCTGCCTACAGCCTCCTTCCAGGGAGCTGTAGGGAGCAATAAGGTCCCCCCCGAGCCTCCTCCTCTCCAGATACATTGTTGATGTTTGCGAATAAGAAAATAAATGCTAAGAGAAGTACTACAGCATTGCCAGCTACTACTGTACACTGACTGTTCCTTGCCTCCTGCTGAATGCAGGCTTCAGTTAGACCATAAATGCACTGAAGATCATAGAAGTTATGATCTTTTATTTGGGGAGAAATCTTGCAGCAGATTTCTATGTTTCTGAAACCTCCAACTTCCACAAGAGCAGGAGGCACCCTGATACTTGGCTAATAATGAATCTAGAGGTACTGATTATTTTCTGTTTTCTCTCTTTTGCACAATTTCTTACTTTTTTAAGAGTTCTGCAGAACTACTGCAAGTCTCTGATGTGACTCTTATGAATATGCAATCAGATTAAATTACGTATCAGGGAAAAATAAAATAAATCCTCTTTACCTTTTGTATCTTCATCCGTGGACTCATGGGATGAGTTTTCAGCCTTTTTTTCCCCTTGTGAAAGCATAACATTCCTTTCCAATCTCTTCAGGACTTTCAATTTTTCATCTGTTTTATATATAGAGGAAAAAATATTAGAAACAACTATTTACATTTGCTCTCTTTTACAATGACAGATTTCAAAATACTTTATTAAAGGTCTGACAGGAGATCGGACCCTTCGTCTTACTGCAGCTGTGGGTTTTTGCAGACAAAAAGTAGTACAAAGTATCACAAATGGAAGATCCTATCAACAGCTGTTTAGACTTTCTTAAATGGTTGCGGTAGATGCCTAAAATTTCATATTCTGGCCTTTAATTTACCCACAATGCTATCCCCGAGACAATTCCCACTCCCTGAAGCAACAGCAGCTGCAAGGTGCTTCAGCTGAAGAGCAGTTGCTCACCCCTCCCTGGGCTCCTTCTCCCGTGGCCCCTGTGGTCTCTGCCAGCAGTGCCAGCGCCTCTCATGGAGCCAAACCGCCGGGCAGGAGGCACCTGCAGGACGCCGACCCCTGGGCCAGGCATGAGGTGCTCCTGGCTCGTGTGGCAGGGGTTGCAGGTGGTACTTAACAGCTTCACAATCAGCTCCACGCCGGGGCTGGTGAGTCCGTGCATCTCTGCATTATTAGTTGTAATATTTGGAGATGCGCAGCTAGACACGATTTTCCCCTGGCTGCTCGATGCTGCTCACTGTACAAGAACAGCAAGGGAGGTCCCTGCTATCACAAACCTTCCTACGCTGACAGATGACCACAGCTGGGCTGCTGTCTGGGCTGGGAGCTCTCTCCCCTTATGAATGTGTTTGATCAAGGCAGGAACATGCTCTCCTTGAGGGTCTCCAGTTAAATTCAGGGCCACCTTAAGTGACTGCAGCTCTGTGACCCATTAACAACAACCCCGTGGCACTGCACTTGGTTTCTTACTGCACGACCAGGCAAATGAGAAGTGCAGCGACATCTGTTTGTATCTTGTTGCTGGGTTCAGCACCCTGAGTGGCATCCTCTATCCACTCCTTTTAGTTACCACTACATGTGCTGCTAGGGTCATTTGGAAAAGTATTTTCAGTGCTCAAGCTCTGATTTCTTACCACTGTGAGAGCTCAGAGAGGTCCAGGCTGGCTGGATAACAGTCCATGCAAAAAAAAAAAAAAAAAAAAAAAAAAGTGTCCTGGGTGTCATGACTCCAGCTAGACAGAAGAAACTGGGGCACCACTTTAAGTCAGGGAAATTACTTTGGCATATCATCCCAGAATATCCTCTCTCTCTAAACACGCCGTATTTTTTCCCCAGAAGAAGCCAAGTGAAACTAAAATACTACCTTTGGCTCCCGTTATCACCATACCCAACTGACCTTTCTAAGCAGTGCTTCTACACATTTGAGTCGTTCACTAATAATCACTTCCAAGCACGTATCAGTTTTCAAACTGGTGTCTGGTCCCACTGGCACTTCAGTAATTTTAACAAAACGGCTGATGAGCAACCAGGTAGGACTCACCCTTTCCCTTGGAGCTGGGCAGCTGCTTATACCCAGACGGGCTGGTTGTCTTCAGCAAGAGGTAAAGAGCCACCATTGCCCTGGCTCCTTTCTGCTCGATGGCTTTCAGGCAGGCTGAGCAGCCTCCAGGCCAGCCACTGCAGCTGTTGAGGAGCTGCAAGAGAGGCAAGTAAATAGCAAATAGTCCTTCCGATAGAACGTAGCCTGGGAACACTGCTAAATGCATCTCGCCCCACCTGTGGGACATGTGATCCCCTGCCCCCACTGTACAAGGGGGAAATCAGGGACAAAGAGTAATGCCAAAGATGGGAAGAGAACGTCAACTCCTATCGGCATGTCAGAGCAGAGCTGTCAACTGAGAAAAAAGCACGGTGTGTAATAGTTAACTATTTAAAGAGCTGGAGAAGTACAGTTATAGGGTCTGAAAATGGAATGCAATCCCTGCAGCATCTTACAGCAAAATGTCACTAACAACGGTCTTGCCTAAAAAATAGTGAGCTGAGCTGACCCGACCCTGAGGAATTTATACAAAGCCAGTGATATTTGCACATGGAGAACAATGAAGAGGAGCCGGGGCCCAAGTCTCATTTATCTAAGTGCCCTTTTACAGCATTTAGCATGGTTTAGATGTGTTTTAGCATATCAGGGAACTGGACTGCCTGTTTTCTCTCCCCAAAGCATATCGGAGAAGTACAGAAGTATAACAACGTCTTACAGGGGTGCATGTTTCTTTGGAAACTTACATTGTTCTTTTCTTCAGTATTCAGGATAGGTGGGTTAGTGGCGGCTAAACATTTTACAAGTGATTCCCAGAAGGACTGGTTCATTTTCTCATGGTTCTCCAAGTAATGGGCATCGGCAGTAAAACCTCTCTGGAAAATGTCTGGGAGGAAAAAGAAGCAAATCACTGTGTGCCAGCAGAGGTGGGCGGCGCGGTAGCGTTCCTGTGGTGCTCGGTGTGGTGGAGACATCAGACCCTTAACACGCTGCCCAGCACCAGAGGTTAGTGTCAAGGAAAGGGGCCAGTGCTGTATTGTATAAAGCAATTCAGTCTGCCAGAAACAGGTAGAAAAAAAAAGTCAATAGTCCATAAAAATTACCGATGTCTTTGTGACACTATTTTCTCGGTTAGAGAAGCAGAGGAAACCTTCCTAGCTGTTTAAGGGGTGCTCATTCTGACCATGCTATTTTATAGACAGGCACAAAGACACAAAAGCCTGCATAGCAAGGTACTGAGATAGCTCATTAGGCATTTAATGCACAGCAAAATCACAGAATCAGACGGGTCAGGGCTGGCAGGGACCTATGGAGACCATCCAGCCCCAGGCCCTGCTAAAGCAGCTCCCCCAGGAGCCGGCCGCTCAGGGTCACGGCCAGGCGGGGTTTGAATGTCTCCAGAAGAGGAGACCCCGCAGCCTCCCTGGGCAGCCTGTGCCGGTGCTCGGTCACCCTCGGAGTGAAGAAATCTCCTTCATGCTTCTGACTTCCCACAAGCACGTGCCCAAGGCCTGATGAGGAGCCTGTGGAAGAGCTGGGAACTAACTGCTGGTCTCACTTTTACAAGCAAGAAGGTGAAGTGTGTTTGCAGAGGAAACAAGTTTCACTGACTCATGGCGGCTCTAGCACACGCTGCTGTGTAGTGTGGGTGAGCTGAAGCTTTGATCTCTGTGTGCTACCCTTACCTTGCTGTTCTTCTGTAAGGTCTGGGAATAGGATGTGCACTTTCTCCATTGCTGTGCCTGTTCCAAAGGGGGAAAAAAGCATGTTTAGAAACCGATCACATGACCTCCTCTGTCTTACATTTCATTTTCTGCAAACGTGGCATCTATCTCTAGACACTTTAGTTTTGAAATGACTTCTCTGTTGCAATGGGAGTTTCACACCGTGATTCATTTACCCGCCCGGGATCCATTCTCGACTCCTCGGAACGAGCCTTGCTGGGCTGGCCTCCGGTTAGTAAGAAGGAACAAAAGTCTGATCATCATGAGTAAAACAAAAAGAAGTCCGACTTGATCATTCGCATTGTTGGTTTTTTGCAACTACCGAGGTGTCTAATTAACTATTTACCACAGATGTGAGTAACTTAATAGGCCCTGTTCCCTTCACAAAACAGAACGATTATTCTTTGTTGCCTTTGACATCCTTATACCGAAAATGTACCAGTCAGGGAGAACAGTAGCAATAGTTCATAGGAAAGCCGCACGGGATTGGGAACCCTTGTCTCACAGAAGACTTTGACACTCCAATGCCTGTTCTTGTCACGAAAAGGAAATTTATGTTTAAGAATTAAAAACTTCTAAGGGTAGATCCCAGATTTCTTACTGGTATTTGCCATGGAAACAAAACTTTCTGACATCCCCAAAATCCAATGTTTTCTTTTGTTTTGCTAAACTTGGCCCAGAAATTTTGTTTTGATTCTGTTTTATTCTGATGATGGGGGTTTTTTTATGGTGGTTGCAGTTCTGAACAGTTGCCTCCACCTACTGTCGTCCAGGTGTGCTGCACTGACTGCATCTCCCCTCACGCAACATTTCAATTAAAACACTTGTATTGAAAGATGCAAAAGATTTTTGGGAGCCTGAAGTACACTTTCCACTATGGAGGGCACAACAGGAAAGCCATTTATACACCCACGCTTTTTGGTTTTTACAATATGACTTTTGGGTCCATTCAACAACAACAACAACAAAAAAAACCCCAACTTTCCAACAGTTTGAGAACTAAGTATTTTCTTTACATTTTCCAGAGGGAAAATCTTCTTTTCCTACAGGTAGTTTCAGTTCTCTAGAGACCTTCATATCAGTCAGAAAAACATTCTAACACAAAATCTAAAACAGGTCCCATTAATGTCTACAGAAGGACAGTGTAATGCACAAGCAAAACCATCTTCATTCTGGAAACAGAACACCTTTTTAGATAGAACAAATTAGACACAGACAGACTCCAAAGTAGCTACAGAACCTTCCCTCCTTTGGAAGCAGGGTCAAGCTCCCACATTTCCAGTGTGTTGGTGATTCTGGAGGCTTTCTCCTTTCCTGGGCTGCAAGGTTCTTACTTAGAAACCTTTTAGCCACTGCTTTGCTGTTTGGCTCTGGGAAAATTACATGACCTCTTTAACCACTATTAAAGGCTAAGCCCAGAAAACTGCTTACCTACCTCCTAGGTGTATTGTGAGGAAAAAAATAACTGAATATTTTAAGAACACTTTGAAATTATTCCCAATGATGAGTTTATGCAAGACGTCTACAATGGCAGATAATAACTTTTATTTAACCACCTGATATACCTGGAAAAACTGGCAAGTTTTTGGACCAACAAGCTCTGAACTCTATCAATTAGTCTAATGAAAGTTTTCACCTCTCCCACAAACCTTGCCTGACTTACAGCCTTTGCGGCTGTAGCTGTGGTGGCAGCACTGTGTGACAGTCGCAGGCAATGTGAGGCTGTGAGTACCCGACAGGGAACGCAGGAAACACATCTGTCCTCTGCCTGGGTAAGCAACAGCTGGTGTTGAAATACAGGAACCCAGCATACCACACCCTGGGCGAGCTCGGTCTTGGCCACACAATAAAGAACGTAATTTCTGTGCAGTTATATATCTCCTGCTATGGTCTTCAGGCTTTTTCAGTATCCTTCTTGTCTTCCTGTTTAGCTTTAACCTTGCAACAGTGTTTGCTATTGCAAGTTAAATCCTTTAGGCTTCTTTGTGGACCACATGGTTCAAATACCAGGCCTAAAGGAACAAAATTACTTTCAATATAAACATTTGTTTTCTGACTGATTAACTCAGTTTCATAAAAATATTTATAAATATCTACAGATTTTGCAGCTGCGTGAAATTCAAGAGGTTTGTGTTTGGGCCCCTAATACCTAGTGAAGGCCACCTTCACCGGCACGTTCCTCCTCCTCTGACAAACCTGTCACAGCAGCAGCTTTACGCCAGCTTTGCGCCACCCCACAGACAAAGCAAGCAGGGAGGCACCAGCAGATCTGTCCCACCACACACAAAGGAAGAGCAGATCCAACACCGAAGGCAGAGGAGATGCTGTCAACCTCATTCGCCATCAGACTGATTTACCTTAAAACTGTTCATCTGCTGAACCACATGACCGGACTGCTCAGCTGTAGCAGCAACAGAAACCTCTTTGCCTAACGCACTTATGCATCCCGCTATGATAAGACCTGGGTGCCACAAGGGATCCCGGAGCAGCCCGTCCCATCTCCCTTTGTGTGCCTCCAGCACGGCTAAGCCCAGGCAGTCACCCAGCTTTACGTAACTAAGGAAGTCGGGTACCTAATTTCTCTTGGACTATGGACAATTAATTCCCATGTGGCTCTTCTGGGAAGAGAATCAGATCTAAACAAAGGATAAGTCTAGGCATTTAATTATGGTATGTTTTAAAAGTGATTTAGTTGATTATACCTCACAATGAGAGAAGGATGATGATATACTGGCATTTCAGCCCGGCCATGAGCTCACTGAGGAATAACATGAACAACAGACCTCACCCTGCTTTCCCCACAGTAAATCAGAACTTAATTGCAGTGAGGTGTTTTCTAACATGTTAGAATAAAATTTGCATGAAGTCAGACTTCTCCTATTTGTTTAGGAAGTGAGGCTTATAACTGCCATCCACAACAACTTTTTGCTTAGCTGGGGAAATACATGAGTGAAATTGTTCAGTGCAATACTAAAACATGTAAATAAAGTAAAATAAGGTTGTTTTTGTCATCAAGACAAAAGCCAGACAATCCTAAACCTTTTCCCTTTGAAACTAATTTTACCTTTCATTTTAAGTTGTACGCTCACACCAAGTCTTGCTATATTTTCTTTTAAACATGAACGCCAACTCCCTCTGTGCCCTTCTCTCAAACCAAAGCAAGCAAACGTCATAAAGCACACCTGCCAGTCTCAGCCTGGTCTGAGCAGCCGGTTCCACGGGACGACGTCCTGGAGGGCTGTGGCTGTAAGTCAAAGCTGGTTGTTTCTTCCACCAAGACAACAAGAACTGGTCCACGCCAGCTCAGCTTGAAACCGTTCCTACTCGCCTCCTCAGGCAGTGCCACCAGGGAGATAATTCTGCTACCCGCCTGCTTGCCTTCCTGTTGTCAAATAGGGTTGAAATGCGACAGAGAAGTACCAAAACTCAAGACTTTTCACTCTATATGGCATCCTTGCACACAGGCACGTGGAGAGCCCCAGCAAGTGCGTGTCACCGCAGGGAGGGCCGCTCCCCAGGCTCAACGTGCCCGTCCCCACGGGGGTGACCAGGGAGCGCGTGCAGCCCGGCTGCCCCTGGCCGTAGCACTGGCACGGCCTTCCCTGCCAGCTCCGCAGCGAGCCCGGGCACTGGGCCACGCTGCTGCCAGCCCCACACCTGCCCACCCGGGCCGCCTGCCGCCTGCTTTCCAGCCGCGATGGCAGCGCTCCTGCAGGCAGCCACACGCCCAGTTACCCGGCTTGTGTTTCTCCTTACGTGCTGCGCGCTCCTCTCTGCGGTGGCTGGGAAGCTCCGAAGTGAAGAAAATGAGCTCAACAGGAGCCAGAAGAGCTCACGTTTGTAGTCTGAGTAAAGTTAAAGCAAAAAAAAAATCTTCCTTTACATATGAAGCACAGGATTTGCCGTGAGGACTTTATAGGAAGAAAAAGATATTTAAAAGATGGGGAAGTCCAGTCAAGAAGACGCCGTTGTTACAGGGAAGCCCTGCGGCTCATCCCCGCTGGGCCACAACTCCTCGGGGAGCAATGAGCAACCCGGCCGCGGACCGAAAGCCACGGCAGCACCCCTGAGCACCCTCGGTCTCAGCCCCGAGGAGCTCCGCAGCCGCTCCCCGGCACTCACCTGCGGGGCTGCGCGACGTCTGGCCGGGCGGGCGATGGCGGGCGGGCGTCGGGGCTGGCCCTGTGCCTCACGTGGCCTGCCCTGACTCACAGCCAGAGCAGCCCCACGTCGCCCCACGGCCGCCACGCTCCAGCGGGGGCGGGAGGAACTGTGTGTTTGCCCGTGTCCCTGAGCACCAGGGAAGGTGGCCGAGAGCCGATCCCACCGGCTCCGAGGGACCCCAGGGTCCCTGACTAGCCAGGCCTGGACCCCTGCCCGTGGCTGCCCCAGCGCAGCCCTGGCCGGGGGGAGCCCAGACCTGCTGGTTTGGCCTGTCGGGTACACGAGGCCGTGGGACACAGGGATCCCTCTCTGAGGGGAAGAATGCTGGGCTGCTGCGGAGCTGAGCGAGGACACCGTGATGGCGGCCGGGGGGCCGGGGCATGCCGCCCCCCTGCCCAGACCACCCCTGGGCCCGGCGGGGAAAGCACCGGGGAAATGCCCGTGCAGGGAGCAGGGCGGCGGGTGGTTGTCGTACCGCGGGCTCATCAGGAGCGGGACACTGCCAGAGGGCACCAGGCAGTGCCCCCAGGAGGGTCCCCTCTTCATCCCTGAGGCCCCAGGGCTGCGGCGTCCTGTGACGGAGCAGCCAGGCCAGTGACAGGGAAGGGAAAGACACCCTCCATCACGCCTGTCTCCAGCGACCAGAGAGAGAGAGGTGGCCAAAACCACCACAGCCAGTGCCACCTCCGGTTATGGCTGCGCTCACCAAGGCACGACGGGCTGAGCCGCATTCAAGATCTTCCTCTGCAGTTTGCTCAGTGTGTGAGGCTGCTGGGGGCTCCTCTGTAGGCAAAAGGCACAGCTGCCCCTCTGGAGAAAAGGGCTTGACATCACCCTGACCAGGTGATAAGCTGGAATCCAGCAGGGTCTCCTGCTGTGTTCACCCGTGGAGCCACCTGTACGGATTGCCAGGATCCAGCGGGGTTGCCAGGAGCAGTGCTGGCCATTTACTCCCAGGTAGCCCACCCTGCACGGGCCAGCCCCTAGCCCCTGGGACATGCACAATTCCACCGAGCCCCCCACCACGTTTTTCCACGTAGTATCACATGGGAATTCCAATTCCTAAGTCAGTCAAGGCGAAGAAAGTATTAGTATTTCTTAAATGAGCTGCCTCAGCCTAGCATTTGCTTTCACTACGACCATGACTATGAATTTCTCAGCTCTCATCATGCACCCTGAGATAGAATCCCACCCAAACATTTGCCGGGTACAAAAGTTCTCTGGATGTCATAGCTGGAAGTCAGATTTTTATCAAATTAGGTGTGCTTATCCAGCAACACATATAATAAGTAAATGAGTAAAAGTAAAAATTAAAAATAGGGTTTTTTTTTAAAAAAAAAAAAGGTAAAAAACCAAATCCTCCATTTGTTATAAGGTCAAGTGTTGTTTGCAGTGTGTTTCTTAGCACTTGCTCTTTCTTAGAAAGCAACAGGGAGCAACCCGGGCTGGGCCCAGCCCCCAGCCCCTGATTAGCCTAAGGGAATGGTGGTAAACTGGGGGAGGTCTCTTTGCCCTTTTCCAGCGATCTGTTTTGCTCTCTAACTCTTAGTAATGGTCTCTTGGGTTCTGATCTACCAAGAACAGCCTAAGAGTTCAAAATACAAGAATTGAAGTTAGTTTCATAACTTAGGCTTGGAACTGTATTTTCCCAGGATGTGAGTGTAATATATGGGGGAAATTTCAGCACAAATAGCAAGTATGAGAGATCAGGATGGACTTTCCTGAAAGACAAAGGTCCTTTGGATCCCCGAGTTATGCACAGGCAATTTCCCGCACGCTAGCAACTGCCTGCGTGCCCTCGCTGCCCAGCACCCGCGTGCTCTGGCTCTCTCGCCCTGTGTAGGCTGCTACACTCTCGGACACCGAGAGTACCAGTTTACTTTGCTTACGGGTTTAGTGCTCTGTCTTCTGGCAGGAGGAAGAGACACAAACGGCTTCTTTCTAATCCTCACGGCCTCTCTTAGAATAACCTGAAACAAAGCATCTGCCTGGTTTTGTTTGTCCTTTACCTGTGGTAAGCTCCTCGGCGCTCTCCTCCGAGGCCTTCTCGCCCACCTCAGACGCACGTAACTTCTGCAGCACAGCGTTAAGCTGGAGCCACCCCAGGGCTGTCTTCTGTTTAGGGGAGCTGCTCCTTCGCCAGCAGGTGACGGTTTCCCACCAGCCAGCCTTTAGCAGAAGGCAACAAGGGAGTAGGAAAGAACAGACCTCTTCTGCGTCAGCACCAGGAAAAGGAAGCTCAGCTCAACACCTTACATGCACCAGCTACACCAAAACAGGCATTTTCACCTTGGTGTTGGCACTACAGCTGCCCCTGATAGATAATTAACCAATTAATTAAGCCTGTCTCACGCCAGTCTCTTGCCTTTGGCCCCCAGTAGTCTCACCTAAGGAAGGATTCCAGCTCCTATGGCTTTCTGAGAAACTTCTAGGCCTGCTCAGAGGTAACCCGGCCTTTCAGTTACTGGACTAAAATACAGTTCTGGGCTTGGCTTTGTTTCAGTAGGATTTGTGTTACATCCCGGTGTAAGATTTCCTTTTTCTCAGGGAGTGTTGCCTCTGTCTAAGCACAAAGTTTGGTCACTTGGAAATGTGTGTGAAGAGTGATAGCTGGTATGGTGGGACAGCACCAGGGACGTTCCAATAGCACGGTGTGTCTATTGATCATACAAGGCGTGGTCACATTATGTCATTTGTCAAATTAAGCTAACGGTTTCACCCTGGGGCATCTGGTGCCTGAGGAGGGAGCGTGCAGAGCGTGTTGTGTACCCTCCTCCCGTTCTCCTCACTTTTTCATGTACCGATGCTTCTGGAGAGACTGGGACAGAAACAGAGAAGGTGATTTATACTTCATGTAATAGGTGTGCATTGCTGTCTCCTTTCTTTTCCAAGGTTTTTGTTTGTTTGTTTGGGGTTGTTGGAGGTTTTTTCTAAGTGGGCCGCTTGACTGGTTTTCCACAAGTGCCTATTCAAGTACTGTGTCTCACCCACCCCAACATATTTAATTACATGCAATGTTTAACACTTAAAGCAGCTACTACTCTGCATCCACTTCTGCTGGGACAATATTATTTAATTAATTAGAATACTTTATCATATATTACGTCTTTATTTTGCCCTTATTTGAGAGCTGTCCTCTGAGAGAGTTAGGAGGATGGTGATTTATTCTTTGTATGCTGGGAAAATTGCTTCCAGGAGGAGTTTAGAGACACAAGACACGTGCTGAGCAGCTCTTATGCTTGACACTAATTGGGTGCAGTGTGTGTGCAGATTTGTCACACAGGCAGGGTGCATGAGAAATGTAGAAATACTCCTAAGTGAGTGTAGGAGGGGCCCAGTGATGGTACATATTCCCAGGTGTAATTGCTCATTTAGTCATCGCATTTCTGAAGGATTAAAACACTCCCATAACACCTCTTGCCCTACCCTGACTTTTATCCAAAGGGTTGGTTAAATTAGTCCCTTCTGTGTGTTTACTTAGTTGCTTTTTTTTTCTTTAAATAAAGACTGCTTTAACAATTGTGTGAGACTGCGAAGTACAAGTAACTGAGGGAGGATTATGCTTCACTGTCAGCTGCATTTTGCAAGCTACAGCCAGTTTACAGATTCCTTTTTATTTTTAAGCTCTGAACACCTTGAGAAAGAGAGGAAAAAAGCAACAAGTAGTATGTACAACCCACTCCCCTAACCCTCCAGACTACCACTGAACTAATACTACCCTCTTATGCTGGGAGACGATGAGAAATCAGCCATTTGCCTTTGGCGGAGCTGAGAGGGTCTGGGGTTTAGCCATGGAAGTTTTTGCAGAATGGGAAAGTGGATTGTGTTGTACATTACTGAGATCTTTTGGGGATTTTTTTTCTTATTCTGTACCCTTCTGTGGAATTACTTGCCATAATAACTAATTCATTATATTAATATTTTAAAATAACACCGTAACATTTTTGCTAAAGCTTGTTAAATTTAAGAACTAGGCCTAATATTATTTTTTTCTATACATATCTTCTAGCATCTCTCCTAAACCACATCAAGAATCAAGAAGAACACTATGCTCACATCTATGCCTGTTTTTTTCTTATTGTTTTATAGTCTTATTATTTCCTTAAAGTCTTATTTCTAGTCAAAATTACATTTTCTTCAAATTCATTAGAAGCTTTCTAATATGATTTGTTGTAGAAAGTGGATCAGGGTGCTATAGCTATATTCTTATAGTATTAATTGTATTATTTACATAAAAATCTCTGATTTCTAATCACCACTGAGGCAGTGGCAACAGAGGCAAAAGATGAACGTAGTGCATGTTGCAGACCCTGTTGACAGACTCCAGCAAACTGTTCTTCTTTGTTTCTCCTTATTACCAATGATAACATTGCTAATAGCAGGCTACTGTACAGATGCTTGAGTCTCACAATTTTTCATTTTTTTTTGGCCAGGTGTTACGGACACATTAAGCAGCTGCCCTGTGCCTTTGCGGGCAAGCCAAGTGTGTACAGATCCTGAAATAAATGAGCATCAGGTTTTGCTACAGCAGGTCTGGAAGCGTGTGGAGCAGTTATTGAGCCGCTAGCAGCTTTGTCAGGCCACAGTGCACATTGCTTAGCTGTGTCACAGGCATACGGACATGACTTCATATTTTGTGCTGCTCAGGAGGTGGCTGTGGCTGCTCTTGCAACTCCCAGTTTGGCAAAGGCCAAGTGCTCCAAGTTTCTGCAGTTCCCCAGAAGGTACTCCCCTTTCCCCCCTCTGCAAGTTATCAACATTTCAACCTGCTTTCTCGTGGGGTCAGAAGTCGGGGAGAAAGCCACCAGGCCATCAGCACCGCTGAGCTCCCTGAAGGTCTCTGTGTGTGCTGAAGCATTTGCGCAGAAAGGCTGCCATCCTGTGGTCCTGTCCTGCCCACGGGGACAGGCTGCAGGAGGCCCTTGCCAGCAGTCTTGCTCCCCCGCTGCCCTCCATACCCCTTCCCAGCGGTGTTTTTCAGTTGTACTCGGTCCTGCTGATGCTCAGCTCCGCAGGTCTCCGCAGGCGCAGGGTGTCCCAGCGCGCGGCAGGGCAGGACGAGCCCTTCCCAGGCACGGCGGGCTCTGGCCGCTGCGCTACAGGTGTGCAGCTCTGGCTTTCTGTGCACAGCAGGAAGGAAAGCGGAACTGAAGGACGGTTCAGACTACTGCAGGGCAAAGCAAAAACGTTGTTTCACAGCTCAGGTTTCTCGTGGAAACACGTTGAGTTTCTTAGCACAGAAACACAGAAGCCTAAATGGTACGTCTCTCTTAAAGGCCAGAGATGTGAAGGTGGCAGCGCTAACCCGGCTGTCGCAGCACCCCCGGGTGCACAGCCCCCCAGCTCACCCCCCCCCCAGCTGACTAAGGCAGCTGCTCTTACATTAGAGTTTCTTTTTCTTTCATACTTGAAGCATTTGTCTGAAATGCAAACTCTAGTTCGGAAAGGAGGGAAAGTGGACCTGGCTCTGGCACTTGCCACGGGAGCTATTTCTTTCCCTGCCCAGTCTCTAAAAGAAAAGTGGCCTGGTTTGGGAGCTTGGGGTGTGGCTGGGATTCTGGATGGAGACACGGAAGGATTTGTGTGTGATCATACAGGAGAGGAGTAACTGCTGTAGCAAAGCAGATTCACGGACTATTTATCTCTTTGTTTTCCCCAGCAGAGCACAAATTAAACACGGTTCAAAGACACTCACAGACTGCTGGTGTGTAATCCTTGTTCCCACTGAGACATGGGCACCGAGACACAGTGATCCACACCTTTTAGAGTTTCTCCTAGCTGAGGGGTGGACGGCACTGTCATCGGTTGGGTAGAGGAGGAGAGCTGAGCTCTTCCAATCCAGTTCCTGCAGTCACCACTAAATACAGAGCTGGTACCGATACAGCACTTCTGGGTTGGCTGTGAAATGTCTCGCACGCGCTGGTGTGGAATACTTTAAAAGTCTTTTCATATGTACAGCTTTTGTAGCTGAGCTTTAGCAAACAACAGAGGGGAGCTAAGGAAACCTGAGCCAGGCTCCGGTGCACTACCAGGCAGCGAGGCACCAGCCAGCTGCCTCGCCGTGCATCCGATGACCCTGCATCTGGAGGCTTGCCACTGACAAGCCACCAGTTTTGATAATGCTCTCCTACTTTTCAAGTGGGGAAACACTTGAGAGGCCCGATTTGGCAGCTGTAGTCTCAGGAACATCCCATCACTAGCGCTCTAAGTGCAGGTCCACGTGGCTAATGAAGCAATGGGGGCTGCTGGGGTGTTTGCACCTGAAGAGAGCTTGCGCTGTGTGCGTGCATTTATTTCCTTTCATTTGCATTTCTTTTTTAATTCCTAGTGAAACAGAAGCCAAGACATGATTATACAATGCCCAGGATTCATGTAACTTGACATTAGACACCTACAAGGCAGACGCCTACATTCAGCACAGTTGTTTCACCCCTCCTTCGCGCTCTGAGGCCCTCCAAGGGTGCAAAGCTTCCCACTCCCCTGTCTGTCTGTCGGGGGGAAGAGCACTGCCTCACAGGAAGGTGTGTGCAGGCACCACCGCCGTGTGTGCAGGCACCACCACACCAGCTGAGTCCTCGGCTGTCCAAGTTAGGTCACCTGAACGCTATCAAGTGCACGACAAATGGGGGGGGGGGGGGGGAGTGGAAGCAGGTTCCAGTTCTGCTGTTCTCTCAAGAGCATCACCCCAAACCAAAGGCCCGTCCAGCCTAGGGCTCCCCGCCTGTGGGCGAAGCCCAGGGTGGCACCTAAGAGCAATGCAAGCATGGGCTAACGCCCCTGCGTGCTCTCCCGTACCTGTGCCCTACACCACCGATTCCACGAGCAGCAGAGGGGCCCGCTGCCCTCCTCCTGCCTCTGCGCAGCTCTCCAGATTCGCTCCAGGCCATGTGCAACACCCTGGAGGAGTGGATGGACCAGCATACGGCCCCTGGGGGCTTTCTTACCAGCAGAGCTCTCACACCCAGGAAGCTCTTGCTGAATTACTGGAGGGAACGAAGTGCTGGCACGCAGGGCCACCAGGAGGAGGTGGCAACAGGAGGTGGGGGCCACAGCCTCCCACCCTGGCACTGTGCTGCTGCTGTCAGGGCCAGGAGCTGCACCGTCAGTTCAGACGGCTGGTGTGGCACCATGGGGCCGTGTGACCTCCCAGCCCCGCTGTGACTTCAGGGCCAGGATGAAGGGGCACGGGGACAGCTCTGGGGCACTCAGGCAGAGCCGCTGGAGCATGTCCCATCGGGCAGCTCTGTCCGAGGGCTGGGACACGGTCCCATCCAGCGCTGAGCCCACAGCAGTGACCTGTTCTCTGGGCAGTCACAGGGGCAGCGAGGAGCTCACAGCTTCCCAGAACAACAGGAAACCACAGCCAAGGGGTTTTGGAAGCAGTGAGAAGCAGACAGCCCAACAACCTGAGACCAAAGGAGCTCTCCCTTGGTGCAGCTGCCTTGGCCTGCCCCTGCACCAGTCAGCGACCTGAGAATCACTTTTCTTGCCAGTTACTGAAAGAAAACCAAGGGACTGGCAGGGGATGGGAGAGGTGCCTGGGCACATGCCCTTGGCTTTTGCCTGATTCTTCTGTTTGAGCAGTCTACATCACTGAAGGTGTAGGCCAGGGTGTATTGCTCTCTGGAGAATTACTGACCTCATCAGGTGCTGTTACTTACCAACAGCTCATGAGGCTGAAGACTGAGCAATTTCAGTCTTGAGACAAGTGCAGGATTCCCCCCTTAATGGCTTAGGCTCACATTAATGCTCCCTCATTAATGGCAGCCCCCCTTTATTATGGGTCAGAAGCATACAGGTCCACAAATCACCTCTGAGGGATGTGGCTCTGCAGGAGGGAGGGAGTTGTCCAGCCCCTGGGGCAATGGCTACTGGTCCTTCCAGTTTAGCTAAAGCAGTTTTCTGCAGGGGGGCTGCAGGCTGGCTACCGAAGGCCAGGGCCATGCACCTTCCCTGCCGCCATCAGTAGGATGGATAGTGGGTCCCCAACACAAAGCACAAGTCCATAAGGGACAGGCAGTATTTGGTCCTGCGGTACCTGATGATATTCCTGGACCTCAAGCTAATGACCAAGCTCCAGCTGGAACAAGGTGGACCTGGCCCCTTTTCCTCTCCCTCAACACCATTTTCTCCTGTCTCACTGTCTGCTCCTGCACTTTCCAGATGAGACGCCTCACCCCGCAAGGACTCCCTTTCCCACAGTGCAGCCGGCGCTTTGGCCCTCTCATACTCCTTGGAGGAGGCAAAAATCAAAGACTGAAAATCAGTCCCAGCCACGCACCTGCTACACCGTGAGCCAGGGTGCGGGAAATACAGGCAGAAGCAAATGGTACTGTAACACCCTCAGGGCCTGGCCACAGCCCGCCCAGGGCAGGAGAGGGGCTGGGAGGAGATGATGGGGCAGTCCTGAGCATCACCACAAGCAATGACAGCCTCCTGTGTGCCTCTGTGGCCTGGCCCCAGCTTGTCCCAGAGGGGCAGTTCAAGAACCATGGTCACAGCAAGGCACCCCCCCCCCCTCGGGGCCTTAACCAGCCACAGCTGACATAACACTGCACAGGACAGGCCATGGGTCCTGTCCCTGCGGGAGCTCTGCTGCTCTGGGCCCAGCTCCGTTCCCCGAGCCAAGGCGAGGAGGGCTCCCACAGGGAAAACTGGGGGAAAGCACTTTGGGAATCAACCCATCATCTATATCTCAAAGCAAAGCCTCCTACTGAGGGGGAACCCCTCCCCAAACTGGGGAATCTCTCCTGGTGGCAACTTCTTCGGCTCAAACCACGATCGTCGCAGATACTGAAGGTAACAGCGTGGTGAGAACATTTTCCAAATCCTGACCAGAAATGTGCCCATTTCTGTTCAGTTTATTACATTCCTGATGATAAATCTGAAGAGTATGTGTTTCATCACATCTCTACTCATGCCACTAGTGCAATCCCATCATTATTAACACAAAAATATTTGCCCTGCTCCCAAATGGCTGCAAAGGAGCAAAGGGAAGGCTTGGGGTGCCAGGAAGCTGGGGAAGGGGCTGCCGGCTGCTAGAGCAGCGGGGAACAGTGACTGCACCCAGTCATTGGCCTGGCTGGGTACGTGAGTTCTGCAGCAAGCGCAGGGGGCTGGCATGGGGGATAAGGGCACTCTCCCCACCCACCACCCTGACCAGCCTTCCAGGAGCAACCTGCAACAAAATCTGATGAAAATCACCACTTCTCCTCTTCCTCGTCCTCCTAGTTTCCTGGGGTCCCCTCCCACCTCCATTCTTTTGGTCTCACAGTAGGGCTGGAAGCAGCCTGGGGGAGGCAGAGCTGCAGGAAGGGGAAAGCACACAGTGCCCAAGAAGCACAGGGAGCCCCAGGCGACGTTCCCTGCTCCAGCCGACACTCCCTCTTGATACAGTCCCTTTCCTCAGCACATTCGAGCAAACAGGCAACACCAAGGATTTCAACATTTAATCCTTTCTATGGAATGGGTTTGGTCCTAGAACCCCTTTCGTAACCCTGCCAAGCGAGGCAAGCCACGACCTGGCCTCCCACCGCTTTCTCAGCAACAGCCCTGCTGAGAGATGGCAAAGCCAGGAAGCAGAAAAGCCTGTGGGGTAACGAGGCACGAGACGGGGGGTTACCTATGGACAGAGGGGGCAACACAGGGCCAGCTACACAGCAGGGCTGGGCCAGCAGCTCGGAGGCGCTGACAAACCTGCCCCGAGGGCAGCACAGTGCACCCCCCCGCTAAGGCGTACCTACAAATCTGCCGCAGGTGTGATCCTGGAAGTCGGTAGGACTCCGAGTTTGATCTATTCATTGTTTCCTCAGGATATTATTCTTCAACTTTTGTTCCAGGATATACCCATCAAGAATCCTCCCCTCCTCAAAAAGCAGCTCCGTCAAATACTGGCTTCATGCTTCTGTGATGCAGTGAAAACACACGCGGCTGTGGCAGACCGCGGGGGGAGAGGGATGGCGAGGGGACAGGAAAGCTGCCAGCGTATCCACCCTAAAGCTTCTACGTACACTAGGAACAAGTCCCAGGTCCCCGGCCCCCATGCTCTGCAGAGTTCAGAGCAACACTACTAAGCAGCTTTTTTGAAATTGGACGCAAAAATCTCAGTGAATCTGGAGACCTTTCAAAGCCCTGTGGCTTTCCCAGCTCGCTGACCTGGTGTGAGCAGCAGGCCATGACAGGCAGGCAGGGCCGGCCTTCTCTTGGTGAGACAACTACTCAAGGTGACTTCCACTGCTGTCCATGCCTTGGCACCAGGATGCAAACAGACACCATCTTCTGGGATCTTTAAGGAAGATTCCAGCTTTGCAAAGTTATTAGGGACAAAGCACAGCTCTCAATAACTCAGCTGTGTCCTGACACATTCCTCTCTCAGCATCACCTCAGGTCACTAAATTATTATCACGTTCAATCACCTGCAACGTAGAGGGGATGAAGGCAGATTCGACTTTAAAGCAGTTTCCTAAAGTCAAGGCTCTGCAAGTAGTAGGCACCTAGAGAGCCCAAAGGTTATTTACTAGAAGCTAGAATTATTTGAGTAGTCCAATCCATTCATCTTAAAACATGTGCTTTGGACGAGACACGACCACCTTTATGGGGTATGCAAAGCTTGAATTCAAGCTCTCTCTCATGCTGACACCAGAAAAATAGTGATGCCGATATAGTTACCACCTCGCCTCCCGCCCGAGATCAAAACTCAGTACTACCACTCATTCCCAAACCTTGGAACTGTTACATGGCAACTGCAAAATTGCTCTGGCCACTCCATGAGGCCTGGCTGTGTCCAGCAGGAAGGGAGCACTGAAAGGCCGTTTACCGCTTGTGAGGGCAAACCTTTTTCAACCTACAGATGTGATTCAGGCTCTAATGAATCTGCTCCATTCTGGCACCTTCATAGGAGGCCTCAAACAGCTTGCTTTCTAGCTCAGGCTCTGGGAACAGGTCTCAGATCACCAAAAGATCTCAGAGCTGCAAGGGTGCCTGAGCACCCAGCTCTCCCAGGACAAGGGGAATGCATAACTCAGTACATTGTCATCTCCTGCTACATTAAATGTGTGTGTGTGGCGGGGGGGGGGGGGGGGGGGGGGGGGGGGGGGACAGCACTGCTAACGCGGCATGTAAATCAGTCTCCTGCTTTAGAATACACAAATCCACTCCAGAAAAGTTTAATGTGGGTTCCTGGGGCATCATATTCTTAAAAAGACACAGTACAACAAAAAAAGGCAAGCAGAATTCCTCAGTCTTTAAAACAATCAAAAATATCAAAGATCCATCTACCACAGGGCTGCAGACCACAGCACTGCTGGAAGAAGCAGCATCAGCCTGAGGACCAGAAGGCTTCTCCACCTCCCAGAGATGGTGGTGTGGTTTATCCTGGAATCAGCGGCACCCAAACCAGAGAGCCTAGTACTGCAGAGCCTAGGGAACTACTGAGACTTCCTGAAAGGGAAACACAAAGGGCAGAACTCCGTATCGGAGCAAGCTACCTGGCATCCCTGCTGGGAGATGAACCAGACAGGCTGATCCCACAGCGCCCAAGCTCTGTGCCAGCACGTGTGCCGGGAGGAGCGGTACCCTCCAGAAGACAGATTCCTACACTGAAACTGCTTTGGCCACACAGACTGTGGGGCAACACCTGCTCCTGTAAGAAACCCTGGAGACAGAGGGCAAATGGGTAACTGTTGTAACGGTGTGTGAGAAGATCCAAGAAGGAATCAGAAGAGGCACACCACACTGCTAGCTGGGAACGGGATCAAGGAAATGATCTTAAGTGAATAGGTCAGCCTGGTACAGCCCCAGTCACAAACATGTCTGTGGTACCCTCTGCCTCCCATTCAGTCTTTGGGTGAAGAACCTTAGGATAATTTAGGCTGGGACTTCTGGTGGTCTCTACCTCAGCCCCACTCCCCCCAAAGCAGGGCTAACTTCAAAGTCAGACCAAGTTGTTCAGGGCCTTGTCCAGACAAGTATCGAGTTATCTCAGAGGATGGAGATGTCAGGACTCCATTCTAGCACACCCAGAATAAGCAGTGTATGGGCTATGGGTGTACTTTTGACATTCCTGGGCCACAGAGCAACTTTCTCCGAGTAGAGATAGGTGCTTTCCCTCTACCTACCAATCTTGTACACCAGCACTATTTCTCATAATTTAATATCGTCCCTGAGCAAAAGTGCAATGATCCCTGGCTGCTCCACTCTAAGTTCTGCAAGGTTGCTACAGCACTTATTTCTGCTGAGACTATACGCCAGCAGCAGCCAGGCCTCCCAGATGTGCAGTCCAACCCGACAGTAAAGCATAACTGGCTAGGTGAGCTGAGGGAAAGGCTGGAGGAACACTTATTCAAACAATGGAAAACACAGAGCTTTTTATGGAGAACAAAACTGTGAGCTTTGAGGACCTACGTTGAGGACCAACCAGCCAGCCTCAAAAATATAAAGAACAACATCAGGTTACCCAGGTGCCCAACAAACACTGCAGACGTTACGCTGCCATCGTGAAAAAGAGAGCTTTCAGTTAAGAGTAACATACAAAGACATTTAAAGCCTGCTGGGAAGCAAGACCTTTACTGACACGAGCTCCATGGACTCCCCAACAAACACTAAATATGAGCAGCGAGTCTGCGGCTCTAGATGCCCACTGAGATAGAGGAGGGGCAAGAAGGGAAGAGAGATTGCCTTCTCCTTGCCTCCCCAGAGAGGAGGATAAGCACCTCTTCCCAGGTGCCAGCAAAGGGCACCCTCCTGCGGCAGGTGCACCACATCAGGCGAGCCTGCTGTCCCCACGTAGCCCGGACAGCACGCACACGTGAAGGCTGAGACACCCTCCAAACCATCGCGATCATCGGATTTTCTGCTGTGACCCCAGCAGGAGCACAAAGCACCTTGGAGGCTGGTCAGGTGCCTCCCGGTGCCGACAGCAGCCAGGCCTGCAGCCCCTGGAGTGCGCCCCCTCCCATCATAACCCCCATGTGTGGGGAGGAGCGAGGGCCCGGCCGCTGCGGCTCAGGCGGGTGGAAGGGCAGGCTCTGACATCCAAGCCGGTGGCGGGGAGCCGGGCATCCCGCGGCGCAGCCCCAGGCAGGCAGGCAGAGAGCAAGCAGGGCAGGAGCACAGCGGTTTATTGGCAACACAAGCAGAGGCGGCGGCGGCGGCGGCGGCGGCAGGCCCCGAGCAGGGTGCGGGGCGGCGGTGCTCCGGCGGGGCGGCGGGGCCCGGGGCCGGCCCTGGCCTACGTCAGCGTCTCGCCCTTGGTGACCTGCCGGGAAGAGGAAAGGCCTCAGGCAGGGCCGGCCCCGGGCCCGCCGCCGCCCGCCCCCCGCCCCCGCCCCCGCTGCTCACCCGGGCCTCGATGTACTCGATCCTGCGCTCCAGCGCCGTCAGCTTCTCGTTCAGCGTGGCCAGCCGCGACCGGCACGACATGTCTGCGGGGAGGCGGCAGTGAGAGACCGCGGCCCGCCGCCCCGGCCCGCCGCTAACCCCCCCCGCCTCCCCCGCCGCCCTCACCGAAGGAGTTGAGGAAGTCCGCGATCTTCTTGATGGAGCTGGTGATCACCTCGATGTACTCGCGATTGGCCCAGTCCTGGTGGATCTCCCGCTGCACCGGGTCTTCCTGCACCGACATGGCCGCCCCCGCCGCCGCCGCCCCGGCGCGCACCGCGCCTGCGCGTGGCCACGCCCCCTCCGCGCGCCGCGGGGCGGGGCCGGGCCGCCGCCGCCTCAGGCCCCTCCCGCCGCCGCCGCCCGGCCCCTCAGGGCGCCGCCGCGTCCTCTTCGCTGCTGCCCGCGCCGCTGCCGTCCGCGCCGCTGCCGCTCGGCTCCTGCGGGGACGCGGCCGTCAGGGCAGGGCTCCCCCCGCCCCAGCCGGGGCTCCGCCCGCCCCGCCCCCGCCCGGCGGGTACCTCGGCAGCGCTGTCTGCGGAGTCCTCCTCCTCCTCCTCCCCCGAGTGCCGCCCCTCGGAGGCCTGGGACAGGATTTCTTCTCCCTGAGCCGAACGCGAGAGCAGCGCTGAGTGTACGCGGAGCGGGCAGAGCGGCTGGGGCAGAACGCCAGGCAGCAGCGCGTCCTGCCCATCTCGGAGAGCTTTTGGGTACAAGGCAGGTTTTAACGGCCTACTGCTAACTGCAGGCGAAGAAAACGGCCGGACCTGAGCTTTTGGGTACAAGGCAGGTTTTAACGGCCTACTGCTAACTGCAGGCGAAGAAAACGGCCGGACCTGGCTTCTGCTAAAGCCACACACAGAGAGCGCATGAAGGGGTGCTCGGGCCACCTTGCCCCTGCGCCCAGCCCGTTACAAACAATAAAAGCCGAGGCTGGGGAGAGAGCCTCGCTGCCCTTAACCCTGAAATGAAACGCTCTGCTGCACTGGACGTCACTGCAATACAGGCATATTGAATCCGGCCTTTTAGCTCTACTCGCGCACCGGGGTGGTTACAGTTGTCCTGGAAAGGACGAAGCTCATCTTGCCCAGATTTTAATTGCCCCAGGCAGGACAGCGATACTCACCTGAAGATCCCGGTTTTTAAGGATGCCCACCCAGAAGGCCTCCTGGCAGTGGTTGAACGCCAGCATTGCCTTCACTCGGTACACAAATTGCTCCAGTGACTTCTTCAGCAGAGGCACGTGGTTGGTCAGTCCAATGTCCTGGTGAATCTAAATATGAGACAAGACAACATGACAACATAGACAGGTTCTTGCCTGAGCACTCTGGCTATTTAAAAAGCCATTGGCTACACAGGTGGGAGGGATGGGACACGATCCCCACAAAGCTTGCCCAGATTATGTCATTTCATGGCCAAATTCTCTTACAGCTTTTGTTAAAAAAAGTGATATTCAGATAAGCATTTTGTCTAAGGCAGCAAAATGATCCCTTGCAACAATCCAAACAGCCATATCTACTCTGGATAAAAACAGGAGCCTCATCTTTTCCTGTGAACAGTAGAGAGAGGCTAGTAACTCCTCAAGTCACATGAATTCTGCTGACCCGTGGGAAATGATTTTGAGAATATGCTTTTCCTTTGCTCCTTCATCTCAGCAACAGACTAGTGTCACTTGCTCTGTTCTCCAAGAATATGACGCAGCTCTTCACACACAGATCTTGCGCTGCTGCCATCTTGCTCATGGCAGCCACGCAGCCTGCTCGCACAGGACTTTCTGGAAGCTGCATTGCTGCTGGTGGTGTGTGCAGCTGATAATGTCTGAGTAAGTCTGACTCACCTACAAGCTAGTGCTGGTGAAAAAGCGGAGTTGTCTGTAGAGGTCAGCAATGGATAATCACACCATTCCAGTCCAAAGCAAAAAGCAATGCTACAAGTGGCCAGAATGCAAAGCTACCTACCTAGGAAGGGAGGCGCCCACTTGCTGATAGCCACAACCTGTGAATGAATGCTGCAGGGAGTTTCATGCCAGGAAATTGCTGAATTACCAAGCGCGGAGAAGAAAGAATGAGAAAGGTATTGAAGAAGCCACTGCAATGACAATCCTTTCTTGCTCAGTGTCTGATGCAATTCCTTTACACTAGCTACATGGAATGTGTCTGCACTATAAACTTCAAAGCTACTTGTCCAGACAAATCAGCAATGGCTTTTGGTGAACTGGGACAGGAGGGAACAGATGGAGTTGCTGTAAGCAAAAACCAACTGAGGAAGGGCAGCTATGCCAGGTATTATATGAGATTTAGCTCAAGGTAAGCATCTCTTCCTGCTAGGCTTGGATCTGCTGTACAGAACAGTCATTGCTAAACCAGAAAACCTGCCAAGAGCCATAAACAATTATTCTGTGCGTAAGTATTTTCCTCTTTCATGAGGATACTTTATAACCTTCTTTCATTAAGATGCTCTCATTAGCTATACTCTGAAATCAAATCAGCTTCATTTCTTGGAAGAGTTCAGCATACCTGGGAAGAGGGACAGGGGAACAGGGAACTGAATACTAACAGCAATCTGTTCTCTAGCCCATGTAACAGGCAGGACCCAGCAATTATCAGCATGAACCAGAACCAAATCAGGGAAACCTCACTAATGACACAGTCAACAATCACAGTACTCCCTGGGTCTTGGAACCTGCCCAACTGTCTGCAGGCAATTTGGACTCAACTAAGTACTGTGACATTTGCAGAGGTCTCCAGAAACCTTATGTCCAGCATTAGATATGTAAACAGAAGAGAGGCTTGGTGTGAAAGAGTAAATGACAAATACTTAGGAAATTATAGGCAAAGCTGATCACTATTGTCTGCTGCATGATGCTCTTTAAAGACACTTATATTGAGGGAGAGTAGCAAATCTTAGGTAATACTGCATGGTACGTCAGTTTTATATTAAAGTAAAATCAAGACTGATTTAACAATTGTTGTCAACTCCTCTTCAAACAGGTATGGAGCATTCATCGTATACATTTATTTGCCTAGATTCACCTGCTGCCTTCTCATTCTTGCAAAAATGATTTGGCACAGAGACCTAACCAGACTGCAACAGATACAAGAGCAGTGGTAAAACACAGGTGTTGGCTAATAGCAGTTACAGGCTCTAATAGGGACCATGGGACACAGCACTTGAAAATACTAGTCAAGTGCAAAGACAAACAAGACATCACAAGCTGCAGTGATGTTATCCCATTTACAAGGTGAATTGTGACTTTAAAGTGCACATGAGGATTTCAATTTCAAACACGAGAAGGACTTTTTAGCACCTCCAGGGTTTGTGCCAACTTCCAATTCTCTCCTATGCTGATAGCAGCAATGGCATCTTCTGATCTCTAGCTAGGCTTTTATGTCCTGATCCCAACTCTGGACTAAACTGGTAGCAAATCCAGCTTAGGGAGCCATGCTAACAGCTGGCTTTCTCCCTTCAACTACTTTGGCAAAGCTCCCTTCTCAGACAGGTGTTCTTGAACCTCTTAGGAGTCAGGAACAAAGCAGCACACATGAAGTTCTTTCCGTCTTCTTCCATGTGACTCTCTTACAACAAGCACTGGCTCCCCACGCTGTAAGCAGTGTTAATCCTCTCCTTCCTTCCTTCCTGACCTAAGTCTTCTACAGAGAGACTGGCAGACTGGTTGCACGTTACCACCTTCCTCCCTCTCTTTAGCCTCTTCCCTATCAACATAATACCAAAAAGGCACCGCAAGAGCACTTTGAGTAAGGTTTTCCCCTTGTCTGCCTCCTGTTGCTGATTCTTCTCACTTGCAAGGCTGCTGATCTTTGCCAAAACTTCTCTCCCGTATCATCAGTCTGGCATCTGTACCTTATGCAAGAGGTCTCCAAGGTCTTAGCTTGTGTCCTCAGAAACACCCTCTTACAGATGCCAGCAACCAAAGATGTTCAATAAACCTCTGTCCTAAAAAACCAGGTATGCTAACCTGATCTGACATCCAAATAAGCCAATTCCAGATCAAAGATTTCAACTCTGGGCCATTAACCAAGGCTATTTCTCCTCCTCTCAGAGTTTTTGCTTGTACAGACACTGCTGGAAGCCTGCAGGTAGAACCTGCCTACGCCCTAGAAAAGGAGTGGAAGGGAAATAAATCATTCTTAGGACAGGAGTTTGTGCTGCAATTAGAACTTATCTTACCTTGGAATGACCACACATGTGATGAAGTTGTCTGGTACTCAGCTGCAAGTTTTTCAGCAAACTCTGCACATCATCCTGCAATAAGTAGACCAGCAAATCATTCTCAAAGGATTTTTCCATAAGGAAACAGTATTAGTCTTAGCAGTCCTTTCAAAGGGCTATGGGATAGAGATATGATGCACATATGCAGGAAACATCAGACAAACAGGATTAAGCCATAGGAGACTTGCACTGTGCATCTAAGTAACTTGTAAAGTTACTGGTAAAGCATAACCACATGTCACAAGGCCAAGCACTCTGAACTGAAACTGACTTTGAATCAGTTTAATGATTATCAGTGGAAGTGGCACGATTAAAAGCAAGACAATCTTGTCACACCTGGCCTTGAGTATAACCTTCTGAACTAGGGGGAAAAGTATAAATAGAGGAATAGAGGAAACCTCCTGAATCGAGGAAAAGCATAAAACATACTGCTAGACTTGGTATTTGAAATGCATCCAGCATGAACTCTGGGTATCAGTCCTCTCTATTGAGCAAATTACATAGCACTTTCTATTGTCCAGTGGCAATGACTAGATATCTGACAACCTCATTCCCTCAAACATCCGTGAGAGCAGATCTTACATTTGTAGTAGAAAAGAGCTCTATTAGAGAAACAAGTTGTGAAGACTAAGCCAAAGCATGAGTCTCACTGGCAAAGCTGGATTGCCTCACAACAAAGCAGGGGGAATAAGTGAACTGTTCTTGCTTGTCATATAGCACAGCAAGGTTGGCCTGTCCGTCTGCACTCATGCATGTTGTCCTGCTCAAAGCTCCATGAATTATTGCAAAGGCACCAATGTAACTGTCCATCTGGACCACAAGCTGTCAGCAATCTGACTGCTCACATGAGCTTCCTACTCTATGAGTGACACCTTTGCGGTAATAACTTTCAAAGGAGATGGAGGCTGAAAGGGCTTCCTTTGCTAACAGTGAAGCCATCTAACCACAAGAGTGATGGCAAGTTGGGAAACGAGCGATCTGTTTGCTGAGAGCACATGGGACAGGCAAGTAAACAGGGCAGAGCACAGCTGGAGACATTATGTGTGTTTGTGATGAAGTGTCATGCCAATGTGTGACCAGAGACAGGAATCTCCTTCTAACAAACATCAGTCATGCTTCCCAACTGATTCCAGACAGTTCTGTCTCCAAAAGGCTTACCCTGTGCTTTTTAAAGCTGTAGTCCAGGAGAGGCATGGCAAGCTTCAGAAATGCTTCTACAAAGAGACGGCCATACTATAAAAGAATGATAAATAAATCAGAAGGCAGATTTAAATTCCTTTTCAAAGAAGCATCACAAAGTCAGATAAGATAACGATAATTCTTTCGAGAATAACCTAGCGACTGTTCTCAGTAGTAAGACTAAATTCATGTGAAGGCTGTAGTGGAATATAGAGGATGAGTAAAGGGTCCCACTTTAATCACTGCGAAGAGGCTAGAAGGGCAAGGTCTCATCACTGTACACATCCCTGGTTTTATTTACTAGCAAATTGGGAATAAAACTGAACTAAACACAAAACGTTAGAATCACTGCACATATATATGAATCCTAGCCAGAAAAGTCAGAGTTGCAGAGGGACATATCTTTCCGGGCTCCAAGGGAGGCCTGTCTGCTGTGATGTTTCATCTCATTTGGGGTACCATGGAAAAGGAGAGAGGGGAAAGGGTGTAAAATCAGTAATGCCAACTGCAGTAAGTTTGTTGTGGTCGAACCATATGATTAGTGGAAGACAGTCAAAAGTATGAGAAACAGTATCTGCTTCTTCCAGAGAATTCAGTAAACACTCTACTCCGCTGGAGGCAGCGATCCAAGAAAACTGGTACTTACACTGCTCTATTCAATTGTTTTGAATTCTTGCTTACCTTCAGGCAAATGCTGAGTACAGGCCTGCTGTCAAACACCTGCTTGGGCAAGAGGAAAAAAGAGAGCCAGATCAATCCACAAGTCTAAAGGAAATAATGTGAGAACAGCAGCCAATTAAAACCAGCCCTTCATTACACACCCTTCGTTAAAGCATGAAATCTGTTCTAAGGCAACATCCATTTTCAGATTTCAACAGAGAACACCACATGAGCGTGTGAAATATAGTGGCTGTCAGGTGGAAGTACTTGGCAGGATGGCTATCTGGTGATCTAAGATGCAGCTTTTGCAGATGGCACAGAATTATCTCAATGAGTCTGAAGTTCTTAATAGTTTGGGACCTGAGACCCAAGTCCAGCTGATAGGCAAGTAACCACATAATGGATGAAGCAAAACTGAGATGTGCACAATAATATATTTTGGAGGAAATAATGAAACTACTACGTTAATGGTGCCAGCTGTCAAAAGACACAAGGTGTCACTGCACAGGTGACACACAGCTGTGATCCAACAGCAAAAAAAGAAATGGAACAGATAGTCTCAGCTGTCTTGAAGGCTTTCTTCTGATAGACATTTGCGTACATATTTTTGCCAGTGACCAATTCTATAACTAATTACTGAATGTTTTAACTAGCATAGCACACAGACTTGAGTGAGAGCTGTGAAGGTAACCTCGTGCTGCTATAGACTGCAAAACAGAACTAGCTGGTCCAGCTCTACCCTTTATGCTCTCAAAAGGTGTCTGGAGCACAGGTAGGGCTCCAGTGAATGCTGCTGTATAGAAGAATCCAGCTCGAGTCACCAGAGCTCATAAGCTGAACTTGAAAAAGCTGGACTTACTGATCATTACATCAGATATGACAAAAGCAAACAGTAATGATCAACCTAAGCAAAGAGAAAAATGCAGCTGTACCTCTTGCCTTTTGCCCAAAACATCACTACAATCAGTGACACTGAATGTACCAGCTCCAAAAACTGATGAAAGTGAGTATCTCATCCAGTGGGGCTGGCCTCTGGAGTTCATCACCACAGGATAACATGAATTGTCAGCAGGATTCAAAGGAAGACTGTATGTTACCATAAAGAGTAAGTAAATCTGAGGGCTATCAGATAAGCTCTGAATATGCAAGCTACAGACAGAAATTCAAGGCTTCTTGGATTGCCTGCCTTCAGCTAAGTACATCAGAACATTTCCTTCTGTCAGACGTTATTCCAGATCTATCTGAAGGGTTTCTCCCATCTGCTTTCTTCCACAGCTGGCAGTGGACTCTGTCAGACACAAAACACTGCACCAGGAAACTAGGGTGTTCATTCAGTCCTTTTTTCTGCACTTGCTAACGTCATCCTGTCTTTGTGAAGACTTTTTTTTTGTGAGGGAACTACATCATTAAGATGTGCAGGCTGTAAGCATTAAGTAGTATTGAAGTGAAAGGTAAATGGAAGCCCTTGCACACAGGTCATAACTGGCTTTATTTACCACCTCCAGGTTGTTCCACCAGCCAGCCATACTTCACGTTTTTCCCTTATGCTCATGAACGTGGGTACACTGGGCTTTGCTGGGAATCTGAAGGTAAAGCCAGAAAAACCACCAGAACCTCACCTTAACCAAGTTAATGAGGATATGGAAATTCCGCACAGCAATGTTCCACTGCAGCAGCTTCTCCAGTTGCACCTAACGGATGCAAGGGGACAATAACTCAAGATGGTTTATCTCCTCTCACCTAGCTGGATGCTCTCTCAGTGTTTGCTGTACCCAAAGAACTGTTTGGAACAAAACTTCCCCACAGGCAGATTTATCACAGCAAACCACTTAATGGCAGTTCCAGCCTGATCAGTGCCCGCATGGCTTAAAACGCTAAGAGTTAACACCCTTCCTTGCTCTCAGAGCAGCTCTCGATTGCAAAATAATTTTGTGCTCCCACACAGGTGTGCAGACCAACTGCACAGCTTAGCATTTTGCCAATTACTACCCATTTTCTGGTTATAGTTTCTGCTGGATTTACTGGATTTTTGTTATGGTACAAACACGAAAAAAAGGATGCCGCTTATACGTTACCATACACATATATGTATAGCAGTATTAGCTGATGAATGAAGCTGTCTGACTGCATTTCCTATACAAAGTTCAGAAGTAGATTCCTTTCCAATTTATACATCTTTACTGTACTGTACAGTTTAACTTATGTCTTCCTCCCCTCAGAGTTCAGTGCATCTATTTTCCTACCTCACTTGAGTCTGATGGTTTCCCAGCTGGGATGCTTTTCACTGAACTCTCTAGCTGAGCCATCATTACTCTGAAAAAAACCGGGAACGTCTGCCTGTGGAGAAAGTGAGAGTAAAACTAAAAGCTGACTCTGAGCATCCAGATAGGCTTCTTGCTTCTTGTCCACAGAACAATGTGGACAGCTTGAAGGTTACCCTGCTGGGCATCTTTCTCAACAGGAAATCACAGGAGATCGACCCTAGGACTCACAAGCATGTATAGCCCAGCCCCATCGCTCGGACAGATGGAGAATCCTGGGAAGTCACTGCCACTTCCCCAGTATGAACCACACATAAGACACCACCAACTTCTTTGTAGCTCTGGGGATGCACAGTGAAAGGTTTGCAGCTTTCAGGACGATTTTGGTAGTTCCAAAGTGCAGAAACTTTGGCCATCCCTGCATAAACCATTCTTCCAAATTCCCTTGGTAGCAGCAGCATCATCTTGAATCCATGCTCCCAAAACTCCTGTGCTAGGAGCAGAAACGCCCTGAGTGTGCTTTTGCACACTGCATACCAGCCAGGACTGCCTACAGCCACCCCAGGCCTCAGAGGCTGACTTTTGGAGCGCTTTATACCACCACAGCAGCACAGAAAGAGGTAACATACCTGACGATGGACAGCAGTTCATTCTCCAGTTAAAATGGCTTATAAATAATAAACTCAACATCGTGTTAATGCACAAGGACATTCCACCCTGACGTAAAGCTAGCCATTTACTAACCCGTTGTGTACTTCCAAAAAAGTGTTTACCAATGCCCAGAGCAGTCCACAGCAGTACTAACATGAAACCATAGGCCACAAAATAAGAAAATTGAATACTAAAAAGCAGAAATTGCCATTATGCATCTCATGAAATTCAAAGTTTCTATTGATGTAATTACCTGCTTAGTGTAGGATAAGTAGAAGAACATCCATCTTTGGCAGAGTTAATCAGTTCAGGAACACCGACACTGGAGATTTCTTCTATAGCTTTCAAGATGTTATCTGCATGCTCCAGGTAGACACTAAATCCAAAACCAGCTTAGCTCATCAGAAAACGTTATGCAGAGTAACACATCAAGTTCTTGAAACACTGCCCTACCTGCAACATGTGGCCTAAAACTGTCAAGCTCATTCTTATGCCAAAGGCAATCATAGGATTACGATTAGGAAATCCAAAGCAATACTTAGAACTGTCACAGTAACGTCATTAAAAGCTACCATGACCTGAAACATACCTGGATTTAATATTTCCTCATTCTTGTATTTAGGAAGGACAGGCTGGGAAGAAGAGGAGCCGGAGTTGCCCTTTTATGTGAGAGAACAGCTGGCATGCACGGAGCTCTGCCTGAGGATGCGTGATAAGCCAACTGAGAGCTTATGGGTAAGGATGAAAGAGCCAACCAGTATGGGGGACATCATAGCATGACATCGTAGCAGGTGTCTGCTATAGGCCATCTGGATCAGGAACAACAAGTAAATGAAGCCTTCTACAGACAGTTGGAAGTACCCCATGTTTGCAGGCCCCAGTTCTCATGGGGGACTAACCATCATGATACCTTCTGGAAGGACAACACTGGAGGGCATAAACAATCCAGGAGGTTCCTGGAGAGCATCAATGGCAACTTCCCGAGAGAAGTGATAGAGGAGCTGATGAGGAAAGGTGCTCTGCCAGACCTCACAACTAAAAACAAGGAAGGTCTCTTTGGGCATGGGAATGTTGAAGGCAGCCTTAGCTGCAGTGACCACGAGATGATGGAGCTCAGGATCTTGAGAGGAGAAAGCAGGATAAACAGCAAGATCATAACCCTGGACTTAAGGAGGGCAGACTTTGGCCTCTTCATGGATCTTCTCGCCATGGGGCAGGGGCCCACAGGGAAGGTCCAAGAAAGCTGGTTGATATTTAAGGATTACCTCCTCCAACCTCAAGAACAGCCCAACCCAAAGAGCAGTAAGTCAAACAAAAATGCCAGGAGGCCTGCATGGATGAAGATGCAGTTCCTAGCAAAACACACAAAGGGAGTATACAGAAGGTAGCAGCAGAGATGGGTAACCTGAGAGGAATATAGAGACTGTCCAGACTTGCAGAGATGTGGTTAGGAAAGCCAAAGTCCTTGGGGAGTTGAATCTCTTGAATGTGGGGAGGGATGTCAAGGGCAGCAAGAAGGGTTTCTTTTTCTACATGAGTAGCAAAGAGAAGGCTAGGGAAAGTGTGGGTTCACTGGTGAACGGGGCAGGGGCCCAAAGACACAGGACATGGAAAAGGCTGAGGAAAAGGTTAAGGGACTGAACGCCTTCATTACTTCAGTCTTTACTAGCAAAACTGGCCTCCAGAAATCCCATGCCTCAGAGCAGGGTAAGTTTGGAGCAAGGAAGACTTTGTGGAAGAGGATCAGGTTAGAAAACAGCTCAGCAAACAGGACATACCTAAGTCCATAGGCCCTGAGTGCTGAGGGAGGTGGCTGATGTCATTGTGAGGGGAGTTTCAGTTATCTTTGAATGATCATGGTGATTGGGAAAGGTGTCTGGGGGCTGGAGGAAAGCAAACATCACTCCTGTCTTCAGGAAGGGCAGGAGAAATGACCCAGGGAACTACAGGCCAGTCAGCCACACCTTGATCATTGGGAAGGCGGTAGAACAACTAACCTGGAAACCATCTCCAGGAACCTGAAGAACAAAAAGGTGGTTGGGAGTAGTCAGCATGGATTCACCAAGGGGAAGCCAAGTCTGAGCAGCCTGGTAAGCTTCAATGAAACTACTGGCTTGTAGATGAGGGGAGAGTAGTGGATATTGCCTACCTTGACTTGTAAGGCTTTCAACACTGTTTCCTGTAAGATCCTCACAGAGCAGCTGCTGAAGTAGGGGCTGGATAAGCAGACAGGGAGGTGGATTGAAAACTGGCTGAACAGCCAAGCTTAGAGGGTTGTGCCCAGCATGGTCCCGGGCAACCTGCTCTAGGCCACCTGCCAGAGCAGGAACATTGGAACAAGGTGACCTCCAGAGGTCCCTTCCAACCTTAACCATCCTGTGATTCTGTGACTGCATTTCACCTAATACTCAGTCCTGCTCTCCTTTACTTTAGTGAGAGCTGATTTGCTTTCAGTTTAATGAAAAAAACCCCACAACAACCAGACACTTTGGTCCATATCCACAGTTATATGTGTATGTACACATGCATATGTGTATAGATGTGTTGATGTATACTGACAGGCTATGGTCTAGCAAATATGAGGTCCAAACATGCTTCTATGGCCAATGGCTAACAGAATTCTTCCTATCACTCATGTTCAATGCTGTAGAAACAGTGCTTTAGGCCAAACTGTGTAAGTACGAGGGTTATGACTGAAAGGGGTCATTCCCCCGCAGCGACAGTAATTATTAGAACACGAGTGTCTCCGCATGCTGGAGACAATGGCTTGAGCCTTACCAGAGCAGAGTATGCAGTGCACTGTTGAACTGGCTGCCCTTCTCTCTGTCTCCACTGGGCTTCACCCACGACTGGCAGAGGAACTGCTTTGCTAGTGAAGCTGTAAAAGACAAGGGATAACTTATTGAAGGAAGAAACCGAGAAAATTTCCTTCTTCCATATAAAGGCAGTTTGTCCAAATGGGTTTTTTGAAGATCACAACATTGCTACCTCTCCACATGCCTGAACTTTAGTAAGTCAGAAACACGTTTGTCCTAAAAAGCAGTAAGGCCACAAGAACATGCATTGTGACAACAAAATACATGCACACATCCAGTGTGCTTCTAGATCTGCTGAACAGGATGAATACCTGTTCACAGCAGAACAGTGATCCATCTCTGGCCATTTCTCCCTGACAAACTTATGTTAAGCCTTATTTGTTCAGTAGCTTCTACAGTGTGCCCACTGTCTGTTTTTAATTAGGCAATATGCAACCCATAGGGCATGCATTTCTAGAAATGAAATTCCAATAACAAGTGACTTGACTTTTTGGCCACAGTGCTATAATAATAAAAAATGTGAACAGGCAAGTTTATATTTTACCAGTTTCTTAAAACTGCTAACAAACCTACTTGTCTCTTGCAGAAATGTTTAAAACTAGGAAATTATTAGTTAAAATTTTGCCCCAGCCACACTCAGAAGGCAATTCTCCCAACGTGGGACTGTTTAAACAGCAAAATAATCTAGAAGTAGGGAACTTATAATCCTGACTGGCTATGGGGATCTCAGAAGGACAAATTCTAGAGGTGTCTTAGTACAAGATAAGGCTGAGAGGTGACCTTCTGGAGTCTTTATTCCAGTGTGTGACAAAGTGGAAACCAACTAGTTTGCCTGTATATTCCCTGCAAGAGTGTCTACGCCTTATCTGCTTGAATGCTGTTCCTCTTACAGAATGGGTCCTAATGCATGAGAAAAGCTCTCTTAATTGAAAACATCTGTTGCATGGGGTTAAGAATATATAGGTTTCCCTCTCTCTGCCCTGAAGTAACAGCTATATTTGCAGTTCACTTCCATAGTTTTTGGAAATAAGCTGTCACAGACATCTGTACTTGCACTAGGAAGCTACATGGGATTCAGTCTATGATCACCTCCATAATCAGTGATTTAACTAGTACCAAAATTGAACAGCAGCCTTGTTGTCCCATAAGCAGGTCCATTACTCCGTGCACGGCACCAGTTCACACACCAAGTCAAGGTACTCCTATCTTTTATTCTAGTTTGTGCAAAGTAGGGAGCTAGGTGGTAATCCACAAAAACTAGCTCTCCGACTGAGAAAACTTTACACTATTTATACATTTTAGCAAACAAAGAAGTCAGTCTTCATTAGTTACAAGTTATTACAACATTCCTTCATTATTTAGTATTCAGTTCCCTATTGGTTAAGTAATTTTATCACATCTTATGTTAATTAGCTCCCAGGCTCAGTTCTTACTTTCTTTGGAGTCAGAGGGTTTCATGGTTGCGATCTCCCTCTGCTGGAATTACCTCTCCTCTAGTTTTGCTGACTTTCTGATGAGTTCAAAATTATCTTTCCCCTAGTTTTATTGAGCTCATTTTGTATGGTGAGCCTCCAGTCAGCTCATCTTATCCTGTGGGAGCGTTTTCTTTTGAAATTCCTTTTTGCTTGTAACCTTGAAGTTCTTTTAAACAAAAGCACTTGACAAAGCACTGAACAGGACATACAAAAATGCTTGTAGCCGGAATTAAATATTAACTACCCATTTGTTCTAATTGTTTTAAAATTAAACTACTAATGATACATTCAATTTTATTAATCATTTGATATCAGGCTTGTTCTTAGAACTCTTAAAAGCTGTGAGGCTTTGTTTTTAAAAACACCAGCTAAGAGAGCTGGAGTCTGCCTTCCTGCATGTGACTGAGGCACAGCAAAACAGCAAAGAGGTTCCAATATATTTACTGCTGTTCCTTTTACTAACAGCTAGGACTGTTTACCCAGTCAGATTACTAGGATACCAAAGGAAATCTCTCCCTCAAAAGATGCACTCCTGAGATAGAACCCAAGATTTACAGGCAAAGGACAGCACAAAGACTGATCTGAAATTAGAGGTTCTTCACACGTTACCCATTTTCTCTTTCTTCCAGCCAGCCATTGGTTTCTCAGCAATAGCAATCAGGAGCTGAGTGAGGATGAATGCACAGTAGAAGCTGGGAACACTCTGCTGGAAATTCAGTAGGTAGTGAAAACTCTCACTGGGGATGACAGGAAAGGGAAAAGGTAAAAACAATGAGGACAGAGAAATCGCCTAGAAACACATCAATAAAAAGGAAGTATTAGATCCTAGCCTACTATTTTGCCTGTGACAGTGCCCTTCTGAAGAAGGGGTAGTCAACCACTAGTAGATAAAAATACAGTCACTGAGAAAGTTTTCTCAAGCCCCAGTTACTCTAAGTCTAGCAACTTCTTTATATACTGCTTTTGCCTAGTTCCTCTAAGCATTTTAACCACCTGAAACATATTAATTCCTTCTGTGAATCCTACTCATCTTCTCATCTCAAATAGCATACAAGCAAATGAGATCCATAGATTAATGCATATTTTTTAATCCAGTAGCTCCTTTTCATTAGGTTTGACTGCTCTGCTGTTCAATTAAATACAAAGCTCTGTTTGAAGCTAGCGTGGTCTCCGTGAGAGCTCCCAAACACACATTAACCCGTAATGCCCACAGAAAACAGGGGAAACGGCTAGAAATTCATCCCTTTCAGAGCTTGGGAAATACTGATTCTACCTTATCAGCTCCTCAAGAAGAAGAAACTCTGTCTCTCCTGGCTTTAGCCTCTCTGCAAGGACCTGGAGAGCTGACCTTAGCAAGTCAGTATTTTCCTGCCGAGAAAAACCATTCCTGAAGGGAGGGGAAAAAAGAAAAATCCAGTTCATCATCAGACTAGAAGGAAGAGAGGTATCAGATGCAAAAGCATATTTGGGCATATTTTTTGCAACAAGAAAAATACAGAGGTTGGATATGCAAGAAGACCCCCGCAATATGAATGTTACAAGGGCACACAAAAACCTGAAAACTAAATGGGAATGGAAAACCTTCTGCACACACAATTATTAACTTTTCAGTCAGACTGTACACCTTGCTTGGTGGGGACAGGCCATTTCACATAAGTGGAGGTCCATATATACTACAACCATGCTATGCAGACCTGAAAAGAAGAGGATGTGTAATGACAGTTGCTGTGCAAATGCAGTGATGGTGGCTGGTAACCTCTTGAACAACAGGTAGGAAGGAACCTAACAGGGAGGTAAACTAGAGATCTTCATCAATTCTTTGTACTACCAGTGTCTGCGAAATCATTCAGTGAGGACAGGCATTCTGGAAATCCTCAAATGTATCCACATTCTAGACTGAACACGTGAACTCGATAATGGTAACGCTCAAGTGCACCTTTAACACGCAAGTTAATTAACTATTGGTAGCATAAGAGGGCTTGACTAAACATATGTGAAAAGAGTTGTACTTTAGTTGTTGGACTGTTGGACTAAAGTGGCTGGACAGCTGACCCCAATATACAGCTGCCTGACCCAAGCAAAACAGAATTATGTTAGAGTCTATCCAAACCAAACAGCAAAACTGATCTTGAGCTGCCTGTGGTTACAAAGCAGATGAGGTTCTTTGGTTTACAATATAGACAGACTCAGGAACAACCAACATTCATACTGACTGATGAGAAAATGACAAATCTGGGAATAGTCAGAAGTGGACCAGGGTCCCTGAGGATCCAGTAGTGGCCAATGGGAGAGGCAAACCTCAGACCTCAAACACTTTTTGCACAGTTACTACTGTGTTTGAAGTACAACAAAGATAAAACACTTTCCACACACAGATCTAAATTAGGGTTCAGAAAAAACTTCTATGGCGCAATCCTGGATTATATTAGCAGATGCAGAGGTCAAATCCACGCTGCACAAGCATTGTTGTTTGACATTTCTGAATCCAGTCTGAGCACATCAGCAGCACAGGCTTTCCTTTAATGAAGTACACATTCCTCCTTTCCCATCAGCAAAAGAAATTCATTGCTCAGGATTCAGGCAGTGACAACTTAGCAAAGGATGAGGGGACTTACTGGGTAAGAAACTCCAAGATCCCTAGGCAGAATGGGAGCTGCACAACGAGGTGTGCCAGCATGCCACTTATGCTTGCCTTGATCCAAAAGCGCATTGAATTCTATCCAGTTCAGTGCTTCATCACCTACAGTTTTAGTTCAACTCAGGATCAGGCAAGGAAGCTTGACATAACTATAAAGCCCTTAAAAGTCTCCAGCCACTGCAGTGTGTTCTGCATGCTGGCAGGCCATTTGCTAAGTAGAAACACTTTAAAGAAAAGAAGCAAGAAGGGGAAGCAATAAATGGACTTTGCTCATTTAGGTGACCAAGTACTTCTTTGTTTAAACTCACCAAGCAAATAGGGAGCGAAAAGTTAGTAACAGCTGTTGGTAACAAAAGGACATCAGCTGGTGCTCCTGGTTGTTAACTCCAGGTTCATCTCCCACATCCCGATTTTGTGTAACTGCCTTTAATACAGAACAAATAATGCATTAGATGCTATTCCAGGGAAAGACAATGGCACAAGAATTCATTTCTGTAATTCCACATTGAAAAACGTGAAGAAAACAAAGCGACTCTCTTCCCCACAAACAAAAGTAAAAATACCTTTAGAGGTGACAAAACTCAACAGTTTTTTGAGTAAGAATTGCTGCCCGCTGACCTGGAAGTAGTTGTGCATGTTCTCCATGTGATTACACAATGGCTTTAGTAGCTTGACTACACACATAGCAACTTCCTTGGGGGATCTCTGACACAGGTGGGAAAAGCCAATATCCTTGTAGCTTCTTTCCTGCAGCAAATGCAAAAGATTAAGGTCAGCCTTACTTGAGAATAACTTCACATCAAGTATCACCTCTTAGACTTCTCCTGAGCAGTGCAATTCCTGATGTCATACACTCTGTCAGGAAGGGCCACAGAGTAAGAAAATTGGCTTCTGCTGAACAACCAGCACCAACAAGTGGATGACATTCAATGAAAAGAATAAAACTGATGTGACGCGCAGCTCTTTTATGGAATCATAGAATAATTTACGTTGGAAAAGACCTTTAAGATCATGGAGTCCAATATTTTACTCTAAAAGAAGGCTGTCTCTGCACATAGGATTTAAGTTCAAAAGACAGGAAAGAACTCAGAATATGATAGAGTCCATCAGGTTGTAGTGTATTTCTCATAGTTTAATGCAACGAGCCACACGTTTATTTTCCTCCTGAAGGCATCAGACAGAAATGCAAGGAGTCACTGCGCTCAGGGTGTTCTTCTAAGGACTGCAGAAAAAGCAGAAACACAGATGCGATAACTTCTGTTGGATGCAGCAGCTACCTGGTCTGCCTAACCTGAGCTGCTTCTTGAACAGCAGAGCCAATCTCCCCAGGGAGGGCTGGGAAAACGGTCACTTGAGTTTTGAGGCTACAAGGCTTTCCCTCAGTTATATACCCTTCCCTGAGACATGCAGAGAGCCAAACGCTGCAAACACTTCAGTGAGGGAAGTGGTACAGAAGACTTTTGAAAGAGCAAGTGCTGCTCTGACACACAGTTGGGTATCAGACTTCCATTTAACTGTTAGGTGAAAATAATTCTGAACAACATTTCTCTCGGGAAAGGCCTGGAGACCACTGATGCCTCAAGCCCAGGTCTAGACCCACTGGCTGCTGCTGTACTTGCCTTTGGAAAGGGCACTCTCCTGGTGGAGCCCGGAGTCAGCACGTGTTCCAGCTTCCAGCACAGGTCATCCAGAAGGAAGCAGAGTTCAGCAGGCCCCAGCTGCACAACTTCACAAGCCTACAATTACAAGAATGCTGAATCCCAGGTCCCAGACATAACTGTAGTGCCTTGAAGCCCATGTTCACCCCCCTCCATTTCCAGTTATGACTCCTGGCTTAGTTAACCTCAGCCAGGGACCTATTTAGTAGATGTTAGGGTTTTATGCCTCCCCCATTGCAGGTATGGGGCACTGGTTCTGGTTACTCAAAGCATGAAGAAAACCTGGTGCTCTGAACATAGCTGAGGCAATGTCAGTAACACTTTACTACTGAGAGAGAACTAATTTATATACACTGACATTGAAAATAAGCCTCTAAGGATAAAGACAGGTTTAAGCCCAAAGAATCACAAAATTCACCAGTTGAGTAATAGTCAAAGTAATTTAAAATAACACCACATAGCCCAAGAGACTTGTCAAACAGTCTTCCAGTTGGCCTGTGACCTGCACACACAGACAGCTGTCCTTGGAGCAGGCCAGGCTGTACTCCAGCCTGCCATGGCCTTTTCACATTTTATGAATCTTACTGTAGCCTAACAAAATCAGACTCCAGATCGACACAGCCTGTCTGCAAAGAGTGTAACGAAATTAAACACTTCTGCTTTCCACATCCATAGCAATGTAGTTTTACATAAAATCCCAGATGATGAACAGGTCCCTGCCCACTGCAGGCAGATCCATGACACCAGTCCCACACTTGTGCTGAGTTTCTGATCTGCTGATGCCTGGAGACACTTGCCTTTTTGCAACATGGGCTTTACTTAAATGTCACAGGTTCTTTCTAAAAGGCAAGCCACCTTTTAGTGTATTTAACATCCTAGGGCTCAGCAGTATTCAATACGAAAGCCCCTTTCTTTCCATTAGGTCTAAACATGTTATGCTGTATCTTTGTTCCTTTTATGCAACATTTATATTTGGTTTTAACATTGTTACACTACACCTCTGCTGTTCTCAGGAAAGTCCTCTTATCTCAGTGCCTTGAAGTACTTTGGTGTCTTTCAGGGCAAATTCTCTCTTGGCACCTAGCTCACAGCCCCAGACCAACATATCTTAACATCAATCTTCTGTCCATTTTAATGGAACAGAAAGGGCCAAGACCTCTGAGGGAGGTAGCTACACAAAGCCTTATCCATATGGTTTTATGCTGTTCTATTCACCTCTGTATGCATCTCTGCATCCAAGACAGACTTTGTCAGCAGCCCACAGTGGAGTACAGTAAACACTTCGAGGTCTAACTCCCGGAAGTATGGTCGATAGCTCTGCAGCCATGCCAGAGGATTTCCTGCCTCTCTCTCAGCAGCAGTCTAAAAAGTAAATGGCAGAATTAAGGTTGCAACCTGCAAGACTATAAGACTTTCTAACTCAAATAAAGCTATTTCTTTCATGCAGATTTCTAAATCTTGTGTCAGGTTGAAAAAAAGACTAAGAATAACTCATGGTAGCTAGCAGAGAGACAAGCACATAGAATCAGAAGCATTTTCATTTTGGACCGTACAAGTCACTAACAATTTTCTAGAAAAAAAAATACTTGGGAAACTGGAATAAGCTTTGCTATCTCCTTTCTGTGAATCAGTGGCCATTGTGAAACCCATTCTGGACTTGCACCATAAGCACCATGAAAGATGACAGCAGATGTTTTTACCTTTGATAAATGCCAGGATGGCAAACTATGGGATGCTCTGCTGCCTGTGATTGACAATCTCAGTTCTTAGAGATTCACTCCACACAATCTTGTTGTGGGAGCTGGTGTATGTTACACACGGCTCACAATAGGATTTCTGTATTCTGCTGTCCCAGGCATGGCACAGTATCTAAGGCTTAGTCTGGAGCCAGTACTCTAGGTAATTAGTTTATTTTTATATATATATGTATGTATGTATGTATAATAGTAAACTACTTAAAAATATTAGATACATTCCTTCCCAGAACTATTAGAGACTTTGATTATTCTCTGTAACTTCAGTGACTTTGTTACCGTATCTGACTCAGTTACCATATCTGTACAATATCAGGGAAGTAAAATCATATTTGCCTGGCTAAAATGGATAAAATGGACTCTGAATAACATTTATTAGCAGCAGTGGCAGAAGTGAAGCCTTGTGGGATGCTTATGAGATCCCAGCCCCCAGGATGCTGAGACCAAAGCTAGGCACACTTCCCTGATTTCTCTTTCAGCTACCACACATCTTGCGTTCCAGGCATGATGACAATACCATAAGAGGTTATTCAGATGAACAAGAAATAAAACCCAATAATTCATTAGTTATAGGTTTGGGAAATGGTTCTTAGCTTGTGATGAAAATGGATAATTTTAAACAGGCCTTACCATGAACACAACACATTGATTAAATACCTCAAGGAAAATTGCAAAATGAGCACCCATGATTGAAGCAGAGTAGAATCAGTGGGAGATACATGATACTTACTAGGGTTTGTATTTTCCAGATACATCTCACAATTTCTGACCTGAGTCTAGGAATGGCATGTTATTGCAGTAATTTGAGATGAGACACTGGCTTAAGATAGCAACTTTCCATAGTCTTAACCAGAGAGTAACTAATAGTATTATTGATAGTCCTGCACATTCGCACTGCCCTGAGCCACAGTGCCTTCTGGAGAGTGGCTGGCCTGTCCAGCAATTTTGAGATTTCAGGTGGGAGCCAGGTGTCAGAAAGCAGAACTGAACCACTTTCTATTAAGTTGAAATTAACAATCCCTCTCTCAAAGCTTTTGTTTATGCTTCTATACCATCTTCCATAGTCTGTCTTTCCTGCAAGTCCTCAGGGTTATATACCTACCTTCTCCAGCTCAGAGAGTTCAGCATCAGGTTGATTTCCCTCAGAACTGTCATCTGCTGGAGAACGATCTGCAGAGCCGGCTTTGCTGCCATCAGTCTTTTTTTTCTTTCCTTAAAGATAAAAGCAACTTCAGAAAAAAGGCTGCACTGCACTTAACAATAGACAGCATTTGCAGCCAGGGAAATGGCACAGGCTGTACTTTGATCAGTCCTAAGAAAGCATGGAGCATGCACAGGTTGTGTGCCATCCATAGCCAGGATCACAGTCCAAAAGAGTCAAATGCATTTGGGGCTCCCCCACAACCAGCTTCTCTTTTATAAAATCACAGTAAGGAATTAAAGTGAGCGTCACTGTTCTTACTGTAGTTTAAACATTATGAAGTGATTGCAAAAACGAGTGGGACATCATCTTAAAAAAATATTGAACCAAAATGCAATGTTTCCTCCTCAGACACAGTATTGAGAAAGGAAGAGGACCTGGAAAAGGAAGGTAAGACACAACTACAGAAAGGACTTCCAGGGATGCCAAGCCAACAGCAGAGTAACTCAATGAATGCCTTGCAAGAGTCTTCACTGCTGACAATGGTAGGGAAATTCTCATACTTGACACGCTACGTAGCAGAGAGATCAAGGAAACTACATTGATTTCAAGTAACTGCACGTGATGTATTAGACCAAACAGACAGCTAACAGGCCACCAAGGCCAGGTGACATTCACAAAAGGTCCCCAGCAGAATTCAGATACAACATTTCAGAACTGCTGGCCACGGTGCCAGAGGGCCAATAGCTTGTGAACATAATTCCTCTTAATAAAAAGGGAACCAATAAGAATCCAGAGAATTAAAGACTGGTGAGTCTATCCTCCATCACTAGGAAAATGGCAGAGCTGTCTACGATAGAAAAATAAGATCACTGAGCATATGGACATACAGTCTGTTGGGGAGAAGCCAGCAGGGCTTCTGCAAAGGAAAACTTTGCATCACTAGCCTGCCAGCATGTTGGTATCACTGGAATAAAAGGGACCTATTAGCCAGAAGAGATTTATATTTCCAAAAAGACTGTGAAAAGGTTTTACACCAGAAACTATTAAGGAACTGAACTGGAATAGTGCTTTCTTGGACTGAGAGCTTGTTATAGGAGAAGCAGCAAAGGGTAATACTTAATGTGGACTTTTCAGATGGAATCAGCCATTTAAACCTCCAGGAACTAGTTTTATTCAACTTCATAAACAACCTGGAGAAGGGAATGCTCAGGGAAATCCCCAACAAGTGCAACATTTGGCATACAATTTCATCTGCCATTTTATAACTGCTATGCTGATGAGCATCAGAGACTTCTGCTTTTGTTTCTCTGTGATCCTTTCCAGGGCTCAGCCATAGATGAAGTGAGACAGTACCAAGGAAGCTGCATCTTTCACTGCATTATCTTTGGAAGAACAGAGTCAGGCAGGAGGAGGTCTTCCATGTCATAATAAATAAACCCTCTGAGTCAGACTGGAAAGTGAATTTGGTATGTTATGTCTCTCCTGAGGAGCTCCTTGTTCCCTTTCCTTTGAGGAATAGTCTTAGGCTAGATTTTATGACAGTGCTTGAGCTGATCTCATTGCTCAGGGGTAGTCCTGTTCCTCCTCCTACCTTTTTCTCATGTTCCCAGCCACACACACCTGAAACTTGCCTTGCACTGACTCAGGAAGACTGACCACTGGTTAAGCAGTCAACTTGTTAAAACAGCAAAAAAACTAACCCAGCAAAAAGTAAATAGCCAAAATAACTACCACGTAATAACATGGGGCAAGAAATCAGGCAACTTAAAAGAGTACAGATGTGAGTGGGAGAGTGAAGGCTTCCCCTCTTTGTTAGCAGTAAACTATTTAATTTAGCTCAGCTACAAGATGCTGCACGCTCAAAGGAGGAGCAAGTTCAGTGTCAAAACTGTGTGCTCTCAAGGCTGTGAACTATGGTCACAGCACTCACTGATTTTTTTGTAGGCAAGACAAGCTAAGCTCAGGAATCTTCATCTGGGCTACGCTTACTACGCTGAGCACTTCTGCTCCTTCAAAATAAAGTATCTAAAGCGATGGATCCTCCTCTTGTCTGCAGAACACAGTCATAGCTTTCCTTCCGCCTTTATCACTCTTACGTGACAGGTCCAGTCCCTGCAGAATGGGTCTGGCACAGGAGAAAAGGGCTCTCTAATCTGTGGCCTCCTCCAGCTGTTTTCATTGAATGGAATGTCAATTTTTGTCCCTTTTGGCTCAAAGGCAGTCATGTTCCCAGGAAATGTTAATCTAAACTAGAAAAAGAAGTAGAGGCAGAGAGAACAAAGTAAATCTACTTCAGCTTGAAAAACTAAAAGGCAAGTTCTGTTTCTTCTCTGTGGGAGCTAGCAGAGGGAAAGGATGAAGGAAGCATTTCCTTGTGCAGCAGAGTCATGACAAGGTTCCTAAGACATCAGTTAGGTACAGCCTAGAGGTCAGGAATTTGCAAGGCAGCTCAAGCCACAGATTCAGTACCAGACAATTGCACAAATCCTCAAAGGCAGAACAACTTACTGCTGCAGAAGATAGTTTTGACAGGTAAAAACAGTAAATGAAATCCCTAGATTTTCACTGTTAAATGCTAAGCATCAGCACACCCATGGAGACAGACTATCCAATGCCTGCTTGGAGTAGAATGTTTTTACTTCTACTTCAGGTGCAACAGGAGTTGGTTGGATAAGATTTCAAACTAGAGAGACCTTGCCAGGAATTCTGTGCTTTATGCACACACGAGTGCCATGGCTGCAGCGCAATATGCCAGTCAAACCCCACATCACATCTGTCTGCTTAAATGTTTTAAACTTTCTTTACCATTCCTTTTTCTTCCTGGGCCAGCAGCATTAACGGATGGCACAGCCTCCCGGGCTTCAGAATCAAAAGTAGCTGGTGGTGGGACATAGCCAGGGGTTGCTGAAAGAGCCAAAAAATGTAGAAACTGGGTTAGTTCAGCTCCTGGATGACAAAATACAGGCAAGATGCATTATCTAGAAGTACCATACGTTTCACGATCCTGGTGAACGTCCCTTTGCTTGTATGTTTAGGTGCATTTAGCCTTATTGTATGTCCACACTGCACTGGAATGACAGCTCTTTGCAATCCTCCAGCAAGGGAGAGTAACAAGTGCTCAGCTGTCCTTGGACATCTGTCTGTGTTGGTGAAGCTTTAAAGGACTGTTCTAGCACACCTAAGCCCTTTCTGCGCTGGCCTTGTAGTGCTCCTGGAGCAGCAGAAAGGGGCTGAGGCTGCACTTTATTTTGGTGTGTAAGGGTAGGTGGAAGGTGACAGTGTATTCTTCGTCACATTTGTCTTATCAAAGACCTTTTCAGTGTAAAAGGATATAAGTAAAGGGTGAAGCCATGAACAAGGACAGACACAAACCAATGGAGACAACGTCAATGATCAGAAGTCTCCAGTTTCTAACCGATGGGCCATTAAACTCCAGGCACAGCTTTGAGAATGGACACCTGGACTTTTTAACTGATAAACTGGGAGGAAAGAAAGGAACTTGAGGATTTGGGATATCTGATGAGGGCAAGGGTAGAACTATGCAAACTAATATAGGAATGTGCAGGGAAGTGGGGTGGGGAGGAACAAAGAGGGGAATGGGCAGAAATAGTGTAAAAAGGACTGGCCATGAGCAAAGTATTGCTGGTCAGTAGAACTGTCCAGTCAGTACGCTTGTCTGACTGAACCCTGTGCCCGATCACTGCAGTCTGTCCCATCTCCTTATTAACTCTTTTCTTAACTACATTTCAATGTAGTCTCACTAACCTCTGTGTGTGCATGTGCACGCACACGCTCCAAGGACTAAAGGCCAACTACCAGTGAGACCTGTGTGACTAAATACTGGGCTAGCAACTAGAGCTGGACCACCCTGGGCCTGGGGTGTCAGCTGCTGAAGTAAGCGAGGGGGTCTCTGTGTCAGTAATTAAAGGTGCCATAGGTCTTGGGAGAACCTCTACAAGTCTCAGACTTTGCCTGTGGAGCCTGCGCCTGTGAGATAAGCGTGTGAGTGTACACGTCTCCTAGCAAGCAGCAAGCTGGAATAGACAGTGAGTAGGGTACCCGTGGAGCAGATTAGAGGACCTGGGATCTGGGCAGGCTATTGAGCAGAGGGGCTGTGCCAGTACTTGTGGCTTCTTTGAGTGTTCACGTACTTGTGACTCTAGAGCGTTGTTTGTGTGCCTTCACTAGCAAACTTCAGTCTTAACCAGCTAAAAAGCAGGACGGGAACTTGGCTGTCTGTACTTATGTTTTACACAAGTCCTACACGTAGGTGCTGTTGAAGGCAGCACCTTGTCTGGGCCAGTCTGTGTCGCTGTGTCCACTGCCCTGGGACAGAGACCCATGCTGGGCTCCAGCAGCTCAGCAGGGGGAATTCATGGACCTAGAGCAGCTGGAGGCAGTCGATTCTTACAACATTCCTTAACAGCTTGTTACAACCGGAATACTGGAGAAACACACCGTTTCCTTAGGATAAGGGCTGGTTTACTCCAGTATCCACCATACTCTGTTCCCAGGCAGAGTTGACAGAATCTGCCAAAGAGATGTCCCCAAGGAGGTGACTGAGAAGGGCAGTTTGGACTTGGACAAATAGAAAACAATAGCTGTCTGTGCATGCACTCTTAGGCCACTGTAAAAATGCAGTATATGTTATATATACCTCCTCCATTGATGTTTAAGCCAATCCCTTTCGCTTCACAGCTGGCACAGGCCCAGAATGTACAAATGATTCATGCTCACCTGCCAAGCATTTTCCCAGCACATTCTGCAGTTCTGTGATGTTCTGTAATCGAGTCAAAACCTTCCCCTTCATCTCAGCATCCTGTTGCTGGCAGAAGGCATTTACAACCTAGAAATACAAAACAAATCACTGACTTATTGAGATTTGTACCCACTTTACTACGACTTCTTTTCTGAATAACATTCTCAAGTCCTGAATAAGCACACAACACAGCACAAGTAGCCTGTGTGACCACATCCAGACTGCATGAACAAAGTTCTTCAGAAGCCCATGAGAACGTGGACATCATTGGTGCAATTTACAAAAGCAACAGAGCAACACCTGCAGATCAGATATTAACTGAAGAAGAAAAGTTAGCAGACAGCACATTGTCAGGTTCTGTGCTGCTTATGGCTCTGGAGACTCCTTGGCACTTCCCAGGTCTGTCAGAAGAGACACAGTCCTGGGAGAAGAGCAGAAACAAGGAGGACTGGGGATGTGGAACTGCACCAACTCCCAGCTCTGGAGCTGGATTGCACCAACTCTGACATAGCTCATGTTATCAGAATAACCCCAGCAGGGAACATTCCCACTGACCATCAGTTAGCAAATACATGGTCCAAATCTGCTTGAAGGCACTGCATTTAACCCTTCTGTAAGCTCACAGAGGTACACAACAAATGAACAATCACAACCAAGTTTGCAAGGGACCTGTGGAAGCCTCTAGTCCAACACCCTGCTCAAAGCAGTATCAACTAAACAGGTTGCTTAAAGCCTTTTCTAGTGGAGCACTGAGCATCTCCAAGAAAAGCAATCCCACAGCTTCTCTGGATTTGGAAACACAATCTTTCTGTTAGGTAACAGAAGACCATAGTGGAAGACCACAATATCCCCTCCGCTCTGCCCTTCCCTCTCCAGGCTGAACAACTTCTGCTCTCCCAGCCTCCCCTCGTACACCATGTTCCCCAGCCCCTCATCAGGCTGGTGGCTTCCACTGGACTCACCCAGAATGACAATGGGAGCCCCAGCCTGGGCACAGTGCTGCAGGCAGGGCCTCGGACATGCCAAGCAGAAGGCAACAATCAATGCCCTTGACTCCCCTGCTCTCCAGCACGGTGAGACTGACCTTTCTTTCTGATGCTCCCTTCCTAGCTTAGAAACATATTACCTCACAGTTTTTAGACACATATTTGGGGTTCCCAGCATCCTCGCTGCAACAGCAAAACCATTTTTGTACACCAAAATGTGCCAGTGTGTATAAAGTGCAGCTGAGCAGGAGGTGGAAAACTCGTATCAGCAAGGCAGTCCTTAAAATCTCTGACCAAGAAAGCAGAGTTGCTGCTAACAGCAGTATAATGGATAAATGATAATGAAGAGAAGAACATGGAGAGAGATCACCAGGACCCTACTGGAGAAGGTTTCTAAGCAGCAAGACTCTCCTTCAACAATTGCACCCCTGAAGCCTAAGGTTAGTGTTTGTAAGTGCTTCTCCTCAGTGCCACTCCAGAACCTGCAGACAAGGCTTTACTCACCTCACGAAACCAGTTGAGAGCATAAAACAGGAGTGAGCATAGAAATTCCCGTTCCTGCGTGGATAGAGAGTCCAGCTTCCCTTCAACCTCCAGGTCAGTTAGGTACAGGGGGCAACCTGGGACAGAACAGGAAGAGGACATGTTGGACTGTGTTTGCTACCCATCCTTTGGTCTTTGCACGGACAAAGTCTCTTACCAAAGCCTTTATCAGTTCCAATGGCTATTTGGAGTAAGCCCTGTCAGTCAGTCCATCCCCAGACAAGGCAACTGTCTCCCCTGCCTCCCTTCTACTTTGTGGGCTACAGAGCACCTCAGCCTCCTTCACAAACTGCACAATTCTTCCAACAACTGCAGGAAGCCTTCACAGATCTGGAATAGGAACAAGGCAGCCAGACTAAAAAATGTCCATTTCCCATACCTAACAAGGCATCAATCTCCTCCAGGCTTCCACTGTTTTGCTCTCCAGTGTAGAGCCTCAGCAATCGGAAACAGGGTGACAGACACATCGGTGACACTACCCTGGAGGGAGGGGAAAAATTAAATTGAGTGGGTCCTATGGTTTATATACCTCCAGAATGCCCACCACTTTTCCATTATGTCTTATGTCCTCCCCATGCCATGCTGCCTCTGCTTTCTCTTTTGCTTCTTGTAAGTCCCAGTGACACAGAGCAGAAATGCACCATTATGGTTAAATAAATAGGTGAGCACTAGTTTTCTGGAAAAGCATATAAGGGCAGAAAAATGGCCATAATGAAGAAAAAATGTGATAAGATTTATTTCTTGTATAAATCAAAGTTGAATAATTCAGAAGGAATTATAAGAAATCATGCAAAACACCACTTCAAGCAGTGAAGAAACCTCCCTGAATGTTTTGTAGCATTCCACTGCTCACATTCTGAGTGAGGAAAATAAACATTTTTCTATAGATGCATGTAAAGTAGTTACAATGAATTTTACTCTATAGTGATCATGTCTTCTTTTTAGGCACAACTAAAATATCAACAAGAGCTTATGACAATAAATTACACAGGATATGAAGGTGCCAGTTAAAAAAAAGCTTTTTATTCTTTGTAACTTTGATGCCTTACTGTTTAATCAGACTTTTTTATTTCTTACGTGTTTCCTGTTCCATTTTCCAAAGACAAAGCCATTATTTCTCAGTCAAATTTCACTTGCAGCTGCATGTTTGAGGTTTAGCTCTGTTGCACAGTCTGTGTTGTCCAAGTACAACTGAAGGTGAGAAAAATTGTGTACTGTTCACACACACTAAGTCCTTAGTGACTCTCTATTTGAGAATCATTGCTCAAAATATGAATTTTGCCACCTCAAAGCTGCCTATCTCAATATGGCATTCAATATTACCACAACACTGGAAGAAAGAGCTACGATTTTCGTATGACAGATGGGAAACAAGGCAGATGCAGCATGATTTACCCAAGATCACCTAAACAGCCTGAGCCAAAACAGACCACCAGGTCCCAACCAGCTAATGCCTCTAGACCTGTCCGAGTACGTCTAACAGCAAGAGAAGGAAAAGAACACTGGAAACTGGTAAATTCTCTGACCAGCTCCTTATGAGGCACTTTGGCAGGCAGGACTGACAGCAGTGAAGCGCACCAAATGGAAACAATTCCTTTACCTTCACAGTCATCCTACAGTTAAGTGTGAAAGTTACCTTTTACTTTGGCTACTCTTTCCACCGGTGACCCTGCCAAGCTCACTCTGCGACACCAATGGTAAGAGGTTAATAGCAATTGCTCCCTGACTTTCATCTTCATCCAGATTATATAAGGACTTCACCGGGAACAAGAACGAACTGCAAGGACAGACAGACAAGCTCTTACTGACAAACTCAGTTCTCAGGGACAGAAACATTACTAATACTTAGCCTGTGATTAGCATACCCATCCACCGTGGGGCTCAGATCAACCACAAAGTCACTAGGAAAATCCTCCACCAAACTCTTCCCAAACTCCTCCTATAAAAGAAGGAAAAAAATCTGCTCAGCAAAGGGGCTCAGTGAAGAAAGTTTCAACAGCAGCAGTGCAAAAAAGCAGAAGATAAAGCCAAGCAAAATTATCCTGGAACAGTCACAGCAATGAAGCCCATTCCCTGCAAGGAGGGCCAAGACCTGCCTTTACAGACAAAGCCAGGAAACATTGCTAAGTGTGCACAACCAATTTCTTCCCTGCTCTTTGGGTGTGTGCTCGTCTAAAAGTTCCACAGTGATGCAGAGAGGTAGAGCAGCTGGCTGGAAGAGGAAAGGAGCCGTGGGAGATTCTCTGTTCTAAGAGCTGATAATCAGAATGAAATGGCTACAAAGTGCTGGCAAAGTTTTTATTTCACACAACGTGTGCCACATACTTCACATGCTTTACATTGTTAGAAACAATTAAGGGAGAAAAAGTAACTGAGGTGACAGCATTTGGACAAACAATGAAAAGACCCCCAAAAATCTGCACAAAATTTGTGGGAAGAACCTTAGCTTGCTTTTACATTTCAGTCTTGCAAGGAAAAAGGAGAAATTCTCCTTCCTCTGCTTTTTCTCCTTGGAGCACTCAGCTGGACCTTGGGAGACTGGCATTTCTAGCACTAGGCACAGAGCTGTCTGGAGTGACTGCCAGCACTTCACAGCTCCTTACTCACCTTCCCTCCTCTGCTCTGTAACCAGCAGGTGGGAAGAGCACCTGCGCCACAAGGAGTGATCAATTCCAATGCTCTCCTGGGCCCCAAGATGGCTCGCTATCCTCCTGGCTGGCACAGCCCACAGGCAAGAAGAGCTCCCAGCAAGTAGAAAAAGCTGTCCAGTGGCCTTCACAAACCTCTTCTTATTACCATAAATACCATTTGTTTGTTTATTTATTTACTACTATAAATGACTGTGGCTCTTCCAAGTCCTTAGGCATCAGATAGCCTTAATAGTCTGACCAGAAGCCAAATTCAACACTAAGTTTAAAGTTTTTTCAGATTCTACTTTTTTTCTATGCATCTTAAAAGCATGCTCTGAAATGTCATTTAATTTTCTTTAAAAGATTTCCCTGTTGTCATGTAAAAGTTCACATAAAGGAAGTTGTTAAAGCACGATGAGGAATCTGCCGCAATCAAGGAAAGCCGAGAGGGCTGAAAGGGGATTTTGTATATGATCACTCTCTTACAGGACCTGAAGCATGACTAGGGGGAAAAAAAACAAAACAAAAGAAAAGAAAAAAAAAAAAAAAAGAAAAATTGTTCTCAAACTAGACTGAAAACCTCACATCAACTCTGTCCTGCCAACAACCAAACATGTTTCTGAAGAATTCATTTAAGCGATTAAATTCAAACTACTCTGCAACATACCAGGAGCTTCAAGTCCAAATTCCCCTTCTGCTTCTCAATCAAACTGGCAAATTCATCATAGTAGAGAGCCAAGACCTCTGGTGTTTGCTCACAGCAGAAGCCCACAAGGTCCAGCAAAGTAGAAAGCTGAAACGAGAGCAAACAGTCTACAGGAACAGGTAAGGTAAACAGATCCAACTCAAGCTTCCACCTTGAGTCCCTTTTACACTAATTTGCTCTGAGGCATATCCAAAGCTTCACCTCTAGGGTAACAGCCCACAGTGACTGCTCTTGCAAAGACCCAGTTCTATGAGGAACATGGGTCTTTTAAGGTCCTGGCCCAGCTCCATGATGAAATAACACAAAAAAAGTCTGCCCAAGACCACCCTTAAATAGAGCGCTAGCCTAGAAGAAGGTTCTTCAACAGAAATTAAGGAAAAATGCCCAGGCTAGGCCAGCCCTCTACAGCAGAAGCACTTTCTCTAGGTGGCCTGAAAGGCACTGCTGCCAAGCTGAGAGGAAGGTGAAGGCTGCCTTTGGCTCAGTGAATCAGATCGCTCTGTTTCTTTCCTTTGTGTTTGAAATAACATCTGGATAGAAGACTTTCACTAGATGGTTGCAGTACTGCTTGTCCTGGACTAGCAGCAGGCAAGACCAGCAGGTGCTATCTTCATACAGAACTTTGTTTCTCCAGAACCATTTTCAATAGATCTTTGGCTCTGCGGTCAATGTACAAGAATCCCAGGCTCAGTAAAGATAACTCCAAGACACACATACTACTTCAGTTAAGACTGTGTTGCCAGTTACACCTCCTTGCTGACCATGTCCTCCCTCTCTCCCACACTGCCCCATTCTTGGCACTCACCTGCCCATCACGCTCGCTGTTCAGCTCTGGTCTCTCCAATGAACTGCCACCTCCTTCAGTTCTGAAAGCGATTGATAGCCTTGCTTTTGTGGCACAACACTTAAGAGGTGGCAAAACCCATCATACACAGAAGGTTCTCTCTCCAGAAATTGGAGAATTATACATGAAAAAGATGAGGTTTGGAACACTATTAGGAAAAGACCTGCTGACATTTGGGACCTTCAGGACAAGACTCAATGTCTTCTTCAGGGATATGCTTTTTCTAACCTGTTGAAACCTAAGCCCTCTAGTCATCCACTCTTCCAAAGCCACGCAGCCTCACCTTATCATAATCATAATATCTGTAGTTGTACATTAGGACAGCTACTCAAAATTCCTGCTGCTTACTTGCAGGGTTCAGAAAGGTACTTTTTCCTCTGATAATTTGGCTTTCAAGTCTGTCTCCTTCAATCTTTTCCTGAAGAAACCAGACAAGATGCCAGTAAGGTACACAATGATCCATGATGCAAAGATACTTCTCAAGTGCCAGCAGACAGATTTTCCCCATGCATTTGGGTCAGACTAGAATGGGAAGGAATTTCTCTACAGGTCAAACAAATTCCCTGGGGATTTACTTCTTTTTGCAAGGCACGGAACATGCTCCACCTGCTGGGATCATCTGTGTGCACTTTACCCTGCTAACTCTCTGCCACCAAAGGTGCCTTGATGCACAGATGACCCCAAAGGCTCTTGAGGGTGTTTTTCTCCCCCTGTAATTCTTATGCTAGAATTTTCCAAATCTCCTCTTGATATAACTATATATTAGCATACCCTGCTTAGACTTGAACCAGTGCCTAAAGCAAGTCTGTGCTATGGGAGCAACCACAATGCAGTCCACTGACTTATAGCCCAGAGCCAAGATGGGCTTTTCTCTTCATGTGATAAACAGCAAAAGCATTTTATTAAGAAGTGCAAAATCAGCAAGCTAACTAATGCTTCCCTACGTCAGTCAAATCTTTATTTTCCAAGTGCTTTAATCTTTGCCACAGCTCTTATCAGGAGTTTGCCTGGTTTATGGCTGCTGTTTATAAATCATTTATATAGTACACTGAAAATTGTCTTGCCAATGCCCAGCACAGCCATAACGACTTTTCTGCTTACTTCTCTTTTAGATTTCCCTGTATTCAAACACGGGGCACATAAGGCCTAGTGTCAGAAGCTGATCTGCAGTCAGTCCACCACAATGTTCAAATTTTTTTCTGAGCAGTAAGCGCTGCTGATGCTAGTCAAAGCATCCATGAATAGGCGTTAACAAGAAATTTGGGATGCCTTCGAGAGCAGCAGCAGGCAAGCAGTATTAAACAGGTTGTAACACCAAACACTGCAGCCTGCAGAAAAGAGTTTTAAGTTCTTGAATTTGACCAAGATGTGCATGAGCTCAAAGGCAGTGCCCCCCTTTCTTTGTTCTACTCCAGGTTTGGTCTGAACCAAAACCATATTAAATTCGTCTTTGCTACATTTTCTCTCACCTTTTTAATGCCACGCTGCCTATCATGGTAACAGCACCAATAACCCCCATCTGTTTGTGGTTGGGAACTGTACTGGAGAGCCATTTCCTGATCACCATGTGCATATCATCCTAAAAAGAGACACAGAACATGTTATCACAAAGGTACTTGTGTGCATCACTCACAGTTCTATTGGCGTCTTCACTTAACGTCACCTCCAAAGGCTGCAGGGGGACAGCTTATTGGGATTACAGCTTTGCAGAAGGCGTGCACATTCTGCAATTTCCTTTATTACGAAAATACAACTCTAGGTAAGGCTGCAAACAGCATTAAAAGTGACCGGCTTTGACTTTGCTCTAATTACTATACAGAACATGTAGTTGGTCCAGGTTTCACCTATAATTAATAGAACAATATATTAAAAAAAAATAGCGGGTGGTCTTGGAGCTCTTCATCTACAAACAGCAGCTGCAGAGCTACCCCCCAAAACACTGTCATCTTCAGAGGTTGAGGGATGGAGCAGTTTTTGGTGAAGGTCCAAAGAGAGCTGTAGGTAACACCATACCAGACACCTGGGATTAAGACATTTCTCACGCTGTCCCCCTTGTACCCCCGGGTGTGGGCATGCATGCCCTGCACAATTATAAAGGTTTCTTTGCAGCAGCTCTGCAAGCCCACAGCAGGTCTCAATGCAGCATGCTCTACTTCACAGCTGTGTCAGCAGCTCATCAGCTGCACTTCCCCAAAATGGGCACAGTTCTGTAGACTTCTGAAAGTCTGGACCACTAGTGGTAGACTAGGAGGTCTCCAGACACTGACAGCATAAGCATACTCAGTCACAGAAGCACGACACTTCAGGAAAGTTGGGAGACCAGTCTTCTGGATGAGAAGTCTAATACTTGCTGAAGAAATCAAAGGCAAAGCACAGAAGAGTGTGGAGCAAATCAGCCACAGGACTCCAGGCTGCACCTGCACTTGCTGACAAGAGGAATGCCAATTAAGAAAGCTGCCATTTTGAGGATGGAACAGCTGACCAGAGTGTCACATCTAAAACACGACAGCCAAAGCTAGAACAGGGCAATCACCAAGCTGTCCAGAACAGTGTCTCTGAGAAAGGAATATGTTCTGCTCGATCCCTTAAACTAACAAACTGTAGGCGAAAAAAAAAGACAGAAAACTTAGCTGAGCAGACAATCACGGCAAAGGGCTGCCAAGAGGTTCCTGACCAAAGCTAAGGGACAGCTCAACTTCCTGATATCTAAAAGTAGGTATCAGAAAGCAATTCATTTCAAAGCAGGGATGGAACTATGAATGCACTAAGCAGAAAACACGTTTATTTTAGCCAGTTAGCAACAGTCCTATTGCTAGTTTAAGCAGCGACCATGGCAGAAGAGCAGCATCCCTGTTATGAGGAGCAGCATTCTCAGACTGCAACAGGGCATGTGTGAGAACTCAAAAGCAGCTTCATAAAAGCAGCAAAGATCTTGCAGGTCACTGAAAAACATCACAGAATCAAAACAGCCCTGGTTACATTGATTCTTATTAACTCTCCCTGCTGGTCCTGCAAAAGAGGAGGTTGAACCATACAGAGATCCTCAGGGATTGAAGCTGCATGAAAGCACAAGCCCTGACCAGAGAGAGGTCTTGAGACAGAGGAGATGAAGGCTTGAGTTATGCTACACAAACTACCAGTGCCAACAAGGTCAAACCGGTAGCAAAGGACAAGTACATGGTTATACTACCTTTTCTTGACCTTCACTAGGCAAGATGCTTCTGGAATGAGCTGTGCAATGCAAGGACAAATGCCTAATCTGCCTGTAGAGATTCTCGTATCCAAGAGGCATCAATTTTATAAGTCCAGTTAAGAGAAGGCAAAGAGGAAGTTGGTTCCCTGGATACTGATTTATTTGGTGATCTACCCCTGCAGTCTTTGCTATCACTGCAGAAAGTCAAACTGCCAACCTTGCTTCCCCACAGTTACAAACTCTCAGCTCAGAATAAATTCTAGAGCTTACACTCCTCCTCTTCTTTTTGCAATTTATGAGGGTGACAGGCAGAACACTTCTTCCTGATGGTTAGTCCTTCAGGGGTGCAAAGTCACCCTGTGTGTTGCCAAGGCAATTTTCACAAGTTGCACGTAAGAAAGACTTGGGGTGGGAGGTAGGGAAATCACTGAGGAAAGTAGTTCAGAAAGGAGCTAAAACTGCTGTGCAGCCAGAAATTTTGGCAGTGAAGAGCTTCATCTTCACAGGGTGAGTGAGAAGACCTGAAATGACTACAGACATGCTGTTTTACACACCACAGACCAATCAGTAACAGTGGGAAAGCAGTTTTCCTTTATAGTCTCCAGCTAGCATGTGCAAACATAACCACTACTAGAAACTATGTAGAGACTCAAAGTCTAATTAGTCTATTAGCAAATAGTCCTAATTTCTAAGAGCTGAGCTTTATGAACAGGAAATTTTAAACCCAGACATCTCCACTGTGAAATAAATGTCTGAGATATTTCTTTATCTGATCACTGGTCAGAAATCCAGACAAAGGTATCTGATAACGCCACTATTATGCTGCAACCGAGTCACAAAAGGTATCCCGCATAAAATTAATATAAATTTAGACAGACCAGGTTTGATAGCTTCTCATGTTTAAACTAGAGGCACAAAAGGTGTGAAGCCTACCACTTCACAGCAGAGTCCTCTGTTCTGTGCAGTTCAATTCCTCTAACTTGAGTGTGTTGTCTCATGTACAAACATTAAGCAGCTGAACAGAGATGAATGTTATTGGTGAAGAAGTTGAATTATACTTTCTGAATGCTTCCAAGTGATGGAGAAACAAAGCTCGACAAAGAGGCTGCTGAATTTACACTTTTGCAAGTTTTCAAGGCTTAGCTAGACAAAGCCACAGTAAATCTGATATTATGTTGTTGACAGTCCCCCTTCAACTGGGAGGTTAGATTAGGGACTGCCATTGGGCACCACATTTCTAACAGCTCCACCTTTCTTAGACATGCAAGACAAGAGGACCTTTCTGGAGAAGATATAAGGTATGCAGTCACTGTGATAAGCCCTTGCTATACCGGGTGGAAAGCCTGGAGCCACAAGATGGCTTGCAGCCACTTAAGGAGAAGAGAATTTTCAAATGAAGGACAGCCTGACATCAATCATTGTTCATAGATGAGGCCATTATTTGCACCACACAAACTCTGGAAGTTAACATAGCAAAAAGGACCAAGGCACAGCCTGAACTCCTTTCTGTTGTGTCTCTGCTTACCTGAATATAGCTTCCTTCTTGCCTCTGGCTGAATGCCAGCGTGCTGAGAATGTAGAAAAGCTTCCGGATCTGGCATGGATTCAGTTTCTGTGTAGAGTCTAAAATGGTCTGCAAGACAGAAGCCATAAACTAGCTCAGATGTATCAAGAATCCCTTTCCATATTCCCAAAAATACATCACTTGTCAGCCACAGGGAAGACAATTAACTTCATCTTTTTTGTACATGCAGGAAAAAGTTACATTCAAATTAAATAATCATAAATGCACAACTATAGCTCTGACCTTAATTATGGCAGTTAATTTTATCAGAGGCTGAATGGAAAGAAAAATCTGGCTACTGTAAGCATTTTGGAAGTGCTCCAATTATATTTAGTGACAGCTGTTTATGTCCTATCACAGGTTAGGTCACAGGATTCAAAGTATTTGACAAAATGAATGTTATGGGATTTTCACTAATATTTCCATTCCAAGCCCTGTAACAGTCAAGATGTTAACAATCTAGGGGTTGAATTTTCTGTGCTGGCTGGCATCCTCAGGATATTTCATCTTCCAGTGCTTCAGTGAAAAACAATCCAGCTGTTTCCCGGAGCCACACTAACTTCCCTACCACTGTTGCTTCCAGTATTTTTCTCCTACTATTGGCCAACTTCAAGCAGGAATTGGAATGAAGCATCAAGTTTGACATGATTAGATAACCATTTTTGCAACCCTAAAGAAAATCCACCCAGTTTTAAGGTTTAAAAAATAGCTGTCTCGGGAGATGATTTGTGCTAAGATCTTCATGTTATCTCTGTGCTGGAGAGGCTCCAGCACAGCATCAAGTATGCCAGGCATCTGCAGATCTTTTTACAGGTAACACTCCTGAGATGCACGTCAAACACTGTATACTGCCAGACCCTGAGGGGTGGCCAGAGCATTGATTAACTTGCTTCACATACAAGCTTTGGTAATGCATCAACGATCATCCCATAGAAACCATAATCTCTAAGTGATCTGCCAGCACAAGAACATGCAGATGAGGTCGGAGGAAGGTCAGCAGGTCTTAGTGGCCTGCTGTGAGCAAGTACTCCCCACTGCACTTCTGACAACACATATAATTTTGAGTAGGGGTTCTAGGTTGTCTCTTTTGAGGACTACTTTCAGCACTGAGTCCTTATCACATCTTCCCTCTGCCAGGAGGGAAGTGAGCCCTGTTTCTTTGTTATACCCATCAAATGTGTGACAGATTGCATTGCAAATTCTTGTGGCAGATCTTAACGTCTTTTTAGCATATTTTAAGCAAGTAAATTACATTTAACAATCAATCAGACAAACAGCAAATTGTATATAGCTTTCCCACAGTGTGTACTTAAGACTACAGAATCACGGACACCAAAGAGACACCAAAAAACAGAGGGTAGGGGGAATACCCATACTCTTCAAGGGCTCTTAAAATACAGGGTGTCCTTCGGCTACAAATCACCACAGATTGGAAAGTGTTCAAGGAAAGTATTGTTACAGGCTTGCCTTGCTGCTTTGCTCTTCCCTCAGTCTCCACTTTTACTACTTTTGGAAGCAGGCAGCTGGACCTGCTTCCAAAAAAAATTTTTTTTTCTCCCCATTGAGTACTTTCTTCTTTTAAATTTTAGGACAGAAGTCTCCTCCCATCCCTGCCAGTTTTGTTTTAGGATTCAAATACTCTACTGTCACTCTTCCAATGTGGTAAGAACAGGCAGTTCACAAAGGGGGCAGGCTTTTGCCAAGCATTTGAAATAGCTGACGTTAATAGACAGCAATTCCCTTCCATTGTAGGTGTCATTCTATACCTGCAATTCAAGCATTCTCTGGCTACAGGGAAGGGTAACTTTTTTTTTTCTCTCTATCTCAACTTCCCCTGTCAAAAAAAACACATAGTCTGTCTTACAGCTCATGTTTTCATAGCTGATCCTTTTCACTTCCGACCACTGCATTTCTCAAGACAGATAGCTTTACAGTTACAAGCTGTTCCAACACCTCTGTTTCTGAAAAGTACTGACCATTCTGGATCTGAGGCAAAGTGGTATAAGGGACCTGAAATACAACATGCCCCCAGAAATATACATACCTTCACAAAGGTGGCATAGCGCATCAGCAGGGATGTGTGCAGCATCACTAAATCAGTGAGCACATCCAGAGAAATGTCCAGTTCTGTCTCATTTCCACTGCACACATGAGTCACCAAAGCAGTCACAACCTCCTAAGGAAGAAGCCCCCAGAGAAACCATTGTGAAATACCAAAGGAAAAATATCTGCCCTGTTCAGCTCACAGGGAATATGTTGATCAAGTACAAATAATCACCCCAAAACTCAACCATTTTATTAACCATATTATTCTAAATTCCTTCTCAGTTTGTTCTTTAATTCCAGATATCCACAATATTGACTTTCTCCTTGAGCCTCAATTTTATTCAGATCTAAAAGCTCCCATGATTCCATAAAGCTGTTCTTCACCAAATTTTTCCTGCCTGCTTGCTAACACTACTGCAGTTTCTGCTCTTTGCTGTCAACACATAGAACAATAAAAATCTATTCTGTTTTCTTAGGCACACAGTCCTGTTTTCTTAGGTGCACAGAACATTGCACCATAGCCGGGAAGACTTTGCATCTAACTTCAGCACTTCCAGTGTCTTCATGATCTTTATCAACAACAGTTCAAAACTGACATTTTTGTTTCAAAATTATCTTTATGGCCTTAGTTCAGACAAATTCTGGACAGGGATCTCTCTCCATCCCATCCACTGTCTGAGCTCTGGGTCCTTCCTAATTGCTAATACAGCCATCCTCTTTTAAAATTCTTAACATCTCAAAGTATTACTAGATTCACTAGCTTGTTGCAGATGACATCATATGCCTTCGTATCTCAGCTTTTTCTCAGTTGCTTTTTTGTCTGTTTGTTAAGTTTGCTGTAGTAAGTAATACAGATTCAACGCCGTAAACAGTCTTAATCATAAACATACTGTGCCCCAAAAAAGTGCAAATACATTCAAAAGCTTGTGCAGAGCTGCCTTCAATCCTCAAATCTCCCGAGGTCAGCGTGTCTGCAGAAACTCCTACTCAGAGCTCAAAGTCTAGTCTGTTGTTATTACTTCAGAATATGCAGCAAGAGTTCAAGTTGGTCAAAGCTCCAAGGAAAATCCGTGTAAACTTTTCCACCATAGTAAGTTATCCAAAGAAAGGGAAAATTCAAACTATAACAATGGCTTTTTAAAACAGAGGATGTTCTAAGCGACTAGATAAGACAGAACAGGAATATGGATTTAAGAACAAATCTCCTTTGTGACGGTGGGGGCCAGTCCTGACTTCCTGGCTAGATCTGAGTCAACTTGTTTGCTTTCTGAATTGCAGCAAATCCAGCAGTCCCCTCTGCTCCATGAGTACTTCTTGTTCTGTCACTTCCGAGGTCTGCCTGTTTGCTCCCTGCTCCTCCCAGCAGCCTCTGTGCTTAAATCATTTGCTACCAGAGCCTTGCTGTGATTGTTCCAGTCTTCTGCTTGGCCTACTCTACAGCACAGACCTCCCTCCAAAGGCATCCAACTGCCTGAAATCCTCTCCCCTGAAAGGATCACGACATACATTCTAGAATACAGTGCAAACACAAAACAGATGTCACCCATCACACTATACCTGCTGGCAGTAAGAGTCAAAGGCTGCAAAAGCTTGTTTGTACATGCAGCTGCCAAAGGAGACTACGGCTGGGTGTGCAGAGTGCAGAAACATCTGAGCAAGTGCTAGGATTGAAGGGAAGAATTCTTTGATAACCTGAAATACAGACATCACAAAAGAGGAGGTTATTGCTGCTTCTTTTCAACACACCCAGCTCTCTAAATAAAGTGTGCAGTACAGCTCATCTTGAAAGCTTTGTCTAGTTTACTAGGTGCTTTTCTGCCTCCTGACTGTCCTCTCTTGCACAAATGGGCAACAAGAACAGATAAGGCACACCAGAATGGGTTTCTTCAGGCATCACACAAAGGATTTACAGTCTGGTTAAGAAGCCAACCTGCAAAGCTGCAGAGCTTAGAGCAGCATGACCCTTATAGGTGACACCAGGAAAGTTACATTACAGCAATGTACCACTAAATATAAGCCCAAAGACAGACACACTGTTGGCCTTACTTTAACAGGACTCTGCTACCTCAAGATACTCAGAAAGTTAACTTTTCAAGTTAATCACACAGAGCACCTTTGAACAACAAGCTCTTATTCACATGTAAAGTGGCCTAATTTAGCTTAACTTACTCTGAAAGGGAGTTAAACTAAAACTGAACTAAACCCACTTATACTCAGAATAAAATGCGCCTACTTAAAGCATTATTATAGTTCAATTAATTTAAAATTTATAACTCTGCGTTTATCTGCCCTCTACCTCCAACAAGCAGCACTATGTAATTTTTCATGGATCTTTTCAGCTTTCTCATAGTGAATGGTAATTTACATTACATTCCAAACATAATGCCCAACACATATTTAGACCTAGAAAACACTGCACTTGAAAAATGGTGCATGTAAACATAGGAACTTTTAATAATACTGTGGGAGACAACAGCATGCCTGAACACAGTGGATGGAGATCTTGGGCTAGACCACATCTCTTCAGCTGAGAGGCTCTGCACCAAAATAAAGCCCATTTAATTCTGAGGAAAGCTCAAGTCTAAAAAAACCCCATGTGACACAACAGAGGACACGTGCCTCGGGACACTGAGCTGGAACCAAAAATCAAAAAACAGAAGTAGATGTACATAACTGGAACAGTATGTGTAGTGCAGCACAGGGCTAAATCATCATCTGACAAGATCTTGGAGAGATAACAGAAAAGGGATTCCCAAAGCAGAATCAGTACTGACCACTGAATGATTCTGGAAGGCATTCTGCATCAGCTGTTCTGGCATGCAGCCCAGTCGGATTTTGCTCTTCAGTACTTTCTCAGTTTGCTTCCTGTTCTTGGTGTTTGTAGAATGGATTAGCAGCAAAACTATCAGATCCAGAACCTTTTAGAGGAAATAACCACCAGTCATTATTCTGACAATACATTAAACAATCCAGGCAACTACACACTTTGAAATCAAAAGCTCAGAAAGCCCCAACAGCCACAACTGTAGAAAAACCTTCTTAGTCCAACAGGACAGAATTAATCCAACAGGACAGAATTAAAGCAGGATAACTCTGTCCCTTGACATTTAGAAGGGATGCACCAAGAGTTACAAAGAAAATGGATGGCCATTATACTAGGAACAAGTCAAATACCAAAAGAAACACCCATGCAACATCACTGGCAGTTTCTGCTCCGGCTAGAAAAATCTCTTCATCTACAACCATGAAGAAAGCCCTTGAGAACACCAGCAGAAGACGACACTCCCAGAGACAAGCGCAGAGTCAGAAGTATTACCTTATGGTCAGATACAGATGTGCTGTTCTCAATAGCCTAAGAGCAAAAACACCAAGAAAGCCGTTATGCTAGAGTACAATGCCATATGCCAAAACCAAATCAAAAAAATGTAGACACCAAAAGAAATACTGCTCACAGATTTCTCTCCTTTATGACAGGACAGCTATCAAAGCCAGCAAACTACATCTTGCAAACAGCAGGGAATCCAGAAGGCACTCAAAAAGACAGCATGAAAATTTGACAAGGATGTTCTCAAATAACATCAGGCTTGAAAAAGGAAATAAGGTACTGAGCAATGAAAGGCTGAAAACAAGAAACAGTCTCATGGTTTTCACTGAAATACAATTTAAAGATAAATTTAGCCCCAAACCAGCCAATACTGATTTCTAGCTGGACATTTTCAAGTACCTTAAGGCTTCATACAGCTCAGCCTCAATATATAGGCATACATTTTTGCTCTCTTGCAGATGGGAAAAGAAATCTAAGACTATTTTTTCCAAAATACTCTCGAAAACATGCAGAGCCAGGTTTATCCTGCACTTCAAGATCTGGGGACTGTACAGAGGAGCCAGTGGGCACTAGCAAGTACTGTGAAATTGGTAACTGAAGAAGAAAGACTCTGACAAAGCACTGCTAATCTGGAACACAGAATGAAATCTGTATTGGTAAAACGACAGGCTAACAGTTGTCTCAATGTCACTGTTGATTACAAGAAAGGCTCAGGCTCAACCTAGGAGTCCAATTAAATAAGGAAACAAGGACTGAAGCATGTAGCTTACCTTAATCCATGACTCAGAGACATCTTTCTGAAATCTCACAGCTAACTTGATCACATCAAAAAGTAGCTTCACACAATTCTGGCTGGTGGTTACTTGGCTCATGGAAGAACTGCAAATGATCAGAAAGGAGGAGACTCAGTCATTGTAAATACTGTAGTAAAAGGAACAAGGCAGCCTAGCAGTCACAGCAGTTCCTGAAAGCAGCCGTTCTCTAGAGGGAATGCTCTGGCAAGGATAGGGAGTTTCAGAAGAGAGTGGAAGCAAAGGTTGCAGAATCAATCAAAAATGTACTGGAGGGAACGTAAAAACAGATGAACTGGCAGCAACATTATTATAAATGAAGTTGCTTACCCCCATGTAGCTATGGATGCAGATGGCTCAAAAGGAGCTACACATGTGACAGGGGAAGCCATCTGGGCAAGGATGGACAAATACATTATATTAACACCAAGCAGGAAGGAACAAAGGTGTCTGCACCTTCATGCAGGATAAATTAGGCTCATGTATGCAACTGTGTGCTAGAGAGACCAGATAAAGAAAAGCTGAAATTCTCTTGTCCCATCTTACCCTTGAAGAATCATGTAAATCTGTTCAAGTACCTGGCCTGGACTTGGCTTTTAAGCTTCTTCTGGGAACCTAGGATCTGCAGAGGCAGAACACATGATGACAGATCCAAGTTCTTACGAAGATCAGAAATCACCTGTAAAATACAAATCCTTGTACAAATCACTATGACACAAGGGAGGAACAGAAAAAGCTGAGGAAAAGAAAACACAATCTCCCAGAATAATCCTAAAATTACAAATCAAAAACTCATGTATTTTTAAAGATTCACAAGCATTTAACTATGATCAAACTTTTTTTAAAAAAAAACTTAGGAAATGAACCAGCAACACACTGCTCTTCACCTGTCAAGTCATGACATCGCAGATGCATGCGGAAAGCATGAAAGGATTTCTTAAGAGTTACTCAGTGAAATTCCCACCTCTATCTGCTGTATGCTGATGTGAACTAGTTTTATCCTGTTTAGCAGCTGAGCAAGATATACGACAGTCACAGGAATTCTGGGGCATGTGAGTTTACCAATCTGACTACTGCCAAATCGCAGTATATCAGCAGACCAGCTTGCCTGTAACAGGCAGGCTGTTTTCCCAGTGGTCTCCCAGAAAGATTTGGGCAGATCACAATCCTCATGTCTTACACTGAGGCTTCCTCAAAGTATGAAAAAACCCCGCGATGTTCAATAGTTCAGTAAGGCTGGCTTGACAAAATACAATCGGGTTCATTTCAAAAGTATTTTGAGTATTTTTTCTTGGATAAAGCAAATTCAAACATTGTGTGGAAGATGTGAAGAACCTTACATCTCAGAATGAAAACAGTCCTCAAACAGAATTACCCTTGCAAGAATCTTTCCAAAATATGAACTCAGTCTCAGTGGAGAAAACAAGAAGAGAATTACCAAGCTGCAGTCCCACGCCTGTTGGACACTTCTGGAACTTAAAGCCCTTAAAAGGTATGTACAACACATGATTCTTAGATAAAATTCAGAGGCATAAAGTTGCCACCTAACTACAGCTTTTAAGTCTAAGGGTTTAGCTCAAGACAATTCGACTGCTTTCAGTTCTTTAAGATGTTTACACCAAAAAAAAAAAAAAGATATTCTAAAAACAAATGAGAAAAATCTACAATAGCCAGCAGAAATGAGAAGGTTTCAATTCTCAGGCCTGAAGGCATAACTAAATCCATGTCAAAGGACAGATATACTACATGTGCTTTGATTCTTGGCAATATTAGAAATTTCACTTGAAAACATTTGTGTAAAGCAATTGCTCTCTGTTAAAACACACACTGGATTAGACAACTTCTTGGGTTTTAGTATAGCAAAAAATACTGTACCTCTACTGCGTCTGCTGCCTTGACATTATGGAGGATGAATTTTACTACTACAGGCAAATCTTCCAGTTTTACAGAAGGCACAATGGTCATGGCAGACTGCCGCACCTGAGGAGGAAGCAATACTGGATCAGCTGCAAGACTACAGTTCACAGAAAGAGTTAAGTAAGTGGCAAGGAATCTTTGGAGGATTATAGTCCAGACTTCTGCTCAGAACAGGAATATTGTCAGTATTAGATCAGACTCGCCTTGGCTTTGCTGAGTCTTGAAGATATCCAAGGATGGAGGAACCCCCCAAGCCCTGCCACCTCTCTGATAATTTATGTCAGTGCTGCAGACCCTAACTCATTTTTGCAAAATGTCCAACCTGAACCTCCTAGGCTGTAATTTGTGGCTGTCACCCCTTATCATTTCAGTTGGCATTGCTGAGAAGAGCATTCCATCATTTTTTAACTGGCTTTCAAAAGGGAAAAGCACAGTGTAGCCTGTTATGCAGCACTAGCCTTTGGGGACTACACAAAATAGTTCATGAATTAAAATGAACCAATTTTATTCTATCCATAAGAAGCCTAACTGCAAGAAGTGCAACAATCCAGCACATCCAGAAGACATAAGGCATAAGGCTCTTCTCCTTCATCAGCATTCTGCAGAGAAAAACTATGATCATGCATTTACTTAATCACCAGTCTGCTTTTACTTAGAATATAGCAGTCTAGTCTGGTCACTGTACTTCCAAAACAGAATTTGTGACAATAAGCAGGTTTAAGACAGACAGTAAAAATTTACTGCAGCACAACAAAGTGCTTTTGCATTTGCTAGAACAGCTGGTTTGAAATTTCTGAATGCATACTGTAACAGCCAGAAAAGTTCTCTCTGCTCCTCACTGAACCCCTCATGCATGTTTCCAGAAACAGTTTTAGCTTCTCCAAATCCTTTTCAATTTCGGCAAGCTAAGGACTTTTGAAGGCCTGTAAGAGTCAGATTTAGCAAAATACTTCGAATGACCAACAGCTGTAGCTTTCATGTGGCTCAGCAGGGGCTAGGCTCTGCTCAGCTGCTCAGTAAAAGCTCTTACCTCAGCCAGAAGGCCTGCATCAAGATCCAGACGAGAAAGCGCATCCAAGATTGGAACTGTTAGACGTCTGCCCTGTTTTAGTAAGCAGCTGATACAGAAGAAAAAAGAAATAAGTGAACCTCTTAACAGAACCATGAATGGATCTTTAGTAAATTGTATGATTCCAGCAGTTTTCGTGGTCACTGCAAAAAAATCCCTGAAACTTCCAACAACATATCCCTAGATTAGCTGTCTATAGTAATATCCAAGTGACTGATCACAGACTGATGCAGCAAAAGTAATGAGTACGTACTTAACTAGATTCTACCTGTGCTGTCTCCAGGTAGTCAAAGGTTTAACAATTTGTTAGATAAAAGCACTTTTGGAGCATTCAGACCTCTCCAAGAGCGTAACAGCACAAATGAAATGTCCTAAGCAAGTGCTAGCTGCCGCTGAATGTTACTGTTAACAGAAACAGACTGTTGTCCCACTATTTGTCAGTCCTGGTGCAACCTGCATCAATGCATGATGTCCTTTCCTGCTAAGTGAGGGTGAAAAAAGCCACCAATCAAAAACCCCAACAGAATCATCTGTACCTAAGCTCTCTGGCAACCTCACTTTGCTGGGAATCCTCCAGGATCTCAGGTAAACTGGTGATAATATCATGCTGGATTGGAACTGGAGAGACACTAACCATCTGTATTAACTTCTTGACAAGATCCTGCAGACAAGAGGAACACTTGTAAGATGTGTGAGTGTCACTGTGAGCAAGCAGTTCATTAGCATGGCAATATTACACATGCAAGGTCACTCAGTCAGTCATCTGTCTGGATTTATGCCAACTGTCCCTTAACTTCCTGTTGAAATCATGAATCATAGCACAGACTTTTATGGAACAATGGTATTTTACAGGTAAGATAGGATATAACTATCTTGGTGAACAAACACAACAGCAAGCTTCTCAGTGTTTAGTGTAACATCGTGATTTAGTTAATTCTGAGACCCTCTAGTAACAGCCCTCCAGTACAAAGTAACCCACAGAGACTGATTGGCTTAGTGAAAGAAGGAAAAGAACCACCAAAGCAGGAACAGAGATTTCATCCCCAGATGCTTGCAAGTACGCAGTATCTCTTGTTAAAATTTAACAGGAGGGGATTATAACTTCCTGCCAACAACAGCTTTAACATGGGATCACATATGTGAATGAATACATACGTAGATACAAATGTATGAAAAAGAAAACTTAGCGCAAGGGAAGAAAAACAGTAGAAGGGGATGTTCAAAAGTCACTGAAAGCAATCGTAATAAAACAGAGAGAATTAAGTCTCTCCTTCAGCATGTGAATATGAAGACAAGATCAGTTCTCATGAGCATAATAATTGATCTCATCCCACCTGAGAGGCATTCCAGAAGTTGACTGGAAAAAGCATACATGTGACTGCACCATCAGTACCCACCTGGCTGTCAAGAAGCCCATCAAGCCATTTAAATTGATTGACAATGAGCCGGGGAAAATTTGTTCCAAAGGTGCCCACGCTAAAACAGCAGAAAGCGAAACACAGATCAGTCAGACATACAGACAGGCTCAAAAGCTTTGCTGCTGTTCAGCGAGACCACGAGATGCAATTCAAAGTAACCAACTATCAAAGCCATATTATGAAAATATCATTAACACCCTTACAGATTTTAGCAGCATCTAGGAAGAAACCTACTTGTTATGCAAACAAAGCAGGGTTACTATCAGCCTGTTTCAATATACCACCAAGAACAACATCCTAAGTTATGGTACAAAAAGCAAAACATACATGACACCTTACTTCAGATCTCCTGTGCTACCTACCTTAAGGGTGACTAGACTAGCTTAGCCTAAATCTCCTTTGACCCCAGTATCCCTGTCCTCAACTGTAGTCAGATGCTTTGGGGCAAGTTTTGGGTAACAGGGCATTCACAGAGCACTCTTGTCAGTTTCTATTCAGTTTCCAACAATAAGCAGTTTATCAAATCTCCAAGGAAGAAGCCGGCACCCACTCCATGTCTGCTATCCAGCAGTACATCTATCCTCCATTAATATCCCTAAGCCTTCAGAAAAAAAAACAACAGAAACCCAAACAAATAAACCCACAACTCTGTGTAACTTCTAACCTCTACATTCTCCAACACTGAATTTGACAGGGTAATTAAGCATAATCTGAAAAAGTACTTCTGAGGTTTTTTGTTTGCTGCCTTGCATAGTTAGAAACAACGGTTAAAGCTTCCTCAATTACCTTCTCTAAATCTTTCTTGCTGTTATAGACATCTATCATCGCTCTGCCAGTCACCTCCTTTGAAGGCAGACAGAATTCTATTTCATTTAAAATATTCTTCCCCTCTTCCATAAAAACTGTTCTACTATATTTTTGTGACAGCCTGACCAGAAGTGCATGCAACATTCAAAATGTGATTGTACCATGTAGTTACAGTGACATGGTATTATCCATTTTGTTCCCAGTTCCTTCCCTGATATTCTGTTGGTTGCTTTGTCTACTGCTAAGCATGGAACTGATACTAAAAATAAGAAACAAAAAGTAGCACCCACACAAGATACCTTTCCTCAAACAAAACACTGAGTTTGTCATTGTGTTTAAATAATCAGGATTATTTTTAGTCTAATTTTCTAAGAAAACAAGGTTTATGGAGCTGTACTGTCTAAGATGTCCCCCCTCTTCTGTAACTTCTGGTCACACTGGTCTGTGAGCACATACGTATTAATAAGCTGGCTGTTGCCAAATCACATGGATAAACCAAGCTCCCCCCACCCCTCCTACAGCGAGTCAATAAATTGAATGTCCTCTGTCCAGACACTGACTAAACCTGCAGAGGTCTGATACGTCCATGCTTTTACAACAGGGGAGAAATTGGTCAGTCAGTACAGCTATGGTTACAGACTAGCCATAATGAATGTTGTTTCTTGTCCCATAATTAAACAAACCAAAAACCAGCAGGCAGTCGCAGAAAAAACCTCTACTGTTCTTCACAATTAGGTTTAGATTAGAATATGCTGGAAATTGTTACCATAAATTGTTACCTTACTTTACAATTCCCTTTTCACTTACAAACATGCTGAACCCAGATCTTCGTGGGACCTTGCTCCTTTTACTGCAAAATGGACCACTTAGTTCTTTTTTTCACCTCCCCACAATTTTTAACTGGTCATTAATACATAGAAAAAGTCTTGTTACAACTTCATAGGAGACAAGTGTAACATCATCCATTTTTAAGACTTCCTAAAGGGTTCACAGCGCAATTAACAGCTTATCACTTTTACATCCAAGATCTTTTAGAATTCTTGGGTGAAAACAATTCAGTCCTTGTGACTTCTTTGTGTTAAGCACACCCCTAACATTTCAGTCTGAGACAATTTCTCAGACTCAACCCTGTACAGCATTTGTATTCTGCTTGATATTCAGCACTGAAACAAATACTGTATCAGGGACAGCCTCAGCTTCTTTCTGTCGCTTGACCTGCTCCACTGACTGTAGCAAGCATCAAGGCAATGGAAAAAGAGCTTAAGTGTTCAAGTCTTGCCTGTGTTGCACTTCAAGATCTCTCACTCTGCTACGATGTTCTATATTCAAAAACCAACCAATCCTTTCTCTGTTTACCTTGTTTGAACACTGTTTGCATCTAGTAGCCTCCTAAAACTCTGCCATCTTTTTTTAAATAATGAGACACTCTGTAGTCCCTCTGCTGAAACTCGAACTTCCCAAGCTTCTGCCACTAGCTACGAAAAGCATTATCAGTCATGAGGTATGTCTACATCTCTTCTGCTTTATGCATCCAAAAGTTTAAAGTCATGGTACCTCACAGATAATTTTACACACGCATGAAGAAAAAAACATCAGTGCAAAAATCCATTCAGGTAAATCTGAAGTAACAGTTAAAGTCAAACAGCTGGTGATTGTCCAAAAGAAGAAATTTCATTTCAGGGCAGAGAGAAGATGTTCTATACTCACATGTCAAAAAAGAATTCAGGGATCTTTTCCAACAACAGTGTTATGACAGCAGGCTAGAAGAAAGGCAAAAAGACAGTGTTAGGATGATTATTTATGGCTTGTGCTGTGGCACTGCCACCAAAATTGATCTTTCACAAAAGATGAAATATGCATAGATAATAAAATACTCAAAAGGACAAACAAAAATATCTCCTGTATAAGAAATCTCTTGCCTAATGCCAGAAAGGAGGCATACAGCCTGAAACCCACAAATGCCAAGAGGGGCATAAGCTATCCACAAAATCTAATAAAATCAGAGCATAAAGGCAGGATGTACAATTCCTCTGGGCCAAACAAAGCTCTCTGTCTCAGACTGGCTGAGTTGCTTTTCACTGCACAGGAATCTAAAGCATCAACTTTAGGTAAGTTTGAAAACAGCGCCCACATGCTTTTGCCATTCCCTTTGCAGGTCTAATTCTTCCCCACTTTAATCCTGGCCCAAGCATCTTGACAGATTTTTAAACACTTCCAAGATTCAATTTCCTCCAATAATGGAGTTTCAATCACCTCTCTAGCATACCTGTTCTAGCACTTAAAGAAAACATTGTCCACAGTGGAAGAGGTTCTATCCTATCAGAATTTCCTGTGGGTGACCTGAGCTGTCACGTCTCATCCTGCCCCTGTTCACCTTTGAGAAGAGTCTGGCTCTGTTTTCTCTACACCATGCAACTAGGTATTTTAAGACTACAAAATCTCCCCAAATCTTCTCTTCTTAAAAGTGATCAAACCCAGTTCCCTCTGTCTCTTCCTCTATGCCATGAGCTCCAGGCTGTGAGCATCTTTGTGTCCCTACAGAAACAACAAATTGGACACATTTCAGATGCACTCTCATCTGCCTCACAACCAGTTCTATTAATCCTCTAGTTATGCAAGCAAAAGGATCCCTAAATAAATCAACATCACTGTACAGAGCAACTAAGGTGTCCACACCTGTAAGATCTTAATTCCGAGAAGCAGTTTTATGAGGCTTTCACAATATGAGTGCACCAGAGTCCTGCAAGATGAAAGATTACACCACAGTTGTAATAAAAACGTGTTAGAACAGGCTGTAACTCTTTCCATTTGTTGTTTTTTTTTTTTTTTAAATCCACTTACAACAACTTATGGTAACCACAGATGCACAAAATCTTAAAACTGCCCTTCAGCTCTGAACAAGACTAGGTGTGAACTGGAAATGCAGAAGTCTCTGTGATTAGGTTGTATCTCCCGGAAAAATTCTCAAAACAGTTGATCTTGACCAGTCTTATCAAATATTTTTTCCCCAGTATTTGGTTCTTGCCATTAAATGCCAAGAGCCCAACACATACTAGTTGTAGGGCAGCTAGTAAATTCCTGGATGTACCACTTTAAACTTACTGCTGTTAAACAGCAATATATTACACCAGCCACTTCAGCATAACAAACAAGTCTTGTTATGCATCAGCTGAAGGTATGGCCTTTCCCTCCACTCTGCTCCATGTTATGTGACATTTAACTAAACTAGAGACTGGCTCTGACTGAAGGGGAGGACAAAATACATTTTACCTGACCTTGACCCCTCTGTCCGTACAGGAGTGCACGGCAAGAGACAGTTCTTGAACTGGTTCCTGTCCTTGATGTGAGATTCCAAGCCACTGATGAATTGCTTCACAACCTGCAAAGCGGAGATGTTATCCACTTCCCAAAAAGGCGCCCCGATCAACTGGTGTCTTTCAGGACACTTTGTAAGTAGATGACAAGAACAGGGAAGAGATAGCCAGAGAACTGCAGACAGACAGAAATTATGATGGAAGGAATGCCTGATAATAAACAAACTCTATTCAAAACCATTTCCAAAAGGAAACGCTGGTTGTTGTACAAAGTAACTCTAAAGCAACAGTCTCACATTTTACTTTGATTTACAAGGGCTTTGCCTTTCTTCCTGTTCAGCTGAGACAGCAATATTTAATGCAACAAGAGCTGCACCCAAAAAACATCTGCAGTCAAATCACCAGCCTCAGGACTTTCCCCCTGGCCTTGTTGACTGGAGAGGAGCACCACATTGTGGCAGTTTTAATGCTGCCAGCCCCCAGCCAACACAAAACCAAACACAGCTTCCACTAGAACGTTAAGCAAGTGATTTTTCTCCCTTAAGGGTCTTTGTCTATTGAGTAATATAGCCAACTAATTACTTTGACAGGACATGGCAGTGGAAGTGCAGAACTTCTGCTTGGAATTGTGAGAAACCAGTCTTGGGGAGCATGCACCCCAAGGCTGGTTCAACAGAGGCACAGGCTGGTCATCTTTTTCTGACTCTTCAGACATAACAGCTGAGAAGAGACAGACGTAGCACTGTCTCTTAGTATACATAGAAGGACTTGGCATACATAGAAGGACAATGGGACCAAGAGGTTGGAATAGCAACACTGAGAGAACTGGCAAAACTGGACCACAGAAATCCATGATAAGCTACTGTGTTGTATACTTTTGTATGGGACTAGCAGGGACAGGCAATGCATTTCCATCTTTTGCTACACAGCAAACACTTTTAAAGCTGGTTCCTGCCAAAGCATACTCCGTTACTTACACCTGGGTAAGTGGGGTGCTTCTCCAGGGCCAGGCAGAGCTTCTTCTGGAAAGCCATTTGATCTACAGCTAAGGAGAAAGTTTAAAAGAAAATAAAGGACCAGACACATTTTATCCATACAGCAGCTACACTAAGTACAAGTTCTCAAGCCCATCCACCAATACTTCTGCACTTGCTCTATTGAGAAGTCCAGTTAGCAAAAGCCTGAGTGGTATCACCACTTGTGCTTTCTCCAGTCTGGGCTGAGAGTAGCTAAAAGCATTAGAAAGGCCTAATAGTGAAAGGCAACTATGACATGTTTGTTTTCCTGTTCCAGAGCTCCTGCCTCTGTCACTTGATACTGTAATAACAGATGCAGTCCAATCTTATTCCATGTATCTCCGATAACCTTTCAGAAGTCTTTTGACTTAACATGTATATATCCAAAAAGCTGGTATGAGTTTAGGTGATGCACTTAATTCAGCTGGCACTGTGCAATTCAAAAGGTCTATAACAAATAAGAGGCCAGATGAAGGTTTGCTTGAACTTTGGAAAAACCTGGCTCAAGCATTTTTAGACCGCAAGATAAATGCATCTTCACTTTGTACCAGTCATCTTTGCATGTTTTCAGATACAAGCAGAGAGCACAAGTGTTAAACTCATACCTATTTCATTTTGTCCCTCCCCAGCTTTCAGTACAATTCCTGATGTCCTAAGAAGCTCTTCAAAGATTCCCTCATTCTCCACTCCACCATGGGCAAAGGCATTTTCTTTATCAGAAATCCGCAACTTCTTTGTTTCTGAGAAAACAAAACATTCTACATCAAATATACAATAAAAATAGCAAGCATCCTTCACATAAACAACTAATTCAAAATTAACCTTCTAGTAAGAAATTAGAGAAACACAGGAATACACTTACAGGACCAGACCAACAAACCATGCTGACATTTGATAGCAGTCATTAGCCAACTCAGATGCCAATCAGATCCTATAAAGCAGTTATCCTTGCAGCATGACACCAGAAAGGCACATTTCCTGCTCACCCCTTTTAATGATCCGTAACCAAAGACAGTTAAGATACACCTTCAGTGGCTTACTCCTGTGGGAGACACCTCCACTAACAGATTATGAGCAATGCTAAAGCACATACTTTCCTCTGGTCTGAAAAGCACAAATTTAATATAGGTTCCCCCACCCAGACCTGTCTCTTAGGTATCCACTCATTGGCTAAAGCAAAAATAATTATCTTCCCTGCAGCTATGAAGAGAGGTTATTTTGGTTTGATTCATAGATATCACTTTTGATCAAATGTCATTCATCTGCAGACTCTAAAGACAGCAAAGGTCAAGACGGTAAACACTGATCAAAGGTATGAGAACAGAGGGACTGAGAAAAGATATGGCATTGCTTTTAGCGGTTTCATTGTGATTAAAAAAAGAAAAGTGTTCCAAGATCGACAGTGTCATTAACAATTAGCATTATCAAAACTGTCATTTTGGCCTTCTCCCTGCTTGGGAGATGTTGCCTCTATCAAGAAGTCCCCATTCCCCTGTAAGAGTATACCTGAGCACCTACGTGGCAAGTCTGTGTTGTGGCTCTCTCCAGAAGCATCAGCTTTTGACAATTTCCTTTTTGAAACCATGGTAACAAAACCTTTGTTTTTATCCTATTAAAATGCAGGAAAAAGACAAGTGAGCAAAGGAGACATGACTCTAATTCGGATGGGTTTTTGCAAGCAAGTCTGGAATGTATTAGTGAATAGTGAAGAGGAATGCTCCAGAAACTGAAACTGCTCAAAGAAGGGCAGATTGGCTGGTTAACCAGTATCACACCACATTTTTCTGCTGTACAGGTTGGAATTCTAGAGCTTGTCATATTTAAATAGTGTAACATCACTTTTTTCTAAAATTCAGTTCCTCATAAAGCAAGGCTTAGCTCTTCATTCAGACACCGGCGTTAGCTGACCCCGTTCACGCTCCTAACCCAGGACAAGGTCAAGTTCTGTCAGCACAAACCACCACCCGACTTGTCCGCTTTTGGTGGGTGGCAGAGATTGAAATAAAAAAATAAATCTCGGCTCACTTTAAAAGTCATTAAGATGCCTGACCATCTCATGCTAAATTCCAGTTCTTTGGCAAAGGCTACTAAAATTATTCACATAAAACGTGAGAGCGCAACAACTGAAAGCAAAGAGAGTTGCGATGAACCTTCACCAGCCTTCCCTGGCCCGAGGCGCAGACGGACAGGGCGAAGCAGGGCGCTCGCCCCCGGCAGCCCTCGCCTTACTGCGCGTATCCCCGAGCGCCCCGACTCCCGCGGCAGCCACATCGCCTCCCCTCCCCGCACCTCCCCTCCCCGCACCCCACCTCCCCTCCCCGCACCCCACCTCCCTCCCCTCACCTCCCCTCCCCTCACCTCCCCTCCCCGCACCCCCCTCCCCCCTCCCCCACCTCCCCTCCCCGCCTCTCCCCGCACCTCAGCAAGGCGCGGAGCGGCGCGGGGCCGTCGGTGTCCCCGGGCAGGGCAGGGCAGGGCAGACCCGGCCGCCGGGGCCCCGCCGGAGCCGCGCTGCGGGAGCCGCCACCCCCCGGTCGGAGCCGCCCGCCAGGACGCGACACGACGCAGTCGCCGCCCGCGCTCGAGCTTCCCGCCAGTGGCGCGCGGCCCTGCCCTTCCGGCGGCGGGCGGAAGGGCCGGGCCCGGAAGCGGAAGCGGAGCCGGGGCCTGGGGGCGGCCCGGTGGCGGCCGGAGCCGGGTCCGGGTCCGGGAGCGGCGCCGCCACGATGAGCGAGCCCGAGCTGCTGCTGGACTCCAACATCCGGCTGTGGGTGGTGCTGCCCATCGTCTTCATCACCTTCTTCGTGGGCATGATCCGGCACTACGTCTCCATCCTCCTCCAGAGCGACAAGAGGCTCACGCAGGAGCAGGTGTCCGACAGGTCAGGGCCGCCGCCGGGGCCCCCCTCGGCCCGGGCCCCGCCCGAGCCCGGGCCCCCTCAGCCGCGGAGGACCTGGCGCCGCCTCGCATCTGCCTTCCCCGCGGTTCCCCCGGCCCGGCTGCCGCCCGCCGGCCGGGGAGGGCAGCGGCAGGCCCGCTCCCGCCTGCGGCCGTGCCGCTAACGCCACATGTCTCTTTTCCAGCCAAGTCCTGATTCGGAGCAGAGTCCTTCGGGAAAATGGAAAATACATTCCAAAACAGGTACACGGGCCTGCGCGAATGGTTTTATGCTTTACGAAGAGGGTAACTCGGAAAGAAGCACGAAGCGAGAAGCTGTATTAGCGGAGCGCCGTGGGTAGAGATGCTCTCGGATGCTGGGCGGCTGTATCTGATACCACACTAGTGGCCCACGGGGTCCCAGGGCTTTAATAAAAACTTGGGATAACGGCGTGGTCGTACAATGTCAGCTGTAATGTTTGCAGAGCTAAAAATCAGTCGCTCATATTGGCTCAGCTGCTGCTAAATATGTAATTGCAAAATCCAGAAGTCAGCTGGGGGAATGACAATGTCCAATGGACCGGTATCAGTACTGAACCAGCAAGCCTGGCTTCTTCTTCAGAGAATTCTTAGAATTATTTTAAGAAATTTAGAAAGCTGGAGAGGCGGCACTCTGAATCCAGGGAAACAGAAAAGCAAGGAGCTTTAGAGCATACAGGCGGGGAAATACCTCGCCAAGAAAGAAGGACGTGTCGTGAAAGCTCGTAAGATGACTGCGTGTTTGAGCAAGAAGTAATGCTTCTGTCCTTTCATTTCTTATGGTGTTGGCATTGGCTTTTTTTTGTTTTCAGTCTTTCCTGACCCGGAAATATTTTTTTAATAACCCAGAGGATGGATTTTTTAAGAAAACAAAAAGAAAGGTAGTGCCTCCTTCACCAATGACAGGTATGTTAAAGTACCATATTCATAGCCAGGCAGAAAACCTGTAATTTTCTGCCAAGGTAAGGAAGGTGAATCAACTCGCCAAGAGTTCAGTGAATGTGAGGGAGGGGGTGGGACTGTGCAGCTGGGTATTGGGGAGGAGGGGAGGAGCAAGATCCCTCTATTTGGTAGCAACACTTAAGTCACTTCATCTCGCATAACTTTAACCTCCAGCTGCCTGCAGCATCTCTCAAGACCACAACCACAAGTGTTGCCAGAAATGGGAGCTCCTGCTCTCACTTTTTTGCACCAGCTCCTGCAGGACCTTCTCTAAACTGATTTAACATATTAACACAACCAAAGTCCTCAGCAGCAAATTAGCTGGATAGTTCATTGTCCCTTTTCTAGCTACATCAGCTCACAGAGGGGTCAAGCAAGTTCAGCAGTCTGGAGCAAGGGATGGGGTCAAACAGGGGAAGCAAAGAAATAGGTCAGACACAGCAGTCTGTCAAACAGACAAAGCAGCCACTGCCACACTGGCTGCTCCTCTCATTTTGCAAAGTATTTTACAACAGTGGCAAATAGATAAGGGCTAGGTAATAGGATAGGACTTATCTCTCATGCAGTTTCTTAATTAAAATAGCTGATACTGGTGAAGTAATGTCTTGTTTCCCTTTATTGTGATATACTGCTACTTTACATCAAATCTATCATTTGCAGATCCTACCATGTTGACAGATATGATGAAAGGGAATGTAACCAACGTTCTGCCTATGATCCTCATCGGTGGTTGGATCAACATGACATTTTCAGGATTTGTCACAAGTAAGCGTCTGGAATAACGTGGGTCTGGCCGTGTTTGTGATGATGACCTTAAGGGTCTGGGCTGCATCAGAGATTTGCTGCTCTACTTGAAAGCAGTTGATTAGAAGCAGCATGAATTTGGCTTGTGGCACTGCCACTATTCACTACATGAACTGTATTGATTTGCTTGCTCCATAGCAAAGAAGGGAAAACTGTTTTCACAGTACCAGCCACAGTCACAAAGAAAATAGCTTGTGTATTTGGGAACAATTGTAGTGGCAAAACCAATATTTAAATTTATTAAAACTGCCTAAATTTCAGGTTGACACAGGGGATTTTCCTCTGAACTCGTCCAGGGAGTTGGTTACTGTGGAATAGAACTATCTACTCACTTTGCCATTTGCTTTGCAATTACGTAGTGTCACTTTGTGAAGCTAGGCTTTTTTCTTTTTTTCTTTTTTTTTTTTTTTTTTTTTTATCCTGCAGCAAAGGTCCCATTTCCTCTGACGCTGCGTTTTAAACCAATGCTGCAGCAGGGAATTGAACTGCTCACTTTAGATGCATCCTGGTAAGCCTGTATCCTCAGCAAGAGAGGTCAAATACTCCCTTGGAAAATTTTGAATGTGTTAATAACCCTTGAATGGTCTGTGCGTGATTCTGAAATGAGATCATGAGCCAGCTTTGAACTGAAATCAACCATGCTTGTTCTGATTTATCAGGGTGAGCTCTGCTTCCTGGTACTTCTTGAATGTGTTTGGACTCAGAAGCATTTATACTCTCATCCTGGGCCAAGATAACGGTAAGACATTTCACATTTCTGTGAAAGAGCTGGCTGCTTCTTCCATGGGATGACTTCTGAGGGAGGCTAGGGAAGGATTTCTAAATTTCCAGCCAAAGAGCTCTTGAAAGCCTCTCTCGCTTCTGCGAGATTACTATCCACTGGCCAGGTTTGACATCACCTGCAGCAAAAATCCAAACCTGCACCAGCCACTGGCCAGCTGCTAGTAAACTTCCATGGTAATTAACTTTCCTTCCCGTCAAATTGTTGTACAGAAATTTTGCTCTCAGGTTGGCTTTTACTTCTAGCAAGTGTCATTTTTAAGGAAAGCTGCAAAGGTTTCTTAATGCTAGATGCAGGACAGGTACTGTTTTTGGGGGGTACTGGAAATGTAGAAGACTACTCTTCTCAATTTGTCACATATTTATGTAAACTTAGCTAAGATGTAGGGCTTGGGAACAAGATGTCAGAACTTTCTGGCACATTAGTATTGCATTCTGGGTGTTTCTGCAGCGTTCTAGTCTATAGGTAGAAACCAGCTTGGTGGCACTGTGCTCCGAGAAGTGCTGTTTAAATGACACAAAAATCAACCCCTCATTTCTCTTGTAGCTGCAGATCAGTCCAGGGTGATGCAAGAACAAATGACAGGAGCAGCAATGGCCATGCCAGCAGACACTAACAAAGCATTTAAGGTACAGTATTCCCACTGCACTCCTGTTTGCTGTAAACTTACAGGATCTTAGGCTCTGTGTAAACTTGGCCTCTCCCTGTGTCAAGTAAGGGAATTGCTCTGGATTCCTGTTCCTAAAATTAGAGCTGACAACTGATGAAGGGTATGAAAGTTGCCCTGGGTCTGGCAGAGCGCTCATACCCTGAAGTAAGCCTGATTAGTTAGTCATTCCTGATACAAAAGCTGAAATCCCGTGCCATTTTCTGCTCTTGCAGAGGAAGATTTTTTTCTTTCCCTTGAGATCTAGTTCCAAGCAGAAGCTGGCTCCCAAAAAGTTGTTACTAGTGCAGCTGAGTACAAGTCCTGCAGGCACATGATGGAACTTGGGTAAAAAAACCCCAACAAACCAATAAGCAAGTTAACTCAACAGAAAATCTACCAGGATTTGACTGTGTTTTGAACTTGTCCTAAGCAGTCTCTGTAGGCACTTACTACACTCATTCTACCTTTCACAGCCCTAGTTTATGAGTGAAGGGAAGGTCCTGTTTTCTGTTTTTACTTGCTGTAGTAGAGATTTATCCACACACAGCCTGCCGCCTGGGAAGCCCGGATGGTCTGCTTCTGCAGTTTCTTGTATTGAATAACATTCCTGATTAAAACAACCCACATCACCCCGCCAGAGGCTCAGCCAGGGAAGCAGGATGGCTGCAGCCTGCAGCTCTGCTCCAGCAGGGACTGTTCCGTCACAAACCTGGCACTGAGGTGCTATTTCAGCCAGTACCCCTCCACTTTTTCCGGTACTAGTGAGCCAGAGCAATTTTGCTGTTCAGCCCTGTAGGGACCTAAACCCAGCAGCAACAAAGAAAACAAGCCCATATTGCAGGAGAAGCGTTCTGGCCAAGAAGTAAAAATCTCTTGCTGGGCATCACATGACGTGGTTTTGCACACTGTATGCAGCTTATTCCACAATGCTGACTGGAGCAATGCTTAAAGGGCTAAGAGGAGGAGATACTGTGTTCATAGGTGGTGGAAAACGAGCAGCAAGGGAGATATTTCTCATACTGCTATGAATGCCTGGCTTAATGAATTAATAAACTGCAGTTCCAAGGAGCTTGTTGGTTGGAGAACAGTCTAATGAGGCATATCAAATCAGTGATCAGTAGCAAACTTTTTGGCCTGTAACTGTTCTTATTAAACGTCTCCGAACCAAAAAAATTAACTAACCAGGAAGCACGTGACCCCCCAGAACAGAACTGGCTGTGTTTCTGTAGACAGCTGTTTCAGAAGAAATGGACTACTCCAGAAAGTTGGATGGCTTTCAAATAAGTACATGATGTAGTTTTTCTAATTTCTGTGATGTACCAGTATTGACCAACTATCTAATACCCAAGTGTAAACCACCCAGTTTCAGAGAGTTGACAGGACTGCCCCATTCTTAATGGAACTTGGTTTTTTGTTGCAGTTTTGAAGGTAAGCACTATGCGTAGCTCTTGTCAAACTACTTTAACAGTGTGTTGCTCTCCTTTCTCTGCCTCTGTGTATTGTCAATGCAGACGGAATGGGAAGCTTTAGAATTGACTGATCATCAGTGGGCCTTAGAAGATGTAGAAGAAGAGCTCATGGCAAAAGACCTCCATTTTGAAGGCATGTTTAAGGAAGAACTTCAGACCTCCATCTTCTGAATTTGAGAATAAGCTTTTGCCTCTTCTTGTAAAAGTAATTTGAAAAGTTACTTAAAACTATATAATGTATTTTAGCAAGGTTGAGAATAAAAGAAAAACACCATGTTCAGAGCTGCAGTTTTTTATCTTTGATTCGAGCCCCAGAACTGAGTATGTTGTATTTGAGCCGAAGGCTCTCGGTATGGGTCTCTAGCTGGAGTTGTGTTTCTCTTCGAAGGAAACATATGCTGGAGAAAAGACCTCAAAAGTTATAGTTGTAGTACACACAGAGAAAGCTTGCTTGAGTTAAGCAACTTAAAACTTCATGAGACCAAAAAAGTACAAATAGTGCCCATTTCTTATCCTTTGCTTTTGAAAAATTAAGACAACATCATTCCATTAGTAATTCAAAACTGACAGCAACAACGTATCTATCACATCTTCAAAGCAGCATGAGGATTCTGTTTCTGAAAGCAGTGGTTGTCCTTCCTCTTTATACTTTATTTTTTTTTTCCTGTTAGAATAATTGGGGCTTGAAACTTTCTGAGAAGCGAAAGCAAGAGGGAGATACTCGCCACTTGCCCATAGCAAAGCACGGGACAGCTCGCCGCCTTCTTGTATCCAAGCCTGCACCAAGGCTCCCCAGCGCTGCAAAATCCCATCTGCTTGCTTCTGCCCTGGTCAACCCACTGCTGGATGCACCAGGGGTCATGGGGGCACCTTCTGGCCCCCTCTTTGCTGCTGCCGTTCCTGGGCAGAGCAGCTCCTCAGAGGTCTTTGGGCAGCAGGGAGCCAGAGGTGGTGTTTCCATGCAGAGGTAGCAAACACACGCACTGTTTCCCTGTTAATTTAATCCTACCCAAGTCCATTTATAAGCACCTCAGATTGCCCCCAGGCCCCTCCTGCCTGCCCCACTAGCAGGAGGATGTACACCTAGCAAGGGTGCCTGGCTGCTCCCTGTAGTCCCCACTCGGTTATTTACTGAAAATAAATACCCTGTTTTAAGCCACCTGCCTGAGCATCTTCTCGCCCTGTAGAGAACAGGGAGCAATTGCTCCTGGTTTGTCCTTCTGCAGGAGCTCCTCAGATGTCTTCCCCAGGGAGCAGAGTCCTAACCTGGGGAAACGCTTCTTAAACAGAAGCTCTCCCACACTTTGTGGCTGTTGTTTTCTTCCCTCCTCTTTATTCTGGGCCCTTTTTCTTGGGGTGAAATTGCACACCCTCTTCGAAGCAGGAGCTGAGCCAGGACTGAGACGCAGCCTGTTTTCTGTTCTTACCAAAATCATCTCCCCTCTGAAAAGGAGCCTTAGCTCAGAGATGTTCTTGTCCGCCTCAGAGACCTCTTTCCTGAATGCTATTAACGGTGCTTCACTGACACAGCTTGTGTTTCAGGTCATTTTCCCCTGCCTTGTGCAGTGGGGAGTTTTCGCTTCTTACCCTTGGAGTTCTTGCATAAGCCCTTCCTGCAAGCCCACACGCTGACGGGAATACCCAAACACCTCCCCATAAGAAAGCTGCCACTTTGCTTTCCCTTCTGCCTGTGATGTTTCATGCCAGGCTTTGGAGGTCAGCATTTCATAGCGAAGCTCACCCCCTGCTGATCTACATTAAGGCTCCTCTAACCCTCTCTGAGGCTCCAGCCAAGATCAGGCCCCTCTGCTATTATTGCAACATGAAGACTTCAAACCTTCTTACTGGGGCTTCGCAGCCCGCCTTGACCTGCAATATTTTGACAATCCCCCAGACTCCCTGTGCACACACCAACGCCAAATGCACACAAGCCTCTTGCGCTTAACTGCCTCAGCCTTAACTTTTCCAGCCTGGTCTCGTGTATGCGCTCAGGTTGCCTTGAGGAGGAAATTGCAGTGACCACAGGACAACTATCTCAGTGGTACAGCCACAGGCAGCCCAGATACCCCTGGAGAAAACTGATAGAAGGCAGCCAGGACCACCCCTGATCCACTGGGGAAGAGGAATGAGGAAGCCACAGCTGACGCTGCCCAGTGCCACAGAAAGGCAAGGACAGGCTTTGCTACAGCACCAGGTACCAGTGCCCCAGGTGAGAAAAGGCAACCCTGGAGGGAGCACAAACTCTCCGAAGCAGAGCATGGTGCAGGCAACAGCTGCTTTTCTCCCAAATCCCCACTGGCAGAGCAGGGAGAGACTCCTGGAGCACCAGGTATCCCGCCATCAGCAGCCTCAGGTCATAAAACAAAAGCCGAAAACACAACAAAACCCAGTTTCAGTGCAAACCACACTTTAATTTTCCTGTTTGTACAATAGAGCCAGCCACTTACAAAGTGCTAGTCTAAAAAACAGCTCTGTATTACAGCACACACACACCAGCCGAAGCCCATCAGCTCAGAGGCAGAGAAAGTAAGAGCTGGGCCACTTTTTCTGCAGTACAACAGTCTGTTCAGCATCTGAGCATCGGAGATTTAGCCCCACTGATGTGTTTCTCAGTGTCAGCACGGGTGGGGAGGCGAGGAGAACAAAGGGTATTTCAGATTGATTTTCTTTTTAAAAGGTCTTTTGCTCCCCTCTCCTTCCTCTTGTCCCTATTTTGGAATGCCCACATGATTTTCTTTCAAGGTAAAAATGAACAAAAACAATAAAAATGCTGATCAGAGTAATTCAGTGCAGTGCTACAGCTTAAAAAATGCTTTTTGGATGCTCCCCTCAGTAATGAGGGAAAAAACAGAAATACAGTATTAAGAGTTGTAAAAATCCCAAACAGCCCCAAAACCAGCACAGCAGAAGCAAATAAGCAATTCTGACCTCAAAATTCAAATTTCAATGCTTTAAAAGCAAAACTCTGCAGCAGAGGATCACAACACTACTGTGCCAGCTAGAGGCAGCCCTCTCTCCTCCTCTCTATCGCCTTTCCAGTGCCCTGGCTAAGGGGCTGCACGGTGCCATCCTCCCTTCCCACTGCCCAGAGCAGAAGCCATCAAGTCACTGGCCGGGCTTTTGCTCAGCTGCAGCACAGCAGAAGTGCAGGGACGGGCACACAACAGTTTCCTCTGGGGCTTGTGGCCAAGAGCTGTGGAGGAGCTGAACTGGCATATTTGGAGGTCAGTGGATGACTGGCCAGCAATGAAGCCACAGGGACTGTGCACAGAAGACCAAGGGGCTGCAAGCACGCATTTTGGGGGGAAAAAACACAGTAGCTTGTCTTAGCTTTTTGGCCTGAAAACCCCTCCTGTTTGGTTCACCACCTTGAGCTAGATCTTTCCCTAAAAAGCATAGACTAAGGCTCTAGATTTTTTTCTTATTTTTCACACGGAAGACCGGTTCTCCACTGAGGGCTGACCTGATCTAGTGCCCACAGGAGTCCTCACTCAAGAAGAAAGCTGGACTTTAGTCCTTCAATTAACACAGACAGTAGAAGAGGACAGAGGGAAGAGCATTTGTCAGTTGCACCAAAAGGAGGAAGCAGAACTATTGAACAGCTAAGGCGAAGAGACCTCAAACAGGACCGTCACACCTGCAGCCTCACAGAAGATTGATGGGGTGGGGGATCTACAGGGCAGTGCTCAAGGGAGGAGGAGAAAGGCTGCAAGAACATGTCCAAAAAACCCAAAAGTTGTAAGAGAAAAGGATGAAAATTCACACAATCCATTGCATTGGGCTATCATCCGTAGAGGTGACAGCTCTGGGGACACAGTGCTGAGCTTCACTGGAGAAAAAGCTCTAAGGAGTCACATAAATGAGCAAAAAGAAATAAAAATGCTGCCACTGTACAAACCATAGGATAAATGGTGGAGGCAGAAAAGTGCTTACAGAGCAGCCTGGAAGTGAGGGTGTAGGAGATGGATGGAGAGGACAAGAAATCACCTTAGGGATGGTACTTTCCATATTTTCCATAATACTTTATGGATGATATTTTCTCTGCGGAAGAACGGGAGCCAGAGCCAGAACAGCTGTATCCTGCATCGCTGCGCAGATCAGCCTGCACATACGCCATACTGTAGGACGGGTACGGTTCACTTCCAGCAAAGCTTCCTATGTTACAGGGTTCAGTGTTCACATGAAAAAGGCGGAGTCAAAACCACCCAGAAGAGCCTCAAATGCATTTAGTGAAAGGACATGAGAAATGTTTGCAGCTTAGCAAGGGGACCAAGGTATGATGGCAGAGACTGCAACAGCCAGGCTAGACACACAGAGATTTGAACTGAGCTTCCAGAAATGTGCAACAAGCCTCCCTGACACAGGCAGCAACACCAGAGAGCTGGCAGGAGGCCCCCACACTGATTCACAGAACTGTACCCACCATATTCCTCCACGGGTCCCTGCAAGGCTCAGCTGTGACGTGGCCTCCAGCTCAGGCTGTACACTCTCCTGACCCCAGCTACAACCCTCAGCCCAAGAGCAACAGCCCCAGCCCAGCTCAGCCCCGACCCCTGCCTCTAGCCACACAGCTCAGCCAGATTTTATAAAGAACTTTATTGAAGCTCCAATATATATTATTTTTGGCCTCTAAATACCCAGGTGTCAGCACCTACTCCTGGCTCTCCAGTGCTATTCTGCAACCCCCAGCACTGAAACTTTCAGTGCTAGATTTTCTGCTTGACTCCTACAGAAGGAAGAAAAATTTTCAGACGCCTCAGGCATGGCTTTAGAAGAGCAACCGCTAACATGGTGGCCAAGTGCTGGAGGTGATGTTTAGTTGGTATCCATGCCGTCACACTCTTCTTGGGGAGGAGATGGGGCAGTGTGTTCCTCACTATTCCGGCGCTGATAAAACAGCACATACGCAGCTTTTGTCTACCAAACAAAGAAGAAAACCATCTGAAACAATCCACACAGCTTGGCTGGGAATGTAATGCCCAAAGCAGGGAACCACACTTTTACCACAAACTTAGATTAGCCTCAGGCCAAATACTCACCACTATTTGGTCTTCTGAAGCCAACAATACACTGCTGTCATCAAAGTAGTACCACTTGCCATCCACTTTGTTCTTTGCGTAGGCGGTGTCTGTCAGGAGAAGAAACTGCAGCTCAGTACTCCAGGGAAGAACAGCAGGTAACGCCGCTCCAGCTGTGCTGCACTAGCCACACTCCAGATGCAAACTGAGCGTGCACGCGAGGCCAAGAGCTAGTTTTAACTACCCCAAACTCGGTTCACCAACATACTCATCTTCTAGAACACACTAGCTGGGTCCAGCTAGTCTAGAACACATACCAGACTTACCCCTGATAGCTGAGGTGTAGGGCAAAGAACCTTGGGAGAAAGATTACAGTGTTTTGTTCACCTCCCTTGAGCCAGAGCTTTCCCAAATGCACAGTTTAAGACTCTGCATTTTCACATGAAAGAAGTTTTCTGATGATGACAGATCTGATCTAGTGCTTGCAAGAGTCCTTGCTCAAAAAGGAAGTTGGACTAGAGTCCTGCAAAGTCCCTTCCAACCAAGACATCTATTTGACTATGATCTCCAATCCCAAAATATACCCCCTTCAGCCACTGCTACCCTATGGTGACATACGCTACGAGTTAAGCACATATATTGCCAAATGGGAGTTCATCCATGTAGTAAGCCACTTCCAGGTGGTTTTAAAAGTGTCACCTACAGCATGGACCTGCACAGACACCTGATACAGGGAACTCCACTACAGATGCATTTCATCTATGTCGCAACAAGATCAGTGACAGAAAATTCAGACTTGTCATAAATAACAAAGGACGGGTTTTTTTTCTCCTGATGGCATGACATTTTCCCTGCCACGTGAACCTTTGCCAATGGAAAGGTAGAGACATTCTATTGCAAGCTAGTACCAGCTGTGCAACAAAGAGATCCCAAGAACTACACGTTTGTTTGTGGCTTGTTTTAGAAAAAGATGGAACACAGGAAAATGAAAGAGAAAAAAAAAAAAAAAAAAAAAGTGCTTTAAATTGGTGTTGCAGCAAACAGAATTCAGGGTAGGAAATGCAGAAAGGCATCAGACCCAGCTTCATGACAAGCTATGCCCTCTGCTCTGCCTTCCTGGCCAATGGGTGACTGCTGCTCATCAGACCTTGTCTCACCAACACTGAGGGAACTCAGCAAGCTCCTGCTTGGCTGGCTCAACTGCTGGCAATCCCTGCTCTGCAGCTGTGATGTTGCACCCACACCAGACAACCAGCTGCCCTCTGGCACGCTGCAGGGCAAGAAGCTGAGTCTTGGAGTTAAAATGACAGCTTACGCTGAAGACACTCTTCAGTAAGAAGCTCCTTTCCACAATTTCATGTTTGTCATTGAAAAATCTTGACTCCACTCAAACTATGGAACACCACCACACACTCTAATAACTAATAATCAAGGTCCCACAGACCTCGGGCAGCTGCAAACTACACAGACTGGCTAGCTGCTCTGCAAATCCTAATAGGAAGGACTTTACCTTCCAAGATTATATTCACCTGCACACAGAGCACAGGTAAGTTTTGGACTAAACACGCTTGGTGAGGGCTGCTGCAGGTCTCCAACACACAAAGCCCTCCCATGACCCCTCCACCTGTATTTCCTTGCACACAAAGGACATGGAAGCAGTTACTCACAGTGGCCTACTCCCATGGCACCATAGTGATTGGAAACTGCAATGAGGTCATAAACATATGAGCCTGCTCTTGGGTCGCAGACAAACTCAGACATGTTTAAACCCCTGGAAGGAAAACCAAAAGTATCAGTACACCAGTAACCAGTACTTTCTAAAAAGTGATGCATGACACCAGTGAAGTTCTGCGCCAGTGCTGCCTGCATGCAGAAGTGCTGCACTCTGCTGCTCAATGGCCAGACATGTTACCCCTCCCACACAGGGTAGGTCCTGGTAAACACATCAGGCCCTGCCAAAAGATTTAGAGGGAGGTGGTGAATAAAAGACAGTTCAGAGCGTCCCTGTGTAGGCATGAAAAGTGAAACAGGAGTAGTAAGGAATATGCTTCATTCTGCAACAGGATACTGACAAGCAGAAGCAGAGGAATGCGACAGGCTTTCGTCCTGTACTTACGCAATCCTCAGTACTACGTAAGTGCAGTTCTGCCCAACAAATTTGCTTAATCCTCTCTAGAGGATTCTTTTGGTTCAGCAGAATCACATGGCTTTAACTTAATTTCACAAGACACAGTACCTCCTAGTAACTAGTGTTCTTTGAGATGTGTAGAGTTTACTAAAATTAGCAAAAAAACCACGCCCAAAAACCCCAACAAATGCAACTCATGCCTGTTGTCTTGCAGTTCAAATCCAGAAGACAGAGGTGTTCCAGTTACAGTTTTAATAACAAGCCCACCCAACAGTAACATCAGAAGTAGATTTCTCTTGACCAGCTTCTTCAAGCTCCTCCTAGTGTGAGGGAAAAATCCTACCTGATGGGGAATTCCACAACAGTGTCAAGTTTATCCCTCCAGTATCTGCTGTATGAGAATCGTTTTAAATGTACTACCAAAATCCTGGGCAAAGACCACAAGTCAAACTTCTTTGTGGCCTGTTGATGTTTCTTACAGTTAGGGCAGTACCTGGGAAAAGAGTAACAAGCAAGGAAATGAATGATTATGTTAAAAAGAGAAGCTTTTGGCCTTCCATTAAAAGGTGCCTCAACAGTGCAGTACAGTCCCTGCCTTACAGAAGGCTTTTTTGGCTGTGGAATATGTAGGTGAACACACTTCCTCAGAGGTTTCCAAACTGCAACTTGCTTTTACTTATAGGCAAAATGTCCTATGGCAAGTGTGTTAACTGAGCATTGTACAAAGATTATTTTTTCTTTTGTAAATTAAAAAAAAAAAGATTTGAAGGGCCCGTTACTTCTTTATTATCTCCTAATGCAGCTCAAACAGGTAACAGTTGCAAATACATCTATAGCATGTAATTGGAAATTAATAACCAACAATCACCTACTACACTGTAAGTTATTTTCTTACACAGCGAGCAAACAACCTCCAAAGATCTTCTGCACACACAGCAATCACACTTTGGTCACTTAGTATCTGCCGTACCTAGCCCCTCTGGACTAGGGATTTTTGGTAGAGTTAGCAGTGGGTTAGGACCAGTTCGAGCTAGAAATAATACAGGATTAAACCCTAAGGTAGCCACATGCTTTTGCTCTTTTACTACCGCAACTGCTTCCTCTGACAGATGTATGCTGGAGAATCAAAAATAGTGCCAGTGGGCATGTAGCTTCCAAAGATCAGGCTATTTTTAAAATAAAGGCAGGAAACTAATACGTTTTTATTAACCCACATGCGCAGCCTATTAAGTCAATGACTTGACACAGAACTGATGAGACTTCTCACAGATGAAGACAAAAGGATAGTCCCAGGAAATTATCAGAATCCCACGACAAACAGTGTGAACTCAAACAGTTATTAGCATTTCACAATAAACATAGGAGGCAGACAGAGGCTCTTACCACGGGTCGTGTTCACCAAGCGTTTCCATAGTAGTGAAGAGCTCTATGCAGTCTCTGAGGGCTACCACAGCCTTCTTCTTCTGCGGCTGTAGCATACTTCCATGCTTTTCAAATGCCTAGTGAAAGAGATGTGTGCTTTATTCAATTCCACATAATCTTTAATCCTTAACATCGCAAAAAGGAAGATGGTCACCTTCACAATGCTGCCTGTTTCTGACCCACACAACGAAGTTTCCAGCCACTCCTTCCTTGTGTTATGAACAGTCCGTAAGAGAAAGCGTATGTCCTTACTTCAAAGTTTGTGGGGTTTGAGTTTTTTTTCCAAGAGTAACAACAGGTTATTCTGTTACAATACCCGATCCAGCAGAACTCACAAAAAGTATACTGAGCTTTCTATTATGCTCTATAAATTTGCTTTCAGGTTTCTTTCAGTTTTGGGGGATTTGTTTGCTTTGCTTGTTGAGTGGACTTAGAACTAGAGTACTTAGCCCTGAAATTAAAATGTCTGCTTTTCAGAACACACTGGAAACAACAGAAATTACAGATCTATAGACCTTATCACTACAAGATTTTAAGTAAACATATCTCATGCTGGTGACTCAATTTTTATCAAGGGAGCTCTGCTACATTTCACCATTTACTGTCATCTTTTAAGCACTATGCAAGCCTACATAAAGACTATTTATGAAAAGAGCATACTACAACCTGTGCCTCCTGTTCATCAAAAAGTAGCCTCCGCGTATCAGAATCCCAGTCAATAGCAAGGGCAGAAAAAGCTACAAGAAAGAAGAAACATTTATTGCAAAGGTGTAAGGAGAAGGAAGAAAAAAGAAGACAGAAAAACAGTAATTACCATTCAATTTTAAGATTTTTCCTTCTACAATCGAGTTTATCTCTGAGGTCCCAGAGGAATTCACGAGGCTAAAAGTGAAATGCTGCTTCTTGCAAGGCTGCAGGTCTCTTGCTGAGTCCACCTGCATATAGCCCTCACAGTGGCAGGGATCAACTTCTGCCAGCTTTTCCTTGCCTTCCTGTCCACTGTCCTGATGTTCCATCTCTTCAATGTCACCTGGCAAAATTTAAAACAAGCACAACATTGAAGAGCTTCAGTGAAAGTTTAGACTGACACCTCACACAGACAGCTGTTTGCATGAGCCTGTTACGACACACACTAATTACTCAGAAAGCAATTAAAAGACACACAGAAAAAGAAATCTGTGCATGCTAACCACTGCATCTGAAGTTGTATTTTTTCCTTTATCAGATGCCAGGTGATGTGCCGAGTTATCTTAGTATCAGACATGATTGAGAGTGCTCGGTTCACAATAGGTTAATGATCATACCTTCTGCTAGCACACCCTAATAAACAGCCCAAGAAAGAATCAGCAAGGTTGCAGCTGGGTCTCTTACAGAACAGAGTACGTAAGTCTCCAGGAAAGTTATTTCCATTCTTTGGCAAAAATGGGTGGACTTTTTCGCCCATTTAAAATGTCCTATTTAACTTGTTCCAGTTGTTACTCTCACAGCAGCACAACTGAGTGCTTTCAAAGAGGAAAGAGAAACTGCATTTGCCATCAGTGTTAAAACCTTTCTTGTAAGCATCTACCCTAGGAAAGAGACCTCATGATTCTAGGTCCATGAATAGGTCCATTTCCACTTTATTTCTCCAGAACCTGTCTTTGTCACCTAACAGGCCAGTTTTCATCACCAAGAAGCGTACTAGTAAAGGAGTTGCCTGGGGAGGAAGGAGGAACACCTAATAGGGAAGCAGTGACTTCCCTAACATTGGTCAACATGAACGCACACCACACCTTGTTCTCCCACTGCTGCTTACACGCATCTGATCTCCCTTGGAAGGAAAATGGTCTAGAGTCCTCACCACACCACGCAGAAATTACGCAACAGCATGGTTTAATCACTGTGAAAAAAACCAACCTGCTAGAGCCTAAGCCAAATGCTAATAAAAAGCTTTAAGTGCTAGAAAGCTTCCGGGCAATTTTGAAACAACCGTACCTTCAACCACACCATTGGAGCCATTGCAGGTTCCTTTGTCTGGGCAGGTTGTAGAGTATTCTTCTGCCAAAGGGAGTTTCACGTAGCGGCTAAAGAGAGGGAATATGTTTATCACACAATCATACTGAAGCTGTACATCAGAATAACAGCACCCCTCTCCATCATCAGTTTTTGCTGTCCAATCCCACTCAGCAAACCGGACCCATCCTGCATAGTACCATTTACAGGCCAAGAACTCTCAGAATGAGTCAAACCAAAACAATTCAGTAAGTCTCTGTTCTCGCTGCTTGTTCCAAGTTTTACTGGCGGTAGATGGAAAAGGCAAATATAAGTTACAGTGGCCCCTTCTGAAAGCACATGGCCTGAGTTCTGCTCCTGACCCATTTTGCCACACAAAGTAGGTAGTTTCCCTTGTGACTACCACCAGTATTATCTCACAGCCTGCTTTCAGAGAGCCGAAAAAACCCAGGGCCTTGAAATGTCCCTGGGGCCTCCAGACACTAACGCAATGCAAATCCTGGTTTACAAGCCACATACAAATTTAAAAATCAAGGAAAATTCTTCCTGTTAACAAAGATGCAGTAATCCTAATACAGTGTAATTGGACAGGCAACCGCTAGAACTTTACATGGGATTCAAAGACATGACTTACCTGATCTGCTCCAAAACCACACTGTACAAGTGGTCCACAGTGAGTTTGTGTTTCAGCACAGATATTAATAGTGGCTGACCAAAGAGTACGGTCCCTGAAGTATTGCTGGATTGCCTCATTGTCTTTTCCCGAAAGTAAACAGAGAGAGTAACACACTCCGAGCCATCCTCACTTGGCTTGCAAACTTCATACCTGTTTGAGAGACAGGTATTTCTATGGGTTATTTCCACTGCCAAGAAGCACAACAGGTAGAACCAATATGAACTCAGTCCAACAAGTCTCTCCACCAGGTCCTCCTGAGAAGGACGGAAAGGGTTGTACTCTGTCTTCATGCTACAGAGCAGTTTTCCTGAACTTCTCCCATGGCTTACAATGACACAGTATACATAACCACCAACAACTCAGCTGCCACCTTCCCTCTGTCTTTATTCCTAATTCACATCCCTACTGCCACTCACCTCTCAAGACATTCCCCTGACAACAACATGCTGCTTCAACCAGATCATGGCATCAGTGAAAAATACTAAATGCAATTTTAAATCCCTTGGACAGAATTTGTTCCCTCTGGAGAAAGAAACCCTCTTGATACCTTGGGTTGTGCATTCTCACAGCCTCTCGTACAGATAATGGCCTGAGCTCACATCACTGAGCTGCCAACGTTTCAGAAAACCAGGAGTTTGGAAATATCACAGGAAATTTCACAGAAAAATCTAAGGACAGTAAACACACAGGAGAAAAACATTCTGAAAGAAAACAAACAGCTCTGGAGAACAGTGAGGAGACCAAGAAACAGCTTGTGCTACTGGGCGAAACAGCAAATGAGGTATTTGCAGATATCACAGTCACAAGAAACCACGTGGTCCAACACTATCACACTGCTCACTTCAGGACTACTCATTACAAAAGATTCATTTTCAGGAATGCCAAGCCACACTGTTCTTAAATTTGGTGAGTCACCTGTCCAGACTGATCTTAAAACTGAAAAAGAAAGAAAGATTTCATGAATGATGTCGCTATGCAAAATGACCAAGAACACAATCACATATCTGAATGTACCAACTCTTCACAGCTCTCTTACATTAGACAAGATGCTTCCCTTCTCTTAAGAGTCAAGAAACATTTTTCTATTCCTGTGTTCAAAATGCTCTTGTAGAGCAGGGAGGAGAACAAATTTCAGAGTTGTAGTTCTGCTCCATCCTACTTAAACAAAAAGGAATCCCAGCTTGGGGCTTGCACCAAGTCAGAAAAGTACATAAAGAAAAATATCCTTCCAGAGTCCCAGCCCAGACCACCAAGCGCATTAGAGATCAGCATCAGCATAGGACAGTCCAATGCAAGTGGCAGTTGAGGTTTTCTAGGCTGTCAACGCTATTCAGCTGGACACCAGCACCGGATACAGTTCACACCTAATGTTTCCTGGGAAAGAGCGCCACCAAAAGGTGAATTATTTTACTTAGCACTGTTTCAGTAACAAAAAAACATACTCGGTCCCAGAATATCATCTACAATTAACTCCAGGTCCTATGCTTGTCTCCAGTCCTTAAGCTCAACTCCTATAAAACAGATCAGTACACAACATACACATGTTCCTCAACATTCTCATGCCTGCCTCTCACACTGCCTACACTGTGCTCTGCATGCACCTGAATGAAGCCCAACCCATGTGACGGAACAGAAAAAACCCACTTAAGTATTACCCATACACAGATGTCACCCATCACAAACAGCCAGCATGCTGTACCCCTGTAACACTTTGCAAAAGACCATCTCACATACTTCTCACTGCAACGTAACAAGTTTGGTTACTCAAGTGTCATTCTACCCACTCCACCTCAGAACAGCTTCGACATACTCTTATTAGAGGCAGACTTATCAGAATCAGGATCTGTCATTTTCTGAATCTCTTGAGCAACAGACATCCTTTCTAAAAAAAAAAAAAATAATCTAAGATATAATACTTTATCTATAATTTAAGGAAGGCTGTAGAGCTGATACTGGGAATTACTAGAAATACACTGTAATTCTGTATCTTACAACTTAATTGAAATAGTAGAACATAAAGATGACGCTACACCACACTATACGACATGGTTTTAGAAGTCAGAGTTATTAGCTCAGCTGCTACCACACTGTATATTGCCTGGTTGCCTCTATAATTCATAACAACTCTGAAAAGCATCTGAAAACTACTAAGCAATAGGGCAGGATTTGACTAGTCTTCATCAGCATTATGAAGTCTTCAGGGCTGTGGTTATAATTCAGAAAGGAGGCAGTGAGCAGTGAAGTAGGTAACTTTCATTCCCTTGCAAACTTAAGTCAAGCAAGCACACAAGGAGCATGAAAAACTACAGGAAGACAAGGCAAAGCGATGTGAAAGGGCACTGAAAGCAAAAAATACTGAGCTAAGCACCAGTCTAATATACATGTTGTATATTACTGAAACATTCCCTCCCAAGTGCCGCTATATAAAGTCCAGCTGGAAAACACTATGTGGATCACAAGTCAGCCTATAGCAACAACCAAGAAAATAAGTATATTTTGTAAGAGAACAGAGAAGGATAGAAAAAAAAATGTCACTGAAGAAGCTGACAAACACATCTGTCTGAACAGGATTACTACTGCACACCAACGCAGAGATGCCGCTGAGAGATTACAATAGGTTCAAAGGCTGACAATAAGAATGAACAGAGAACTGGAAAAAACCTGGGTGAAAATGCTGCACATACTCTGATCTCTTCTAAGAAGTGGAAATACTCCTAATCTGTTCTTTCTTCCATAATGCCAGAACATATATAAACAAGTAAACTAGGAGATAAGAAGGTGCAAATAAACTTTCACACAACAGGTAGTTTGCCCTGTTCAAGTTGGTCACAGGATTTTGCCAGTCTTACAGAGGAGTAAGATTAAAAAGGATGAGGGAATTCAACGAGCAGTATTTTTTACTAAGCCTAAAAAAACCCCTGAAACACAGAAACTCATTCTGGAAAGGATAAAAATCCTTATTTCCAATAAGAAAACTATAATTTGAGCAAGTGAGAACAAACTTCCTAGATCAGTCTGCTACAATATCTCACACATGTCAAACATTTCACATAAAGCTACTAGACTAGCAGGTTTGCTGACCTAATTCACTTTAATAATTTTTGTAGCCTCAATCACGTGAACAAACCTGACATTTCTGCAGCCACTCATGGTTTTTCAAGACCACAAACTCATCTAGTAACACACAGCATGTTGTAAGAGAAGGCAGCAAACATGGTATGTATGGCAAACTAAATTATTCAAATATGCACACTTTCATAGGTTAAAGGTGACCTGCAAATCAATTTGTGAAACTTTTATCAATGTAAATGATACTTATTACAATATATGCCCCATTAGCCAGGCTAAGAGAACAGGGGTATCTAGTTTATCCATGAAAACATTTTTCTTCTTAGGCCTTAAGAACTAAGAAGAAATACTAAGAGTGATACCCTTGAAATGGGCTGCGGAGGTTGTTTTCAAGTGGTACTTACCTGACCCCTTGTAGGCCGGCCCCAAGCTCCAGCAGGATCCCTGGGTGATGTGATATCACCAGCATGGTGCATGTGTGGGTGTTACATTGGAGCGGGAGCCGGAGGTCCTAGTGGGGCTGGACTTCACAGAACCTAAGAAAAAGAAATAGTAAGCGTTTCGGTTATGTGCTGAAAGCTGTTCTCTGCTTAGCCTGGAGAATGAGAGCATTCAGCACAAACACTGAACAACCACTGTCAAATTGATTTGCAGACCACCTTTACATTACTGACGTTCTGATCATTTGCCACAGATCTCCCTGACCTCTGGCAGGAACAACATGCCTCCAGGAAACATTTACAATGTGGTGAGAGGCAGGTTACTCCCACCATTCTTTGGCTGCACTGCCCCTACACACTGTGCCAGTGATCTTGCTTCAGGTCTTGTAACAAACCCCTTTATTTCTGCAAGAGTCTCACCTTTTTCTCTGATGCTAAATACTAACGCATCTTGCATCAGAACTACCCTACGTTTCCAAGCCTGTCATGATGAGAAAGAGATGAGTGCAAAGCCTTGTGACAGAATAGGCTTGGAGAATTCTAGCCCCAAATTCTCCTTCCCTTTCAGCTGACCTGAAAAAGAAAATGCATAGTTTTGTCCTTTTGTGCCAGGTTCATTTTGGGATGCATCTGACAGTTAAAGTCACTTAAATATCAAGAAGCCCAGTAACATTTGCATTTCTTCTTTTTGAAGTTTGACTATCAGAGAGCACAACAAGTAACGTTAATACCTCAATATCTTAATAATCACAAGAACTGATGAGCCAGAAACTGAACAGCTGAAAGGGCAAATCTATCTTAGCCATCCAGGCCAGATTTTTAAACTTTTTTTCCCCAAAAAAAAATCACTGTCCATTCAGCTTAAATTCCTAATGGAGTCCAATTCTTCCCCTCCCCACAAGATTCAGCCCTTCCCACCACTTTAGTGGGATGTGAAAATTCACAGTGCATGTCTCAAGGTGTCAAAGGTGCCCTGCAAAAACCACAGAAGGCTGAACGACTCTTCCCTCACATCCCTATGGCGAAAACCGGAAAAAATACAGCTTGTCTGACCACTGCAAGCTCCTAAAAAAACATGCAAGCTCATTATTCTATACATCCCATCTATCACATATTTCACAAATATTTATCAACATTAGCCGGGACTACAATGCTTGCAGACCATGCCTCCTCTGTCAAGCAAATACAAAAAACAACAAAGCGCATTCCAGCTGTGCTACTCCTACTGCAACATAGCATGAGTTCCTGCTCAGTGACATTTACAAGTGAAGCATTTCATGGAAATCTATATTCTACTCAGTAACCAACCAATATAGAGGCCTAAATTAAAAGCAGAGATTTAACAGACATTGGTGTCAAAAGCAAGACACCAGTACAAGAGTAGTGACTTTTTTTGTTTGTTTTAAAATCACGTCCCTGCTGTGGCCCAGATCTTCTACAGTATTAGATTAGGCTCTTCCTTGAATTCTGAATCGAGACCTGTTGCTAGCTGGCTAGTGCACAATATTCTAAAATCAGAAGCCTGTTGAACCAACAGGGTATTGTCACATGCAGACCCAGGCCTGGCTACCACTTTCAGCAAAGCAAACATGGAGAAATATTGCAAGAGACTGGCCATTTTCAGTTTTTCAGTCCTGAGACAACTTAAGGTGATGCTACAAAACATACAGAAGGCAAGAACTGCCAGTTTAGATTACTACAAGACCCTAAAGCTTCAGAACCATTGAAACAACTGATTTCTGTTACAGGAGACTGACACCCAGGTGATCACGGGTCGAAGATCTGCTGGACTCTGAGCAAAGTCCTGTTGAGAAGGGGACAAGGAGAGCAAGAAACAAAGGAAAAATTCGATGGCAGCTACTCACTAAACCAGAGCCTAAAGACTTTGTAGCTTTCCCTATCATTACACACTCATTCCTTGCATTCTCAGACTCCAGCAAAGGACCACAGATGATTACTAACACAACTTTGGTTTGTTTCTGTCAGTGGAAGGGAGAAGTACTCTTCAGGTGAGGAAACTGCTACACCATTAAAAAAGATGATTTAACACTAGCTTGAGGCATGGAAGGGCACTGTCTTCTCTTGCAATTCTGTGTGTGGCTATCAGGAAGGAACAAAAGAAAAGATCTGTGAGCACACCCAAATTCAAAGATTAAGCAGCAAATTCCTTCAGGAAAATGCCTCAAAAATCAACAGGACCCACTGAGCAGCCTGCAATTTTAAAATACAAGTTTGGGAAATATACACTTGAGAAACCTATTTCTGAATATGCTGTACTAATTTAATTCTATTTTGAATTGCTTACTTCTTTGTATTTCATTTTCTCATCAGTGAAAGAAACTTTGCATCTAACTTCAATTGCTTAAAACAAGCGATGAGATGTACACATTACAGTTTGCCAACGGGGAAGTATTGCCACTGGACATTACTGAAAAACAGGAACAGATGATCAGTATGTAAAAGTGATGAGATCAATAAAACATTAATTAGGATGGTTCAAGTACATGAGACAGTGAATAACATGTTTATTTAAATACAAATTATTAACATAATGGTCCTCAGTCATATCCCAAGTTGCATAGTATATGTCAGCTTCAAACCCATCTAGGTTAACATTTAGTACCTAAGAACACACCCTGCAAAAGGTACCATTGATATCAAATGATTAATAATTGAATGTACTATTAGTAGGTTAACATTAAAACAATTAGAGCAAATTAATTGTTAATAGTCAGTTCAAGATATAAGCACTTTTGCATGTCCTGCTAAGTGCTTCATTAAGCACCAACAAGTTCTTTGTTTAAAGGAGTAAAGTACGTCACAAGATGAATGAGCTGACTGGAAGTCTACCACAATCAGCACCAACCAGGGGAAAGGCAATGCCAGCAGGGGAAGACCACAACTACCGACTCAAGAAACCCTTCCAGACCCAAAAAGAAGTTGAGACAGAGCATGCAAACTAATTAACATCAGAAGCAAGAGAATTACTTGATAAACAGGAAACTGAGTATTACATATTGAAGGAATTCTGTAACTTGTAAGCAATGAAGGCTGGTAACTTTGCTTTCTGAACTGTATAAATAGTACAAAGTTTTGACCATCAGTGAGTTAGGCATTTGAGGCTCAGCACCTAGCTCACTACCTTGTACAAACTGGAATAAAGGTATAGAAATACCTTGACTCATTGTGAGAATGGGTGCTGTGTACCAGGTAACAAGCCCGCCCACATGTTAATGCCATAATTACCTTACCCCTCTCCAGTTTGTTTTTCCCACCTGACAGCTGACATGCCTCTCACGTAATTTTGCTGCACTGTGAGCACAATAACCTGAAATGCTGCAGTTTTCAATTTCAATTAAAAAAAAAACAAACCAAAATACTCAATTTGTAACATCAGTAATGCTACTAAAAACTTACTATTTTCTGCAATTTGTTCTCCTAGAAGCTGATACGTTTTAGCCTTACTACATATGGCAATTAAATGATTCAAACAAACCTTAGAAAAAAAAATCTGTTTTCAAAACATAGTAGGCAAACAGCTTCCAGAAGGTTTCTTCCTTGCTAATAAATGAATACATCATCAGCCCATCTTAGTGTGCAAATAAAATTCTGATGGGTTCACACTGATTTATTTAATCTCTTTTAGGTTGTTATTTATTTAAATTGTGATTTTGGGGTGAAAATACTGTCACTGTAAAACATTACACAGCTATACTTTCTAATAAAAAGGCAGCTGTTCCCCTTCATTAATCAATACAAAGACAGTTTTCTTTCAGGAACAGAAGAGATACACATTATTCAGTGTAACTAGTGATACACGCCACAACTACGTCACCAGTCAGCACAAGAGGATCTTTTCCAAACTGAACATTTTGTGGACTATGCAGCCATACAGAGCCATCCCTCAAATCATAAACAGCAAGTCTTTTCCTGTCACTTAATAAAGAATTGACCTTAATTTAAAATCAAAAGAACAAAATGCTTTTCAGTGGGCACTCAAGCCTTCACTGTCTTTGGGGAAATAAAACGTTTCTCAACTATACGTCATTTCAATTACATATTTTTAGTCTCAAGTGGAAACAAGTTTGTACTTTAAAGGTGGAAGATTTTGGAAGACATAAGATATTTTTTCCAATGTTTTTTATTCCTCCATTTAATAAACAGTGAGATATCTGCCTGTAATCTAAGAAAATAAGCAAGTTACTGGGATATCAAAAACTCCTGAGGTTACCAGCAGCACCAATCTGAACATACAACCACCATATGCCACATTCTTCAGCCACGCATCACGCAACATCTTCAGGAAGGCAGCAAGGCCTGACCCGACACCTTACAGTTGGTAACTTCTACTAGAAATGTAACAGCTTGAGGAACATATGAGAAATTTCTGTTTAACCCACCCCTGCCCTACTCCTGAGAGGCTTCCACAGGTACCCCAGGACAGCTGTGTGCAGAGCAACATGGCACTCCACGCCAGACAAGAGAACAGTTATTTTAACACTATCCTATATCCTGGCCCAGGTTACCTTCTGATTCCAGTTACATCAACCCAGCTAAGGCGCAAGAATGAATGCCGAGTGTTACTCGGCCAGCCCAGCACTGAGAATAAGCGCAAACTATGTTTTCATGCTAAAACAAAAAGTAAGAAATTTCAGGAACACTAACTACTCCAGTTAAGCTAGAAGGAACAAGTTAACCAAAGAACACGAGGAGTGAACAGGGATGTTCCTGCTCTGGTTTTGGAGAAGAGGCCCGCAAAGAAAGCACACATGGCAGTGCCTGGGTGCAGCCCCAAGGTGGGTAGTGGTGGCAGATGCAAGTCAGAGCAGCGTTTGCCTTTGACAAAAAAAGCAAGCAGGCAACCCAAGAGAAGTCCCACCACTGAAGGAAAACATACAAGGGCCAGTGCAACAGCTAAAACTTCTGGAGTGGGGTTCTGTGCAGGAGCCCTCTCTAGCAGGGTTAAAAACCCTTTCTGCAAGAAGCAAAAGGCAGAGGATGCACCTCCATGGCTGCAAGTACATTCCCCAGTGGGAAACAAGTTTTGAAGCCAGCAGGACACAAACATTTGCACTAATTTTAAAGTTATGCACTTTTTTAGCAACTATGTACCAAGTCCAAACAGACAATATTACTCCTCCAAAAGCAACTCAGATAATCCTCACCATCTTAGACTAAGATTTAGAAAGCCTGAAAAAAAACTTATACAAGCCAGTTTCAACATAAGAGTTTTAACTCACAGAGATTTCCAAGGGTTCCTCAGACCACAGGCTAAATAAAAATTGAAAACATTACCTGCAAGGAAAATTAAAGAAAAATCATAATTTCTTGGAAAGATACCAAAAAACACATAACACATGCAGTAACAACCCCCCCCCCCAAACACATAAACCCTTCAGCATATCCTTTACATCGTCAGTTTGCAAGGGCCCAATGAACCAGAAACCTAACACTGCTAATCTTAAATTCAACCAAGTCCTTTCTGTGACAATTTTCAAAGTTTCTCCTAGTGCCACTATACTCTCACAGCCTGCTCACCTCAGGCTCTACAAGCAAGTAACAGCAAAAGGGTAAAAATAACAATCACTCAAACTTGCAGGTCAGAAATCACAAGTTGAAGACCCACCCTGACTGTTCCCACCTTGTATCTATCTTAACAGAAAGCTGATGTATCTGGTGAAGTGGATGTGAAAGGAGGGACTGACAGTACAAGACAACAGTACAATAGATGGAAACCTATTTAAAAGTTTAAATTAAATTAAAGAGTTTAAGTGTGGAATGCAATAACCTTCACCCTACTATTACCATTTCTTGAATGATTCAATTAAATCTTAGCACACCTAAGAGCAGGCTTTTTATAACCAGACAAGGTAAGCAGAATGTTCACAATAAAATAATGCATTTGCCCTTAACTAAGAAGTTTAATTTTTGCTCTTTATGAACAAGTGTTTCTCTGTTGCATTTTTGAGACAAGTTTCCCTTTCAATAAAAGAATGCTGGGTTTAGCTGTAGGTTAGAATATTACTATACATATCTTTTTCCTGGCAGCATCACCCACTAAAGGGAGTTCCTACGAGCAACTTTCTTCTAATTCTCACCCTGGTGCCTAGCTGCTTGCTCTCACCCCACAGTGCCGAAGGCAACTTAAGAGGGCACACGGAAGAACAGGATTAGCAAAACTTCCTCCTGCTACCTCTCCTCGTCCTTGGAGGGTTATTTTTAACCCAGGTCAGTTCACTCACTATGAGTCACAGCATCACCTCATTCACAGTTGTGCCTGCACATGAAAGGAAGTGGTGACTGCAAAGGAAAACACAGGTGGAGCTGCAGTTCAGCTAACACCAACCCCCACCCCAGAGCAGCCTTAATTCAGACGTGGCTGTTTGCTGTGGAGGGATATGCGACACGTTATGCCTGTAGGAAAGTAGGGGGGGGGTTGTAATTACCGTTATAATAGCATGCTTCTCGTTTTTTCCAATGTTTTACTAGCTTTGGAGGCAGACTTACTTACTATCTAACACTTTACAATACCCCCACAACAGAGATTTCACAGAAGCCAAATGTCCTTCCTAGGCATCTTAACTGGCCACACCTTTAGCTGCAACTGAAGAAAACATGGCGACAAGAACTTTCAGCAAAACTCAGACATTGCACCTCAGCCATGAGGTCATGACAGATGGCATGACAAGACTAGCACCAAGCAGTATGTCACAGCACCCCACTCAGTGAATGGTACACACCGCACCAGAGTATGTTAGTACAGGATTTCACACCGGCACAACAATTTTACAGAAGCAACATCCTTGCACTGGAATATTTACATGAGGAAGACTGGACTTGTGATGAAGGACTGGATTTGACCTCACAAGCCCCAGGTTCAGATGGGGCTCAAAGTCCATTTTGCACTGCACGTGCAGTATTTTTCATTTTCCAGCAGCAATAAAGGAACATGACTTTTGCTCTCCTCACCAGATTTTGCAGAAGACTGGAGACATCTCACCTACCACACACATATATAGCATGTCAAGCACAACCAAATCCTCAGCTGCACTGAAGTCCCTCAAAACCACAGTTAAGACACCAACAGTGTAAGCACCAGTCAAGAGACTATCAACCTCCAGTCATGGTTAGCTGGCCACTAAAACAACTATGATGGTTTTGAAAAGGCAGAGTACAACAGCTTAGATTTCATGCTATCCTATTAACAGCTCCAAGGCTTTTGGCTTATTTGATGCATAAGAACAGACAGTAAGATTGAGTTTCCTTAAAAATGCCAGTGAAAGCGTAACTGTAATCCAGACAGATTATCATATCTGGAATAGGCTTGTCGAAAGTTCCAAACTGCAGAACACACACCAAACAAAAAGTTAATTCTTACTCAGGGCCATGACTTCTTTTCTGTTAGGAAAACACCTACTAAACACTGCACATGCTGATCTGCTGCTAGAAGAAGTGCTGCATTACTACCAAGTCATGCAAAAAGTCTACAGGAAGGCTTAGGTTGCAGGGCAGGGGCGGGGGGTGGGAAGGGGGCGGGCGGGGGGAGCGGAATTTGGTTTTATATCCTGAAATCAAAATAAATGTTTTGTAGTATTCTTTGCACCACGGCATCTTCCCACTTTACTCACACAAAGATGTCGTCTTTTGGCATGATATGATTTAAACCTTCATCCATTTGGAAGATTTTGTGGAATCGATGATTATACACGTCTGTCACCACCATCTAGAACAGCAAGTGATATTTGCAAAGAGATTATAATAAAAGCTTATATAAATTTAGGCAAACTAACTTTAAATTCAAGCAACAGTTTATTCCTATTCTTTCTTCATCAGAATTGTCAGCACACCAACAACAGCACTGTTTTCTACAACAGTACCCAGGAGCTAGTCAGCTGCATTTGTTAAGATGGATCAGAAAAACAAAGCAAATAACAGACTGATTTTACAGAGGTACTGAGGAGGTGCAATTCCACCAGCCGCAAGTCAGCCTGGTGCAAACAACAGCACAGATCCCAACAAAGTGGCAACAGGCTAGGATTTCAGGCATGGATCACTCACATCTATAATTAACTGAAATAAATTCAAGTGCTACATTGGAATCCTCAAAATACCCCAACTACAAAACCATTCCCTCTGGAAAAGCTCACCTGACACCTTTGTTATTAAAAATATGTCCAAGAAGAGGTGGACCCAAAACAGACACTGAACATTATCTCAATATTAAGAGGCTACACTATCAGAAATGTTGGGGGGCAGGGGTTGGCTTTTTGCCCCTTCTCTGAAGCCTCTCTACTGCAATGGTAGTAATCAGATTAACACAGATCGCTTCATGCATCTTTTTATTTTACAATCAAAGAACAGCATTCAAACTTGTTAAGGTTTTGTCACTATCCCATGAAGTTCAGCTTATCACCCATCTAAAAGCTAAGCCACCAAAATGTTTCAAGAACAAATATTTGAGAATTACTGCCTGCATTTATCCTTACATTTTCTGCAGGAACACCAGAGAGTTTGGAGAGTGAGTCACACAGATCCGAGATGGCCCCCATCATCGGCACCACAACCCGGTACTAGAAACAAAGATAACATCGTGCTTACACCAGGCAAAATAAACCCATGCAAGGCAGAGAGCAAGAAAATGGAAATAAAACCTTTAATTTATAGAAGCTCTGCTGAAGTTAAAGTCATAGCCACACACTTCAAGATCTTCTTGATCTCAGCTCCACCTTATAAAGCAGGGATTATGGAGGGAATGAAAAAGCCTTAAACAGTCAGCCTTCTGCTTTGATCAGGCTCAGCAGTAGTAAAACCCATTAAAAAAAAAAACAAACCAAAATACCAAAACCAAAAAGTCAGCAGTTTTAATGTCCTGAGCAACCTGCTGTGTCTGTTTCTTTATCTCATAGAAAACATCCTGGAGCCGTTCTCCCCAGTGTCTCTGGAGGTCAAGTCAGAAGTCGTGACAGGCAGGAAGGGAAAGGTGTGCATGGACTGCATACAAGGATGGACCCTACTGCACAGATCAGACCACTTCAGTCTTCATTTGACGGGCAATGTCATCAATACAGGCTGCACGTTACTTTTTTAGGAGTTCTGTTCTGGACATGCTCTCAAATGGAAACAAATCCCCAGAGCTCACCCAGAACAGGACATACCATGCGTTATACTGCACTAGGGCTGGCTGGGACGGAGACACTTTCCTCATGGAGCACCCTGTAAGGTGCCATATTTTGGATTTGTGGCTACAACAGTGTAGATACCACACTGATGATCCAGTCACTGCTGAACAGTGCTTGTGCAGCATCAAGGCTTTCTCTTTGTCCCCACTGTGCCCCACTAGCAGGTAGGCAGTAAGCTGGAATGGGATCCAGCCAAGACAGCTGTACTAGACTACCCAAAGGACTAATCCATACTATATAATCTGATGCTCAGCAATAAAAATTGTGGTAGAGAAAGAAAGGGTGGGTTTGGCTTCCAAGGTTATTGCTCAGACACTGGCCGGGCACCAGTGTGCTTGTGGGAAGTGGCAAGTGATTTCCTTTGTGCCATCTGTGCCATTGTCCCCACCCTCTTATTTTCCTTCCCCTATTAAGCCATCTTCACCTCAACCCATGGGTTTTCTTGCTTTTGTTCTTTCTAGCCTCTCCTCGTTCCTGCTGGGAAGAGGGTAGAGGGGAGTGATCAAGAGGCTAAGTGGGTGCCTGGCTGCTGGCCTGAGTCAATGCACCACTTACATTAAGCTACAAAAGGTATGAGGGACACAAGAAACCTTTCACACTCCTAAGCAGAAGTATCTTGTAAGTCAGTGGGAATGCTCTACCTCAGATGATAAACATATGACAATCCACTGGTTACACTTCTAGTGCTCTGAACACTTCCCTGAAGACAGATCTACGAGCTTTTAACATGGCTGAGTGACATTCTGCAACCAGGAATGAGTATGGATGCAACAATGCAGGTGCAACAGACCACATGCATCCAGTTTTGTTTAACCTAGCATCCCTCCTCCATCAATAAACACCACCACGTGTTTTAGAGGATTCAAAGGCACTGCAGGTTATAGATAGGCACACACTCAGGGAGAATTATTCAGAACGTACCTGCCTTGCCTAAAAGGAGTTCTGTATCAATATTCACCAGGATCTTCTCAGTTATACTACCCATCTGCATATTCCCCTGTGGCCATCAGAGGCTTACACTTCACTTTCTCTTAGCACAACCCACATGGCAGAGAGACAATTCCTCCTTGTATCACACACCACAGGTGAGTAGAGGTGCACACCTCTGGCTTCCCAACTGGGACATCACAAAATACAAAGAACTGCTCACAGGGAGACTGAAGGTGGGATGTAGAACATGCACACGGACAACTTATCTAAAAGATCTCCAGGTAGCAGAAGTTATGTTAATATTGATTCTTTAAAGTAGAATTTATCCTCAGTCTATAGGCTCTTGGTAATCTTGCTTGTTTCCTCAATGAATCCCTTCTCTGTTCTTGCCCTTTATAAAGTCTTGGTGACAAGAGCAAGCATAGCTGTCCTTGGCTTCACAGTTGTACAAAAAAGCAGGATGAAAAATCCTGAAGAATTCAGCAAACATCCTTCTCCACTGTACCTACCGCCCCCCTCAAACTAACAGTGTATATACAAAGCACAAGTTTCATCATCTGCAGTTATAATCCACAGCACATGTAAATATTGCCCATCAGTGCCTCCAAAACTGCATTAGAGCATCTAGTCACTCTGCTTGGGCCTCCTGCATCTTGTGCTTTTCTTGACATGCATGGCAAGCACAAGGTTACTTTGGGTACATGTGCCTACTCACAGACCCATTTGAAAATAAAATGGGAAGGGGTGGGGGGAAGAGGGGCGTGCGGGAATTAAAAATCAATCTTAGAATCCAGCAGGCTTTAAAAGCAACCAAGGATTTTTTCAGTTTTTTCAAGAGGGATTGCTTCTCATTTGTTTGAAATTCAGAGGCCTTATTCATTTAGAGAAGTTTTACCTTTATGTTTTCCAAGGTAACGAGAGGCAAACCTGATAATGCAAACCCATTACTGCTTTCAGGGAGCAATGCATCACACAGGTAATCTCATCACAGGAACACGTAAGCCACTTCCAGCTGACCCATGACCCTCATCTCACAAACGGAGATTTTTTTACAAAGCCACTTGATTTCACATGTTCAATTACCAGTTTTTACATTAAAAAACCCAACCCACCTCAAAGGTGGACACCAATGTCCTTTAGACTACTTGAAAAATCTCAACTTTAAAACACAATAGAAAGATTCAGATGACTTAAACTTTTGCCTTCAACGTGCCTCACCTGGACAGGTCTACGCTGTGGGGCTGCATATACCAGGGTAACTTCCATGGGACGATCTCTCCTCAAGGGCAGTGGAAGGGTTAAGTAACAGAAGGGATCAAAGGTCACAGAAACTTTGGAGCATTTAGGACAAACAAGGGTAGATTTGAAGAGACCATGAAAAATATCCACAATGATAGAATCATTCCTCAGCCTATGATTCTCCCAAGCCTCTTTTGCCACCTCCTATTAAAAAAAAAAAAAAAAAAAAAAACAAAAAAGAGAGAGAGAGAGAAAGAGTAAAACAAAAGTTATTTCTCACAAGGACTTCCATATTCCATAGCATGGCAAGCAAAGGGATCAAAGAAAACTGAGAAAAAACTGAGAAAATTTATACTGACGGGTAAATTTCACAGAAAGGGAGCATCTACCAGTGCATCCAGCATAACACACCAAGATTTCTTCTCAGTGAAACTAGGGCCCTGCATCAAGTCAAACGTAATGTATCTATTTTGGCCGAGTCACTTGATCAGGTATTCCTTGGCACGCACAATGCCAAAAGCATGAATGGAGCCAAGGAGACAGTGACGGTTACACGCTGCTATTCAGGACAGCAAGCTGCTAACGAGATATGCTCCACTCTCCTCCATGAGGAACATGCTGCCTCCTGCTTCTCACAGACAACTGCAGTTACAGCTTCCAAGAAAAAAAAAAAAAAAAAGTAGAAAAATGAAGGTCCATGTCTTACAAAAAGTATAAAAGGAGACAACTTACAATCCCTTGAAGGCTTTCACAATACAACTTACAAACTCTTTACTTAAGGGCATCTGATCACGGGCATTTGCCTATTCAATGCAATCAAAGGCTCTTCTTAGCATGAGACTTCATTTATGGTACAATACCATACCTTTTGATATATTATATCTCAAGTTAAGTAAGTGCATAGATACACACACAGTTGCTAACCAGGATGCTGAGATGGGAACAGAGTAATAAACTTCAACAAGTGCAGTGATAGGGATGCAAGGCAGAACCCCGCGTGCATCTCCTACGCTGCATGAAAGGAAGTACCTACATAAAATGAAGGCATGGTGGGCATCTTTTCAATCCCACAATTACCAGCATTTCTTCGAGAGAAAAAAAGATTAAATGTACTACTTCTTGTGGTGTTGCCACATGTACTGTATTAAGCAAGAAAAGGCAAGAGACATGAAATTATTGCCCATTAAGAGAAATAACAACTAGTCACATACACTTCCTAAAAATCATTATTATATCTGGCTTTTAGAGGCTCCTAAAGCATTGTTCTACCCGATGTAGTTACTCTGGACTCTGCATTTGTCAGTATGCTGCAGTTGGTTGTACCACGACAACAGGTAAAAGCCTAATCAGGGGAGCGTGAGTTCACTTAGGGAAAGACATTTCACTATTATGTGCCTCATTTTAATGGGAGCACGATGTTTGCCAACTTCAGAGCAACAAAGAAGTGTCTGCAAGGGGCTCAAATATCAGCGTTGACTGGGAAACAGGACAAAAAAGACAGGAAGAAAAAAAACAAACAGAAGAGATTTTTCTGGCCTCTGTCAGGAAAACGGCATAACAGAATTACTAGGTAAAGGGATAACTGGAGCCCAAGGCTGTTTGAATTCAGATATAAATTAAATAAAATGTAAAGTTGCTTTAAGATCAGTGTACCCATTTCCATGGCACCAGAAAGGTAAAAAACCTCAAGTTAAACCTCTTAAGGAGATGCACCAAACACCAGGAATTCATCGAGATCCATGGCTGTACCAAATCACTTACACCTTGGTTCTCCCTTGTCTTGACCAGTGCTTCCGTGCACCCTATTCAGCCTGGGTTTAAATCTAGCTCAGGGATTACGTTTGTCTAGAGGCCATGAGGGAGCACACATAGGAAATCTGGCCTAACGGTTCATTTTCTCTAATACTCTGCTGTCTACCAGTGGGACAAAATGACGGCTTACAACCCCATGCCCAGGGCGCGTGTTCAAGACCCTTGTCTGAGGGACACCCCTGGCACCTCCACGTGAAAATGCTCCCAGTCCCCTTCAAATCCACATGCAAGTACAACGGCCTGCACAGTAACCACCCTCCTCAACTTACGCTAAAAGCTGCTGCTCAGTGTACCTGGAAGAAGGCAGACCTGACTAGTCAGGAGGAAAAGTTACGGTAGTAACTACAGCTTACTTTCAGGCAGCTGTTATGCCACAAGATAAACTTCCTTCCTTTCCACTGCAGAACCATGTCAGCGTTGTGCCATAAGCACATCTTCCTGCACACCAGTACAAGAACAGACACTCTGCTGTAAGGCAGAGCAACAGCAACGTGCCACAAGGTGTCATGAAGAGTCAGCTGGGCCATAACTCACGACAGGGTTCTCCGCTCCCAGGTACACTGCTTTGCAGGCAAAGCATTTGTGTGGCCTGTGAGCAAGAAGGCCAGGAAGTGTCACAAAACCCAATTAAACTCCCTGTGAAGCACCACCTGTCCTATCCTCAATTAAAGGGCACCCTACCGAATCAGGTCTGCCATTAGCATCCTTCAGCTCCAAGTAGGGCTTCTTCTTCACTCTGTTCAAATCCTCATGCAAACCATCTAGAAGAAAAGCCAAAAGCTCCTGGGAATCTTGCTGCTGGTATCCTGAAAACTGAGGAGCAAATTGGCCAACCTGTGTCTGAAACACAAAGGCAAGAGTCAGAGAGGAGTTAGCATTATCTATGTGTAAAAGACAGAAATAAACACACTCATGTCCTGGCTTTTGCAGAGATCAGCTCTATGCTACCTTATGTTAGCAGTACACCACAGTGAACTGGACGTTAACACAGTTAAGGGTGCCAGAATATTTTTCCCAATTGTTTTTTGGTTTCCCCCCTAGTGTTGAGAAGGAAGAATGCATTTAGTGCTGTGACACTAGAAATCTAAGTTATCATTATTAGTTTAGGAACCTGCAAACAACCACTACAGAAAACCTAGCTGCCTGATGCATTTTGCAATTCAATTTCTGTTTCAGAAACCTACAGCTGCCATAGTACAGACCTGCTACAGGATAGCACCTTGAAGCAGGTAGGCCGCAAGATTGAAAATGCTTGCGGAAGATACTTATAAACTAACAAAACTGGCTTCAAACTAAGATTGAAAATCTCGCCGCAGGAATCTCTAGCTATTCTAAGAATCGTGATATGAACCTAAGAAACATAACAGCCTTAGTTAGCAAGCAGCAGAAACAACACACCCATATACAGCCTCTTATTTCCTAAGTGCTACGTCACAACACTGCCATTTAGTGTTCCTGCTTCTAAAAAAAAAAAAAAAACAACAACAATAGAAAGGGGTCCCACAGGAAAACCAACAATTAGCTGAAGGAGTAGTCAGCCCTAGTGACCATCGCTAGCTTTCTCATAAATACACAGTCCAACAGACTTGCAGAATTATGCTTAGTACATTTTAACCAGTCAAAGATGACAACTGTAATGGAACCCAAACTGAAGGGTTGTTTATATTATGGAGATAGTTAACACTCACTGTATCAGCAAGAATTGTTAGAAAAGTCACAAGCGACCTGCACTAGGAAATAAAGAGTAATCCCTGTTCCAGTCTTAAAACAACAACAGCCCACACTAAGACACTTTTATTGATGTCCACTACAGATTCACCTATTTCCTCTGAACAGAAGTTTACAGAAAACTTCAAGAGCACTGAATGATGTGCCAGCAACTCGAAGTGACAGAAATCAAACAACATCTTGTTGTTTCAGAACTACATATGACTCTACAGAGGACAGATTTCTGTGGTCCATAAGACTTTTGCTCCAAGGTCTCAAAGGCATATACCCTCAACTTCAAAACTGTACCATGCAAAGCCTAAACATGACAAGATGCACATTTACATTAATACCAGGTCATGCTTCTTTCATGCATTAGGGATGTTATTCATCCGCAACATACTGACATTTCAAACCGAAGCAAATTCTTAGTGTTCCTTGATATTTTATTTACATTGCTCTGCAGTGGAGCATCTCTGCCTTTTATTTAAAACAAAAGACATAGTTACATTTTTTCTAGGGGTTCATACACAGCTGCTACGTTGCAGTATTTCAGCTCAAAGCAGCTCTTTCAACTGAAGCACTGGGAACATTACATCAATAAACAACACTGTAGACAAGGAGATGCATTTTGCTCTCCACTTCATAATCTGAATACCTCTTCTCACTGATTAAAGTTCACAGCTGGCAATTCACACGACCTTGCCTAGTTTTGTAGCAAGGATCATGCCGATGCAGCTGTAAGCAGTTCTCGGGCTGGAAGGTCATTTATTAAGACATTTAACATTAGGGAGCAGTAACCAACCCCAGGGTATGACACTACTGGCTGGCCAAATTCCTTGAAAAGCATTTATATAAAATGTGAAACAACACTGAAGCAGTTCTGTCATTACTGCTTTCATAACATCAAAATATGCGGAAGGTGTATGAGCTTTCACTGTTTCTTTTGTCAAAGAGCTATGCTACAAGAACACAGAGTACTTACTTTAAACATACGAGGGGCCACATAAGACTGTCTCCCAGACCAAATCTGTTTAATGAGCTCTGCATAGGCCTCTGCAATTTCTCCTCTCATCCCCAGTGGATTGTTCTGATTTATTTCAGCTTCATATTTATCTTCCAGGAAATAATCAGTCAGAGGAGGTGTATTGCTTAGACACTGAAAAAGCATTAAGAAGATTAATTTACTGCACAGGACAATAAATCTGTGTAACAACAAAATAAACCCAATTTTCACATCAAAATATGTACTAAGTTATTAGCAAAACGGGTGAGGCTGAATTTTTGAGTACACACTTAGTAAAAAAAAAAAGAAAAAAACCTGTTGGGAGGGTGGGATACTATAACCATTGCATCAAAGCATGGCTGAAATAAAAAAAAACACACCCCCAAATACCAGTGTTCAAAAGACTAACAGCTCTTTTCGGAAACAAGTTTTCTTTCGCAGGTGCCACACTGACTGCTCTCCTGTAGAGTGTATTTGCCCCCAGATTGTCAGCTTTCCCTCTGGAACGGTTTCTACTGGTTGATCTAGCTTAAGGCATAAGGCTCACTGCTCTGCAGCTCCTTGGTTCTCCTTCAGGAATTTCTTTAAAACTGGCATCACATTCTTTGGTGCAGAATAATTTTAAGCATTCATTTAAAGTTACTGCATTTAAGAGTTCAGGAAAGCAAACAGCAAACAACCTTCAGAAAAAAAAAACCCTACAGACTTTTGGAAGGAAGGTATCTGCTTTTCTTATTATGTCCCTCCACATTTTGTTAATTCGTTCTGTAACTCCCACTAACGCTTCAATTTGTGTAATGTCTCCTGGTGTAACGCTGAACTCTGAAAAAAATCCAAGCCTGCAAGTGCCAGAAGAGTACAAGATTACAATCACAGTCCTGCCAACACTCACCAGTTCCTGTAATTAATGTATGCAGACCTGGTTTTCCACCCACGACTGAGGTGGCAGGGTAGGCTACCTTACCAATGCATTATAGGGAAATCTGCACAGAACGGGTCAGGAAGGTCTCTAGAGATGTCACATTAATGTTCTCAAGTCTACACCCCTCATTCACTCTCTAACCTTAAAATCCTAATAGAAGTAACAGTGACAGAAGGAGGAACAAGGGCTTCTCCTAAAGGTGAAACACAAGCTACACTTTGTCCTACAAAGAACCAAATGCCATTTAAAAGAACCCCCATCAAAAACTTAGCGAGTTTTAAAGGCAGGAAGGATACCACTCTATCTACTCTCCCATATATATACTTATCATCAGTGTACCACGGTAATGATTTACGACATTCTGGGAAATCACCATAAACCTCAGCACACAAGTAAAATTAGCACAAACAGTAGATTCCCTAATTCAGTAATTCACAGACTCAAAGCTTATAGCAAGAAGCAACACTTGGATAAGTAAGGCAAGACTTGGATGTGTGAACAAAAAGAGAACCAAGTCTAAGATATGATCAAAATTATTAGGGCTTTGACGCACTGTAGTATCAAGAAAATCTAAACTGGGCTCTTTCTGAATGCCTAAAATTTCAGGACCTGCACCAGATGCCTGTACAGCGCTTCACCCACTATGTGTAGCTACAGATGGAACAGCACAGTTATACATGGCAACCTGGACAGCCAGGAAAGCGTAGTCCTGCCCTTCAGCCAACTCCGCTTTCACTGCCTTGATGTGTACCTTGTGGAATTTATTTCCTATCAAATTGTTCCAGTTCCAATGCCCAGGTGTTAGTATCTTTCTCCAGGCAAGTGACATGAAAGTGCTTATAGACTGCTACGTTTGACACCAGCCTCTCACTGGGAGACTGCTGCTGACAAAATTTCAAGAACCTCCAAAAACTAAAGGCAGAAACTTGCATTTGAAAGACTGATGTCTAGAAAATTAAAGCCTACGGTTGATAGAGGAAAGCAATTGGTCCTTAACATGACTAGTTTGCATGCAAAATTGAGGTTGAAGAATGTTTGGATTAAGTTACTTTGACAATAAAAATTAATTGTTGAAGTTGTGTCTTAGCTATAAAGTTCAAAAAAAAACATTTGGTTTAAGGTTTCCATGATGCAACTGAAAATAAAGTCATGTCAAACAAAGCAAGGCATTCCAAGTTTATTGTGTATCCTGAATACCACATGCATAATGCATTACAGTTACTTTAAGACCTGTTCTAGCTTTCAAAGCTACCACAGAGTGACAGAAGTCATTATACAGCACTTGTACCTGTGGTGGGTTGACATTGGCTGGATGCCACATGCCCACCAAGCCACTCTATCACTCTCCTCCTCAGTAGAACGGGGAGGGGGAGAAAATAAGATGGAAAAATACCCCAAGCTTGTGGGTCAAGATAAAGGCAGTTTAATGAAGCAATAGCAAAAGTCATATGCATGGAAACAAAGGAAAAGAAAAAAAAAAAAGATGTTACTCTCTACTTCCCATCAGCAGATGATGTTCGGTCACTTCCCAGGAAGCAGGGCTTCAGTATGCGTAGCAGTTACTCCAGAAGAGAAATGTCATAAACAGCGCATGCCCCACCTTCCTCCTCCTTTCCCTTAGCTTTTGTATCAGAGCAGATGTCATAAGGTATGGAATATCCCGTTGGTCACTCTGGGTCAGCCCTCCTGGCTGTGTCCCCTCCCAAGGTCTCGCCCACTCCCAGGCCTCAGGCTACTGGGGCTGATGCTGTGTGAGCGCTGCTCAGCAGCAGTCAAAACACTGGTGCGTTACCACCACCCTTCTGGCTCCCGGTACAAAGCACAGCGCTGTGAGGGCTGCTGTGGGCTCAGCCAGACCCAATACAGTACCGCACTACAAGTCTGATGTAAGCAATAGGCAAAGTTCATAAAAATCGGCTCAAAATTTCTTTGATTTCTTAGAAAACAACTTTCCCTAATATGTTTCTGCATTTTTAAAAATGAACCACATAAACCTAAGAGACTGAATTAAATAAGTATACCAATTATTATAAGCTTTGCATAACTGTCACAACCTTAACAGCCCACACAATGACCCTGAACCCTTCCTGTGGCTTTTCATACTCCTAATTTTTCAAGAATCTTTAAACACAGACCCCAGAACTGCATGCAGTGACCTCCTTATGTCACTTATGTAGCCCACACAAGTCAAAACATCCTCCACATCAGCCCATTTTTATCATAGCACCGCACTAGGACCTTACCTTACAGGTAGCCCACAGCCTTTTCAGAAGTCATGTATTTGAGATCCAGTCCTTAATACTGTACTATGTTTTATAGCACTAACATGCTATGCATAAGCAAAAGTAAATATGAACCAATTTTTTGGTTTGGAGTCGGCTGGTTGTTGGTTTGGTGGGGTTTTTTCCATTCCAGGCACAGTCTCCTCATTGAATCACATTAAAACACTCTTCCCCTTCCAGAGATTTTAATCTACAATCTCTGCGAGACTGATCTTTTATTTAATTCTAAGAAGGGTTCTTTCCAATTCTTACCTGTAATGCAGAATTCATGAAGCAGGTATTTCCAAGGTTACTGAGTCCACAGAGTCCAGGCTGTGTCAGGGAAGCGCTGTCCCTGCAGCTGTAAGAGTTACAGACAAATCCAGAACCTCTGAAAGACAACACAGTGAACTCCACAATGAGTTTATTGAGTCTCAATACTGTTTAAAAGCCACATCAAATACAAGTCAAAAAACTGTTTAATTAAATAGTTTAACCAGCCTACAGGTTTCTGCTGCTTCATAGTCGCTAATACTAAATACCAGGAACGTGAAGTGTATGTGATAACTTTGGAAGTGTTAATTGTTACACAGCATATTATTAATCTATGGCTCATAACACATTAATTTTCTCTGTCTATAAGTACACAGCACACTATGCTAATGCAGCAAGAATCTATACAACATACTGTACGAGCTAATAAGAAAATTATGATCTCTACCTGGAAAGGTTTCTACATTAATGACAGATGGAGAAAAGAATATAATCCCTTCCCTCATACCCCCAGTCCACTCAAAATCAGGCAATGCCCTGGCAGTTAGTAAGCTCAGGAACACACGCTACTTTTGCAAGTGAGCAAGGAATAGCAGAACACAGCGGTTTCAAAAGCAAAGTGTGATAAACAAGTACACAAGAGTAGTAGACCTCCTCACAGAGCACCATCACAGTCCTTTTCTGTACAGGCAAGGATGCACAGGATTATTCACATGAAGGATGAAGAAACAAAAAGAACATTCCTGCTCTTACCCCCTGCCCAGGTGGGAGCTGTTCAGTCCATAGGAGTTACTGTTATCACCGTTAGTAATGACAGAGGTGGCAGACACTGAGGAATAAGAACTTGCTGATGATTTTGAAGAGGTAGTAAAGTTTCTGCTAGTTGCAGTGCTTGATCTGGGAGAAAGGAGAAAGAAGTAGGAACAGGGCTACTGCTTTTTCCACCCCCAGCCCCACCTCCCACAAAACTCCAAGGACTTGCCACCTTACAGTTAGTTCCCACACACAGAATTTACTGCTTTGATCTGTGTGATCACACTTCCAAACACTTGTCTGGAACAGAAACATCAGACAGAAGTATCAGAAGCAGGAGTAACAGTTTTGGCTTAAAGCAAAATCTGGGTCCCAGACCAAAATAAGTAGGCAATTTGGATGGCATGAGGGACAGGGAAGCAAGCTTTAAGTTTATGAGTAAACCACCTTGAAACAAGCAAGCAAAAAAAATCCTGAAACACTTACCCAAAGCAACAAAGTCAGTCCTTGCCTATCTGAAACCCAAACCATCACTCAAACAGAACATTAATTAGCAAGAAGGTACCGTGGTATCTTCTTGTGGGTGGGCACAAAATAGTTTGTTACTGAGCCTAGCTGATACATAGCAGTGTGTTTTCCCTCCAAGTTGTAGTTGTACAACATTGTTGTACAACAACTTGCAGGCAAAACACACTGCTATGTACATGGGGTGTGCATAGCAATCCTCAGCATTTTGAGACTGGAGATACTAAAACAGATCAAAAAAGTTCACAAGCCCTAAGGGTATCTGCTCGTGAATCCCAGGCTGTTCTACACCACTACTCTCCTCGGCCGGAAAAGAACCCGAACACAATGTTACAAAAGGCCAGCAAGGCACTAAAATCCCACAGCATTCTGTCATAGACAGCTTTCGTTCAATAAAAAAGGCAAAACCACACGCCAGTACTACATACATAAGCTTAAAGAAACTATTTTGATACTAATTAATTTCTGTTCAGCAAGAGCTAACTGGGAAATTACCCATTCTCCCCATCTTTGCCCAAGTCAACAAGCAAAACCGAATGCAAAAAGGTGCAGGACACCAACAGCCACGCAACAGTAGCTAATTGCACCCACAGCACAGCAGAGCACCAGCACAGGACAGTGCCCTCAAGCTACAGCTTGTTCCTGTATCTCTCTTAATGAGGCCTTGATTCTCAAATGATACAAACTAAAAATGAATATTCATAGCTCCCATGCTACTAAGAAAACAGTCCTGGAAAACCTCCGCAGAGCAAAAACTACAAGACAAAGAACAAGCCATAACGGCCAAGAGGAGGCAGAAGAGCTGGACAAATTTACCAGTTCGGAAATACAGTAGAAGTAAAGTAAATACAGAAGGAAACAAGTTATGATGAGAGCTCCCAGATGAAAACACAAACCCCAAACATAGTCTAAGCCTGAAGCATGCTAAAAAAAAACCTCAACCAGACAGCACAACCAAGAAGTGTACTGGAAAGTATACTAGAGAGAATGAACAATTACCAAAATAACCATGACAACCATTTCTGGGACAATACGCAACCTTCTGGTCATTGCAAGGTTGAGGGTGGAACTTCTCAAGACTACCTGGACACAAAGATCAGATCAATAACAGAACAAGAGGGTCACACTGGCGGTCCACCTGGGGGAGTTTCAAGGGTCAAGAATAAAGCAATTAAGCTAACAACAGCATGTAAATGCGCTACAAACACATTTTTAAAAGCTTCAAATAGAAGCAAAGAAGGGCAATTTAAAAAATGCCAGACTTGAAAATGCAGCATCTCTGCTTCGTGTTTGTTCCCCGTGAGAGAACAGAGCAAGATGCTTGGAAAATAATATGAAGAAAATCTGATAGGGAGACAAGAAAAGGAGGACAACACCTTAAGGATTTCAAAATTTCCAAGAGAAGCATAGAGGCAGTGCACAATCAAAGAGTCAGATGGCAACTGAAGAGTTCCAAGAAGTATTTCAACAGTACCCCACTCACACACAAAAAAATACTCTAAGATCTAAGGAGGAAGATTAAAAAATGGATCAGAAAACAAAGATAAAAGACAAGTCAGAGCAGGGAAAGGCCCACCTACAGAGGCATCAAGGATATTGAGCAAATTCCTGTTAGAAAATTGGGAAGGATCATGAAGTAAAACAACACAAGAGAGGCCAACAGCTTTCCAAGCAGGGAGGAAAAAAACCCCACAAAAATCAAATTCACTTGAGAAGATAAAAATTCTCAGCACTCTTACATTTCACAAGTTACTCATCTATCTGTAATAACTGAAGAAAGATTGACAATTTACTAAGCACAGCTGTTCCCCCTCATTTCACAAGGTAGTCACAATAGTAGCTACGATTCCAGGTTGAAGGCACAGAGAGTAACAAAGGAAAATCTTTCTCTCTGAAAGCTTCCCATTTTAAGACCAGGAAGCTACTGTTCATGACTCCACAGTACTGCAGGCTCCTCAGGAGACTGTCTCATTTGCACACAGAGCTGACAATAGAAGTCCTGGCTGCCAAGCTTTTATCCCCAATGCCCCAACAAGGGTTTCTGTGGAATACGCAGACACTGACTGATCAAACCCACCTTCTCTCTCCACTGCCACCTCTCACAGTAATGGATTTCTGCTCCCTTGGAAATGGAGGCCCCAACACCTCACTGAAGTAAGAGATAAACATTATTTCTTCTTTGAAGTTTGTGACTTAGAACCTTCCAAAACATTCTGGGCTACTCAGTGGGTTACCACTGAAACTGCTCTCAGTTGGCCTAGTTTGCTCTTTGTACGCACAACAGACACTGGACTGGAAGGTGCCAAACTCCTGCAGCTTCCCTTGATAACCACTGCAATTTTTCTGACAGGAATAAACACATTCAGCTACATTTCATCAACAAAACCTATACAGGAGTAAACTATAGCAAAGAAAGACTCCATGTAACCATGCAACAGTTCAGGGATTTGATTAACTTCACAGCTCTGAGGATGAGACTGCGTGGTATTACTGCTGAATCAGTCCTCCTGCTTAAGGACAATTTAAGTCTCTCAAGGTAACTCTTGTCTGAGCTAAAATACATCTTCTAGAAAAATCTGCCATCATGGTTTCACAGTGGCCAGCCACAGCTAACCCAGCAGACCATAGCTAAACTGTTCCAATGATCAACACCCCTTGCAGTCAGCAGAAACTTTGATTTCAGTTGCAGCATGAGTATGCGACTTCATCACCTGAACATTGGTTTGTGCTCGTCTCCATCTGCTGCCTGTGGAGTTCCTTCTTCAACTTCCATTTCTCATATCCCACAGAAGATTTTGTGTTTGTAGTGGTTTGCCCGTGGTTGGACACCTGGTGCCCACCAAAGCCATTCTATCACTCCCCTCCTCAACTGGACAGAGCAGAGCAAATATAACAAAAAGCTCACAGGTTGAGATTAGGACAGGGAGACCACTCGGCAATTCCTGTCACAGGCGAAACAGCTGCGACTTGGCAAAATTAGTTTAATTTATTAATCCAAATCAGAGTAGGGCAACGAGAACTAAAACTAAAACTTAAAAACACCTACCCCTCCCTTCTTCCCGGGCTCAGCTTCGTTCCCAAATTCTCTACGTCCTCCCACTGAGCAGTACAGGGAATGAGGGTTGCAGTCAGTTCATCACACGCTGCCTTTGCCACTTCTAACTCCTCACATTCTTCCCCTGCTCCAGCGTGAGGTCTGTCCCACGGGAGACGGTGCTCCATGAACTTCTCTAGTGCAAGCCCTTCCCACAGGCTGCAGGATTTTCACAAACTGCTCCAGTGTGGGTTCCTCCCATGGCGTTCAGTCCATCAGGAACAGACTGCTCCGCTGTGCGTCCCCCACGGGGTCACAAATCCTGCCAGCAAACTGTTTCAGCGTGGGCTCCTCTCTCCACTGGTCCTGCCAGGAGCCAGCTCCAGTGTGGGCTTCCCACAGGCCACGGCCTCCTTCAGACATACACCTCCACAGCCCTCCACAGGCTGCAGGTGGGGATCTGCTCCACCACGGACCTCCATGGGCTGAGGAGGACACCACGGGCTTCACCACAGGCTGCAGGGGAATCTCTGCTCCGGCACCTGGAGCACCTCCTCCCGCCTTCCGCACTGACCTCAATGTCTGCAGAGCTGTTGCTCTCACAAAGTCTCATTCTCTTACACTGAAATTTGTTGCGGGGTGTTTGTTTTTTCCTGCTTCTTAAACATGTTATCACAGAGGTGCTACCATTGTTGCCAACTGGCTCGGCCTTGGCCAGCAGGTCCATCTCGGAGCCGGCTGGCAGTCATTCCATCAGACACAAGGGAAACTTCGAGCAGCTTCTCGCAGAAGCCACCCCTGTAGCCCCCCTGCTACTAAAACTTCGCCATGCAAACCCACTACAGTGTTAAAATCACCTTTTAGATTTCTCACTGATATAATACTTTAAGTCTTCTAGTACAAAAATTATTTGCTAATTTTTCAACAATTCACTTGGCTCCTTCTGAAACCTCTCATTAGTCTACTTTTCAAATTTGTTGACAACCTCACAGGACACGACCATTCCACATGCAGTTTGATCAGTGTGTCACTTATCAGAAAGTCTTCTGACGCACTCAGCGCCTCCCTACTGACCACTGAGGTTGGTTGGTTGGGTTTGCCTCAAGGCTGCTACAGGAGCTCGCATTCAAGAGACTGAGCCAGGACTGGAATCACATTCCTACAGAATCCAGCGTGCATTTGGGGCTCACATCCTTCGTCCTCACGTACACAACTTCGTTTCACAATACTGATGCACATTGCCCCCCATATGCCAACTAAAAGACAGCTGTTTCATATCTTGCTATGCAACCTTTCAAAAACCCACACAAATGGCAACTGAGGAGAAATCCGGAGACTTGCAGCATAAAGGGGACAAAGTTAAATTAATCTAGTACAGAAAACTGTGAGGCCATATGGTTAGTAAGTAGAAAAACTGCTAAGCTGAATAGCTTGAAGAAATACTGTAAAAGGTTGCAAGACTGAGACAGGAAAAATATTTCAATTCAGTTGAGGCTACCTTCAGAGCATACAGTAGAATTAGTCCTCCTTTAAGCCACCAATATAAAAAAAACCTCCACATCAAGAATATTGTGACAAAAAGTTTTTGTCGAAGCAAGAAAAGCTGACTTAGATTTCACTGGCAAAGCAGAGGCCATAACGGATTTTTCATTTAGAAAGTTCTGACATGCAAAAGCATCCTTAACTTATCTTACACACTCAACGCTACTCTGAAAGCATGGCATCTGCTGCAAACTCAAGCACGTGAAAGTCACATAATAAAGATCTGCCCACAAAATATTTAGCCTAGTTGCTGAAGGGGTCTTCTAAAATCATCAGCATACAAGGAACTGGGAGAAGGACATGAGTTTTAAATATGAAAGGGCATTTAATTATGGCATTATGTACCTACAAAATACATATCAACCACCAAGGTCTTAAAATTGTACAATAATTTCTGGCATGTAATATCATTGAATGCTGTATAGCAGGTTGAACAGATGCCTAAATCAAGGCAGAGTAGTTGAGGAAAGACACATGCATTACAGGATGGGTGAACTAAGCAACAGCCCCTCGACATTTTTACGGAGGAGAGTACCAGGTGGGGCAAAGAAAGTCCACCGGGTATACCGTGCCATCAGTAAACAGAAGAGCAGGAAGAGGAAACTGCAGTAAAATTCTAGCAGCAAGCAAAAAACTGAAAGGTATTTTACTGCTGCACACTGCAAAGGGAGGCAGACAGCTACCAGGTAGATGATAAATACAACTTTACTCCTGTTTTCAAATGCAACACTTGATGGAAAAGGTGCCATTTTTATAAATCTGACAACTCCTTGTTCGTTTGTGCTAAGAAATTTATACCCAGGATAAAAACAGTGTGCGCTAGGACTCAGCTGGAATTCCCCCGTCTCAGGATTTTATTTTGGGAGTCTTCTAAGTAACAATTAAAGAGGACTAAGTTTCACAGAGTCATTGTTTATGAAGGGAGATTATGTCAAAGTATGCCTCCAATTCTGAAATTCCTAGTATAATCCATTCCCTCTTCTGAAACCTTGCCTGGTAGTTTCTAACTACAACAAGAAGAAAAGTATTTTGAACCTTAGGAAGCAGCAAACTAACAAACAGTAATGGCCAACCGTACGCTGAACATACCACCCAAGAACTGCTGTGGAGTTTAAGAGCATTTCTTCCGTAAAATGTCAGCCAGTTTGATGGCTGCGGAAACAAACACTCAGGAAGGGTGCCCAACATGTGGAAAAGTGTTTTCCCCTGGTAGGAGCCAGTGCCTCTGACATGCAGTAAATGGTGGGGAAAAATCCTCACGACAGGTAACCCACCCACGCCACAATCACCTCGCACACCCATATTCTGCAAGTAGCGAATGACAGGAACTTTCAGCTGTCCAAGGCCTCTTTTGGCACTAGACAGTGATGCAGATGCTCATCATTCCTCTACCAACAGCACAGCGCTCCACATCCCGTTTGGTTTATGTCATCAAAATTCTAAATACAGAAAAACTCTCTTGTAAGCTTTTAGTATTAAAAGAGCCCATGATGAATCCCAGCATGATGCAACCTGAAGGAAGAACTCCAATATGTAATTCCCCACGGTCCTGGCTAAGCAGTATTTTCTCTAGCTGAGAAGTAGAATATCGGAGCAAAATGTTTGCCTGAGATAGGATTAAGTAGAAGGCAAAGTACAAAGGAATAGACACTCCTTCCTATACGTATGTTTTAATATAATTCCTTCAGTCACCATTATCAGCATCAAGTCAAACAATTCCACAATTTTTTTAAAAAGTTTACAAAGTTTTACGTTACAATTAGCAAATGTTTATTTCTGTGTCATTAGAAAATATTAATCTGCATACCAATAGCCATTTTCATTTAATTATCCCTAGAGGTTAATTCAAAGTCTTTACATATCAGACTGGCTGGTGAAAAGAGAAAAAAACTGAGGCCTGGGAATGCTACAGGGCTCCATTTTAGCTTTGCTTTGTGTAGAAATAAAATGTTATAATCTGGTCTTGCACAGCTGCCTCTCTTAACACCAGCATTCTCCTGATCCATTTACCCAGTATTATATTTCAGTAGTAGAGAACTGTTTCAAAATAGGTTTCACTGACCTATTTGATCTGTTCAAATTAACACCAGTAAGATCTTGATCTCAAATGAGATCACTTGGCAGCAAGTTCTAGAAGTTAACCATACTGTACAGAAAAATATTTCCTTTCCGTATCAAGTCTGATGGCCTACTCACAGCAAAGCAAGTAGGCCATCAGACTAGTAAAATCACAGAATTTTACTTCTCTGTAGTAGGCCTTGAACAGTTCCTTACTATTACAAGCAGGGCCCATTCTATACCGTTCACTCTATACAGTATTTCATGAAGTCCCTCTCTTACTCATCTCTACTCTAAAATAGATAGCAGTGAGAGGATATCTGTGTAATATTTACAGGCTTCTACAATTGCCTTACGTGGCGGGGGGGATGTTGTTCAGCTGTTTCTATACCCTTTTTAAGAAGGGACTACCAGAACTCTGAGCATTCATGACTGGCAGCTTTTACTCCAAGATCCTTTTTGTTCTACAATGGTAGAAGACTGTGCAGCGTGTAGAGGTAGCTTTTAAAGTAAACTACCTCAATGTAAAGAGCACTTTGGTCTCCTAACACTATAGAAATCTAAGATATTTAATCTTTACATAGCCTACTTGAAATGGGCTTTAAAACAGAAGACCATTGCTAAGACAATAAACCAACAGCAAAACCACTGAAGAATATTCATATTCAAAATTTTCACCTCCTTCTTCAAAATATCCAAAATAAGCCACGATAGCCACTGATAACTAGGTATTCACGGAGAACGTGTGGTCACTAAAGCCTAGTGAACAAGCTGGACAAAACAGCAGAAGCCTTTTAAACATGCTTACTTTGCCAGGAAATGCTGTCCAGGACACGTGCCATCTTCATTTTTCACTTCTATGAGAACAACCTGAAAGAAAGTTCAGGTAATAAAGATAGATAACTGCAAGTCTGCTACACACTTTTCAAAATCACTAAAAACATTTACAACATGACATTTTCAAGGATTGCTCAAAGTACATAAAAGGCAAGTGAAAAGAACTACGTATCAGAGAAAGCAGTACATAAGAATCTTAAAAAAAAAAGCCCCTTACCTGACCTTGATAGAGCCCCGCATCTTGCACTGTGCTATCCAGCTTGCTGAGCTGCTCATACATGTTACTCATATACCTGTTCCATAACCTAGTTTCTTTCTCAGCTGGGATATTAAATAGTTTTCTCATTTCTTTCTCAATGGTAGCTGTTCAGGAGGAAAAAAAAAAACCAAAAACAACAAAATTCCTAAAACTTGGGTGATTTGGAAAAAAAAAAAAAAGACAAGCCAGATATTTAGCAAGGAAGTACATCCTTGATCCTTCAAGATCCTTTTGAGTAGGAAATGTATCATGGAAGTTATAATTTCCCATATAACTTGACTAATATTTAGTCTGAAAAAATGAAAAGCTTGTATTTTCAGTCATGTATTTGCCTGTCAAGCCCTCAAACCAGTAACATTCAGAACACGCTGACAGGTTTCTGCCCAAAAGCCAGCTTCTGTGAAACAGTCATCGTTTGAAAACAATAGGCTCAAGAAGGAAGTCTTTTCACTTACTACTGCCAGGCCATACATCAGCAAACTGAAAAAAAGCATCTTTATGGACATATATGACAGATGACATTCAGCATTTTTACATGGGAAAATATAGCCATGATACAGAGAGAGAGATGGGCCAAACCTCAGGAAGAACAGAAGTGCAGAAACCATTAAGATCTCTATAAATATTCACACACCAGGAAGGAATCATAGGAAAACCAGAGATGGAACTGCTTTACGGGAGTGATGTGGCTGTTTCTCAAGGACACTACTTAGTAAGCAACACGCTCCTCGAAGCTCTTAACCACAACTGTGGCTGGAAGAAACTCAGGAGGTTCCTAGTCCATTCGCTCAAAGTGGGGTCAACACTGAATTCAGACTAAGCTGCTTGGGGCTTATCCAGTCAGGTCTTCGAAACTTACAAGGCAGGAGATTCCCCCACCCCTCTGGGCCCTGTCCAAATGTCCAGCTGTCCCAACAGGGAAAACATTTTCATTCTATTCAGTTGGAATTTGTCCCGTTTCAGTTTATGACTATGTCTGCTGTTCATGACTCGGTAACTAGCCTGATTCACATTCTCAGTAACCTCCTCATAGGTGTTACAATGTCCTGCCAAAGCCTTTTCTTCTCCAGGCACAGCTCCCCCAGCCTCTTCTCACACATCACATGCTCCAACTCCCAGCTATCCTGTTGGTACTCACTAGACTTGCTCCAGTTTACCAACACTGTTGTTGGTCAGGGGGGCACAAAGTATCTCTTGAGGTAGCACCATTGCACAGCTTCAGGTATGAGAGAACTACTTACCAACAGTGTCTGCTTTACTGAAGTGGCAGCTAATTACATTGTCAGGATTGCTGCTCTCACACAGCTTCAGCTCAAGAAGATAAACTTCAACCTTATAGTGCTTCACAAACACACCATACTCCACTACCTGCAAACAGAAGGCAGATGCGATAAATGAAACGAACACAAAGCTAAACCACTGGGCAATCCTCTGTAAGGTACCCCTGTCTAAATACTCTTAAGTCTTTACATGTCTTGCAAGTCAACCCGTAAACTGAACACCGACTCGCTCTGAAGTCCAAAATCAGTCACAACCTCTGTGAGCTTGTTTGGGTTTTTTTTGTTTTTAAAACATAAGAAATCCCCATGCTTTCCTTCCACACTGCACAGTTCCAAAGGTCCATCATCACAGCTGAGTTGATAGTGCCAGCTCATTACCCATGAAAAATATTTGATCACACAGTCAAAGCATTCTAGAAAAAAAAATACCTTTTGCTTTTAGCCTTTGGCTAAGGTTTACATTAAAAAAACAAGCCTAGAACACTGGAACAGAATCCTTTCTATTAGAAGGGAGTAAGACAAAGCATTAATTATTTTTCTGCATGGTATACAGAATCTGCCTTATTACTGTCTCCTTGCAAAAAAACAGGTAAATTTATGTCAGAACTAGTTTTGATGACATTGCTTTATTTCAGAGTCATTTTTACATCAATTTCACATTTGAGAGAAAATCGAATAGGTACATTACCCATCCCACTAGCTTTCAGCATAGTTTTAGAAACGTATTCTGTAAGACTAGGCACCCCTCTTCACCTACATATCATAAAACACATTATACCCGTAAGAAAAGCACATTTCAGAGGCCAATTATAAGACAACTCTGATACAACTGGAGGAAAAGAACAAACCAAAACCAACCAACCCACCAAAATACACCTCAATTCTCTCCACAGTTCTCTGTCGCTATAAAGCCTATGAAACCGAGATCATATTTCATTAAACCAGCAGGTCCAATTTTTACAAGTAACAGTGTTTAAGAAGCATTTGGACAGTGCCCTTAATAACTTGCTTTAACTTCAGTCAGCCCTGAAGTGGTCAAGCAGTTGAACTAGATGATTGTTGTAGCTCACTTCCAACTGAAATATTCTGTATCACTCGGGTGACACCAGACTTGCTATGATCTACTTCTGTAAAATGATACAGAAGTAGATCATTTTACAAATCCCTCCACCCAACTTCGGAAAGAAACAAAGAATTAAGACTAAGACTTACTGTGAGAATTTGGCTAAATTATGCTTCCCTCTTCTGAGCTTTTATAGGGTTGTATTAGATATGCAAGGTGCTTTAAAAATAAATAATTAACAAATACAGTTGGAAAGACGTTCAGTATTTTGCTGTTGCAACAGAAAGTGAAAGTAAAACTCCCTGTTTAAACAGCTTCTTGACAGGCAAATTAGACTTTTTTTTAAGATGCAAAGAAACTAATTCACAAGTTCTTCATTTCTCTTTCAGAAGGAATTTCATTCAATGGGACTTCCTGTTCTCCCATATTCTATAGGCAGAAACAAATAAAGAACCATATTCAGAAACAGAAGAACTTTTTCAAGAAGTTTCTGACCATACCACCGAGTCCATTAGGACGGATGAATGTCAAGAAGAGTCTAATTGCCTGCAGAGGTCTTTGAAACAGTGTCTGATCAGCTAGCTTGTTCTGTCGAAGTAAAACTCAGGTCATCCTGTTGGATAGCAATTTGAGCACAACACGCTGTCAACCACCGAGGAAGCACACTGTTCTCTATTTTGCACATTAGACACTTTTCAACAGGATTCTATACAAGACTGTCCAAAAACATGGTTTGAGATTACGGAAAGAAACCTGACCTACAAATAAATCTAAGTTAATCTTCCTGTACTTGTCTCTGATCATCAGGCATATAGAAATGGAAGAAACCCCAGCTTGTAAAATTACAAAGATGCTTGAAAATTACTTCCCAAATCCAGCTTTTATGGACATTTTGATGTATGAATTACAGTTGATCCAGCTTTAGGAAAAGGATTAAAACTTCTGGTCCTTGAATGCTTTAAGTGCTTTACTTCCAGAGCTATCTGAAGAGTATGTAACCAGATACTGAACACATTCTACTCAGGTGAAATACTGCAGCTGTGTGTGTCCCACTGACCTTTCACTTTATATTTTTTGCAAGAAGCTGTAGCATCTCACAAACCTACTATTCTGCTATATTTGAACATTTTTTCTTAATATAAAAATCCACTTCAAATTACCAGGTTAACAATAAACAGAGACTGAACACTCATAGCAATTCAAAACCTTAAAAATTTACTCTTAACTGGACCACAATAACTTGACATCTTACATCCATAATGCAACACTAGCTCTAAGCTCTAGCCCTCAATAATTACAGTGTTGAACAGTGGTATCTGATATGCCAATGAAAGGAGGCTCATACAAGTAAGCCTTCCACTCAAGTGTTTCCCCTATAGCTTCCAAACTTCTTGTCCCACTCCCAAATTTTTCAGAAAAGGCAGTGTCTAATAACATGCCAGGCTTTGCGAAAGTGGTTAGCCAGTTCACGAATAAAGCCTTCCTCACTCAGAAGGGCACTGCTTAGTAATAGCTCTAGTTTTCCTTCTCAGTATAGATTTTCTGTTGCTCAAGAAATCATCTGTTCCTACTAACAACACGTCTCCTTTATAGCTATAATTCTTTTCCATTTCCCCCCCACTTCTGGTTTACACGGAAGTCCTGCCTACTCAGCAGAGCAAACGTGGGGACACCTGGTGAACCTGGGATCATTTACATTTTCTGAAGATATCATCATTTCTCATCACATAGAATTTCTAGCCAGACAATGACAACATTTCAGTACCACTGATCAGCACAAGCGGGCCTGCAAGAGAAGGTTCTTACTTCCTTTCATTACTCTGATGCCACACTTTCTTGAGTCTTGCACACCTCTAAGTAACCCTTACTGTAACATAGTGCTACTTAATCAGTATTACTTATGCAAATTCTATGAACGCTATCTGCCTGGGGTAGCGATTACTCTTTATGGACACTACAGACCGGCACTTCTCAATTTAGTCAGTGCAAAACCCTAAGACTAAAATAAAAACAAAAAAACTTTTACCCATAAACAAGTGTCTGATAGATTTCCAAAAAAGCAACTCGCAGATGTCACCTTCTCAAAAGGTTATAGACTCAGAATGCATTCATGACAGCATTTAACCAAACAAAAGTCAGACTTACAGAACAAAACCATACATACGTCTCTTGTAACGATTTTAGAATCCCAGAATTTTGAAGAACAAAACAAGAACAACCTTAAACTCCAGAGGAAGCCCCTAAGCCATCTGAAGTCCCTAAACCAGATGCCATCTGTAGGCATCCCTAAGCCAACACACTAACTACTCCATGCAACACAAAAGCATAATCATAATGTAAAAAGTTAACAAAGTTCATGGTTCTCACCCTATAGAGCCCATCAGCTGAGAATCACTGAAGATTCGGGCATTTTTACTGTACTACTGGAAGGTCATTCCTTCAGACAACAAGGCAGAAAGACCTCACGTTATTATCTCCAAGGATCTTCTGAGGATCCTGTCTTAACTGACATGCAGCAAAATAAATTTTGTCTAAGTTTGGTAGAGATCAGATAATGAAACCAAGGTGATGAGAAGTTGGTTCACCCATACTTACTTTCCTCACAATAGGCTGCTGTCCATCTATGCAACCATACCATGCTACTAGTTTATTCCAGGCTTCAGTAGGAACCAATACGTAATCTAGCTCATCAACGAGGAGTTCTTTTAAACTCTGCGTTTCTGGATCTAAAAGGGAGACAGATGTAAGAAAGCGCAGCATCAAACAGAACCCTTTCTTCTCAAGGCCTAGACACACAGTGCCATGACGCTAAGAACTGCCAAAACTCCCACGAGCAGGCAGAAACCGCACCAGTCTCCTCACTCACAAGGCCGGGATGGCTGCTTGCAGCTTCCCAGAAGACACGGCTTCAAAAGCGAAAGCTGCACGATGAGGCGACTGCACATGGGAGTTACCTGCCCGAGCCTGGCCTGCGGCCGAGCTCCCAGCCCCCAGGGCCCAGGCCCCAGGGCCCAGGCCCTGCTCCCCCGCGGCCCAGCGCCGCCGGGCAGCACTCACCGCTGAAGAGACCCGAATTGTCGATAGGCCCGGGGAAGAATCTGGGATCGTCCACACCGAACATGTCCCACCTGTCGAAGCCCACGTACTTCTTCCACTGCTTGAACCACCGGCTGTCCACCAGGTACCTGCAACACACGACACCAGGCGGCCCGGCCCCCTCAGCGGTGGCGCGGCCCAGCCCGCTCCCGCAGGCCCTGCCGCCCGCGGGGGAAGGGGGGAGGGAGGGGAGGGAGGGCCGTGCGGCCGGGCTCACCAGGATTCCCCCGGCCGGAGGGCCATAGCCAGCAGCGACCTCAGCTCGGCCCGCTGCACCGTCGTGTCCGGCCGCGCCCCGCCGCCGCCGCCGCCGCCGCCGCCCTCCGCCGCCGCCATGTCGGTGCGCGAGCCCCGTCGCGGGCGGATGCCGGCCCGCGTACGCATGCGCGCTGGCTGCCCCGCCGCGCTCGCCCCGCCCCGCCCGCGCGCCCTCTGACGGCATGGGCGGGGCCGCGCGCAGGGGTGAGGCGGGCGGCGCGCGCGCTGTGGTGGCGTCCGCCATCTTGTGCGGGCGCGTCCCACGGGGCCGCGCAGCCCCGGCCCGGCCCCTGCGGCTGCCGGGGCAGGCGGTATCTGCCGTGCTGAGGGGCGGGCAGGGTGGGCACCCCCCTCCCTTGGGCCTCCAGCGTGGAGAGCAGCCGGGGCTGGGAGCGTGAGGGGGTGCGGGGCGGCGTCGGAGCACAGCTGGAGGCCGGGGGGCGCGGGAGGCCTCGTCCCCGAGGAGGCTCCGTTTCCGAGAGGGGCGGCTTTCACAGCAGGGGGCAGAAATGCTTGCTGTGGGCTGTGTGGTTCCAGTGCCCCGGGCTGTTTTCTCGCGTAGCGGATGTGTGGAGCCCTCTGCTTGGCTTTGGCTAGGGAGGGGGGCTCCTAATCGTTATGGGACTAGACAGGGAAATGGGCTGAGCAACCCGCTGGGGAGCCCGCGGTTTTGAAAGTGTGTCTGGAAAGAGCCTCTCGAGAAGTAGTTCAGGCGTTTGTCTCGAGTAGCGTATCCCGTGCTGTTTAGGGAGCGTGCCCTTGAGAAATAGGAAAATTGGGAAGGATTCAGAAACTTAACCTGCTTTAAACTGATAACACCAAAAAATTCATTTGCCTCATGGAAAAAAGGCAGGCGGTGATGTGCTGGGGCCGTGACTGCAGGGGAGCACTCTCTTGGCAGCCACTTTGCAGCAGTGTGGTGGGTAGATGGGGTCTACCTCTTGCCAGCCAGGCCTGGCAGTGCTGCAGTAATGCAGGGTAAAATGCTAAAGGCTTTTTTTTTTTTTTTTTTTTTCTTGACAGCAGGGCAAGTCCATCCAGTTAATGCTGAAAAAGAAGACCATTTTTTCCTTCCAGCAGGAGTTGAGGCCTGTTACCTACTCCTTTTTCAAAAGGCAGGGCGCCTTCAGGCTTCAAGAAACTAACACACCCTGTTTTGGCAAGACTGGGTGTGTGTTTAAAATGAGTCAGCTATTACGAGAGAATGCTTACGTAGCTGACTTCGCTCTGCTAATGAATTACCTATTCCTAATAGCGTGGTAAGCAATTAAAATGGTCTCATTGAAAGCTTTCTGATTCAGTACTAGGAAATGGCATTACAGTTTCACCATAAGGTAGGGGTGTCTATCTTCTCCTGTCTCTTCAAACGCTTTCTGCCATTCAGCTTCCTGCCCTTGTCTCTTAACTGAACCTGATGGCTGCTCGCTGAGAGAGTGGCACCAACAGGAATGAAGCCCGTTCCAGTGCCACCCAGTTGAAGGCAGGTGTTTCCTACCTGCCTTATGATGGCAAAGATCAAACCTGGTGGCTAAAAGCTATCTCAAAATTTAGTGGGTGCAAGAAAGCTCAGTAGGAGGAGAAAGGGATTTGAAATAGCTGAAAGAACGTTTAACAGGCTGAGGACAAAAGAGTTTATGACATTTCCACTGACTAGGCACTACTGAACACCCCATCTCATCTACCATGATTTTAGGAGATGTGCTGGGATTTGGTGGGCAGAACGCTAGGGAAACCTGCGAGAGGGAGACAGTGGGAAGGATACTTTTCTTTGCAGCTTCATATACCTGAACTTGTTTAAAGATTTAAGAAGTTGATGGCAACTATCAGCAGCTAAGGTGGGGAGAATATCACTGGGAGGGGAGAAGGGGCGGAACAAACATTCTCTGGAAAGCGAGGGGTCTATGGGACTCTGATACGTAGAACAGAAAAGCAGGGTGAATGCTGTTTGCAGAGGGACAAGCTGTTTGCAATAGAAGTGTATATGTAGAAAAAAATAAGAGTGTGGGAGTGTAGATGTGACAGACACGAGACGTTGAAAGGACAGCATCCTCAAGCCACGGAAGTATCCAAGTCTGCTGAAGTAATAGCATTTATTTTAAGGTTTCCTACTGAATCAGTCTGTTTCTCTCTGAAATTACAGAAACAGAACTGGGCCATTTTATAATCCCTGAGGAATCGCCTGGGATTCTTCGAGTCTACCCTCACCATAGAGCTACTACATTACAGAAGTGAAACATCTTCATCCCCACTGGTCGCAACCAAAAAACATTTGGGTGCGAGAGCCTGGGGGGGGGGGGGGGGGGGGGGGGGCTGTGCTCTTCCACAGGTGTTGCTGCCAAAAGTTTCCAGCCCACAGGCTGCCCTTCACACCACAGCCTGCTTTGCCCCAGAAGCCAGCTACTCTGGGGAATGCTGAAACAAGACTGGGAATAACAAGGCTGGGAGGCTTTTATCTGCCCTGCAGAGTTCCTGCAGGTATGCTTACACTGGGATCATTCATTTTCCTGCTGACATGGCTAATTTTCGTCCTGGAATCACGTCACTGTACTTCTGCTGGCGTGGCTGTATCTGTTCTAGAGCTGGTGCTTTGTTTTTCTGCTAGCGCAGTCCCAGCAGCCGGAAGGTAAATAAATCCCTCGGCCATTAGCACTGAATAAGCCGGGTGTAAGATGCCTCTGTGACAGGCAGGCTCGGCGAGAGACCCTTGTTGGCAGGGCTGCTGTTGGAACAGCCGCAGGTGTTAGGGGAGCAGTGGGGCTCAGCAGGGGCCACAGGCTGATAAGGAACCGGCAAAGCAAAGGAGGTCCTGGGAGCTCACATGGCTCGAGTTTGGTGAGTCAGGATTGAGGAAGTGCTGCGGCTCATTGTCGAGAAAGATTTTTCAATGCGGGGAGTTCCTGCTGCCCATGATCCTCGGTCTTCTCCACGTACTTCAAAATATGTCCTGCATTAATGAGGGAAGTAGATTTAACTGAAAAAACAATCCCCCAAATCAAGCAGCTTCTGCTCCAGAGCCAAAATAGCTACTGAAAACATCCTGTTTTTTCCACAAAGCTGTTATGGAAGTTAAGAAATAGCCCGGTGAGGATTGTGCAATCTGAGTTCAAAGCTGGATGACTCGAGGCCAGCAGCAAGCAGGGTAGAGCTGGCGGTAGGTTTTGCCCCCGTGTCTCTCCTCAGCCCGGAGGAGGCCTTGAGTCTAGGTACAGTAACAAAGCAACCAGCGAACCGGTGAGGTGAGAAGCTGTGAACAGGAAAAAAACCCAAAACCCTCAAATCCCAAGTGTTTTTAATGATGAAAACAGCGCACTAGTGCTTGAAAGTGTTATGCCTTCTCTTTGAAAGCCCAGGTTTCTGTTAGTGCTCCTCAGTCCAGCACCAAGTTTGTGCTCAGTGCTACAAGGCCTTGTGCACAGTGGCTGGTCATGAAAACGTGCTCACAGAGCTATTCAAGGGGTGAAAATTTACCTGCAGAAGGACCTGAGCCACTGGGCAAAAGGAGGGCATGTGAAATTTGGCACAGGCTCACAGTTTCTCAGGGGAAACCTATCCTAATTCCAGCTGTTCAGCAGCAGGCTGTAAACCCAGGGTTGCCACGCAGGAACAATGCATCAGGATTATTCTAACAATTCCATGAAATACCTGTCAGCTTTATGGTTGGCAGGAGTCAAAAAAAGTGATAGGGAAGGAGTAGAAAGAAAATATTGCCTGAATCCTGGCACACCCGCACCTGGAGTGTCACATGCGATTCCTGTGCCCAAAGGGCAACGAGGATGCTGTGAGGCAGGGCACGGTTCCAGTGGGAGAAGTGGTCAAATAGGTTGACCAGGAATGTGAAAGAACTGGTTCTTGTTGCGATTCCCTGTGCTGCAAGGTGTTGGGGGGCATGAAGGCGATACGGGCTTCACGTAGGACTGGGCAAGTATGTAGAGATCTGTGGCTACCACCGATGCGAGATGGGATAGAGCCAGGAGACAGCTAAGCCAGCAAGGGACAGTGGTTCTGGGACAAGGGGAGGGACGGTGGGTGCTGCTCTGGTTCTCAGCCTCCCCTGGGCATCTACAGAGGGAGGCCAGGTAACAAGGTGGGCCTTGGCCGGTGGGCTCTTCTTCCCCAAGCCCTCTGCCAGCACAGCCGCATCCACCTGCCTGAGACACCCGTTACCCTGTCACAGCGTGCTGGGGGTTCAGCAGCCCATGCAAAATCACCCCTTGGCTGCGTGCTGTGTCCTTCCTCTGCGGGCGAGCCCCGAGCAAGGTCCAGTGGGCAGTTTGGCAAGGTGCTCCCTGCGTGCCACCCTCCCACCCCGCCAAGCTTGTTAGGTGCGAGGTGAGATGTGGCCCTGGCTGAGTTTGCAGGGCTTGCGAGCGCTGCTCGCCCATCACGCTGCCCTAGGTTTGCACTCAGATTTCAGCCTGACCGTGACATCACACTCGAGTGGTTTGAGTTCACCCTGTGAGCACCCACGTGAGCTGACCCAAGTCGCCCAGATTTATCAAGCCACAGCCTTAAAGAAAGTAGCATTTATTTTTATTCAGAAAATCACAGTAAGCTACTGAGACTCATGACTGCTTTCCTCGGCATAGTTTCCCAAACATTCTCGTGCAGCTTTTGAAAACATCAAGTACACTTCGAGAATTTGGAAGATGCACCATCACAAGCAAAACCTGCACGAGACATCAGGATTTCTGCCTGAGCAGCAGCCCCCTGCGAGGGGAACAGGCGGGCGCACAAGGTAGGAAGCAAGGGGGCCAGCTGGCGAACGCTGTGGCACTCTGCGTTATTCCAGAACATTCTTGGGAACCTTCTGCAGAAGCAATTCAATATCATCCTGGATCTTGATGGTTTCGAAATGCCGGCTGTAGCGTTTGAAGGGCACGCCGTCGGGGCCGATGAGGAACTTCTCGAAGTTCCAGGAGATGTCGTTGCGGCAGACGGGGGACCAGATGATGTACTGCGGGTTGGTCATCAGCGAGGAGGGGTCATCGTGCGGGAAGGGCAGCGCCTCTTTCAGGAAGGTGAAGAGGGGGTGCGCGTCCTTCCCGTTCACCTCGCACTTCTCGAACATGATGAAATTGGGCTTGTAGCCGTTGCCGGGACGTACGTGCTCCAGCGAGAGCAGGATCTCCTCGTTCTTAGCATTCTCCTGGAGAAACAAACACGACACCGCCCCCGGCGAGGCCGTCAGAGCCCAGCCGGGCCAGGGGGCTCCCCCAGCCCCGCCGGGGGGCTCCCCCCGCCCCGTCGCCCGCCCCCGGCCCCTACCTGGTGTCCGAACTGGTTGCAGGGGAAGCCGAGGACCTGCAGCCCGCGTGGCCCGTAGCGCCGCTGCAGCTCGTTGAGCTGCAGGAAGTCGCGGGTGGTGGTGCCTCAGAGCGACGCCACATTGGCCACCAGCAGCACCTTCCCCCGCAGCGAGCCCAGCGCCAGCGGCTCCGCCGCGCCCAGCGGCCGCGCCGCCAGCCCCGCCAGCCCCGCCAGCCCCGCCGCTCCCGCCGCCATGGCCAACACTGCCGCGCGGGGCCCGCTCCCGCCCCGCCCCGCCTTCTCCCGCCCCGCCCCGCCCCGCCCGCTCCCGCCCGCTCCCGCCCGGCCCCGCCCCTCCCGGTCGGCCCCGCCCGCTCCCGCCCGGCGGTGCGCGCAGACCTACGGGCCCGCAGCTCCCCGGCCGGTCCCCCGCTGCGCCCCCGCTGCCCGCCAGCTCCCCGGGGGGCTGGGCCCTTTCTGGTGAGTCGAAGGCTCGGAGCCGGGGGGTTTGCAGCTCCGCGGGTAACGCGCAGGGGAGCGCCGGCCACGGCCCGGAACGCTGCGGGGAATCGGCACGACGCAAGGTGGTCCCGGGAGTTCAAACCCTCACGGGAGCGGGAGCCCCCGAGGACGGGGCCGCAGCACCGGGGGCCGCAGCAGCTTCCCGGGGCAGGGCTGCCAAGGCGAGCAGCTCTGGGGAGAAACACCCTCGGGCAGTGTGCCAGCAGGAGGAACACGAGGGGTCTGAGAGGGGCCAGAAATTCCCTTCTTCGATCCCCTTTCATCATTCTTCCACCCCTCTGAGGCCAGCAAAGCCTCCCCTTTACTTCAGCGGTTGCTTTTCCCCATCCCTGGCTTTGCCAGTTCTTGCCTTACTGCTTCTGCTCTGGAAGTTCTCAATCACGCCACACAACTGCCTGTTTTCTGGTGGATTCGAGGCAGCCCCCAGTGAACTACGCTGACTGTTGCCCGCGCCCACGCCACGCAAGCTGGCCCAGCTGCTCCCCCCCGGGTCCTTGTGCTGGGACATGGCCCTCCTCCGGAGCATGGGAGAGGCAAGGCCGGGGTGATGTCCGCAGGGACCGCGGGGCAGCACAGCTCAGGGACCAAGAGCAAGGGCCTCGGCTCCAGCACGGCTCCCACAGGGAAGCAGGGAGCCCCTGCCAAGGCTCCAGCCAGCCTTTGCACCAAGTGAGCTCCATTCCTGACAGCCCCAAGGTCAGACAGCTGCTTATCAGCCCTGGCCCCCGGCCAAGGCAGCCTGGGCCCCTGAGCGCAGGGGGATGCTCTGCGTTCTCCTTGATGCTTGGCAGTGGGGACATCCCGAAGTGCCAGCCGTCACTAACAGGGCACTGTGAAATGCTGCATCTCTGGCCTGGGTGCCCAGGTGACCGCAGGATCCAGGGATTTTGCTTTGGGCCACTCTTGGCACCTGTCCCCACAACTGGGAACCGGAATAGTTCCTGGCTGTGGTGAGTTCTGGGGACTCGCCGATTATCGTGCATCTCGGGGGGCTGACAGTGTTTGCACCGTGTTGCAGGACTGATAGCAGGAGCCATGACAAGTGTCCCGAGAGAGATCAGAGCGGCAGGGAAACAGCTGTGGGGAGGAGCAGAGGCACGTGACATGTCTTTGCTCTTGAGTAAATTGGTGGTTACAGTTCACGCAGACTCCTCACCCGCCCCTTGGGCACAGTGAGCCATGGTGGCTTGAAGAAGAGGAATTTCTCCTCAGGGTGACCTCTGTGGCAGTGCCGCAGAGGCATTGCTCTGCTGCTGCTTTTGACGCTTGCCCAGACTGGCATCTTCAATCCTCTGCCTGGACCTGGGGGTTTCATCTGAAGCAGGGAGTTTGGTTCTGGGGCCCCGACCTCCTCAGACAAGCGCAGGTTTGAGCTTTCCCTTCCACAGTGAGCGAGTTCTCAGGAAACCGAGTGAGCAGAACAACTTCGTTGGCTCAGAGCTACGCCCCGTGCCTGGACACGTTCCGCTGAACGTGGATCCGGAGGAGCGCCAGGAGCTCCTGAGGGACTAGATGGGCTCAAGGGACCCCTTTTAAGTTGTGTGACAAGCGACAGTTGTCCTGCGAAGTCAGATTGCTGTTTAACAGCAACAGCAGTGAGTAATCACAAAGGCCACAGGCCATACCATCCAGCCTCCTGCTTACATCTTCTCTGCACTCCTGGAACCAAGCTCCCTCCCCTGGACGGGGGGCTGGCGCTTGGCTCCTGGCTTTTCTCCTGCTCCTTCACACCTCCTTGCCTGGCTGGTCACTCTCCGTGAGTGCTGAGCTCCCATTTCCCAGGTCTGGCCTGGCCATCTGTGTCCTCAGCCGTTTCATCCACAACAAAGGTGGCTTCCAGAGGCGACAGATGTGACAGGAACCCAAAGGGAGCCAGGCTGCCAGCCTCTGAAGGCAGGAAGGCTGAGCAAAGAACTGATAACTTCACAACCACGTGCTCCTGAGCAGGCTTCTGCTCTGACGCCAGCGGTGCGAGGGACAAGGAGAGGGAGCTGGAGCTTCTGGTTGTAAATGGGAGACACTAACTTAACGTGTCTGAACTTGGAGAAAGGCAGGCCAGGCGCAGAAACGTAACGCCAGCTGGTGGAGAAGACGGAGGAGGTGGGGAGGTGGTGCTGCAGCTTAACAAGAGCTTAAATTAAAACCGGGATGCTAAATTACTGACTTCTGGGTGGAGGTGCATCAACAGCTGTGGGTTGTCACAAGCTGTGTCTCAGGAACATGTAGACCTTACTCAAACCCCCTGAAGAGCAGCTGCAAAGCTGCTCTGTAACCGTCACCATAAAGAACTGCAACCCAGGCGCTCTGCCAGAATGAAACCCCCCAGTTTTGCTCAATGGCAACATCACCCTAAACCACCCAACAGAACCCTCAGAAAGGGAACTGCAGGAGTGAGTAAGCTTGTCAGCGGGGCAGAGAATGAAATCCTGTGCAGCTGCAGCTAGGAACTTCCTGCTCTGTTCCACATCGTCACCCCGCGCAGGTGGAGAACAGGCACCCGGGGAGGAAGGAGGGAAGGGTGGGGTGGGTGCCACCACCGGGCTGCCCAGATGCTTCATTCTGGGGAGTCTTACGGCTGTAGAGGGAGGACAAGGACCAGAAGTACAGGGCACTCCCACAGCTGGAGCTCTTTCTCCTTTGTCGCAGGAAAAGGAATCGGGACCATTGGAAAAAAAAAAAAAAAAGTGACATTGGCATTTTTTTAGGACATGGATACAGCTAGGTGCTCACTTCCATGGACTCTCATCAGCAACTGGACCTCCCTCCTGCCCAGCCCTGCAGGCAGAGGCTCTCAGCTCAACAGCAGCTGCCGCAAATACCACTGCGAGCAGCACACATACGACAGTAGACCAGCATGCTGCGTATCACTGCATGCTTCTACAGCAACACTGCTGCCATCTCCTCCCTTCTTCCTGCGCTCCCCTCCTACGTACCGCCTCCTGCTCGTCTATTCCCACAGTCAAGACCAACAAATCCAACTCAACTGATGCCCTCTCGTCTGGTTTGAATATCAAAAGCAGCTCCTGGGAAGCTTTGCTACTCACCACTGCTGCGAGCAGCAGATGGGTATCACTTGCTGGGGAACAAAAATAAGTATTAAAGCACTTGCAACTGTTCAGCAAATCCTATCACAGCTCTATCAAAAAATGGTGTTTCTGATTCAGGCTGTCAATATGCTGGGCCAAAAACCCAGAGTGAGGAATACAGACACCAGGATACAGGGAGCTTAGAAAACTGCCTTTATTCTATTAGTTGTTGGAAAAATGAAAATACAGAAAGAGTTTAGTTAGCTGCAGAACAGCAAGAAGTTCACAGGTTAGGAGTCTGATCACTACATGGTAACCAAACTTACACAAAAAGTTTCTTTTTTTTTCCTTTTAGTTTTGAAACTGGGTCCAGCAATGAACTTAAGGCAACTGAACAGTTCAGAAGCTTTGAGTGTGAGCAGGCTGTCTTTTCTCATCCCTACGGCACGTCATGGAAAAAACTCCTCCTGGGTGTGCAGACCACTCAAATCATTCAAATGGGTCAGACTCTTACAAATGAACAGGGGAAGAGGATCAGCTGCTTTCCATCGGACTTTATTTTCAAATACAGTTTCTTAAAAAACCCAGAACACCTTAACGCAGAGGTTACAAGTAACAGTATTAGGAAATCCAATTATACAAAAAATACTACATCTAAGCTGGGGTAAATAGATTTATTTTTGGTAACATACATTTAAACTGGCACTAATTACACAGTAACTAAAAGGTAACTAACATGAAACCACAGAACCCTCACTTTTCCTTAGCTGAATGGGACTTGGTCATTTCAGAGTGATCACATTTTCAAACTAATGTTTTACACCACTGAGCCATGAAAATCAGATCTTCCTAAATGTGATAGCACTGAAGCTACACTTGATTCCACATACAGCCATGTAACTGTTGTACTCAATTAGAATAGGACGTTAGTTATAAAGTAGTTACAGACCAATCCTCTGTGTTGACAGCTTTTTCTCTTTCTAGAGAGAAGAAAGAAGATAGAGAATTGTCTTCAATTAGCGCCTGGCATATCCTGTGAGTGCAGAAAAGGTTTGTTAGAGGAATGTTGAGGTTAACCTTGGGTGCACAGATGAATTTGATGCAGATTGTTATAAAAATCATGGTTGGCTTCTAAATACTGGTAGCAAGATGACTCGATTTTTAAATCTCTTAAGTAAATTATAGATAATGAAAAAGGCCAGTAATCATACACTAAGATTAATAAACAGCACTTCAAAATTACTCAAGTGCAGGGTGCTGCTTTGGCCATCTTCCTCTGGCCACACTTTATAAGAGAAGGCACCCGGACTTTTTCTTGCCACGCCGGGCTTGCAAAGCAGCTCTAGTGGCCATTTCAAAAACCTCCCTCACACCGTCTTTGGTCTTTGCCGAACACTCCATATACCCAAATGCACCAATGCGGTTTGCCATATCTCTTCCTTCTTCAGGTTTGACAGGCTCCTATAACAGCACAGAAGCAACACGTTAGAACAACCAACACGCACCCGCCTTCCCTTTCCCACCCAGCTTCCCAACAAAGGCAAAGGAATTTCTGGATTAAATGCACATAATCAATTGGTTAGTTAATAATTGTTCCCCTGAGAATGGTCCTGTAAATAATAAAGGCAGATATGAAATAAAATTCGCTTATTTTCTCAAGAAGCGGCATGCACCTCAGCCTGGATTACAAAGATGGGGTGTATGTTTGCATACTGCACCAATGCTTGAGGACATGATCCATTTTCTAACACCTCTGAGCATGAAGGCTGCAAGATCCTTTGAAACTTGAGCAATTGCTAATTTCTGAAGCAACATTTATGCAACTCTTTACCCCAATTGTAACAAAAGCCTATGAGCAAATCCCCAAATTAATGCCTCAGCTTTTGTATAAAAGCAAATATTATGCAACAGGAGCAAAAATTCCAGGACAGAGCAGAATTATCTGTAGTCCCATACCCAAGCCAGGGGTTTCAGACTCAATTTGAAAGTGAAACCTAGCGATAAGGCTCAGGAGTGAGCTACAGCACTGGCGGTTATCACCTCAAAACACCTACCAATAAAACTGTTTCCTTTCACGTCCCGAACATACCAAATAAAGAATAACTCAAGTGTGCATGCACTTGATGTGTTGATGTCTCCTAATTAATTCCTTTCTACCGCAGGGATCCAGCTCTCCAGCACGGAGATCAGCTGACTGTTAGTAACCCAATATAGCCATTTTCATTGCTGAGAATGCCTTTTCCTACAAATTAAATCTCCAAATATGAACAAAGAAACACTCAATTAAAGGTAATATATACTTTCTGGTTTCTGTCATGGATAAGTGTTCATTATGCAGCCCATAGGAAGCTGGCAGCAAGCTGTGGATGCCTATTTAATGCTCTGGTACAACCACTATACACTTTCTTCGTTTATTTAAGACTATCAGAAAGGAACCCGCCTGCTTCATTTTGGCCAGCTCTCGTCTTGTGTGCTCGTCATTCCTCAGGTCCTTCTTGTTTCCTACCAAGATGATAGGCACGTTGGGGCAGAAATGCTTCACCTCCGGGGTCCACTTCTCTGGGATGTTTTCTAGGGAGGAAAAAAAAAAAAAAGACTGTACTAAAACTCACTTCTGAGGACAGTTTTATTTTGAAACTTTTACCTGCTGTCTGAGTGGTTTTAGCTTGCTAATCCACACTGATGCCCCTTCTTCTACTTTTACTTTGGGAAGCAAATAGACCTGTTCTGGTATAAGCAAAAAAGACAGGCCTGTCTATGGGTAATTTTAAGGCTGAGGGACACCTAACCTCTTGGCTTCTCTACGTCTCTCAGTAGCTGCTTGACAAGGGTTAGCATAAGGTACTTCAAAGAACAGCATGCAGAATTCTGAAGTAGAAAGTTACGAAGTATTTTGCTTCAAGAGAAACATTTTATTTATCTCCAGAAGCTAAAGATGGGCGCAACCCTGAAGCGAAGTTTTTACATCACTTCTTCCTTTTATAAAACAACATCAAACAACCACTCCAAAGTCTCCCATTAACTGTAGCAGAAATGTTGTTCTATATGCTAATTACAGACGCACAGAAACAAAGACTTTGTGCAAGTCATTTGCAGATTTGCCATTTCTCCCTACCTGCAGCAAATGAATTTGCACTCATCTACAAGGAACTTCGTCCTCCTAATGTAACTTCCTTACCTGACTTTTTTTAAAATGGAGCTGCAAACGGAAGATTTGACAGCTTTTGAAAGCAAAACCTTGATAAATGATATATAGCAGGAAGTGCTGAATGGCCCAAAATATTAGGCTTTGCTTTCAGAAGCTCTTAGACATGTGAGATTCACCGGTGGATGTACCTGCAGACTACATAACCCCTTTTTATCTTCACAAAATTCCATTCAGCTTTTGAAGAGACATTCACTATTAGGGTATTGTTTTCTTGCTTGAAAGAACAACTTAAGACAAGCATTTAAGACAGTTTTTGCACTACAGCCAAAACAGCAATTCTACAGCTGCACCTGGAGTGCTCAGAGGGTGCCGGCCTCCACATGCTGCACACCTGAAGAGCTGTCTGGCAGTTCCCTGCTCCCTCCACTGCTCCCAGGGACACAGGCGCTCCGATACTAGTGAGCAGGAAGGGAGGAGAGCGAGGAAAAAATAGCCAAGATCAGATTGGACTCAAGTGAACGTCTCTCCCCCTGCCTGCAGGGTTCAGCGACCCATCTTGTTTCCAGGGCGGGCAGTTTGTGAGCTCTCCAGCTGCCCGGGGAGCAGCACATGCAGGAGAAACAAGCGCAGCTCAGACCTTGCATGTCGCTGTTCACAGCTACACCAGACATGACCTCAGCGCTGCTGCCAACTAAACCTCAAACTGTTTTGGAGAGAGACAAAGACAATGCAAGGTGTCTCTAAACACAGGATCAGGTGGAAGTGATGGAGATAAGGATTTCCCAGATACCAAGCTGGCACTGGTTTTTCTGAAAAGATACTTTCAACTGCCCGTTCAACAGCTGCTACCCCTTAGAGGCAAGGCAAGAAAAGAGACTGAGCAGCTACCAAACTTTAACCCAGTCAGGCTGTAATGACACTGTAATGGCTTAAGGAATATTTTATTTGCTCATTTACTCAAACCTACGAATTTTGGCAGGAATGGTATTTTTCAACCATTGTGGCAGCTGCATTCAGGACTAATCCTTCCACTAACTGCATTTCTGTGCTTCCTGGATTCTTTCTGTTTCACTCTTGTTTCTTCCTAAGACACAACTCTGAGAAGCAGAGTTCATCCATAAGACAGATCAGAGGTGTAGTAAAAAAGCCCCTCTAAGGACAGCTTGCAGTGACCATGATTGCCCTGGTGGCAAAAAGCTCCAAAGGGTTCAGTGGTTTAATACATTTAAGACAGAACTGGTATCCCATATATGAGCACCCGTTAAAATAATTTAACACCTGTCATTAATAGACAAAGCAGAGGGGTCTGACCTTTTCTGGCTAGGAGATGCCCAATGCATGGACATAATTTTGACCAGTTACAAACAAGTACCAGTCAGTCACTGCACAGAAGGTTTTTATCAGAGCACAGCTGGTTGTACACACAGAATTGGTGTGCCTAAACATCTACCTTAACGTCGCCTGCATTCTAATAAGAAACCTCACAAATAGTCACTAGTGAACAAATCCCACTGGTGAGAAGCAGATAAGGGAATTTTTTACAGACATCCACTTGTTTAAGAAAGTACTACCACAATGTATTTGTTTAGGAGACTACATTGGATGGAGTAATTACCATTTCAAATAGAAATCAAAAGTTCCAGAGATGCCGACTCTTAGAAATAAGAGTAGCTCTATCTCCTGCCCCTTTGTCTCTTCAAAAACATCTTTATAAGATCAAATATACATAAATCTAATGTCAATTAGTAAAGACTTCAGTCTCAGACTGCATACAGAAGAGGTGCCCATATTTTTGAAATGTATGTTTTTGGAGCTCAGAAATCATACATTGGCAACTCTTCTCTTTCCTCCATCACAAGCAGATGTCAGTCACCAGAAAGCACACTAGGACAGTATAAATCTCCAGCCTCTGATCATTCCCCGCAGTCAGAGTGCTGCCTTCCAGTGTAGTTCCAATCCCTGTTTTTAACTCCCCAAGCACAGCAAAAAACCCCAGGTTATTTGGGACCAGTAACTCAGTGTTTCAAGCTGATCTCTCTTGAATAAATGGGGAGAAGGGGAAAGGGATGAGATCACAAAACTAGCTTTCCCATTTATGTAGAAAATAATTTCTTTTCCTGGATATAGTGTGATCTTAAGTGTATAAGAACCTGCAGTTTCCAAGAAGAAACAAAAAAAAGTAAAATAAAGTCAAAACTTGGGTGGGCCATGCCACTCAGTGAACACCTTATGTACTCACAGGGCTCCTGGCCACAGCAGAGTGCAACTACAGCCTTCCTGTTCGCCTGGGGTCACCGAGGCAGCACCTCCCAAGGGGTGAGCACGCCGCCTCGGCCCCCCAGGCAAGCGGCCAGGCTGGGGGTGCCGATCTAGGCCAGGAGCTGCCGTCCTGCTACTGTTGCTCAAATTATGCAGCAGAGCCCCGGATAAACACAGTACGCTGCTGAGGCTTTCAAAATGCCACTCAGCATTGTAGAAGAAGAATACAGATTCCTTTAAGATCTTAACGTCTAAAAACTATGCATTCAAACCAGTATGAATTTTGAAACTAGGAATGCTCTCAACCATTACAGCACATGAAAATATATTTTACAGCATGATTTCCAAGGGGAATACTGCAACACAGAGAACTAGTTCAGTTCAATTAGTGATCTACTTACCTAAACTATCAGGACTATCAATTGAAAAACACATAAGTATAACATCAGTATCTGGATAAGAAAGCGGTCTAAGTCGATCATAGTCTTCTTGTCCTGCTGTATCCCACAAAGCCAACTCCACCTGCAGAAGAAAGGCAAGGCAGTTAGTTAGCCAGATCACCAGGGGAGTTTTGATTCAGAAGCCAGTAATCGAAAAGAAGTAGATAAAATGTTTCAGTCAACTCCTCTCAAAAGGAGGAGACTACAAGACAAACCACTTTGACAGGAGAACTATTAGAAATTTTTTGTTCCATAACTTCAAAAATCAACTTATGCAGCTTATGAGACTTTTCTCTATATCCACGACCAGCGTCAATTCTCTGAAAGGACATAAAAGCTACCAGTAGAAAAGCAAGAGAGAAGATTCAAAGAGAATCGGCTCCAAAGGGCTGGGAATCTCTCTGATAAGCGTTCCAGAAATATCAGTTTTCAGTGAAAGTGGACTCTCTAAGAGTATTTTTTTTTTAAGATTATGTACATTTTCATTTGGTTTACAACTGGAACGTGCAGCAACTAAGAAACATTCAGATTGTACTTATTTGTGCACAAATTCATTAAAACTCCATCGCAGCCAAAATTTACACTTGTAATTTGCTTTGAAATAAACCCGATTTGTGTGTAAAGCTTCTTGTAACTAAGAACTGAATAAAGTAACTAATGTTCTCAATATTTCCACTTATGGTAAAGCTAGGGGAGAACACTCCAATAGGATCGTTTTCCTTCCTGTTTAAACTCTTACGTTCAAAGACTCCAATAGTAGTAGTCCACAACAGCTCAGATAAAGACAGACTGCCGGAACTGGAACCCAAATGTGAGCCTGAATGTGCAATGCAACTGTTTGGTTAAATTGTGAAAATACAAACCTTAGTTGCATGCATACACAAAAAAATTCTTCTGTATTTCAGTCAGAAATACTCCTCCTCTCAAAGTCACCTCTGCATTTGCAAACATGAATTCTGTGGCAAATATTCGTATTTTTTACAGAGATGTCTGTTGAAGGTTCTCTCACATGACTGGAATCAGCTCCTTTGCTCTACCCCTAAAAAAATGCACCTTGTACCATCACCGTTTTGTCTTCACATAGCTTCTCAACATTGCTGGTAATGCTTTTCCAGGAAAACAGAAGTAAGTGCTGTCAAACAGAACAGTCTTAAGTAGTGCTCCCTTATAAACTTCTGTAATCATGTTTTCTGAAGACAAATTGCTTGGATAAAATATGTCCTCTACTTACCAAAAAAAAAAAAAAAATCAGCATTGCTCAAGCTGCTCATGCAATTTTTATTTAGATACTGGCTGCATATAGGTGATGGGGCATGGCTCCCTCTTCACCCATTTAGAGATGCAGATTCAGGCAGAAGGGAATGAGCAAGTTTGACTAGGTGATAACACAGAGAAATACATATTGTACGTATTTTAAACATTGTCCTTAGAGTCTAAGATACAATATAGAAACTGCAGAAACCGTCACTTGGCAGGGAAAACATGTTCTAATATTAGTCTAAAAGTAAACTATTTTTTTTTACCCATTCATATAACGGGAGATAAAAGCTTTCTTTAGACTTCAATAGCATGAACTATTATGACTAAACCCACAAATAATCCATGCCTGTAACAGTAGGAAATCAAATTTAACATAAAGCCCAAAAGTAGCTCAAAAAGTTTCTTCTCAAACCAGGATCCAAACTGAGCAGTTTCGATCAATCTGCCACTGCATACGAACTAGAACTGACTGGGAGATATTCCGGCTGTACCTGGACCCAGAGCAAAGACACAGGTTGCAGCAAGAGGCAAAACAGGGAAGCTCAGCACTGCCAGCACCAAAACCTGCTGCATGCCTGACATGAGGAACTACGGCACTGAGGTCAGCTCTGTGCGGTTACAGTAATAAAACAGCCACGTGCCATGACTGCCAAAAAGGGGTTGAAAATACTTGAGCTTTCAAGGTGTAAAGTTTCTGCTTCGTGTGTTTCCAGAGTATCCTGGAAAGTAACAATTTCAAATATCACACACCACCTTGTGTGACACAAATGCAGAAGGGAACCTAGTCAGTGTCCAGAGAGCAGCCTCCTGAAAACGGCCTCTTGGAGCACGTGTCTGGCATGTTTGCTTGTTTGGTAAACAAAAGGACTCAAGAGGTCACACAGATTGAAAATGGATTTCCAGAAGATTGAAAAATAAAATTAAATGTTTTAATGATTAATTTACTGAAGTACAAATTAAAAATGAAGCTCAGTGAGCTGTGGGTATGCTTTTCTGCTAAGAATTATGTTCCTTCAGACAAGTAGGACAGATGATGCTGATATACACTACTACAAAAATCAAATCCCTTTGAAGCCTGTCAGTCATCTGTTCTGAAGAGGATCCTGCACATTGCCAGGAGTAGGTATGAAAAAAGCGACTCTCTCCAGGAACTAGTCTTTATTAATCACAATACCAGGTCCCTATCAAAACAGGGAGTCCGTTATGCATTTCCAAAGGCTAGCAGCCCTGTGTCCTCAGCATGCAGGCATGTCTTTGAATTGCTCCAACCCCTTCCACCTACTGCAACATTTTAATTGGAATAACTATGTTTTTTAGAATCTCAACTTGTATAAGGTTAGAAATAGGTTGTTAGACATTGGATATGAGCAGGTCCTAGCAAGGCCAATATTTTTTCCACAGGAACATGCTTAATATTTAAAAATATATTTACAATATAAGCACTAAGGATGTGTACTAACAACTTAGTAAAGAAGTGTAGAGATTTCCATGGTATTCTGAATAACTTCAAGTTCGTTCTGACTGTTACAGAAGTACATACATACCTGCTTTCCATCCACTTCGATATCTGCTACATAATTTTCAAAGACGGTGGGAACATACACTTCAGGGAACTGGTCTTTGCTAAATACAATCAGCAGACAGGTCTTTCCACAGGCACCATCACCCACTATAACCAGCTTTTTTCGAATGGCTGCCATAGCTGAAAAACAAAATGACAACTTATCAATTCTTCTGGTACAGCTTTTAACTGAGATGCTAATAATTAAAAACCACTAAGTTTTCAATTAGTGAGAACTTTTAAATTGGGTCTGCATGCCCATTAGAGACAGACAGGCATCTGCAATCACATGCGTTCAGATTCCCATCCTTTTGAGAAAAACACTCCCCAGCACTCGTCAACACACTGGTGAGCCACTGGGTGTAAAAATAGTAGAAAGGAGACAAGACCAGCCTGGTTTAGCATTTCTTAACCTATTCTAAAGACTAAGATAGGAACATCCAGAGATAGCAAGTAGCACTGTCCATGAGCACCTTCTGAAAAGTATCTTCTAGGTAATCAAGTAACACATGCTTCAATTCAAGGACAGTAACGTTTTTTTGTCATGTGCTGAGTTGTCTTAACCACAATGAGCCAGTCAGCTGGACCGAGGGGCATCTGCTGTTGTGTCAGAGCACCAACAGAAGGATCTCAAGGCAACCAGCCTGCTCCTTAAATTACAACCACCACACTGCAAAGGATTTTGGAAGGCCACATCCCACTGCTCAGTCTGCTTTCCTGGGCATCACTACTACCAGGCTAACATAGCCTGCTATCGGTTTACATTAAGTAAGAGGGAACACAGAGGGAGACACCACCGTGGTGCTCCACGCAAATCTCTGCTGTTCCATGTACTGGTTTGTACAGGACCCTACGAATCTATGGCTTGCTCACACGCAACTCTGGCCTCTAAAAGACAGCATGAAAGCTTGAAAGGTTTAACAAAAGCCTCAAGTCAGGGTGAGACTGAAGGAGATGATCGTGTTGGATTTAGCAAATTTCTACAAAGTCACAAGCAGCCCATAGTATGGATAAGGATTGATGTTCATCATCACTTCTTACAAACAAATACAAGGGGGGCAATACAAAGATAGTAGAAAACGGGTCAAGCCCACCAGAAGGCAATGCGCCTTGGGAACTTGAACACAAAGATATTTTGGACACAAGAAATTTATACAGGCCTCAAGAGGACGGGGCAAGTACATGGGAGAAGCTTCCTATGTGAGTTGAAGAATGCAGAAACCACATCTGCCTTAGAAAACCTCCGTATTAAAAGTACTTAAAGGCTGAGAATACTTTAAGAAACACTATATATGTGCCTGCTCTCTTCTTTCTTTTTCCTAGGCATTTATCTATGACCATTGCAGGAACAAGCCAGAGATTTAGGGAGTGTCCTAGCTAGAAGGGATTGGAATGAGGACAGAATCATAACTACTTTCTTCTCCATAACGTAAAGGACTCCAGGGGAAGCTGCTTAGTCATCCCATGAAGCTTCCTGGAAATGGAGCAAACAGCAAAGCCACCACAATACCTACCAACGGATGACTAAAATACCACAAAGGGTATTAAACTGACCCTTGTGAATTTAATTTTGCTATGACAGTCCCAGTACAAAGCTCTATGAGGATGACTAGGGCTGCTGGCAAGGGGAGAAGGGAGTTAAAAGACATAGCAAAACCATTTTCTCCTTTCCATCTCTTCTCTTGCCTCACGAAATTAAGTAAAAAGGTAAAATGAACCATCTAAAAGCAACTTTAGTACTATTAGGTGGTGAAAGTGCGGTGGATATTGCAGAGATTATGTATTTCTGCTCCAGGTACAAACAGAGAAGGACCATTTCAGCCCATCAAGCAGCAAGGGCTCAAGGACTTGTAGCGTGCAGCTTTGTCAGACACAACTGCTCAAGTAATCCAAATCCATCTCTAAAAGTAGCTTCTTTCACCTTCTGAATATATATACACATATTCAAGTTATTTACCTTAGGGATCTGGGGTTATTTTTACGTTTCTGGAGAGTTTAAAATGATCCAAGCTCTAAAAATGTTTTCTTTCAGTGTTTTTAGATGGTTTTGAATAATTCCTAGCAATGGTACCATTTGATTTTTGCAGAACTGCAAATCATCTGTCCTCTGTACCGAGTCAATGCCATCTACTTACAAGTTCTACCTAGTGTCAGCTTTGTCTAATCTGCCCTTCAAAACTGTAACGCTGAGTCCTACACAAAACCTCTGAAGCCATCTACTCCTGCACTCCACAATATTTACTATGAGAAAATTTCCCCCAGTGTGTATCCTCAACGTTCTCTGATGTAACGTAAGTCCGTTATTGTTTATCCTATTTGTCATGGGCATAGGAGAATAGATTATTGCCTTTCCCTAGTGCAGTTGAGAATATATGCCTTCATTGAGTCTTCTCTTTGGGCAAAACAATCCCAGTTTATTCAAGCCGTCTCTGTTAATCGTATTTCCTAGACTTTCCTTTCACTCCCTTCTGGGCACAGTCCAATTGGCACAAATTTACTGAAGCACGGAGCCCAAACCTTGCATCCAGTACTTCACCTAGGGCTTTACAAACATTAACTAGAGCTGAAGGATTATTTTATTGATCTTCCAGGATATACTGTTGCTTAAACCACGCTGGAAGCGTGTGTCCTCCCGCCTCCAGAAGACAACAGTGTTACATACATTCAGCTTTTAACTCATGGCAAGTCCCAGATCTTTTTTCATCAGACAGCTACATAGCCAGTTGCTTTCTATTCACACCGCTGAATATTCTTCTGTCACACTTTTATTTATCCTTCCTCTGACTGGTGTTTTATTTCACCTTCAGGTTCTAGTTCTGCCCTCCAGCTTAATCATAGTCTTTCTCAGATGCAAGTTTAATAATCATGAATCCCAGACAACTATCTAGGTCATTGATGAAAGCACACTGGAGACAAAGTAGGTGGATGACAGAATGGGATAACCTGTCCTTCCTCAGTGTCCTCCCTCTTTCACCCTTCTGTGCTACCAGCTGAAGCTCTGGCCTTGATCACTTGTGTTACCTGCAAGAGCACCTAGGGTAGGCGACCTTTACAGCGTCACCGACAGAGAAAAAGACAGTTGTCTTTTTCTGTGGGTTACCAGATCAACTCTTCCTTTATCTTCCTCTAAATACTGCCATCACTCTAGTTGTTTGGTTGGTTGGTTTTTTTAAACATTCCTTGCCAGTTGAATCTCATTTTATGATTTGCCCCTTCTACATATTTATGCCTAAGGTCTCCAAGAAAACTACAATTCTGTAAAAAAAAAAACAAACCATCATTTAATGTAGTGGTTTCTATAAACCCTAGAAAAAACAGCTTGAAAAAAATACACACACACATATTACAAATTATTTCAGGAGCTTTACTTTATCTCCTCAGTAACTTTTTCCTGAGAAAAGCCTGTCACAAAACTCTCCCTGCCTGAATCTTTCCTGAGATCTGTTGACACTTTTTGGACCCCATGTGGAAGTCCGCTCTCAATCCAGGTGCCCTTCAGCAGTGCGTGCTCGCTCAACCACTTCCTCCCCACTACTTAAGATCCACCCCATAGAGACTCTCCCCTGCTCACAATCTTTTATGAGCAGGACGGTCACCAGGACACCTCAAACCTGCTGAACAGTCCCTTCTGTCTAGTACACTGGCTATCTAGGTAATTAAAATTCCTTCACCACCAATTTCCAGAGGATCCTGCCAGACACTGACTGACAAAAAGCCTCAACCCCCCTATCTTTTCTTGGTGACCCGCGGCACCCTCATCTTTTTTAGTTTCACCTTCCAGAGCATTACCACAGCAGAATTCCTTCTGCATGATGTCCTCTGAACAAATGTGTTATGTATAAAATTCATTTCAGGATGCAAAGATCACCACTTACATCCTTGAAGCTTTCACTTGCCTCCAAAGCCCTCGGAGTTGCTTTTGATTTGTTTACCTCAAGTGTTCCCCTGGGCATGCAGCACAGGCTGAGGCCGGTTTGTTTACAGACCTCAACAAATTTTCAGGAACAGCTCAGATTATAAATGCTGGGTAGACACAGACTTCTCAGATCAGATGTCAGGTCTGATCACTGGACAGACCCCTCTCCATGCACCTCGGAAGGAAGTCACCAACCATCACAACCACGTGTTTCTTCCTGACATTACTGGTTACAAACTTTACAGCTTTATGGTACTTGAAGTGTCTTCTCTACTGGTGAGGCTGGACCCTTACTTGCTGCCAGAACAACAGACTTCATTTTGTTCAACCTGTGGATTTTTAAGGAGGGAACACTGCTGCTGAGCCTGCACCCAGCTTTCTTCTTATGACAGATTCATCTTGTCTGTAGGGCTGAAGGTATCCATGCGTATGGAAATCACTCTAATGGTGCTACAATATCTCAAACCCCCATATTTGGTCTTCAGATTTTAGCAGTTATCTGGACACAGTAACAGCATCTCCTGATCTATCCATTAGTATACTTACAATAATAATTTCCTAGTTTAGAGGATTCAATGTACAGATCAGTATCTTTCAGCTAATCATTTCTAGATAAAAGAAATACATTCCTACCCAGTGTGTAGCCTTAAGGGATTGTCAGTTCTGGCAAATACTCAGAAAAGCAACATCTCTGTAGTACAATGGAGGAAAAAATTGGTTGCTTAGAAAGGTGCTACATCTTAGTGGTGCATATCACAAGGACAAGGCTAATAGCATTTGCAACAGTTGGGTCTTTCTCCTGCATTTTGACATGCTCTGCTTTTCTTAAGTATTCTGAATCCTGGAAACAGATAAAATTTGGACCAGCAGTATGTGGGAATCAAAAAGCACTACGCTAGCCTAAAAAGTTTAACTTAAGATGTACAGTACTTACGTTACATGCAAGTTAGTATTTGCTGTAGCACAGCCTGTCACCAGTGAGTATGTGTCTACACTTAAAGGTAAAAAAAGTATATGAACTACCTAAGAGGGTATTACAGACAGACCAAATCTAAGCTACTACTAAGCCACTGTAACTGAACACAAGTACTACACATTCATCCCTTTATGCAATGCATAGAGCAAAAGAGACCAATAAATTCAGAAAGCTGCTGGAACAGCATCACTGCTGATGCACACAGAACATTGAGCAATAAATAGTCTATCCCAATTAGTGTAGCAGAATGGCTGCAGTGATCTAGGGGAATCTTTGCTGTCTTCTGCAGCAGATCTGCAATTTTTCCCACTCTTAAATGACCCACTCCTCCCACCTTTGCATTTATAGGATTCTTAAAACCTGTAAATTCTAGCTAGTCTGCTGGATTCAAAGTGGAAACTCTCACAATATGACTCAAATGACTCATCTGAATGGAAGAGATTCAATTATGACATTTCCTCAACCCAGGCCTTTCACAGGTATTACAAGAGCTTTAGACATCGTTTACTCAATCCCACTAACATCACAGGAGGTTACAACACAAGGAGCTCCTGTTTGCTGCGTTACCACACCAATAGCCTTGTTACATGAGGCTGCTATTTCTAAGTGCAGTGACGCTCAGAGACTCATGCAGCATAAAGCCCTGCTTGTTAAGAGAAACTAGCAAATACTCCAGAAGAATGAGAAATGGGGAAAATATTTTTTCCCATGTTTTAAATGTACTCCCCCCAAGTATTATTGTTTACTGCAGTGGAATTTGCCCCTTCTCTTCAGCATGCTATTTATTTTTTCAAGGAACAACATTTCCAGCGCCTCCTCTCCTGCAAATCCCAAGGCCACACAGCACGAGTGAGGGCTGTGGAAACACTGTTGACATTCTGAAGTTGGATAACCTGGTAACAAACGTGCCAGGTTTGCCTGTCTCGCTCTGGATTTCATCCTGGAGAAAGTAATAAGGTGGAAGAAACAGCCCTTTATCATCACATAGGTATCCTGACTAGATTTAATTTCAATGACCAATCAACTGCTATCAACTTTATATTGCCTGCTACACCATATGGGCAGATCCCTCAGTTTTGTTAAAAGAGATCTGTATTACTGCATACGTTAGCAAGAACTCAGCAGAAGCAGTTCAGCAGGACCATTAGTGGTGTTTCTGATGCTGAGGGGGAAAGATCCTCTAAATTCTTTCCCACCTAAACTTGCTGAAGTCCTTGAAACCAAAATGTTGGAAAGTAAAGGTTTTGAAATCGTGTAAAGACTGCTTTGCTGCCGACTCCTCCACACTCAGCACTGAAACAGTTCGCTATTGAGCAAATTACAGCCTGGCACTCTTCTCACTTGCTCCATTTCCCCTGTCATTCAGTCAGCCCTGTCCCGGGCCAGCAGGAGGAACAAGAGCAAGCCTGAGGGACCAGAAGACTAAACCCTACTCAAGTGTCCCCCCACCCCAACCAGTCAAGCCCTGCCCTCTACCTACCGCAGGGTAGAACTGCCTCTGCACCGAGACCGGGATTTACTCTTCAAATATACTCACTGCTGTTCCAAGTTTGAGGGGGAGGAGGAATGTGTTTCCCCAAAGACTCCAGTGATGAAGAGAACATGGATGGGCTTTCCCCACAGTTCTCATCTGGCTGTTTAGCAAGGTCTGGCATCAAAACTGAGAACTACCAAAGCAGTCTGGAGCAGAAAGCAGCCCAAAAGCAAACAGGTCTGCCTTCAGGACAGCTGTGTACAGACAGTGAAGAAACTGTGACTGAATACAGAGCATCTGGGTAGGGGAAATGGTCCAAAGACCATGAGCAAAGGAATAGGGGGGGCAGGCAAACAGGCCAGGAGGAGGATGGCAGAAGGATGTAAGCACTCAAATCCGCCCTCTAGAGCAGAATCTACGATTCCCACATCCCTCAGCTGTTTGACTGCCAGCAGAAGCCAAGCAGCTCAACCTTCTCCCCTGCTGAAGTCCCAATGGAAAATGTCAGCAACTGTATATTTTCTGATTTTTTTCCTCCACTACGCCTTTCATTAGTGAAAGTATGTATAAACAAATGTCAGAAACATTGCAGTTTGCTGTTGAAATGCTATTCATGCTACCTTAAATCAGCTCCTTTGAGCATACATAAGCCTATGTGTGCTATCATGCTATTTTTTTCCACATAATCCATACAGGATGGCCATGCACTTAAACAGAAATAGTTATGAAGTAAGGGACACCATGACCCCAATTCACCTCTTACAGAAGTTGCAAAATGGGTAGCAAACAGCCTTGGGACTGCAATAAGAGTAAGGGGAAGAAAAAAAAAAAAAAAAAAGAAAAAAAGAGAAAAAAAAGGTGATTCAATCACATGCTTCTGCTACAGGATTCCTAAAAGATTCTGGAAGAACTACATACACCAAAACCAGCTGCAAGTGACCATTTATTTATTGTCTCAGAATAGAACTCATATGGACAGCTGCACTGAAAGTAAAGCCAAACTCCATGCTCAGCATGATCATGCTCGTTTGGTACCATGTACAACTTGAAATCAAGTATTACTGTGGTAGAAATACAGTTCCATTACAAGCCACTGCAATACAAACACTAAAACCACAAAAACTAATGCAGTCACTGCTATAAAGGAAATAGTCAACACAGCTTATTTCAATAATTGAAATGTACTTAATTCTGTGCAAATTTGCCTGTGGACACTTGGATTCATAAACTGATAAGCCACGTTATTTAAAGCGGTGCTAACAAGGCCTTTGGGAAACAACTATATTTATATTCCTTACAGCATCCAACACATAAAGCAGCTTGACAGTACTGCAGAATAGACCTATTTCTAACTATGGTGCTATGTGGGAGCAGTTGGTAAGAAAAAGATATCTGCTGAGGTTTTTTTTTGAGGGTTACAGATGAAATTTAACACTTAAAAAAAAGTCCCAAAGCTGGCAAAGCACAGGGCAGGCTACTGATGTTGCACATTAAATGCAATCCAGAGAAACAGGAATTTTCTGTTATAAGACTGAAGTACAATTGAAACACCGACCCAGAAGGTCAGTGTAGTATCCTATGGGATTAAGATACCGGTCATGAGTCCTTCAGGAAGGTCCTTGGACATGGTGAGCTGAGCGTTCAGCTTTCTGCTAGGAGTTTATTCAGGCTGTGTGTTAACCATGCTCAAGTCTGGCAAGTTTTACTAGTTTGGAAAAAATGCTTTGCAAACATAGATATACATTTCCAGAGCCAGCTTTAAACTGGGAGCAGTACAGCCGTGTTACAACCCCAGCGAACAAACCTCATCAGGTCTCAGCTAACTCCACAAATAACCAGCTCAAGCCTCTTTAGACCACATCACCAGAACTGGGAGCAGGGTCAGCTTAACTGCATTAGGTCTTAACAACATTGGTTCAGTGCCAGCCCTGGTGAACCCTTAATGACTGATGAATTTTATACAGTCACTAAGTTATCCAAAATTACAAAATTGTTGTTTAATAGGCATGAGCATACAATGCATTTCAGTTCAGCACACAGTGCGTTGCTTATGCTGCTTCTACAATGGCTGCAATAGGGCAGGAGATATCGCATCCAGCATAAAGCCTGCCAGTGCAAAGTTTTTGAGGAAACCTGAATCGGCAGTCAGTACTAGATCTGTGTTGTGTGTCATGCGGACATAGTACGTCTAATCTGAGGTATCATGTGAAGTCTCAAAGCTGGATTCATCCTATCAAATTACAGACTTTGCCCTTGCTTTCCTCTTCAGGATAAATCCTGTACGACAACATACATCTGACTCTCAGAGACAAAAATTGCTTTGGATTCTGATAAATTTTCTTGATTTCTAACAACTACAGGACAGAGGAAAACATTTTACTCTGCTCTCCTTCCCTGTACAGCCCACCCTCCTGTTCTTTACACGAACAAGGCCTCAGCACGATCAAACACTCCCAGGAACACACAAACTATCTTTTGTTAAAACACCCAAGCCATGACCTGCGCAACCCTCTACACCCAGCACTGTCCCACAAGCAGCTCCAGCACAGACACTGACTAGGGGACCAACTTGTCCCTGCTAAACTTACACTTCCTACATCAAGACTCACAGACTGCCCTTTACTACAGGTCTACACATATATAAAAATGGGTACATTGGCTTGGGACTTAGGTCTCTCCATCCTAGCGCTTGGCACTCAGAATCAGCTTTCTTGGGTCAGATGTGGTTCCCATTAATTTGGTAACCTCAAACAGATTTCTCTTCCATGAGCTTGTCCAGACTCCCTTTGAACCCATGTAAACTTCCAGCACTCACAACATCCTGTTGGAGGGAGTTCCCACAGCTTAATTACACATTGTGTGTAAAGCCACTTCCTTCGAATTCAAGATTGTCCATATTAGTTTCTTTTACTGCCTCCTAACTCTGAAATGGAAAGAGTGAAAAGTTCACCTCGTTCACCCTCTTTCTGCTGCTCACATAACAGACTTTCCAGACTGAAGCATCCTAGCATACAGTTGTGGGTTGGTTTGTTTGTTTTTTTAAATACCTTTACACCTTTGACAATAGTGACTGGCTGATCTATCAGCTGGCTGCTCCAAGCATAAGGAGTAACAAACCAGTAGAGGCACCAGTGAAGTGCTTCAACCAGGAGGCCCCTTGGAAGCCCAGCAGCACAACACCCGTGTACCCTCCCATCTGTCACCCATCACAGCCCTGAATGCATCAGGGCTGCTGCAACACAGGCCCAAGGAGCTGGAGCCCATAGGGACACCCCTGTTGTGGCACAGGCATGCTGTTACATCCATTCACATCGTATCACAGAACCACACCCTCAGCTGTGTTTCAAGTGCAAACAAGCTGCAGCTTGGTCATTCCTGGGTACATGTTTCACTCCTTGCATTAACTCAAGCGCAGACTATCTTGACTTTAAAATAGGCAATAACAGAGAATCCCCTACCGCACTTCATGCTCCAGCAGTAAGTTAAATTTTCTGCATTAGTGATGAGGTTTTATTTGTCACTTTTTCATTTATTTGGCCTCTGCAAATTTCTTCATACTGGTATTTTGTTTCTTCCAGGTGATTGGTAAGACATCCAGCCCAAGAGCAAACTCCTTCGTGTTCTCACTAAGCAGATTCACTTGATTCTCTACTTGCCTTTTAAAGCTGTCCTCTTTCTACTAAATTTATTATGAACCATATTGATTTTGTACTGGCTTAGTCTCTCACTGAAAATGATGTGCAATTACCATCAAGTGCTAACTGAAGGCTAAGATGAACACCTGTACTTAAGAACCAAACTGAAACAATTAACACTAATTGTTTCTGTTTCCCCCAGTCCAGGTTGAGTGACATTGCCTTAATTCTTTCCTGAATGCTTTGTTACTTAGTCCATTATTGTACCTGGGATTGATGTCTTAAGTCTGATGGGATTATAATCATTAAGGTTGTCCTACTTCTCTTTATTATTACTGTGTATTAGCATTCTTTAAAACTCCTTAAACTACTGCAGTATGTAAAGAGCTTCCTGGAAGAAAAAAAAATATAAACCCCCTCTATTCTCAGGCCAGAGATCTTCAGAGCTGAGATATATGTCAAAACATAGGTGTCAATTACCAAGTCTGGCCAGATTAGGTATGAGATACCATTCACCCTTTTTTAAAATGTTATTTAAAGAGATAATAAAAATACCTGATTACAGGGAAGTTCCCTGTGCACAGATAAATAACTCGGAAAGACAGGAAACCAAACAGAAAGATATGCTCAGCTCTCACAGAAGACCACCCGTGGAACCTGCACAGCTCGACACTCCTAAATGACCTGAAAAAGTGAGGAAATATAGCAAAGTTTACTGATGATTCCAAGATGCTCAGGTTACAAAGGCAAGAGCTTACTGTGATGAATTTCAGAACCTTAACAGACGCTGTGCCTAAGCAATAAAACTTGAAATAGATAAATGTGAAGTGATACACAAGGTAAAAACCAGATTCAACTTCCTATATGAAATGATGGAGTGAGGGCTGACCACTGCTACTCAGGAGCAATATTTCAGGGTTATATAGTTAATTCCTTTAAAATACAAGCTCAACACCCTGAAGAGCTAAAAATATATATATATATTTACAAGCTCCAATATTAAGAACTAAGAAAAAATGAACAAACCAGAAATCATTAAGCTGATTTAGGAACACAAGCACACCTGCATCTTTTGACTCTGTGTGCAGTTGTGATCCTCCCCATGGCAAAAGGAACTGGAAATGACTCAGAGCAGAGCAACACGGATGATTAAATTACAGAACAGTGTCCATATGAAGAACAACTATGGCAAAACTGAAAAAAGGACAATCTGGAAGAGACCCAGCCAAGGAAGAAAATTACTACAGACACTTCTCTAAGATCCTAAGCAGTGCTGAGAAGAGCTGGAGCCTGAGCGTTCAGTCTTCAAAACAAGGACAAGGACACATGGGATGAGCCAGGTTCAAAGCAAAGGCATGCAGGCCTCATACCAGAGCACACAGCAAGGCTTTACTGTTTCTACCACATTTCAACTTTTTTAGATCTATCATTTCTTAGTCGTATGTTTCTCTTTGAGCTCCCTTTTTCTCCCCATTACTTCTCATGCTTTTGCACTTCTTTTATTTTCTACTTTCAGTTTCTACTTTTCTCCTATTTAATCTGTAGAGCTTTCTTGCATTGTTTTTAAAGTGCAAACAAAACAGATGCCTTCATTCCTTTCCAAGTCAGGTTATTTAATTTGCTTTCAACACTTGACTGGGGAAAAATATCGCAAAAGAGGGTTCCTGAAACATCTTTTTTAAGCCCGTTTAAGCCAAAATTGTTAGAAACTAAAACAGCAATATGCATAAGCAACTCTGTCTTAACATTGCAAAACAGGATGCATGGTGACAAACACCAAACCTAGCAAGGTCCTCCTGGTCTACTAAAAGTTTTCTTTGTTCTCGACTACCTGCAAAGTTCACCCCTATGCTGTTCACCTCCCCATTTGTATATAATTAGTGAATCAACACCATTTCAGAACTCAGGGAAGAAGACAAATTCCAGCATTTCTGCCCTGCCTTACTCTATACCAGGACAAGCCTGTCTCAAAGGCTGAAGGCAAAGCTGGGACTATGGGGGCAGAAAGCAGCGCATTTTGTCCTCGGGATCAGTGGCTGCCATTGCTGTCCTTCCACCCTCTCAACATTCTTGTTCCTTTGCCCCTACTGACTAGATCTGTGTTATCTGTAGGTACGACAACTTAGGAGAGCACTTCTCTTATGCAATATCAAGTCTCACGATTACTTTGCACAGAATGAGATTAGGGCTTAATATTGAGGTAATTATAGTAGATCTGTGGATCCCGCTCACATGCAATATGTAGAACACTTTGTGTTTGTGCCAGTTTTTTTCTTGGTATCCTCTCTTCACACCTCCAGCATGTCAAATGGGATGTGGGGCACCTGCACGCTGAACAAGGCAGGTTCTGCTTGGGCAAGGTGGCTTTGTCTTTAGGCACCCACCCCTGTCCCATAGCTGGCAGCAGAAACACATGTGGGCAAGAGCAACTAACACTAACCCTTCCAGACAACCATCTTTTTGTACCCATGACTGACACTCTCACCTGGGTTCCTCCTCTTCTCCCACCACAAGATGTCCGTTGAGATTGCACTGGTTCAGATCAAACACCCAACAAGCCCAGCACCCTGCCTGCAAACGCAGGTACCTCAGATGACTAAGAGTAAAAGAAGGAGCAAACACATTGATACCTCTGCAAGTAGTTTCCAGCTTGGAGGTATTCTTGGGTTTTTTAATCTTTGTGCTCAACAACCTATTTGACAGCATTTTCTTCTGCGATTTGATCTGTTTGATTCCGAAGCCACGTAAATCATTGCAATTCAAAGCACTTTGTGGTCTCAGTACAGGCTGTGGGAGACGCACCACAGGTTTTGATCTAGACCAGACTGTGCTCAGTGATGCCTTTGCCAAGCTGAAAGGTTCAAAATTTTTTAAGCATCCCTTGTACAGAATCCTTATCCCTGATCATTCTCAGCCTCTTCTTTGCTTTTCCAGTTGCACTGTATCTCAAAGTCCTCTTTCCTTCCAGCAAAACCACAGTGATCAGTGTGCTAAGAACTGGGCACCATGATGCTATCCTGTGTTTTCTTTATTCCATTCCCCAAAGCCCCTCACATGTACTCATGTGATCACTGTTGAACATTAAACTTGCATTTTCACAGAATTATGACAAGCTCTTTCTCCTAAGTGGCAATAATTAATTTTCACCCCAATGGTGCATAAACAAAGATTCTCACCCCCAACACTGTAATTATCTGGAACCAATATCATTTGACATTTTACTGGCATTCAGTGTCAGAAGGATGAGCTGCAATTTTTCCTAGTCAGCTCTTGTCTTTTCTTCCCTTACTCAACACCTTTCTCACCAGGTATTTATGAGCATACTGAACAGCACAGGTGTAACACGGTTCCCTGTTCTTCTCTTGTCCCAAATTTCCTTTCTCTGTGCTTGTTGAGTCATTCAAAAACTCCAGTAAATTTAAGCAGCACTGTCTCCTCTGCAAAAGCCACCTCAACCTTCTTCCACTGTAAGTTAAGTCCATCTGGTTACTTTATTTTATAATTTACTTTTTAAAAGGCATTGAACTCTGTGATATCCTGCTGAACTATCTTTAAGAACTGCTACCATGTACGTCATCTTCTATTTCTCTGGCTTCAAGGTATTAAGTGAGAAGTTACATAGCATAATTAATAATTCAATCATTTCAGGCCCAAGTTTTCTTTGGAACCCTTGGGCAAGCACCATCTGGTCTTGGCATTTTGTAACTACATCACTTTGCTCTAAAAAACTTCTTTGCCAACACTTCAAGCAGAGATAGACGTTCCAATGAGTCCTGTTCCCCATAAAGAGAATTTCTGACAGAGGAACCTCTTTGGATTCCTCCACAGTAAACAGGAATGCACATAAGTCATTTAACTTTCTACTGATGACTTCATCACCAAGTATTTCTTTCACTTCATCATCATCTATTGGCCTTCCAGACTCTAGCACCTTTCTCGCTTCTGATGTACTTGGAAAAGATTTATTTTAAAAAAAAAATATTTTTTTTGCTATTAATATGATGCTGCTCAGAGTCTTTCTGGCAGGTCCTTATATTTTTCATTTGACTTGCCAGAGTTCACATTCTTATTTACTTTTCTGGTCAACTTCATGACTTGAACTTTCTAAAGGCTGTATTCTTATTTCTAATACTTTCTTTATCCCAAACTGCATGCTCATTCTCATCTGTCAACATTCCACAGTATAATTTAAAATCTTCCCAACATTTTCAATCTCAAGCGGTGAAGCCTAGCTCTGCTGTGGTTTACATGGAACCCAGCCTTTCCAAACAGCTTTTGGACTGAGGTTCAAAAAATGAGCCAATTCACTTTGTCAGTACCAAGTCAAGATCCTACTGTAAGACGGCCTTCTCATCTTACATAATTTCAACAGAGCAGAGAGAAGGTGAAGAGTAAAGAACCTCCAGGTGTAAAATACAAGAAAAATGAAATCTTAGCAAAGAATGCAAACAGAGATAACTGGTACTTGGAGAGCTGCTACTTCTTTCAAAACACTGACACATGCAAAGACAACCTTCCTTAAAACTGTGAAGAAGAGGAGCAATCACTTTGTATATACTAGGGATCTGCTCCAAATGTGACAGTTCAATAAGTCAGTACATGGTCAGATGAGACAGAATTATTTATTATTGCAAAGCACTGCTAATTAAGTGAGCAAAGAGACTGAATTCCAGCCCCATTTCTGATTGAAAACAACAATTAAAAAAGGCAAACAACAAACTCATAACTGTCAGAGCTTGAGGAAATAAAGACCTCATACTCATTGTAGGTGTACTGCCCCCATTTTACTCTGTATACTAGTGACTGTCCATCTGTTCCTTCTACTAGGGACCTTGGTCATGAAGGCTGGTCAGAGAAAGACAGTGAACCTCGTTCTGATTAGTTTAATTAGATGATTCACTTAGGAAGGACTGGCTGTTAGTTGTGTGTACACAACAGTGGATAGGAAGTGTCTTAATTAAACAGTGGTTTATGGATATCTTAGTTCTTGTACTGTTTCAAATGCCCTTCTCAATTGAAAACACAACAAAAGGAAACGGACAGAAGACAGGATGGACAGATCAGAATTGCTCTATTGACTCCAATTATGCTTTTGGTAGTTTTTATTCACAGTTCAGAATGAGGTGAGAACAGAGACTACATCAAGGCCAGAAGGCACCTGGACACCCAACAGTGGTGTAAAATGGCTTAAAGCAAGATTAACTTAACCAGCGTACCAGAGGCAGTCTTTTGGAATATTTGTGCTAATTTTTGAGATGATCCCAAAAGTAATAAACAACTACCTTTTTCTACTTAGCTACCTAGCTATTTATACGGCATCCAACATTGCAGGAGAGGAATCACACCAATAGGTAAGGAGCAGAGGACTTTCATCGTGCATTCAGGTGTGTCCATTTGCATAGCTGTATCCCTGGGAATGATGGTAAACTGTCATTTGATGCACTTATTTTGTACAGCACTGTTCTGTGTTACAGGGTTTCATCCTTATTACTTGTTTACTAGGACAGATAAATCACAGATCAATTGAAGATTTAAAGGGCACGCTACCTAGCCTTCTGTCAACATGCTAACTTCCTCAAACTCACTGATTAAACTTTCCCTCCACATTAGTTAAACTGCATTTGAATACAAATTGTTAAGACAACAGAGCAGTACATGAGAGTTTAAATGTATGTGGAAGTAACAGGTGAGCCAGATTAGAGTTTAGTATAAAAGGTAAAAGATAAGTGTCTGAGTGCAGACTTCAGAAATTTCTAGGGCAGAGCGGACCACAGAAACCATGTAAAGAGCCAGAAGGGTTTGGGGCAGTGTAAACACATTGAAAGAAAAAGATGAACTGGAAAATGTAGGAAAAAAAAGAGTTACCATTAAAAAAATTGAGGAAAGACAATATTTCCAAGCCTCTCCAAAATATCAAATAGTTTTTATTTGGAATCTGCTTATCTGAATAGCCAACACTAGTCCTACATCCTGGTGGCAGTTAAGATCATTTAGGATGTTTTTATTGTCAATTCCTGGCTCAGAGAACTCCCCGCCCCTGGTGCTCAATTGCCATGGCACTCCGCCAGAGCATGATTTTGGTGAACTAGGAGGGATAACACAAGAGTTGCTCAGATTAGCTCTGTAACTGAATTTCTTTTGCCACTCATGTGAAGGTGCATTTATGTTTAATTTATGCATTTAAAAAAACCCCATGTATACTGGTGTTAAATGATACAAATCACCAATTAAAATTAATTTATGTCAAGCATTTATGGTGAATATGCTGTTAAGCATTCCGGTGAACTAATTAAAATGAAATAAGGCTAATGGCAGTTTTTCTTTTTTTAAACACACAACCTTGGTCCAAACCAGAGCCAGAATTAGTCTGGAGATTTGAAACTGAAATGCTAGTGCTGCATGGCTGGAGGTCTAGGTAAGGCCAGATCAAGGCAAGAGGAAGGCACACAGATGCATTAGAAGAGCCTTCAAAAGAAAGTATTTTCACAAACAATCTCTTCAGGGAGGGAGAGACTTTGTATTTCCTTACTGAAAAGAAATACCAAAATAAAGTCATGGGAGAATCTAATACTTTGAGTCACAAACAACATTTAGGACAAGTAAAAAACTAATTTTTGAGATCTCTGAGATTTAAAAAAACAAAACAACAAGGTTGTAGAAGTTGGCTTTTAGAAGTGCACTGTTTTAAAAACACAGACAGGAGTTGTTACCTAGTCTAAGCTCTGGAGGGAGGGAGGGAAGCAACAAACCAACCTAACTTTCCCTAGGTAGGTCTTAGGATTTAGTTTTCTCTGAATCCCGCACCATATCCCGAGTGAGTGGGGCGCACTGCTCATGAAGGGTTCCCTGCAACAAACAGGTGAACCATACCAGGAGAGAAACAAAAGCTGGATATGAGGCAGCAACTAAAAACAAACAAACTCCAGTTCCAGACACCTCACAGACAGACTTAAAGGGATATCGAAGTAGTTAAGGCACCATTTGACTGGAGACAAGATTTTGTCCTGAGCCACTGCAGTAACTTCAACTCTGTAAACATCTACAATACATTTTCGTGTTTTGTTGAGTTTTTTTTGACCCAAGCACAACTGAAGCAGTCACAAGGTTCCCCTCAGCCCTGATGGAACAAACGGGTTTCCTAGCAAAGAAGGTTTAGGTAGTGGATAACTTGAAGCTGGGTAATTTTCAGTCTAAAGCAAGGCTGCTGGGCGACACGAAGCCCATCGCGCCAGCCGTTTGTTCTAAACCAAACCCGAGCTCCTGGCTACACACTTGTCCAAGCCCTGGGCCTGCTGAGGCGGCACCGGCTTCAGCTACGGCAAAAAAAAAAAACCCAAAACCAAAATTAAAAGTTTGCAGCGACCCCCCCGAAAGGCGGGTTCTTCCCCAACTGAAAGTCTAACCGCCGCCAAGACCCGGGGAAGTATCCCCGCAGAGGCTGCCGCCGGCGGGGGGTCGGGGGGGGGCCCCCGGACCCGGCTCCGCGCTCCGGCGTGGCGGCGCCTCCCGCGCGCCCGGGTGACGTCACCACAACAAGCTGCCAGTCAGCCGGGTCACCCCCACCGCCCGGTGCCCACTCGTGTCACACCCCACAACGGGGGGGGACTGGGGGAGGGGGACGGCCGGCGAGCGCCGCCTCCGCGCCGCCCACGGCGGAGCTGGCGGGAGCAGGGTCCCCGCCGCGGCCCAGGCGCCGAGGGCCGGGCGAGGCGCGGGCGTCTCCAGCGGGGGAGCCCCCGGGGCCGCGCCCCAGCCCACCGCCCCTCCCCCGCTGCCGCCGCCCGGAAAAGGGCCCGTTACCGGCCCCGGAAACTCGGGGGCTCGCAGGGGGGCGGCCGGGCTGCCGCACACACCCCTCCCCTTTTGTGCGCGCGATGCCGTCCGGACACGGCGGCGAGAGGCTCGGCCGGGCCCGGCCGCCCCCGCCCGCAGGCCGCGGCGCGGGCTCGCGGCGCGGGCTCCCGGCGGGGGCGGGTGGGCCCCACCCGGCGGCGGCGGCGGCGGCGCCGCGGCGAAAGGAGGAGAGAAGCCGACGAGCCACCCCCTACCCCGGGCGGCGGAAAGCCCCCTCCCCGGTACCTGCGGCCTGCGCTGGGTCTGGCTCCCGCCGCTTCCTGCTCCACAGGCCCGAGCTCGAGCAGCGGCGAACGGAAACGGGCGGGGCGGGGGCGTGCGCGCTCACCGGCCCGGCGCGACGCGGCGCGGCGCTGCGCTCCCTCAGCCCGGCCCCGCCCGGCCCCGCCTGCCTTCGGCCCGCGCGCCCGCGCGCGCGCCCCCGCTCGCCCTACAGCCAATCGGCGCGGCCGGGCGCGGGGGCTGCCGGGAAGGGGCGCTATAAAAGCACGGGTGCTATTTACGCCGCGCGGGTTGGGGGTTTGCGTCTGCGCCGGGTTGGGTTAGTCAGGCGGTGCGTACTGCCGGCTGGGGGCTCACCGCCTGCCCTCCGTGGCTGATGGAGGCCTTGGCGCTCACCTTGAGGCCTTACCTAGTGGAGGGGGAGCGGTGGAAGGTGTGTGTGTCATCTGGGGGAGCCACCGGTGTTGGAAACCTCTCTGCTGGGCACGGCTCCCCAGCCGGCCCCGGGGCACCCAGGCATTGCTGGGTTGGGGGAAGGCAGCTGTGGGGGCAGTTGTGATATTGGGGCGCCCTATTTGCCTGCAGGCCTGTCAGCTGAGTCTGTTGGATCAGGGAGTTGTTTCCCTGTTTCTTGCAGTCGAGCAGGTGGGCTCTACAGCTCACAGAAACAGAGCAGAGCTTGTGGAAGCTGAGGAGCTGGCTAGTAGTGCAGGAGGGAGGTAGAAGGGTCTTACTGGGCCGCATCTCGTTGCTGGGATCTTCTGAGTGTGTTTTTGGTTTGGCTGATGTCAAGGATTGCCCTTACCTCGGGATGCAGAGTTCCTGTGGTTGATGCAGTACACCCTTTGTGTCCTGGAGGAAGGGTACTGCTTCATCTGTTGCCCTGTTTCCCTCCTTACCCACCTGAGAAGGTTCAACAGGTGGAGCTGGTGTTAGGGGGTTTCAGGCTGCTGAAAATAGAACTTGTGTGTATGGACAGGATTGGTGATAGTCAGCCTCTGTGTGTGTCTCAAGGGTCCCTTGTGCAACAGGCACAGTAGCCTTTAGCTGGCGTTTGGGATAGATTGCCTATTTAATCCCAAGTTCCCCTAAGGGAAACTGGGTGCTGTGCCAATCCTGGTATGTGATCCTGTTAATAGGTGCCTTTTCCCATCCCAGTTCCCTCCTCATTTGACAGCATTTGCATGGCCAGCTAACTTTAGACTGACCTTTTTATGGATTACTCTCTGGTGTCTGTGGAGGAAGGAGCTGCTTAACCCATGTCAGTAAGCATGTCCCTGGGACTAGCTTGCTCTGTGAAGTGTTTCAAGATGACTCTTTTATCAAGCAAAGATTTTATGCAAACTGATAAATGGCTTTAATGCATACAGCTTGGTACTGATTCTTGATGGACTGTCAACAGCGTGGGTGGTCATGAGGTCCCGTGATAATTTGTTCTGTAGGGTGACAGATGTGCCTTCACCTCTGGTATTATAGGAATATTGAGACAGAAGGTCATTTATCTGGAGTCAGTAGTGAAATTACGTATGTGGTTTGGACACCAGCTTGGTGGGACTCTTAACTGTAAATCAGTTATGTAGGTGTAAGTCATAAGTTCTTTTCATAACTTTTTTCTTACTATTTGATAGAGATCTTTGGCCTACTACTTTTTTCATGGTCCGTTGGGAGGTTTGGTCTTTGTTTACAAAATAACACTGGGTGTTTTGATCACAGTATGTGTGTGTTATTTTTCCTAGAGCAGTACCTCTTTGCCCAATGTAGAGAGCTCTTTGGATTTGGATGGGTCTGTGGCCCCAGGTTCTGCTCTCTCAGGTGAGCACTGTTCAAGTGGGCATCATGTTAATCAAAGTGCTTCAGAGCTGCTTTTTTCCAACTTGGTAAATAGCTTTTAATGGATCAAGAGCTTTGATTTTTAATGAAGATGGTAGCTAATGAGCTCCATTACTAGCTGTGAGGATCCTCAGTCTAACTCTCTGTAAACCACAGCTTTTGAAGGTGTCAATAGTTTTAACTTGCCATGTTCTCTGTCTTGTGTGTGTTGTTCAAAACAAAATCTTCACCCTGACTTTCATGTTATGGCCAGGACCCTACTAGGTCTCAGCTTCAAGGATGAGAAGGTAGTAGAGAAAGGCAGCTCTTCTTACCTGACATATGGAGACTTTGTTTATGAGTTAATGAAACAATTAGGTCATAAGTTTAAGTCTTCCCCATTACTCCCTAATTTATTTTTTGCCAAGATAAGAGTCCATACAGGGGAAAAAAGGTTTCTTAACTGATAGCCAGGAACCACTGAAACATTCCAGAATATCTTTTGCAGATATTTTCATTGCAGAAGTACCTTTTGCAATCAATTCCACTTAGGCAGTTTCTCAAGTGTTTACAGCTATCAGAAAAAACAAAAACTGAGAGGAAATAATAGGAAGCAGTTGCTGAAAAGATATTTTTTTTTCCTTAGGGAATGTAACATCAGTTACATTTTCAGTCGAGGTATACACTTGATTGAAGAGTAAATATGGTTTCTGTGCCAGAAAACTTAGAGCTTTGAGCACTACAGCATGGTATTATTTAGTGAAAGTCCTTCCATAACTTGCCTAGCTCAAATGTTTTCTGTTTGTTAATTGTATCATAATTTGCTTTGAAAGTTTAGATGGCATTCCTAGTTCCCAAACATGCTTACCAACATAATATGATGGTATGTCAGTGTTGTCTTTACTTTAGAACTGCAAGCTGAGCAGTGTGAAGCATCTGTCTACCCCAGTAAAAATGTGTTTGTATGATGATGGGGTGTGTGTGTGGTGTTTAAAAACAAAACAAAAATCCTCAACTTACCTTTCCAAGCTGATTTGGCTATATAGTTCCTCTTAAAGTCAGTAACTTTTATCTGAACCCAGGCTTCTCAGATTCATCATAAAGGATGAAAATTAGCAGGTCAAGCCACTCCAGACATGTTGAGTGTCTTTCCAGGTTCCTTATATGTGGCCTAATTAAGCAAATGGGAACTCTCCCAATGGTGCCAGTATATGTATAAAAAAGTAAAAACAGCAGAGTCCAAACCTAAAGGAGATCTGTTTCTTCCATTCAGGACATTGTTCTTCCTCTCTCCCCAGTCTATGTAGGATTTAGGCCAAGTGCAGGCCTTGATGAAGACCAGGACAGGCAGGGATCTCCTTTACCCCTGCTGAGGGAAGGAATTCATCTGAGTCAATTGAGACATCTCATCCTGCATTTGTATTTCTGGGGCTCAAAGGGGATTCAGCTCCATCCACTCACTCGCCTCCACACACACCCCCCACCCCCATCTGCCACAAACCCTCGGGAGGTGGGATTTGTCTTGCCTCACTTCGGGTGTGCATTAAATGGACACCTGCATGTGAGCTCCTTTTCTAAGCTCCCATGCTAATTAATGGAGACAGAGGCCAGGACTGAGGTGTGCAGATGCAAATGTCTAGTGGCATGTGAGATGCCAGAGGTGGCCTAAGATATGTGAAGGCACCTGCAAACTCCCTTGGAGCAGTCCACAGAGACAGGGCCACATCTGTGGGCATCCTCTTTGAGGCTGTTGGGAATTTCCCTTGGCCAATTGAAATGGCAGCTGATGCCGAACATAAGGGTAACTGAATCTGTCCCTCTTTCTGTTCAGGGTGGCCTCCAGAGGTATTCATCTGAATGATTTGAGTCAGGTGCCAAAGGGAGAGCTCAGTCTCTCTCCACCTTCTGCTGTATGTGCTAGATCTCCACTATGTTGCCATTTGCGTTGTGTTCAGCCCCACAATGACTACAGAGTTAAGGGTATTACTCAATTTCATGTTCATATCCAGGCTCACAGAGCTACATGAGCTGGCAGGGACAGTAGGGGACATACAGGAAGACAGTTGCCATTCAGGGTGGGTGTGTGGTTGACACCCCAGACAGCATTGCAAGGAGATCTATTTACATTGCCATCTGTCTCTCAGATAAAGAAGCCTGAAGGGCAAGTTGCCTGTCTGAAGTCCTAAAGGCCATCTCAAAAGCCAGTCCTTTAGCATGCTCCTTCCCTGTTGCTGTAGCCATGAACTCACTTGTGTCTCTCCACATGCATCAGCTTGCAGATAGACCGGTGGGCACTGTGGTGATCAGTGTTGCTGTCGTCGTAGCCCTAACAAGGAGAATTCCAGAGTTCTGGATGGGATTTTCACAGAACGGGGAACTGCCCTTCCTCAGGGAGAGGGAAACCCAAAGCCTGATTTGCAGAGGGGGAGCAGAAGCTCAAAAAAGTTGCTGGCCTCTAGCTGTTAGCTATAGCTGGAGGAATGAAGCCTGTGACCTCCAGCTCAGTGCAGGTGGTGTGTATGACACTGACACAGGTTTGCTTATGGCATAGGCACTTCCTAGATGGCATTGGTCAGGCTTCCCTGGCCCAAGGAGCAGCAAGTTCTGTTGCAGGACTGCTGGAGGAGAAATCAGCTCTCTATTCCCACAGAGAGAAACCCTAGTAGAGATACCATCAAGTTCAGAGGAACACAGACCTTCCAAGAACGGTTTGGGTCTCAAAGCTTATCCCCTGACTCCCCAGATGCAGCAAGCACTCCTTGAAATCCTACAGCGAAGCAACCAGAAATCTTTGTGGTTTGTATTTCTTGTCCAGTTGCAGAATCCTCCTGGTTTCCTCATGTGAAGGTGGTTTATTACCTAAGCCAAAAGTTTACCTCTCATCCCTACCTGGGAATGTGTATCCAGAAGTCTCTGTCTCAGAGACCCTGGCTGGCTTTTGGCCATGGCAGCTCCGGGCAGCAGTGACTTCTACATGCTCATCCCTTAGTCCAAGTGTGACCCTCCTTCCTTTCCCCCCACAAATAGGGCACAAGCAGCCTCTCATGCAGCTCTGAAAACCTTTACCTATATTTCACTATAATTTTATTTTTGTTACAAGTCATTTATTTTTCTGCGCAATTATTTTAACTTTTATCTCAGTTGAAAGCTATTTTGAGTTTCAGTTCACAATTTGGTTTCTTCCACACCAGCGTAGCACCTTTGCTCTAAGCTCATAGGTGGCATTCTGCTGGCTTTAAGTGCACAGTAGCTGCTATTGCAAGAAAATGCAATGAAAGTAAGTTTGCCTTGTGGTATCTGTGGAGAGACATAATTGAATTAAAAACCCTATCAGAAAAATCTACAGTTTGACTAGCAGAGAGCAAGCAGGACCAGTGAAGTTCAGTTTATGCTCAAAAAAAGACCAAATTTATCCAGCACTTTGAGTTTTTATATGAAGCAGAACAGACAAAATTCAGAGATGTTTAGTAGGACCCAGCAATAACTCTACTATACAGAAATTTTAATGCTTTGTAAAACATTTTTGTAAACGTTTTACAAACTCTATTATAAAATAGAGAGGGAACAGAAGATTTCAATTGTCCAGTTTTAATTGTATTTTTTTATACTAATGTTTTATGTAGTTTGAGATAATCTGGTTATTCTTTCTGTTTTCCGAATTCAGAAATATTTGGAAGAGCTCTAGTGAATTATGCTGTGAGACAGTGAAATAAAACCAGTTTCCCTTCTTAGTTTTAGAGGGTAAACTGAACTGAATATATTGATGCAATTTGATCCTGAAATAATTAATTTCCCCCACAGTTTTACTAGTATTTCCAAATCTGTTTTTCTGTTAAGTGCCCCTCTGCCTCTCGCCCAAATTCTGGTTTTAGTTCAAGAACCAGCAAAAGCATCCCTTAGACTTAAACTGCATGAGGCACGAACATACAGCACATGCAGCAATCCGCTTGTATCCCAGACTGGCTTTGCAGCAGAGGGAACGCATCAGGGATAACATCCTACTGGGACTAAATTTTCATATGTGATTTCAGCATGCCATTAACTGCTGAGTAAATCCACTGTTTTTCGTACATGCAGAAGGGCAGAAGTAATGGATGTTCCCTCAGTGTGAAACATGCTGCAGCTGAGCAGCAAGGACAGACCTGCCAGTGACCTACGAGAACATCCAGCGTTGCCTGAGCAGGACAGTGCCTCTGCTCCGCTCCCTTCCTGCCATCTGCTCCTCTGGAGAAGCCAAATCATGAAGGGCCAGAGCTGGGCACCTGGTATATGCTTATACAGCTGGGAGGGGAAGGAAATCCTGGCTGTAGTCTGCCACTGGCTGTCAGGCTCACCCAGATCAGCTGCAACAGGGCAGGATGAGAACCGAAGCGTTAGTAGCACTCAGTGCATTTGGCTGACGGGAGAGTCCTGTACCACCAGGAAACTGCCCTGGAGACTCCCCGTACCTCCATGCAAAAAATGAGAGAAAATGTGTAGTAGCCTCCATTATTTAAGCCCCCTGCTCCAGGCGACACCAGGAGAATTTGTAGGCTGCTTTTAGTGCTTTCTGACAGAGGAGGGAGCTGTCAGCTCACCACTGAACTGCTCTGCAAGCAGAGATGCCCACCTGGGAGCTGGTTAAGCTGTCTGAGTGGCCCACCGAAGGAAGATATTAAGCCTGACTTGCAGGAGGTGGACCTGAAAGCACTGAAATCTTTTGCTTTAAGCGCACGGATGGGGTGTTTTGTGTCCCTGTACAATGAAAACCACAATAATTAGTCTGCAGGGACAGTGGGAGCAGCAGGCCTGAGAAGCTGGCTGGAGGTGGAATGTTTGGCAGTGGGGTCGTGCAGTTTTTATTGCTGTGGCAATGCTTCCCACCCAGTCCCGTTGCACCAAGAGCCACCAGAACACTGCAGCCTGTGCAACACCTCCTGGCTGATGGCTAGAGAAAGAGCACCCTCCTCTGTGTCTGCAATGCAAGCAGCCCTTTTATCTGGGATACCTACCAGGCAGCAAAACAGGCAAGGAAAAAGTTAGGTTAAACTGGTCTGAGGTTGACTCAAGACAACGTGGACTGGTCTGGAGTGAAATAACAACCTGGTCCCATCTGCCGTTTCTCCTGGCACAACTCATCAGTAGCCTTTCTGCCTCAGCCAGTAGCAGTGTAACAAAGTATGGTTTTAATTACAACCCTGAAATAAAAAGAGTTTCTTCATTACATGTTGCTTTACAGCTGCATCAGTCATCTTCTGTCCAGCTGCTCATGGCAGAGCTCCAAGGGGGCTGAATCGTGCTGGTTTGGCAGGTATGTGATGGGGTGGTGGTTTGAGTGCGCAGTTGGGCAGAATGGGGCTCTGAGTCAGAAGCTCCTGGTGACGTTGCTAAATTCAATTTGCCACAAAGGTCTTTTTCTACTTCATACTGGAGCTGTCTTAATGCAGTCTTTCTGCCCTCAGAAACATGGCTCAGACCCAGTTCTTGCGAGTCACACGCATTCATTCGTTAGCTGTTGGAAAAAGGCGAGTAAGAAAAAGTGGTGGCTGTATTACATGTTTGTGGACTGGTTTCCACCACACTTGTCTTCTGACAGCAGCTCAGTGACAAAGATTGAAAGTCAAGGCTGCCTGTCTTCCTACCCAGGATGTTATGTTTTAGTTCTCCAGCCATGGAGATAATCCCTATGTCAGATGACTTAATTTTAAATCATGGTGAGACCCTGATGATTTAGGAGCATGTACTGTGTGGTGGTTCTGATTTTGCTTTGTTGCTTTGTGCGCAATAAAGATGGATTATTACTTGATGGAGGCTATATGAGGAGGTAATACAAAAAGCTATATGAAACAGAATCTCTTTTCGGCCCCAGTCAGTCCTCCAAATCCTGTTCATCTTTCCTCAAAGTACTAGTGCTAGAAATCAGCAGCCTTTCCTCCACCTCAGTTGATGCACTGGCATCAGCTTAGTGCTAATGGTTCTGACCTCGTCTGAATTAATGGTAAATCTTGTGTGTCTTGTACAGTGGTGACTGACTCGCATCAGCTCACTTGATCACTTATTCCGGGAAAAAACTACTCCAATTTGCCAGAGCACTGTCCCTGACACACTGAGATATTTGTGAATTCAAAGGTTTTGCAACTCCAAATGGCAATTTCTGGACATTTTCCTCTGAAATTGTTCATATTGGAACGTGGGGATTGTACAAAGAGCCTTGATAGACTCTTCAGTTTGGGAAGAGTTTAAAATTGATCACTTGGACCAATTTGTTCTAGGCAACTCAGCTCACACTAACATAGAGTTGCACAAAAACCTCCGTAAGAAAAATGAAGACATAAACCTGGGTCTTAATCTCTCCATTTCATGCTGAGGGTCTTTTTTTTTTAAAGAATATTTTAGCTTCAGTGGCTCAGGGAAAGCTGTATCTATCTGGAAAAAAATGTCTTTTCCCAGTGACGGACTTAACGCAATCCTTTTATGTCCTTTGTTTTGGACAAGAGGCAAAAGGTGCGGGAGGAAATACTGCAGAGGCATCAGACTTTCCTTCTCGTATGGGAGGAGCAAAGGTTTCAGAGTTACATGGGAAAAAGGTTTGCTTTTAGGCTTCTGAGTTTTGGCACAAGTCCCTGTGGGACGTGTGTCAGTGGCCTCCCCAGCCTCTGCACAGTGTTGTTTTTCTTCACAAAAATAGAACCTTTGCTGGTTCGGGAGCAGAGAGAGAAAAAACAGAGGGGATGTGCTCAGGGCAGGAGGGAGCAAACTGGATGTTGTGTGTGGTGAATGGCTCAGAGTTAACTGCTACCACTGTGTACCTCTGTCATTTCAATATGCTTAGTAAGACTGTGTCCCAGGGCTGGAGACCCTCCTGCTCTCAAAACTTCAGAGGGACTCCATAAGGTTAGCTCAGGCGTGGCTGGACTGGCCCCTAAATGGCTGCAAGATCCAGTTGAATCTCAGAACTGCCTCATAAACTTCTAAAATCTCAGGAAAATGATTTATCTGCAAAAGCTAAGATAAAATATGCAATGTTGAGCCAAAATATCATTTTGTTGTTTGGAGATTCACCTCGGCTCGATTTCTCACTTCACAGATGAGAGCAGCAGTTTCTGAAAAGTAGCCTGGTCAGAAAAGCTGCCAACTTTCAGCAGAAAATGTGCTTTAGCAGTTTACGTGCTTTCTGCTCGACTGGTCTCTTATGCTTGGGCTTTTTTGCACTTGGGTCACAAAATACTTGTGACAACCTGTGACGCATTTGTCCACCATTGCTCCTCTCTGTTTCCTCTGTGCTGCATCTCAGTCCTTACCCTCTTCTGGCTTTGTCTATTGAGACTGCAACAAACCCCAGCAATTCTCAGCTGTGATCTGCAAACCAGGTAGATTTTTTCCAGCAGTCACCAAAATAGGTGGAATTTTCTCCATGTTCCTTAGATACCTGTGCCTGGGTTAGTTGTCTAGATCCCTAGTGTAGAAAGGCAGAGATGAAACAGGCATGGTTTACCTTAGCCTACAAAGGGAATAGGTGCCTGTGGAGGATTTTGGCCTGGAGGGGCCTTTGTGACTGAACTGGAACCAGTGCAGCTGATCCATAACCAACATCCATGGTCTACCTACAACTGATTGAGTTGATGCCAGTCCCAGCTCATGCAGCTAGATGGGAAGTAGCTTGTCTGAGTCTTGCTGCTGTTACTAGTTTCATCCCCAAAGAGTGCAGGTATTTTTGCATGGAGGTCTCCAGTCCAGAATTGCAGACTGGTTGAGGTGGGAGGGGACCTCTGGAGATCATCTTCTCTAACCCCTCTGCTCCAACAGGGTCACCCAGAGCTGATTTTCCAGGACTATGTCCAGACAGCTTTTGAGTATCTCCAAGGATGAAGACTCCACGACCTCCCTGGGCAACCTGTGCCAGTGCTTGGTCACCCTCACAGTAAAAAAGTGTTTCGTGATGTTCAGAGGGAACCTCCTGTGCTTCAGTTTGTGTCCGTTGCCCCTTGTCCTGTCACTGAGTACCACTTAAAAGAACCTGGCTCCATCCTCTTTGTACCCTCCCTTCACGTATTTATATACATTGGTAAGATCTCCCTGAGCCTTCTCCAGTCTGAACAGCTCCAGCTCCCTCAGCCTCTCCTCATAGGAGAGATGCTCCAGTACCTTAACGACCTTTGTGGCCCTTTGCTGGACTCTCTCCAGTATGTCCATGTCTCTCCTGTAATGGGGAGCCCAGGACTGGACCCAGCAGTCCAGGTGTGGCCTTACCAGTGCTGAGTCAAGGGGAAGGGTTGCCTCCCTTGACCCACTGGTAATGCAGAGTTGGGACCCACATCAGCTGCATGTGGAGGGGCTCAGGCTCCCCATCAGATGGCTGTTGCTTAAGCCAGAGAAACTGTGTGCATCTGTTTTTACCCACTTGGAAATGAAGGCACTGACCCTGACCGAGCCAAGGAGGGAAGGAAGGTGAAGCTGTATTATGCAGAGGAGGGCAATGCAATTTCTACTGGCCATTGCTGTTCTGGTTCAGTGCAAGGGTTTCTCACACATTATCCTCTTTTCCACAGCAGCAATAAAAAGACAAGAACACTGCAATGCTTAGTTGTGACACTCTCTACTGTCTTCTCCCCCGTGCTGGTGGTAGGACTGTGCACTGAAAATTCAGATGCAGATCATATTTGGCATTATAGCTGAATAAACTATAGGATTAAAAATATTCCTGGATCTCCCTTTAAATGGTTTCTCTTCTCACTATGTCATACTTGGTGTCACAGTGGATGGGATTCGCGCTTCTGTGCTCTGTTGCTGTGAAGTTAAGCCTATGTCAGCATTAGCAGTTCAAGCTGTCTAGTCAAGGGAAGGAGAGGAGCAGCCACAGGAGACAGTTCAGGCCTCCTGAAGAAATCAGATCAGCTGAAGCAAGCTCTTCTATGGGGGCACTCATAAACATGCTTGTCTAGCAAAGCTGCAGTGGTGGGCTTAGATGCAGTCCGGTTTGAACTGAAGCCATCGGTGCAGTGGGAGTGCTGCACCCCACTCTGCTTGCAGGTGACCTCACCTGACCTGGTTGTAAACTGAGAGAACCAGCCAGGGCTTAAAACTTGGAAGTTTCGGTACAGCGGGAAACATTTCCACCACCTCTGCAAGTCAGTAATCTTGGGGAAATGCACTCCTGGTGGGTGGCAGTGCACCCCTAGGCAGAGATGCTTGTAGGAGGGAAGGAGTGACATGCTGAGCTGGAATAATGTCAGAAATCATCTGTGTTTAATAGCTTTTATTATGAATGGTGTGTCCACTACAACATGAGGTAGTAGGAAAAGTGAGGGAAATATGAGTATAAACAATCAGGGCTTCTGAAAGTCCTTTTTGGAAGATCTCCACCTCCTCAGATTTACAGCAGCTCCCCACAGTTGTGCTTTATTTGGAAGAGGCTTGTGAAGTATTTTTTCAAGACAGTTTTTTGCCAGGAAGGAGATGAAAATCTCAAAACAAAAATATCTTTCAACTTTAAATTTGGAGTTGTCATTGTAGTGTGATTCTTTACACAGCTGCCAGAGGGGGTTTTAAAAGTGCTAGTTACACATGTGCATTAAAAACAGGAGCACAACATGGCTATAACAAATTAGCTTTCTGGTTTTGAAGCTAGCAATCAAGGTTGGGACAAATGTTCATGTTTGTTGTTGCTTCTGCAGTCACTCTTATAAAACTACAGGAGAACCATTGGCATGAAAGCTCTGTTGGTATCATTACCACTGAGCTGCTTTGCTTTGTGGAACGTCAACTCCTCTCTGGTTACCAGCGTGCAGTTGTGTAAGGCTCTTAAAATCCTGTTGAAATCCCTGAAGCCTGTTAAGGGATCCCTCATTAAAAATGCTGGATGACAGTCTAAAGTGTCACTTGCTGTAGAAAATGAGCTTGTTGATGAGACCACATCAAACCCAGCACTTTTTGCAAGCATCGTTTGCAAATCCAGAGACACAGAGCATGGCGTGTTCATGCTTTCCTTCTTGTTTCTGCCTGGATGGAAAACAGAAGAATACTCTGGGTAAACTGTCTCATGTTTTTGACAAGAAAAAAATCTAAACTTAATCTAGACTTCACGTACGAGAGAGGAGGTTGGAAAAAAAATGAGACAGAAAAGCGTGGTTTATAGATGTGTATTCTTCTGTAGCCCAAAGACAATACAAGATCATCCTCGGGATGAAGAAGGAAGTACACAATTGCCGCTAAGACAATGAAAGTTGAAGGCATGCCACAGGAGGAGAAATTGAGACAGTATCTCAATGCAAATGTCCCTAGAAAATACTTTCCCCCAGGAAAAGATTTGGATGTTCCTGGTTCTTCATGTGCATGTGATACACTGCAGTAGGAGGTACCGATATTCACAGCGCAGGCAGAGATACTCCCCTCTGGATGGAACACAAACACCAGTGAGAAGCATCACTACTGGTTGAGGAGAATAGAACAAGGGTGCAGAGAAGAGATCCCGCCTGAGCACTGGCCCGTGCCCGGCATCATGAGAGGAATTTGGCCAGACCTGTTTGGTCATGAGTCAAAGTTGTACACCCTAGTTCCAAACAACTGGAGCTATAAATGGTTTAAAATTATTTTCAGGGGAGTTCAAAGATGAATAATGCATCCCTTCAGACTTGTAAGTGATCTTTTATTCACAGAAAACCAAAGCGATGTACAAATGCGATTGCTGGCCTTGGGGAGGCGAGTCTGAATGACTGCTTGTCATTCACAGGAGCTACCAGCGGTGATGTGACATCTGAAAGGAAAAGATGAAAGCTCCAACACAATTTGTTAAATAAACCCCACCTTAGTATCTTGCTGATCTAAATAGCTGATCATCAGAGGTGCAGAATTCTAAACTGCTGTTCAGTGCTTTGATAGCAAAAGGAGGAGCTCATAGGCTACAACGTACAAAAGTTTTTCTTCTATAACTTCATGAAAGTTTGCTTGTAGTATCCATGAAAATTCCCCATGACAGAAATCAGGAGTAAGACAAAGGGCCTGGCAAAATACCTGGAGTAATCTGTCTAATTCTATGCAGTCCTATTCTAAAATAGACATAGAAAAAGGGAACAGAGAGTGATCTGTAAGAACACAACTTTTTAAAAATTTATTTACCCCAGCAAAATGAAAGCCATAATGAGATGTTTCCCCCAAAAGTTTTCGCCCTAAAAAATTAAAAAATAAAACTCACCAAAGACTGAAGTCAGTCCACACACACATGAAAAGATGGGTACACACAAATTCTAAATAAATGTGGATTGGAACCTTCTAGTGACTCCCACCTCTCCAAAGTAAGTGTTTGGAAAAGCTGTTTACAGGAGCAAGGAGCCTGGTTGTCTTAAAGGTAGCACATGGTAAATTTATTGAGAAATCCTAGGATGCCATGTGTCAGACTGGAAAGGACTCGTCTCCAAACTGGAAATTCCTCCTTCTCTTACTGCTGTAAGTCTTTGCTGCTCAAGACACTGTACAGGCATTACTGAGTGTTTTGTCCATCACTGCAGTCCGTTCTGTTTGCTTTGGCAGCTTCAGTGGAGATTTAGTGAGTGGATCCTACCCCATCCAGGTTTGTATGGCTCAGGACTGGGACCTGAACATGACGAGATTCTGAACTTGACCCTTGTGGTTTCAGAAGGCAGGAGGCAGGGAAGCTAACATGCCTGCCTGAAAAGTCCATTCCATAACTTAAAAACTTTGCATTTAATTACAAGACCATTTTTGCTAATAGATCCAAGAGGAAAACAGTTTGCTGTTCAGAATTTGTGGCCTAAATAGACAGTAAACCATAAGACTAATTTGCATATTTCTTAACACTTTTAAGTTTGTCTGAAAAGACATAAATGCATTTTCTTTTACTCTGCAACACTGTGAATTTTGAATTCCTGTCACAAGAAAGAAATACAGAAGAATGCAGTGGGAAATGAATTTAAATCTGAAGGCAAAACAATGGATCCATACTTTATCCTCCAGTGTATCTCCTCTTTTGCGTTAGTGGAGACACCGAAAGGTGAAGGGCTGAAGTGCTGCCAGGCTCCGCACAGATTGCTTTTCACATGCCTGGCTCTCGCAGGGGCACGTGTGGAGGTGTGAGCCTTTCCTAGTCTTCTACCACAGTTTGCCCATCAACAGCAGTTTCATTTCAACAGTATTTTGTTGAAATTTTGTGGTTTCAGTATTTTAGAAAATTGATCAATTGGTACGAGAAGCTCCACAGTGGTAAATATTAAGTTTATGTTGCCGCTGGTGGGTGACAAGGAAGCAGAAGCCATTATACAGAGGGGTAAGGCTGTGCTGTCCTGTGTAGCCTTTGGGGATGATTTCCAGAGAACCTCCTGCATCCTGCACCCAGCACCCTGACTAACGCCACCAGTGACACTAACCCTGTGCTTCAGGAGGCCAGCGGCTGAAACCTTCCTGGTGTAAATGCTGAGCCACAGCCTGGTCCTGCTCACTGGAGCCCAACAGCCCCAAACAGCCCTTCATGCCTGACCGCAGAGCCCAGTGCTGCCCGCTGCCCTGCTGAGCTCTGCCGGGGCAGCCCCTGCCCTTCGCAGTGTCTTTCCTCTGGAGAGAACTTCTCCAGTTCCCAGTGTGGGGTGGATTGGGCAGGTGATAAAAACAGGGAAGGTTTTGGAGTGGGTCCCAGCAGCGTGGGCAGGTGGCAAGGTGGTGGGAGGAGATCCTTCAGCAGTGGGATAGCTGGAGCGGGGACACGCAGGTCCTGAGATGTGGCCAAACTGAACACCATGATGTATGGGACCACTGTGCTACTTGGTCATGCATCTTGCTCTGAGGAAAGTAGCTTTGGGATTCTTTGAGAAACAGCCCCTGGCCTCTGGCTCTGCCTCTGCAGGCAGCCGCCTGCCTACCAGGTGAGCATTTTCCACGTGCCTGTGCTGCCTTCCTTCCAGTTATTCCAACAGCTGCTGGTCTCCCTTGTCTGTAGGGGACCAAGTGCCGGTTCATCAACGGCAATGTGAAGCTACCGTGTTACGGGCAGCCAGGAAGGACTTTAGAGCTCAGCACATCTGTGTGATGCTGATGGAAATTCCCCACAGCTGCACACTCTGTTCTGGCCTCTTGCCTGCCCCTCTAGGGAGGGTATTTCCATGCTGAGTTAGTCAGACTTATTTATGTTTTGCCACGTTCCCAAGGTGATAAGCATCCTTACCACATCTATTTGCTTATTGGGCATACAAAGTGAATTTCATGAAGCTCAGCTCACCTTCTCCAGCAGATGAAGGCACCCGGGGCAGCTGGGAGAGGAAGGACAATGGCATATCTTGCTGGGTCGTGGGAGCAGGAGATGGAGGGTCCAGCAGATGAGAGCAGAACTGGGAAGCCAGGGTCTGGGCCACAGGCTGAGCTGAGTGCCCTGGCACAGGTGCCACATGCTCCGCCGAGACGATGTGGAGCACTGGGGGAGTGGGGTGCGGTGACTGACCTGCTGAGCATCATTGCTGACTGCTACTGCTGGGATGAAGCCAGTGCCACTCTAGAGAGTGACTAGGGTGGGTGGAGAATTGTTGCCAGCTTGCCCACATCTGCTACTGCTCACAGCCCACCTCTTCCTGTCTGCAACTAAGAGAGAATTTAAATGAGAATAGGCTGATCTGCATATCCCATCAGAGGTGTGGGGCCCAGCACAGCCCAAACAAGTCTGCTGAAACCAAGTGTCTGCCATAACCAGCCACCCAGGACCCCAGACCCCCTCTGGAGCGTGGGCCTGGCTGACACTGCCAGAGGCCAGCGGTGGGGTGCCATGTGGTGGAGCAGGTGAGGACAACCGGGGAGCCCACCAAAGAGCACATGTTTTACATCCTTCTGCCTCGGCTCTTCTTGATGTGCTGTTTCAAAGTGAAGGAATGATGCTGTTAAATTAGATCCGAATTTTAGCATTTGCTGTTGTAATGGGAAAACATATGTGTTAAGTATTAAATGTGTGCTGAGTTGAATAACTCCAAGACTGGAAGAAAGAGAAGTGTCTGATGGCCAGAGCTGGCAGTTAAAGGGCTTTTGAGTTCTGTTCCTCTTCCTGCCAGTGATTCATTACATGGCTTCAGGCAAGACACGTAACCAAGCTGAAATATTTTCTTCCAGCTGCAAAAAAAGCTGTAATGCCAAATAGAAGGAGGGCCTCTGAGGTTTAACTAATTAGCGTTTAACAGAAAACGTTGAGATCCTCACTATGAAGGTGCTGGAGAAAGGCAAGTATTACAGGATTTCAAATGACTGTTCATAAATGAGCTCTTTGGCTTCACATTGGTGAAAAACAGTGCCTGGAACTCCCTCTGCAAACAGCCCTGACAGAGGGAGTTGGGACGTATGGGAAATGGATGTGAAACCACAGCAGGAGAGATGGCAGTTGACTCCGCTGCTGCTTCTTGCTGCATCTTGAGGTGGCTTGGGTGGGCGGGTTGTTGTGTGTGCCAGTGGAGAGTGAACTTTCCCTGCTAAGAGGGTTGAAGAGGCTGGAGAGAGCTTGGTGGAATGAAAGAGGTGTGAGGGTTGGTTTTATATAGTGGGAAGAAAAAGAGGATGGAAATTATGTCTGGGCCCTTCCAGCATGTCTCTCCTGACAGAGGAGCAGGAGGTGGGGAAGGCTGCTTGCTCCTCTCAGGTACTGTACTTGGTCCCGTTCCTTGAAAAGAAACAGGGACCTGAGTTGTCTGTGAAGCAGCAGAGGGCTGAGCACTGGTGCTCTGTGGGGAGCCGCAGGCTGAGGCATGCTCCCAAAGGCATCATGAGGTGGCAGCAGGCTGTGAAGCTGCCTTGTGACAGAAGTTGTTGGGGCACATCAGAGCTTGGGGCGGTGAGGGGCACGCAAGATGATGGTGCTCCTGACCAGCTCCTGTGCTGGCTGAAGCTTTGTGGGTCTTCCGCAACTCATTAGCATGGTTTCCCTGTGGTTGATAAAGCCAGGCTGATGGAAGAGAAAGCAACCGTCCTCCTGGCTGCTGGCGGGTAGTGCCCTATGCTTGCCCCAGGCTGAGGGAAGGACAAATGAACCGATAATATTTGGCCAATGTCCCAGAACCCTTGAATGAAACAAACGCCTAACTCTAACTTTCCTGGTGCTGCCCCTTGTTGGCTAGTGCTGTCCGAGCTGTCTGGCTGGTCTCCCTTCCCGCTGGGCAGCAGGAAAGCCCAAACACGGGCAGCAGCCGGGCTGCAACAGCCCCAGTGATGGGCCTGCAGGAACGTGTCAGCGGCCACTCAACCCCCCTCTGGGCTTGGTGTGACGGGCACCGGGGCTGAGGAGGTGGCCAGCCCTGCCCACCGCCCCGACCGGCCAGGCCCTGTGGTGTGGGCCCTGACGCACGGCCAGTGCGTCCTCTAGCACGGTGGTGCCTGCTCATCCAGCACGTGGGGGCAGGAGCCCAGTAATGGGAGGCTCCGGCTGTTACGGAGCCTGAAACTCGGGGATCGTGCAGCTGGGACAGGTGCCAAGCTGCCGCAGCCCCAGGACTGGGCAAGCTGGAGGACACAACGCCATCCGCCATCGTTCCTGGCCAGCAGCATCTCGGCAGTCTGTGAGGGGAGAGCCGGGCCTGCCACGGGGGCCTGCCGGCCCTGGCCCCGTGGCCCTGCCTGCGGCACGGTGAGGAGCTCCTGAGCTGAGGGGCGCAGGGCTGGGGGTGCCGCGCGGCAGGGAGACCCCAGGAGGGGCCGGGACCCACCGCACCATCAGGGCCAGGCCCGGCTCGGCTCGGGTGGGCCCCGCTGCCCGTCCGCCAGGGGGCGCTCCCCTCGGCAGGGCGCTCCCGCTGCCCCAGCCGGCACAGTGAGCCGCGGGGGGGGGGGGGGGTGGGGCTGTCCTCTCCGAAAGCTCCGCCCCCGCCCCGTCTGTGGCACGGGCCCGCGTCCCGCCCCGCCCGCCGGCCCCGCCCCTCTTGGGCGCGCGCCCCGCACTTCCCCCCGCGCGCAGCCGCCTGTCGGAGCCGGGGCGGGGCGAGCGAGGCGCCGGGATCGCTCCGGGCCGGCCGTCACCGGCGAGCCCCGGGTGAGGAGAGCGGCGGGGCGCTGGAGCCCTCCGGCGGTCACCGGGGCTGGGGGTGTCTCTGCGGGACGGGGGGTGAGCGGCGGGGCCGGGCGGGCCAGTCCCACGCCCCGCTCCGCTCCGGCCCCCCGGGCCGCGGCCTGCTTGCAGCTGGGGGGCGCCGGCCGGGCGCGGCGGCGGGTCCCTCAGCGCTGCGGCGGCGGCGGTCGCAGCCCGCGCCGGTGTGAGCGCTGCCTGCGGCCGGCCAGGGCCGGGGGCCGCCCGCCGCGGGCGCTTGGTGGGGCCGCCGGGCTCGGCCCCCTCGCCCCGGCACGGGCACCCGGGGGGGTCACGGCCTTGGGCACGGCAGGGCCGGCTCCCACCGCCGTGGGGAACAGCCCGTGCCTGCCGCCGGTGGGGAATGAGCCCCGGGAACCGGTAAAACAGCCAAAAATGCCCTCCTCTCCTCCAGGGCCAGCCGTCGGCAGGGCTCTGGGGCAGAGTGTTGGACTGGCAGCTCACGGGGAGCCCCCAGAGCCGTGATCTGAACTAATAAAGCTGTGCTGGCTGTAGGGGCGCGGTGCTGCTGGCCGGCGGCACGGATGTATAGGAAGTATAGGATGCATACCCTATGGCTGGGCCAACGGGTGCCGCTGCCAGAGCTCTGCTGCCGGCTTGCCCGGGAGCGGCACCGGCTGCGGCCCGGGGAGCAGGGGCACGGCCCGCGCTGGGACACGCCAGCGGAGGCGGTTGCAGGACATTGTCCTCCCTCGCCGCTCCTTTCTAGATTCCGTGTTTCTTGGTGCCTGTGTGTCCAGCCGCAGACTTTTGGGAAGAAATCTCGGCCTGCAGGGTCCTGCAGGAGAAGGCGCTCCCCAGCACACCCTTCCTTTGGGGAGCAGGCGCCTTGCAGCTGCTCTGCTGTGACTGTTTTGCTTTTGGCCTTGGTGGTTTTTTTGGTGGTTTTTTTTTTTTTTTCATTTTGAAAGGAAGCAATGATACTTATTTTTTCCTGCTGCAGCGCACCGATCCCACACCCCTGTGCATCAGATGTCTTGAACCGTTTCTGGGCTGAGCTGGTTTTTCAGGTGAGCAGGGCCATGGTGTGAGACAGTGCCCAGCCTGGCGCTGGCACGGCACAGAGAGCGCAGCCGGCAGTGCCGGCTCTGCAGGGCTTGGTTTTGCTGTACCACAGCTCACCCGGGTCGAGCAGAGCAGAGCCACCTGCGGTTCCTACTAGGATGTGGCTTTTCTCTTGCCATAAAGCTGAGCAAGCAGCAGCCACTGTGAACAACTCTTTTTGGAGAACGTGTGTTTATAACATGGAGGTAAAGGTGAATTGTTTACTTCAACCTTCTGTTTCAAACCCAGCTCTTGTGAAATTCCCAGGGGAGCCTTGCAGCCAGTCCTTGTGACCAGAGCTGTGTTTCAAGGGAGAATAAAACACAAACAACTCTCTGCAATGGTTTGGGTTGCAACTCCCCAGAGCAGTTATGCTCAGTGGGTGAAAACAAGCAGGAGGCGTTCACCAGGCTGCTGTGTCCCACAGTCAGTGCAAGAGAGAAAAGACGCCAAACAAAACAGGAAGATTTGGTTGGGGTTATAAAAACTTTTAGGTTAAAAAGAGAAAAAAAACATCTGAAAGGAGTACTGGTAATTCATTGCACCTCAGTGTGTTGGGGATGCTTTTTCTAGCAGGGTCTTCAGCTTCTTCTGAGCCTCTCTGGGTGCTTGGATCTGAATGCAGGGCTCAGCTCTGAACTGGCATGGTCCTCATTTGGGTCGTTTAAGGCCTGGGCTTCTAGACTTTTTGATAAAGGGCCTGTCCTGGTCACAATGTCAGATCTGGTATCTATAAATGATACATTATTTGATTATGGTGCCCTGATCCTTAGTCCAGAGCTGTGTATCTGTTAATCTGTTGGGTGATGTGGGCTCCCGGCTGGTTTTCAGTCTTTCCTGGATACAAGTCTGGATGTGAATGATGTGGCTGGTTCTAGGGAGATGGTGAAAGTACCTCTCCATAACCACCTCATTCCCAGGAGGCACTGAAGCAGTATAATTTGTACCTGGTGACCAATTGAAACAGGCTGATGCAACACGGGACTAATATACAGGAGGTTTCTGGGGGGGTTCCACTGTCTTTAAGCTTCACACGTAAGTGGAATTGGAAGTGGATGTGTTCCGCTGCAAATAAATAGCTTTGAGAGCGATTGCTTGTCTGAGTGCTAGTGTAACTCCCCTCCTTTTTCTTCTCTCCTCTTGCTGCTAGTGCATCAGGAAGCATGGAGCACCAAGTGTCCATCACATCCGACTGGATGCTCCTCGGGCTGATTGCGGTGGTGGTTGCGCTGCTGCTGCTGACCATCTTTGGTTTTGTTGTCTACTCGGGGCTCTTCACGGAGGTTGTTGTGAGTGCTGGCTCCCCACCTGTTGGCAACATCACGCTGGCCTACAAGTTCAGGGTAGGCCCATATGGTGAATCCGGGCAGCTCTTCACAGATGGCTGCAGCATCTCGTCGAAGCTCTGCTCCATCGGTGTTTACTACGACAACCCTCACACGGTAAGATGGGGCCAGCAAGCTCTCATGGTCAGCACCCAGGTTTCTGGCTCAGGGTGCTCTTTGACTGTGGTTCAGGCACTTGCAGCTTATGCTCCGTAGATGAGCACTGGGATTCACAGGGTCTCCCAGCAGATCTGCAGAGGATGCTCTGTGGGGAAGGGCACCTGAAAGCAGATAGTTTCTTGGATAACCCTAATTAGAAAACATTGGGTGAGGGAAGTTTGCTATCTTCTGATAGCTCCTGCTGAACAAGTTATCAGCAGGATAATGGATCTGGTTATGGAGCAGAGGCCAATTTTCATGACCCCGAGGTGAAGCATTCCTTGGCAGATCCCCTGGCTGCAGGGGGCTCTTTCTGGGCTTGCAGCAATGTGGTTGAAAGCAGATGGTCTGCTCAGCTTGCTCTGTCCTCACCCATACTCCTTCTCTTGTTTCTAGTGCTCTCATGTGTTTCTGAGCTTCCCTTTCATCCCCTGAGAGTTCCTACTGAAACCTCAGGTGATGTGTACTAAGGGCTCCTGTCTGATGAAATAGTTACTCCATGATGCTCTTCAGCTGAGAGGTGAGCAGAAAGTGTACTGCCTGGTGGCTGAGCTAGCTACTCTAGTGGGTACGGTCCAGGACAAGGAGCAAACAAAAATGCATCAGAGCTTGCTGGGGGGTGAAGAGTCTGGCAGCTGATGCTAGGTGGCACTGGGGTCTCCAAATAACAGCATGTGGGCATTTGTCTGTGGCAGACAGCTTGGCTCCCCAGTAATTCTGCAGTAGCTAGTGTGACCGTGGAGGAATGCTGGGGGGGGCAGGGATGGCAGAGTGGCCAGCAGCTGTGCGTGTGTGCTGTGGGCTGGTGTGGGGCACAACACATGAGCTGATAGTTCTTGCCCAGTGCTTTTGCCTGTGCTTCTGCTTCTTGCCTGGTGCCTGTCATGTTTTAGGAACCCTATTTCATTGCTTGCAAGAAGGTGCTCCCAAAGGTTGGACCTGCTTAGAGGGATCTTGTCCATGAAAACATGATTCCGAGTGGACTGTGACAGGAAGATACCAGAGGCAAGAAAGCACTGAGCTTGACTGTGCTTGGTGGAGCCTGGTGTGCTCAGCCACCTTGTGTCTTTGTATCCTGTGACGAGCTGACTTACCCAGTTTTTGCTTCTGGATCGTGGGAGGCAGAAAAGAGACACTCTGCAGTGTCTCTTCCTGGCCTGGAAAGGAGGATGGTGAGGGGAACTTGCCCCCAACCCCAAGGATGACCTGGGCAGAGGCAAGGTGCAACTAGATGTGCTTGGACACTTCTGTGCGCAAGAAATGTCATGTTTGGAGCAGGTGAGGGATGGGAGCCTTGGGGAGTGCCTGGGGCGCTAGGGCCGACGTGCTCAGAGTGGCCAATTTCCCCAGCACTAATATGTGGCCTTGTCTTTGTGTCAGGGGCCTTGTCTGGAGCTGAGAACCCTGGTGCTGCTGCTTCTTCCCCCACATCTCTGGGAGTGGAGTGGGGCAGTTGATGTTGTTGGAAGGGCTCAACATCCGTGCCTGGTGCTGCCCTGCTCCAGGGACATGATGCAGACATGCCTGTGGTTGCCCTGCAGACCTTGTGCTTGGGCACTGTGCCTTCCCCCTCTGTTTGCCGAAGTGTGGGCTAATGAAAGCTTGTACTGCTGAGGCCCACAGATACTGATAAAGATATTTGTGGTGACTCCTGCCACATCTGGCACAGGGAATGCTTTCCCTGGCAGCACCAGGTGAGGATGGGAGGGAATGGCTCTTGCATGACCCTGGAAAGTTGGGCCGTCTGTGCAGGATGAAGCTTCCTCCTATTTCTAGCCCTGTCTCATCTTTTTTTTTTTTTTTTTTTTTTTTTTTTTTTCTTCCTGCATCTTTACTCACCCTGTGGTTGGAGCAGGCAGTGGGGCTGCAGAACTTGTCTCTGGTAGCCGCCCAAGGTTTTGAAAGCCAGCTGTTTCTACTTTTGTAGCTGGGGGGTCTCAGGAGGGGAAGATGTTCTCTGCCAGCATGGCTGAATGGCATCTGGTAGCCAAAGAGGCCCATCATGGTGTCAATGACTGGAGGTTTCTCTGGATTCAGGGGTCAGCCAGTGGAGAAAGCACTTGGCCTGCTTTGGTCAGGGCACACCAGGACCTCTGCCTGGTGGCCCAGCCAGTGCCCAGTCTGTACTGGAGCATGCTACTAGATCTGAAGGCCTTCTTTCCCACCCACTGAGGGTTCTGTATTTGCTTGCTCGTGGACTGGCCACTGATCTGGCATGGGTTGTGAGTGCCTTCAGCTGGTGTGCAAGCTGAGAGGAGCTCCTTGCACAGGGCAGGATACTGTGGGGAGCTACAGTCCACGGTGCAACTTTTGCGAAGGACGGTAGTGAGTTTGTGTGGGTCTCTAGATGTTTTAGAGGGTACATGGACCGAAGTCCATGGGTCAGGCTGGGAGACTAGTGATGATGCTGGGCAGGGGAATTGCCTTCCTCTTGAAGCCTGCTGGACAGGTGGTGCTCAGGATGACACAACAAAGGCTCTGGGTGCCACACATGTGGAGTGAGCCTGGAGGTTGCTGGAAGCTCTGGGGGACCAGCAAAGCGTATAATGCATCTCTGCGACCAGGCATCTCAAGCTCTGGTGGCCATGCTGCTGGCTCTTGCGACGGGAGCCTAACCTGCCCTCAAAGGCTTGGCAGGCAGCCCTGCAGCCCTTGCCCTTCTCCAGAAGAGCTGCCTTTGCTCATGGCATTGGGCAGGTGACATCAGCGCGAGCCTGCTGCCTCTGTAGGTACTATGGTGTCTGGGCCACAGCGGGGCTGTGCAGGACATAGTTCTGGTGCCTGCAGCTGTGCACGGGGCAAGAGCCTCCTCTCACCTGACATCATGAGCACACATCAGACCTGGGTCTGCTGGAGCAGCCAGGGTGCCAGTGACATCTTCCATGGGCTGATCTGTGGCTCTTAAATTGGTTCCCACAGACATCTGCATCTCACTGATGGGCAGCGCAGGCCAGGCAGGGTGCTGAGTATGAGGATGTCCTTGGGCAGGAAGGGGCTGGTTTTGGGTGGGTCACTTGGATGGGGGCTGCAGTGCACATGCCTGAGGTGCTGGCTCAGGTGTTGAGCACTCGGGTGTCCTGTGGTGTGTCCCTGTGTGCTCATACCCACTGTAGCCATGATGGCATGGGACATGATGATCTTGTTCCTGGGGGTCCAGCGGGGTGGGGTTGGCCCCCCAGGCTGCCTTTCCCCTGGGAGGAAGAGATGACCTCCTCATTCTCAGTGCTCTCCTCGGTGAATCACCCTCTGGTAAAGGTTGGTCCACCCAGAGCTGGCCACCCACTGCGGATGTTGACTTGTCACCAAAAATAGACCTTTTGTCATCAGGCAGCAAAACATGCTTGCTGCCCATTGTGTCTGTCAGCATCCCTGGCTGAGTGCTGTCGGGCTCTGGCCAGACAGCCACCTCGAGCCTGGCTCTTGGCTGCTGGCTCCTGGGGGTTTGGTGCCTCTGGCACTGTGGCAGGAAGAGGTTGATGACCAGCAGGTGTCCAAGCAGTGTTTGCTGTGCTGGTGGACTTGTGGGCAAAGGAAGCAGCAGAGAGGATGGCGATGCTAGAGCTGGAGAGCAGTGGCTGTGTGCTGGCTGTGGCTGGGAGTGGGGCCAGGGGGAGCCCCATGGCCTGCAGCTTGTGGGCTGCCTCGGGGTCATGCCAGGCCTCAGGGCAGCTGCTGTCACCGACATCCCTGGGGCTCCCTGCAAGCTCCTGGCTCTCTGACATTCACACAAGGATGCTCCCTGAGTGCTGCCGAACCCCTGCCAGCAATGTTTTATGTGTTTTAATGGACAAGATTAATATTAATTCACACCTTTTTTTTTTTCTTTTTATTTAATATTTAGCAGCCCAGAGGACTTCTCCCTCCTTCTTCCACCTCTGGCAGGAGCAAAAATAACTCCGCAGCAATGCCTGCATGTGGCGGGTGGGTTTGTGCTCAGCTCCAACCAAGTGCTTCTGCTCACATTTAGCTGTTGGCCCATGCTAGGGGCTTTTGCCTGCAGTCCACATGTTCACATGCTCAGCAACCAGCCTGTGCCCAAGCGTTGGATGGATGAGGCCAAAACATTCTCTGAATGCAGGAATGAGATTTGCTCCCATCAGCAAAGCTGCTGAATAGGTTAAGCAGTAATTTCCAAAACTTCTCTGTCAGGGCACTTTGGGGAGCCAGAAGCTTTGATCAGCACCTGCCCACCCAAAAGGACAAATTTGTTAGGGAAAGGCTGGTTTTAACTGGAGTATTTCTTTCCTTTCCTTGCGATGGGCTTTGCCAGGCAAAATCTGCCTTGCTGCTGCCCTTGAGAAAGTGCCTGCAAGGTTGCACACTGTGGAAAAGGAAAGTTGGAAGGGAGGAAGCAAACACAGCTGGCCCGAGTGGTGCTGCCTGCTCCAGCAGCTTGGGTCCTGTCAGTTGCTCTGAGGCCAGGGGTGAACTGTCTTTGCTCAGGTTGTAAATGGAAATTGAATGTTTAAAGGAACTTTATTTAATTTCCCTTATCTCCTTGCTTCATCTGGGCCTTTTCCCTTGGGTGCCTTTTACTGCTGCCTCTTGCTATCTTTGGGGTGGATCTGCTTCTTCCCTGCCCCAAAGCAGCGAGGCTCGGCACAGCTCTGTCTGCAGCTCCCTCTTGCAGCACAGGAGGGCAAGAGCGAGCCGTCAGGCATGCCTGTCCCCAGCCCGATGGCTGCTGCTGCTTCTTCTGACAGTCTTTTCTTCCTTCCTGTTCACATCTGCTTGTGTTTCCCCTCTGGGATGGTCCTGCCATGCAACATGAAAGGGTGTTTAAGGGAAAGGGGGTGCTGTGTGGGGTAATGTGCCCTGGGGGAAGGAGTCTTGTCTCTGCCTGCTGGCTCCTTCTTCAGGCATTATTTTTGGGGTGGAAAGGACAGCAGAGCTGCTGGAGGCAAAGGCTGGGGTTCAGGGAGGGAGCTGGGCTCGGATCTCAGCAGTAGGAGGGCACGCTGTGGCCTTAGGTGGTATCAGGAGTTTGAGGGCTTTCCTGCCCACTGCCACACTCCTGCTTAGTGCCATGGTTAAATGTGAGCTTAAGTGGTGTGACTTTGTTTAAAAAAATGGAAATGAAAGCTGTGGCCTTGGGTCATCTTTGGCATGGAGATAGCCAGAGTCCTGTAGACCATCACTCTCCAGGAGCAGAGCCTTGAGCCCCCCTTGTTGGGCTGGGAGCCCTGCAGCCTCTGTCTTAATGGGAGGCATCCCCAAATCTGGAAAAAGAATGTTTTATGTTCTGCATGTTGTTTGGGTCCAGGATGGAAGGGGATGTGTTTCTTTTTGTGTTACTACACACAGCTTGGTGATTGCATGCAAGTCTAACATGCCTCAGTTTCCCCACCCTTAAAACTGTGCCAGGCTGAATGTGCCCGCTTAGGAGGGACCCAACAGCCTCTGGATTTCTCTCTGGCTTACTGCTGGTGGGTCATGTGTCCAGGTGGCTGCTGGGGCAGGTGCCCCTTGAGGGCAGCCTCCTTGGGTGTGGGATGGATGCAAGCTGGGCAGGTTGTGGTCACATCTTTTTTTTTAGCCCTGCCTCACCCCCTGTTGAGTCACAGGGATGTTCTGCAGTGGGGGACAGCAGTGAGCACATCTCGATAGTTGGGTCTCTGTTGGGGGGGCCAGGAGAGACACTTTCTGCAGTGGCTGTTACCTGGAGTAGGTTTGGGTGAACAGCCTGGTGGGGTTTGGTTCTTCTCTGCTGCAAGTCCCTCTGCCCTCCAAGGAGGGGAGCAGTACGTTCCACACTGGACTGTGAGCTTGGGCTGGGAGGAGCATGGGCAGTGTGGGCCACGATCGGCCCTGGTTAGGAGCAGGCACCTGGTTTGCTGTGCCCGAACATGCTGGGCCATTGTGTTTACCCTGGTTCATGGTGACCTTCTGCCTCCATGCACTTCAGATTGAGGTTTTGGCCGTTCTTAAGCCTCTCTCTTCTTTTGATGCCGTCTGTTTGTCCCCCTCGATCAGGTGTCTCCAGAGAAGTGCCGCTTTGCCATAGGCAGAATCTTGAGTGAGGGAGATGCAAAGCCATCGGAAGAGCAGATCAAGCGGTTCCAGAAGTATGGCTTCAAGATCTTCTCCTTCCCTGCTCCCAGCCATGTGGTCATGGCAACCTTCCCGTTCACTACGCCATTGTCCATCCATCTAGCAGTGAACCGTGTCCACCCAGCCCTTGACGTCTACATCAAGGTAAGCGAGTGTGTCATGAAGTGTCGCATGTGTTCAGTGGACTGTCAGAGACATATCTTGCTGACAGCTGATGGGGCTGCTCTGACGGGTAACCTCTTGATGTCTTCCCTTGGGCACTGCCATCAAGATCTCCTCCTTTTGCAATCTGACAGGTAGTTTCCCAGTAGGGATGTCCTCCCATTCGCTCCGTAGGCGCAGGGGTGTCTTTTCTGCGGTTCTGTGTTTATAAGAAGCAAGTTCTCATCTGATGACTTACTGCTTTTCTCCTTAACGCAGAGATAAAAGCTGGTTTTCCCCTTGAGTGCCTTGCTTGTTGTTAGGATCTGTCGGATATGTGCCCCTCTGGTGTAACGCATCATGCCATGAAACTTCTCTTTCAAGTGCCAGCCTTACTGGTGGGGTAACTGTCTTCTGCAGGGTGGGAGGAGAAGTTAGAAACTTTCTGACCTCTGAGCTTATGAAAACTTAATTTGAAATTTGTGGCCCTTGGCCCTGGCTGGGCAGCTGGCTGCTGTAGGGTGTTCACCCTCGCCCCCGAGCAGAGCAGATGGCCATCCCCCCTGCTTCTGGTCTTTTTTTAAGCCAGCTCTGCTGCCTGGCTCTGGCAGACGGACCAGCTGTGGCAAGGGTGTTCCCAAGCAGCACATTTGACGCAGACATCTCCAGATTCAGGCTTTCTGGAGAGTGAGGATGGTCCTGGCCAGCTGGGCGATGGAAGGAAGGGACCGTTCTTCATGGCGGGGGAGGATGCTGGGGAGAGGCCGGCGCTCAGCCCCTGGCTTATCTGACTGTCAAGTTCTGCCACTTTCGTTTGTTCGTGTTGAAACGCACTATTTATAAACTTGCTTTTCCTGGCGAAACTCCCAGCCCTGTGGGGGAACCATGCAAATCCCTCCAGCCTGCGCTGTGCCGCAGGATGGCTGCCTGGATGGCAACCCCAGAACTTCAGCTGGGGACTCTTTGCAGACCCGCTTGTCTGCCCCGGCCTTAGGGAGCTGCCTGGTGGTACCGGCAGAAGATGTGTTGATGCTGGCAGTGGGTGAGACTGCCACTGCTCATACCTGTCCCCTGGCCTTTGCTGGAGAACTGGTAAAGAGTAGAACCCCATCTCCTCTTCTCGCTTCATCCTCTATGTCTCTTCCTGGAGCTCTGCCAGCTGTTTTGTTGCAGGGGGTATTGGGCACTGCTGCCAGCCCTGTGGTGGACGTGTGGGTGTGCGGGGAGGGGACTGATGTGTGTGGGAGCATCAGGTTGGCTGCAGGAGTACTCGGCGACATGGGGCTGATGCTGCCTTACTTGAGGAAAGGTCCTGGCAAGCGCATCTGTCGCATGAGAGGGGGAGTTGTTAGAGCTAAAAAGGGAATCATGGGTTGTTCTGGGAGCACCTGGCAGCGTTCTATGGGAGTGGCCCATTTTGAATTAAAATAAATAACTGAAATCTTATGGAAGCACAGCACCCAGGGCCACGTGTAGAGGGAGGGGACAGATTTTGATCTCTGCCCCAGTTCCAACAGCATGTGTGTCAGGGTGCATGCCTGCGTCCATTCCCAAGTCCTGTGGCAGAGCATTACCCCCCCCGGCCTGTGTTAGAGTGACTGTGGGGAAGCAGGCGGGGCGGTGGTGGGGTTGCCTTGCTGGTGTGGGGCAGAGGGTGCTGCTGGTCCCTGCATGCTGCACTGTGGGGATGCCCCAGCTTCCTCCGACATGGCGTGGGGGGACTTTGGAGGCTGTTTGCAGCCATGCCAGCAGCATCTCTGCCGCTTCTCCCTCCAGCTGGACTGCCTGTGCCCCTAGGGCCTGCTGGCACTTCCCAGGGTGGAGGGATGGGGAGGGAGGGGGGGAAACTTTCATGGAAACAGGTGACCTGTGCCCGTTTGGTGGTGGGAATGGGGGTTGCCATGGCGACAGCTTCTCCAAATAGCATCCTTCATCCCACCCCCGGCAGCGCCCAGCTCCCTTAAGCAACCCGAGACAGCAGTGAGACAGAGATTTGCTTTATTTATTTATTTATCTCATGCTGTGCCTGCTTTGAGAAGGGCGTTGTTAATGAGAGCTGGGGGTCAGGCCTGCCGAGCACGTGGATCCCCCACTGCCCTCCTGTCTCAGCAGCAGCGGGGAGGAAGGGGGTGAGATAACAAAAGCCAGGAGGCTTGAAAGGGGGCTCAGTGGTGGAGATGAAACACCGGCTCCCATGGAGAGAGGGAATTGGCTGAAGTGGAGAGAGGGTGGCATAGCCGCCTAGTCATAGGAGGGAGGTGTGGGGGAGCAGGGGATGTAGAAAGAGGTGAAGGAGGCAGGGAGAAGCGTGGAAGGTGGGGAGGGAGGGTGGAGAAGGCTTTGGAGGTGCTGAAAAATAGGGGAAGGGAATGGGAGGAGAAGGGGACTGGAGGGGGTGTGTAGGGCAAAGGAGCCAGAGGGCTTGGGGACTGGCTGAGGGAGTGGGACTGTGAGAGGTGGTGGGGAAGTCTTGGACAGAGCTGGAGGAAGACCCACCAGAGGTGGCCCTCCAGTACCCTTCCCCTGGCATTCCCTGAGGTTAACTGTTGGGGGACATCAGGCCCTTGAGGCTGAAGGCTGGTGGACATGGGGAGGGAGCATAACTCCCTCTGGATTCGATGGTGCCACGCTGAAGTTACCAGGGATGCTCATGGCTCAGGTTTCCTGAGCAGTGTGAGTGCAGTGGTGCCAGCTTTTAGCAGCTTGGGCTTCATCTGTCCCAGCCTGTTGCCCCTTCAGAGCGACAGGGAATATTAAAAGTAAAATTTAAATTTAAAATAATAATAATAATTAAAAAGAAGGATGGCAGAGTCCCCTTTTGTTAGGGAGAGAAGGGAGATGAGCTGGCATGGAGCAGGAGGTGCTGTGGTCGGGCTGCTTTCGCAGAATTTATTCTCACCCGTCTGGCTCTCATGGGGCTCAGGATGTGGAATTTCTGTAACTCTTTGGATGTAGCCCATGGCTTTTGGGAACTGTGGAGAAATGGCTTCAGCTGTCCCTGGCAGGTAAGAGGACATCCTTCCCCTGGGATGGTAGGCTGGCAGCAGCAGTGACTTGCTGGCTAGAATCGCCTTTGGAGAAGCCCAGGAGAGCCTGCTGGCTTGTTGCTCTGAGCACAGTTATTTAAGGCATAGGCTGGCGTTATTTAGTGTCCCTCAAAAGCGTTTCTTCCCTAATAGCTCCTGCCAATGCCTCTCCCTGCTGCCAGGCAGGTATGTCCCGCTTTCCTGGGGCATACGCTCCTGCCCCATGGCACAGCTGCTGGCCAGACGCAGCAGCCCTGTCTCCTGGGTGCAAAGGAGAGCTTCTGCTAAGCTCTTCACTGGTGGAGACCCTTTCTGACAGTTCTGGGAGCAGGTCATTCCCCTGTAACCTCCTGCCGTTTCAAGGAGGATTTATTCTGGCTTGGGTGTAACAAGCTTTCCACAGTGGGCTGCATGTGCCTGCGTCTCTGGGCATCTGTGCTGGTGTCTAGCAGGCACTGCCAGGCGGGTGGGCTTGGATCTCCCAACCCCTGGGCTCTTCTGGCAGATATATCCAAGGCAGAGCTGGCAGGTGTCTCCCACTGCAGAAGCAATTGACTCAACTTGGTCTCTTTCCACGGGGTTTTGGGTCAGTTTTGTGCTCTCTTCAGCCAAGGATGATGTGCAAGTGGAGGGATGAAGGAAGAGAGTGATGCTGGCATCGTCCTGGCTGCCTTGCACCCTGCTCTGAACCTGAGCACAAGCTGGCTGGCTCCAAATTCTGACTCTGCCTAACTTGGAAAACTGGAATTTAATCCCTTTAGCTGGTCTTGAAAAGGCATCCTCCAACTTTCAGCAAAAACCCAGCTCTTTCGCCTCCCCTGGGCTCTGTACTAGGATGTTCCCCACCTCCGTGAGCTTGTGAATCACTGCTTTATAGTGTGCATCTCAAGCAGCAGTGGCTGGCATGGGCTCTGTGATACCAGGAAAGATTTTGGAGGATATCAGGTTGGCTCCCGCCTGGCATGTCTACAGGGAGCTGAGGCAGGGTGCTTGATAAGGTGCTAGAAAGACATGGCTTGCTCCCGTTTACAGCCCAGGAAACGTAGTATTCCTTTGGCTGGTAGCTTGGAGTGAGCTTTGCTCCTTGTTTCGGCTATGGTACCTTAGTCACCTCTTGCTCCTTTTTGATAAGCTAAATATACAGAGCTTGTAAAGTCTTCCACTGGCATATTTTCCAATAGTGTCTGTATTTTCCAATCTTGATTCCTGGGTGCTTTTTGGGGTGTTTTTTTGGACCTGTTTTCAGCTTAGAAAGTTCTCTGACTTGCCAGTAGCACAAAGGGATGCTTTATTTCGGCAATGGTCTTATCGCTGTGGTGCACAGATCTCTGGTGGAGATCTTGTCCCCTGCCACAGACCCCCTGGTCATGGGTTTATTCTGAGCCAGCTAACAGTGACTTCAAACATGTGCCACTGTCCCTTTGATGGAGTTGTAGTTTCTTGTTTAAAAACGGGAAATGGTACCAAATCCTGCGTCTTCTCAGAGTTTGAATGAATGGCATGAGTGCTGGTTCATTTATCAGTCAGGCCCACAATCCCCACAAAAATAAATCACATTTGCCAACAGGATCTAGCAGCTGTGAATGTGTGTTTGTTGACATTAATTTGGCTGGTCTCCTTTGCTTTCTGGTGATCTGGTCTAGTTGCAGCCATACATTTTTTTTTTTTTTTTTTTTTTTTTTGCCTTGGCTCAGTCTTCGCCTGACCAGCCTGTGTTTGCCTGAGTCAGCTATTTACCCATTGGAATATTGGCAGGTACAGGCTGTTGTCTCTCCTGGGACTTTCTAGCATGTCCAGCTGGCTAGAGATAACCCTTTGACATGTGGACAGCTTGCCAGCTGAGACTTCAGCATGGTTTAAATGTATGTTATCTGGGTTTAGATGTATGTTATCTGTACCTGCGAGCTGTGTGTTATATCTTCCCATGGAAGAGCAAGTAATTTCACCTTCATCCTCTGCCCATGTTGTTTGGCTTTGTCCTAAATGCATTGCAGAAGTACTTGCTGAATGCTCCTCCCTTCTCTGTGGCACCACTGAGGTTTCCCCCAGCTGACGTGTCCAGGATCTGTGCTATCCTTCAGACTCCTCTCCCCTACACAGCACCCCAAATGGCTTGTTAATGTGAGTGGCTTTCTGTCTGTACGGGACTGGGAACCTACACGTGGTCATTTGTGGCAACTAAGTCTCGGTACCCACTGCCCTTGTGAGTATGGCTGCACCTTGTCTTGCCTTTCCTGCTCCTCTGACCACACTGCCGTAGCTGCTGGCTTTACTCAGATCTGTTGATGCTGGTTTTCTCCCGGTTGTCATAAATGAAGATCTGTGGAGCTGTCTTCCCATCCCAGATGGTTTGTGTTCTAAAGGTGAAACCATGGAGTGACCTTTTTGCTTGGCTGTATCGGGGGCCTGGGGTCAGGGGTTGGCAGCTGGTAAAATGTTTGCAAAGGGGGCTTAATTATTGGGGTATTGGCTGATCCTGGCTGATTTAGTTTAGTTTGGGCTCTGTGAATGAAGCCTTTTTAAATACCAGCTTGCTATGTGCAAGTGGTCTGGGCTGCAGTCTGTGTGTACGTGAGACCTGATCTCAGTAGCAGCTCCAGTCGGTCAGCTCCCACCCAAGGTTTTCCTCCGGGGCTCTAGGAAGTAGTGCAGGTGCCCAGCCGGTGCTGTTCCTCAGCTATAGCTTTGCTTATCCTCATGAACTCCTTTGGTCTTCTGCGAGCTCTGGGGACCATGGGCTGAAGACCACTGCCCAAGGTGGAGCCCTTACTGAGCCAAGGCCACTCAAAGTTGCATATCCATCTCCCCAAAGAGGATGAGGAGTGGGATACCTTTAATCCAGAACTTACCACTACCAACCTAGGACTTTGCTGCCCTCACTGTCTCATGATGTGGGTCTGGAAGGGCTCTTCCAGATAACCTTCTGCATCCCTGCATCAGTGGGTCACCCTGCAGAATATGGCTGTGGCTTTCTGGGAGGTGGAGCTCTCCATCCTCCTCCTTCCCTTTTCCCATGCCCAGGGTGACTGTGGGTATCAGTTTGCAGATACCTTGAGCGAGGTTTGGGGTGCTGGGGAGAGAAGTGGTGCCTCAGCCGTCTGGCTAGGTGGGATGACCTTCAGTTTAAGCCCACATGCACTTGAATATAGGTCTGTAGAGTTCCCAGGAAGACAGGAGGTTATTTGATGCTGCTGTTAAGCGATCCTCACACATCAAATAAAAGTGAGGGGGGGAAAGAAATCCTTGAGAGTCGTACAGGATTTGACGTGTCTTACTCATATTGATGGCAGAGATGAGGCCAGAGCTGACAGTGTGACAGGCTGCTGGGCCCTGGGCTGGCAGAGGCTTGGAGTAAGGATACAGAGTCTGGGGGAAGTGTTTTGGGAGCCCTTGCGGGTGTCTGCATCAGTCCCAGGCTGGGCTGTAGGTCAGGTCACACGTGGCTTGTGCACTGCAGACAGATGTCGCTAGCAACCACTGCCCACCAGTTGTGTACCTCGGGGCTGCAGCAGCAGGTTGGGGCTGTCCCCAGCAGTTGTCGCTCAGATACCTCCAGTGTGAGTGTAGCTGCAGACCAGTGCATCTCCAGTGGGTGGTACATGGTTAGGGTGGGGGGATGGCTCACGATGGGAAACCCCAGGGAAGTGTGGATGCTCAGGGTGGATGGTGCAGACAAGCTGACAAGCCACCTCCCTGGTTTTGCCCCACTGATGATAGCCAGCCAGCAGTGGGGTTTGGAAATGAGGGGAAGAAACTACCCATCCTACTTACTTTCCCCTCTTAGAAACAAACTCCAACTCAAATGCTGTTCTGGCTTGGTTTATCCTATTACTAAGGAAGCCCTCAATGGTGTTATCTTCATTGCCTGTCACTCATATCCACAAGTGCTACATAGTGGATTGAGTCTCTCTTCTCCTTTAGGAACGCCATTAGGCTTGGGGATGTGTTGGGTGTTTGCAGTCTGCTCCTGCAAAGGGCAGTGGAACACAGCCTGATGCTTGCAGCATCTCCCTGCAGCCAGGGAAACAGAGACACGGGGGATGCTGCATCCAACCTACCACGTGCTGCTAAGGTCTACCACTGCTCATGGCCACAGGAGGAGAAGGGAGAGCAGAAGAGGGCAATGTCAGAGATGGCTTTGGGTGAGTGTTTCTGGTTACCTGGGGACTGCTGGGTGTTGGGGTGTGTGGTGGTGCACAATGAGTCCATCACGTTCCCTCCTCTCACCTAGGCATTATGCACCCTGTTTGCTGCTGGCAAAATAGGTGATGTATAGATGAGATTTTGGCCTTATTTTAGGTGATGACAGTTTAAGGATGGGAGTCCTGGTGAGCTACAAGTCTCTCCCTACCCACCCCTGGTTCCCCACCAGCCTAGCTGATGCTGAGGATGAGTGCCGGAGCAGCTGGGCCACGAGTGCTGGAGGACACCCTTGGCTGATATGTGCTCTGTGCCAGGAGCCAGTGAAGCTCTTGATCTTGGACTGGGCAAGCGGAGCAGGTGAGGGGTGGGCACTGCAATTCTACAGTCACGTGCAACTGCAGGCACCAGAGAGGGACCCCGAGGTGACTCTGCACAGGCTTGGTGCCTGCACGGGCACATTCATCTCCCACTGACTTGCACTGACAGCTGGTTTTCAGTGGTCTCTCTCCAGCGAGGCTGCCTGCTCGTTGCTGGTTGGCAACCCCCAGCTGCATGTCACATCACATCAGTTTGTGCGTTCGCTGTGACTTTTTATTAAATATTTTTTGTGACAAAACCCTCCGAAAAAGTTTTAGTCGTGCAAGTGACCTAACCTTCAGCTCTGTGTGGGGGAGCAGGTAGGGGAGGGCAGGATGCCCACGAGGTCAGGCTGGGAGCTGAGCCAGGTGGCAGGGATATTTGGTGGGCAATGTCATTTAACACTGTAGGAACCTTTGGACTGGGGTCAGCTCGCGCAGTGGAGCGGGTTCGTTTAACCTGTGTCTGCAGGGAAACGTGCTCCTCCTGCGTCGATAATGGAACATATGGGGATCCGGGGCTCTGCGTCACGTCTCCTGCCACTCGCAGCAGGCATCCCTGCTTTCCCACTTCTCCAGAGGAATTTGGCAGCCCCAGGCCTCTACTCATCTGCTGTCAGTTTTTCCCTGGTCCTTGCAGGCAGGCGAGCAGTGACTTAGCACTGGCCGTGCTTCATGTTCAGTGCCAACTTGTGCCAGGCACGCCAGTGTGTGCCGGTTGGTGTGTGTGCTGATTGCCCAGCGCGTGCTCATGCCATACCTGCTGCTTCGCTGCTTTGTGCTCGCAAGTGCCATTCTTCTTGCAAGTGCATGGCTTCTATTTCAGCTCTGCTCTTCAGTTGCATGGGGGCAGGTGTAAAACCACAGCTCTGGCAGCACCACTCCTTTGAGCAGAAAAGAGGTTTTCTGACCAGCTTTGAGCTTCAGTAGTTACAAAGGCTCCTTCCCTGCCTCTGCAGCTTGTCTCATGTGTGGAATCACCTGGTTTTTCCTCAGCTGCTTGTTGACTTTGTACAAGCTTCTGCCCCAGCAGCAGGCAGAGGAGTCCTGGTCTCAGGGAAGCAGCTGACGTGGGACACAGGCTCCCGGCCACTGTGGCCTTCCCAGTTCTGATAGATTACAGAATGGGAATGGCCCAGTTTGGAAGGGTCCTGGAAAGGTGGTCTGATCCAGTCTTTTATGGAAAAGGGAGCCTGGATAAGTTATATAGCACCCGATTGCATCTTGAAAGATTCTGCCAACGGGGACTCTACCACATCCCTGGGGAAATTGTTCCAGCTGACAGCTCAGCTCCAGGTCTCTGCCACCATGGGTGCTTTCCTGTGACATCCAGCATTTTGATCCTATTACCGTCCCAGCTCCTCTCCCAGGAGCATTTCTAAAGGCAGCTCCCAGGAGGAGAGCAAACTTCAAGTGCCTGCCTTGCCATGCATGCCAAACTGTGTGGACATCCCTGATTATCTGACAGCCAAAAGCCTGGCCCAGTGCTGCCTGTCAGCTGGTGGTCCTGCTGGGGGGCATTTTCATCCTGGGGGGAGCGGGAAGCCACCTTGCTCTGCCAGCACTGCTTGGGAAAGCTGGGGCTCGCAGCCTCGTAACTATTTACCCAGCCTTGCAGAATTGTCACAGGGATGCATCTGCTCAGACAAAGATTTGCTTCCCCCCTTGCCTTTGCAGCAACGACTAATGATCATGGAGGAAGCTGGGGATATTTCATATGGCTGTCCAAGGGAGAGAGGAACTGAAATGGTTTGCCTTGGGCAAGGAGGGAGAGTTAAATACTACAGTGCTTTTCTGTCAGATCTCTTTATCGGCTCAATCTGTACATGTGCTCCCCCAGATATATTTATAGAGAATCCCAGAGGATGCAGTTGGTTCAAAAGGTTTTCTTTGTCAGGCATTGGAGATGGGTCTAGCTCTCAAGCAGCGACACAGTCCCAAACCTTAGGGTCTTCCCTCCTTGCCAGCTAGTCGATTAATTTGAGGATAAGATTGATCTGCCTTTCTGCAGTTATTTTAGCAGGGTCCTAATGATTTTTTTTCCGGGCTTGTTCTTCCCTGTAGCCCTTCAAGCCAGACCTTGCCAGCTGTGCCAGGCTTGAGAAATGGCAAAATGAACCTGATCAAATGCGAAACAGCTTCTTAAAAATGCGGCTCTTTTCCAGCAAACGCTGTTGGCCCAGTTTCCCTGGCTGTGAAGCTCCCGCTTTGAAACCTGTAGAGCAGGGAGATAATACATTTGAAAGCAGTGGCATTTTTACCTTCAGAAAAGGGACCATTGTGCTATGACTAACTTGCACTTTTCTGATTCTAGTTAGGTATAAAATGGTAGGAAAGGTGCTGCTTTGCGGAGGGCAGGAGAATGAAAACATTTCTCTTCTGCACTGAATCAAAACATGGATGGATGAGTTGCAAGGTTGGGTGGTGATCAGATCACAGGGATGAAACAACAAAATCAGTTCTTGCTCCTTCCTGTGCTGAGAGCTTATGTGCCGTAGGCGAGGGATGGGCTTTGGGGCTGCATCTGTGGCTGGAGCACTGGCGAGGCAGCCAAACCCAGCTGTTTGCTCCAAAGCAGAGAGTCACGCTGAAAGTCTCTTGGGGTCTTGCCTTTTGACAGGGATATATATATATATATACACACACACAGATAGAGAGATATATGTACACAAAACCCCTGTTGTCCCTGCCTGCAGCAGCCACTGCCCTTCAAATGCTGTTTGAGTTGATGCTGCTGAGCGCTGGTGGCCTTGGGCAGAGGCAGCAGGCTGGGGGTGTCCTGAGCTGCTGAGGTCCTCATGACCATGGTAGGTATGGATGTCTGCGGAGCCCCTCACATCTTGGGGAGTCTTTCACAGGCTCATCAAGTGCTTTTCCTCTGTTTATGCTGTTGCCCGGTGGCCATCACTCTGCCTGCATCCATAGGGACCCACAGCCTTTGCGGGGTGGGTGCAGGGTACAGAGAGATGCAATGATTTGTTGCAGACCTATGTACGACCAGTACATCCTGTCCTGCTTTGATGAGCAAACACACGGTGCTGAATTCTGGTTGTCCTGACAAGGCTGCGGAAAATCATGCTGCCAAATCCTGGCCCTTTTGAACTCCTCCAGATTTGCAAGGACCAAGTTCATCTTTGTGGTCTCCAGCTGCCTCTGCCATGGCAGGGCTCCGGAGCAGCTTGCAGCCTGGTCTGTGAGCTCCTTGAAAGAGGAAGGTCAAACTGTGCTTAATTCTTGGCTTGCAGGCTTTTGAGAGTATCTGGGAGCCCTCAGCTCCAGGGTTCCTTTTGTCTCATTCCTTTCCCAGCATGTGGCAGCTTATTTGAGCGTCTCTGCTTCAGCCAAATGGGAGAAAATTGGAGCCTTCAATAGAAATACTGGTAGTTTGTAACTCCAGCAGCTGTGCCTGGAGCTGGCAGGGATGACTCCGGGTTAAAACTGCCCCAAGGCAGCTGATGGAGGTTTGCAGCCTGGCAGGGATGTCCAGGCTTCCTGCGCTGCTTCCTCCAGCTCCATCCTGGGCTAGCAGCAAGCTGTGGTGAGCCTCTTCACCTTTGTGGCCAGCGGGCCGAGTGGGTAGTCATCTGGCACCTCTCCTCTTTGTCCAAGCACATAGGAGCAAGAAAAAGCGTTCATTGCCCTGCTGTCAGACCGCAGCAGGCAGAGGAGGCAGCGGCTCCCTGGGGACTGGCTCAAGGGTGAGTCAGTACTTGTCCTCTGCCACCCTTGAGCTGACTTCTGCCAGGATTTGGTGCAGTGCCTGGCATTGGTAAGTGACCGAAGGGGCCTGTTACCATCAGGAGTGGGTCGGGGCCTGGTGGACCAGTGGGTGTGCTGAGGCAGCATCCCCTTTCCTTGTCCCCAGTCCACCCGACGTTTGCCTTTCCTGGCATCCTTGATGTTCTGGTGAGTGTGAGGACGTGGAGGCTCATGCTTGCCTTGAGCTGATGCATTTCTGCTGCGTTTGTTTGAGATCTTTTCTCCCTTAGATAGGGTGCCTCTGCCCTGCCAGGGCTGGTAGGAGGGCTGGGGCTGGTAATGCAAAAAAGGATGTGCTTCCAGCACAGAGGAGAGGAACAAACCTGCCTAAGAGGGGAGGTGATGATGGAGAGTCACCTCTCCTCCTGGGTAGCAGAGAGAAACTAGGAAGAGGTTTCTGTGCTGACTTGGAGCAGAGCCTAGGTGCAGCTTTTGGGACGGGATCAAATTCCCGTAGCCACCATGTCCACTTTCTCTAAAGCTTACCTAGTAGGGAGGTTCAAAATATGGATCCCATAGCCTGTGTGCAGAGAGGGAACTGTGGAATGCTTTCAGAGGCTTTCAGGATTGTGAAAGCAGCTCAGCTGCAGCAGAGAGCCTGAGCTCTACTCAAGCTTGCACCAAGGCAGCATGTGAGGAGTGCTGGCTGCTAGCTGCTCCGAGAGCCAGGAGTCCTGAGCCAGCGCTGAGAGGGGAAGGACTCGCAGCCAGCCACCTCTGGCACTGGGATGGCAAAACGGAGAGGCTGGGGCCATGAAATGGAGTCATTGGTGGGGCTTGGAGTGTGCTTGTCTTCCAGACCACTGACATCTGGATTTTGCACGTCTGCATTTTGCATGGCTGCGTTCCTCCTAAAGCTCAGTGAGGCTCTGTCTGTCTGAGGCTGAGCTCTAAATTAAATGATAGAGTGGTGCAGCTTTACATTTCAAAGTGTCTGAGGGAGTGGAAGGATGCCTGGGAGTTTCTGGCACTATGGAATAATTGGGGTGTTTTTTTGGTTTTTTTTTTTTTGGCTGCTTGTCCGATGACTGCTGGGTGCTCACTCCACAGATGGATTGCTTTACCTGTTCATCTTCTGCTAATATGAGGAATTATAACAACCCTGCAGGGATGAAGGGGGGTGAGGGAACTAAGTGCAGCAGGGAGAGCAGGTTAGTAACGGCTCTGCATCCGTGACTCTGGCTGCTTCTCACAGTGGTAGCTTGTGCATGCGCTCATGTTTGTGTTGCAGGACCCCTGGAAACTTTTGCTGCTGTTCCCCCCTTCCACATACTACCAATCAGAAGATCTCCTGGTGTATTTAAAGCTGTTACAGTGTCTGTTTCCCTTACCTTTGCAGCTCTGCAGGGTGGATTCTGAGGCAGGAGTGCTGTTTGAAGGTCAAGGACAGACCTTTAAGGCAGCAGGGAGAGCGGTTGGTCTGGGAGTCCCTGTCCCAGCACGGCTCAGGGCTGTTGCCTTTCAGATGAAACCTGAAGGGTTGTCCTGGCTCAGTGGAGATGAAGAGGATGCACTGTGGCTGTTCACAGAGTGGGCCTGTCCGCAGCTGCCTGCCAGCTTCATGCTTTTGCTGACAGGCTCTGTCCCCGCTCCATGGGGTTGTAAGGCAGCCCAGGAAGGCTGGAGGGACGGAAACTGTGGCCTTGTTCCCACTGTGGACACTGGTGTCTTCTCACTGCTACTGGATGGCCCGTACTCTCAGATGCTCCTCTGAGTTTTATTTCTGCCGGGAGCTGATGGCAGCTCCTTGACATGCAGAAAGGTAGATATCTATCATCTGCTGTGGCCAGCTGCTTTTCTTTTCACGCTGTGCGGATTCACAGCTTGGGGTAACGTCCGCCCAGCGGTACAGCAACCAGACCGTGAGTTGGCAAAAGCTTATCGAGAGGTCAGTGTCAGAGAATGACTTGCGCTGGTACTTCTCTGCTGAGCAGTTCAGGGGATGAGCAAAGCAGAAGCTGCTGCTATGGCTGCAGGAGCTGCTTGATGCAGTGGGCTCACAGTGGAGGAGCACAGCCATCGGCTCCTGTTCTTGCATCCTCCTCCTCTCGCATGCATCTCTAGGTGCCGTGTTCACTTGTCCCTCCCTTGCTCAGTTCCTGCCTTCCCGAGAGGCCCTTGCCTGCCTCTCCCACCAGTTCCCCTGCAAACCTGTGTCTCCTGGCAGGAGCTACTATGGCACCCGTAGCATCGGCTCAGCTCGGGCTTTATGCTGTGCCATGGGACACAGGACCAGCGTCCCAGCCCCTCCTCTCTTGCTAACCGAGGCCTAGCAGCCTTCCTGGGACAGGGCTGCAGTGGCGCAGAGCAGTCTCCCTGCCCGTGATGAGCTGCAGCTGCCTGGGAAGGGCAGATGGGGTTGGAGGTGCAGAGGTGCTTCCCTGAAATCTTCCCCATCCTCCACATACCCAGAGCTTGAGGGAGGAACACCACGGTGCTGGGAAGAAGCAGAGTGTCCTCTGGGTCTCAGGGGGCACTGGGGCAGCTCTGGTGGCTGCAGTGTTGGCTGATATGCTGCTGTTGATAACATTATGCAGGGCTGTTTGTGATTTGGGGTATCCAGGGGAGCAGAGCAGTGGTGAAGACAGAGAGGTGGCTCCCTGGCAGGGAAAGACCTGGAAAGCTGAGTGGCATGGCGCATATCTGGAGCGTTCCTGGCTCATGCAGCACCTCTGGTAGCGTACAGGACCTGGAAAGCTGCAGGCTCGTGGAAGGGCAGAGGCAGGCTGGGCTCTGTCCTCGCCTAACTTGCTTCAGTTTTATCTTGTGATTGATCTGCGTGGTCAAACTCACAATCCTGTGCTGGTGGAGGAGCAGTTGCCAGACTGCAAAGGTCACTGAAAGCAGCTGCTCCCTTTTCCTGCTGCCTCTGTTACCAGCAGAAGAACCTGGCTTTGGAGGTGCTCAGCTTGCATCCCGGCTGGCACTTCCAGCCATTGCCTCCCCGCACACCCCAGCACACGGCGGCAGTGTGCTCAGCAGGCGCTTTCCTCTCTAGACTGAGGTAATGAGCCTCCTGGGACCCTGCACCAGGGTCTGGGGTGGGCCGAGGAGGAGGTGAGAGTTGCAGGGAAAAGGCAGGGACCCAGACCCACCTGGCCTCCCCATGCCCACTCTGAGCAGGGCAGCTGGAGAGGTCGGTCAGCACATGCAGCTGCCAAAACATCGTGTCCTGGCTCGAGGATGTCGGGAGCTGTCCTAAGGGCCCTGATGAATATGCCTGGTGCCGCTTGTTTGCCTCCCTTACCCCCTCCTTGCCTCTGCCTGCGTTTCTATCTCCTCCTGCATTGCAGGCAGCCTGCCGGCTTTTTGCCTTTTGCTTTCTGCCCGCCAGCGCTGTTTGTTTGCACTGGGGATTTCCTCAGGCGAATCGTTACCGCTGGCAGCGTGTGGTGGCTGGAGGCTCTGGGGGCTTCGTTAGCTGAGCTCACTGGTGGGAGCCATCATCACACCGGGGCTCGCCAGCATTGCTGGCTCTTTGCCCTTTGCCTCGCAGGATTGCCAGCTTTTTGGGGTAGAGGTGCAAGCTCTTGGACGTGGAGGTTTGAAGGTGGCTTTCCTGGAAGCCTGCAGGGAAATGTTTCTTGTTCATTTCTAAAAAATCAGAAAGGCGCTTGTCCTGGACTCTGACTGGCTTTTAAAACATGGGGATGTCTTTTCCCAGTGCAAGGGAAGGAGAAGCAGGAACAGGAGGAGCAGTGAACCAACAGGGAGCTGTGGCCCATGGGTGAGTGTCCTGCAGTGGAGAGCCCGAGAGGGATCTCTGTCACTGGAGGCAAGCCTGGGCCTCCCTGAGCAGGTCAGACAGTATTTCTCCACTGTTGATTTCACTTAGCTGATAGCTTGGAAGATCATCGTGTCCTGCAGAATGCAAACTGACTTTCTGCCATCAGATTTGCCAATGTGCTGTACTGGTGATACGCTGATGGATGTTGTGATCATCTTACCCATTCCTCATCAGTGAACCAGGCTGAAACCCACTCGATCTTCCACTTTGGTGGCCTTCCTTGCCTTCTATGTGAGGCCAATGAGCCTGACATTAAGTCCCTGTTAGTGGGGAGGGAAGGACTATTTTGCTGGGGAATCAGGTGGTTGCATCCGGATTTTGCTTCAGGCTGCTGGTGGCTTTATCTGTGCAAGTTCAGCAAGGTTAGGTTCTTCAGCTTCCCTTTTCAGCTTTCAGCTGTGAAGGGATGGTGTGAGGCTGAGCTTAGCTCATCATGAAATACATTCCATGAAGCCTGGGAGCCGGGGGCGTTGCAGAAAGACAAGGTTGTTCAAGGAGGTAGGAAGTGATGGGGGGGCATTTATTCCACTGTGCCACTTTCTTCCTGGGGGCATTACTGTGACACATGTCCTGAGTTTGTCCTGGTAAAACAAGCCGTGGAAGAGCAGCTGGAGGTGCCCGTGATCCCAGGAAGATGGCTTGGGGAGCCAAGGAACAATAGGAAAGGACTCAGATTTGGTGGTGGTGGTGGTGGGGTGCTCTTAGGAGACCGAGAGCTCCCATGTGCTATGGGCACCAGGCACTCCTGCTCCGTCTCTGTTGCTTTGGTTTTGCTGCGCAAGGGTTTCATCACGGGACCTATTACAGGTGAGGACATGTGTGGGAAGGCTGGGAATGACAAGCCTCCACTGGACATCCCTGTTGCAGAAGGGCAAGTACAGAAGCGAGTGGTGGCCCAGGAGATAAAAGTCATCAAGGTGTGTTGGGAATGTCCACCTGGATGAGGAGCCCTCCAGTCTCTCAGCTATGAGTTTGCCATGGAAGAAGATCTCTCACCACAAGGAACAACCTGTTGTTGGGTATCTCAGGGCAGGGGGGTTGTACTGTAGGTTAGAGCTTACTCTCCCTGTGAGCAGCCTAAAAAATATCCGTGTTTCAAAAAGGCTCTTTTTACCTGCATGATACCCCAAGCAGGGTGGGAGGCTGCAGTGTGGTGGGCCGCCTGGCCAAGGCGGGATGGGCAGGAGAACTTCTTGGGTGGTGATTTCTTTCCTGAAAGGCCCTACCTTAACAAGAGGCAGAGAAATTGCCACAGCTGCTGCTCCTGGCAGCCTTGCCAAGGCAACAGAGCAGGCGAAGCAATTTAGCATCACTCCAGTCATCCGTGATGGCAGAGATCATTGCATCAACCTCTTCAGCTTTGTGATTAATGCTGAAGAAGCATCCTCTGAGGGCTGGAAGGAAAGCGTTGGTCCCCAGAGACCCACACTCTGAAGCAGAGGCAGCCCTCTCCAGCTGTGGTCCTCCTCTCCCGCAGTCTCGTCTTCCTCCTTTTGTGTGTGGCTGTTGACCCACATATTCCCATAGTGATGGAGTTCCTAGGGACAGGAGCAAGAACCCGTGACTGGTTCCTCAGGGGAGGAGAGATTATGTGGATTTATGTGGATTTCTTGTCTTATAATGGAAATCCAGGGTTTGAGCTTTCAGAGTGGCTAAAGCCAAAGTCTGCTTCAGAGAGCTTGTGTGTGGCAGTGTTGGGGAAGGAGGAGCAGAGGAAGGGGTGCAGTTGGGGTCAGGTAGGAGGAAGATGTGATAACATATAGTGGAGTTCTAGGAAGCTGGTGAGAACAGTGTCCCCAGCTGGCTTCTCTTACCGATGGCGAGTACAGGAGCAAGGCAGAACCTGGGAACTTGGAAAGCACTGAGTTTTCAGGAAGATTAATTTTTTTTAATGCAAAAGTTTGCTTCACTTCTGAAACTCTTTGCTCAAGGACTAATTCCTACCAAATAACCATGACACCAGGGGGGACCCAAGCCCCGTGAATTGTGTTTGCACCATCTGCTCCTTATTTTGCAGGTGACGTTCCTGTAGTTGGGGCAGTAAAGTAAGTCCCTGGAAACACATGGCTTAACATACCTGAGTGTCTCCAGGCTGGCAGCTGTGTCCAGGGCTTGTTATTCCCCCACACTGGGGGTTCTGGCTGCCAGTGGCTGCTTTCTGAAAGTAAATCTCACTGGGGCTTGCTGCCTGGCTCATCTCTGAAGATGGGGGATGCGCCTGGATGTGCTGCAGGATTTCTCTTGCAGCTCAAATGGGTGCTGGAAGGGGAGGAGGTCCAGAGTGTGCCTGTACTTGCAGCAAGGCAGGGATGGAGCTTACTCCCTTTTGCTGAGGGATGGGAGGGAATCTCCATCCCAGAGAGGAGAGTCACGTTTGTGACTTGCAGCAGTCTCCTGCAGTGACCTAGGAGCCTGTGCCTGGTCCCCATCAGCCCCCCGCAGGGTGCTGGGACTTCTCGTACCCACCAACCCACCCAGGCTCGTTCCCCTGCCTCTCAGTTCGGCTGTGCCTGACAGCTGCTGCTTTGCAGCTCCCGCGGCTCCGCTGGGGTGGGAGCAGCCGGGTGATTCGGCCCTGGGAAGCGCAGGCAGGCAGGCAAGGTGTAAATTGCATGGCGGGCTGCCTTCAGCAAGGTGAAAATGAAAAACTCTCCCAGTTATCGAGCCTGGCGTTTTGCAGCTCCCACAGTCCAAATGCTCTCCCTCTTGCTGCTGCGGAGAGGATCTCGGGGGCTGGTTTTCACCCACCCGTCCCGAAGCTGTGCGCTGCCTGTACCGGCAGGGCCATATCCCGGTGGCGGGCAGGACTGGGGCTTGCTGTGGGAAGTGGGGGGAAGCGTGCTGGTGTGGAGGGCAGGGAGGGGTGCTGGTGGGCACGGCAGGTGCTGATTGCCAGGTACTGTATTTTGCTAGCTGGAGGATTTGCCATCCTTTGGTGAGACTTTGTTTTCCACCACTGTAGTGCTGCTGATGCCACTCTTTTTTTCCTGCTGGCTGATGGAAACGGCCTTTTCTTGATTGCAGTAATATCACCTTCTGTTTCTGAAACACCTCGCAGCCCGGAGGATTTGAAAGTAAAGTGCACATGTGTGGGAGCAGTCTCACCACCTCTGAAATGTGAGTTTCTCCAGGCTGGGAAGCAGCAGCTGGTTCGCAGCCCAGCAGCCTGGTGTTCGCAGCTGTGCCGTGTGCTGGAGCTGGCTCTGGGTGCTGGCCATGCTGGGAGGCAGGACCTGCTGGCTCCACGTGCACCCTGCTGGAGCTGCAAGCCGAGATGTTGGGGTTTCCTTGATGCTTGAGGTATTACTGATGTGAAGTATGTCTGGCTGCCTCTTCCTCCAGCAACTTGTCCTCCCTTATGCCCAAACCATCTCTTGGGCCAATGGTTCCTCCCCAGTCCCCTGCCTGACTCCTGCCCCTCAGCAGGCAGCCCCAGGCACCCAGGCTTCATCCCCGTCTCTTGTGGTCAGACTGCAGCTTGGCAGGGAGGACCAGAATCATGGAAGGGTTTGGGTTGGAAGGGAGCTTCAAAGGTCGTACAGTCTGACACCTTCCCCTAGACCTAGGTCAGTCCCAGCCCCATCCAGACTGACTGGGGATGGGGCATCCACAGCTGCTCTGAGCACCCTGTGCCAGTGTCTCACCACCCTCATCACAAGGTGTTTCTTCCTTATGCCTGACCTAAACCTGCCTGCTTTCAGTTTAAATCCATTGTCCCTTGTCCTGTCACTACAGGCCCTGGTAAAAAGTCTTTCTCCATCTTTCTTACAAGCCCTCTTTATACATTGAGGCTGTGATAAGGTCTCCCTGGATCCTTTTCTTCTCCAGGCTGAACAGCCCCAGCTCTCTCGCCCTTTCTCCATAGCAGAGATGTTCCAGCCCTTACACTGTTTCCATGGCCTTTTCTGGACCCGCTCTGACAGGTCCATGACTGTCTTGTGCTGGGGACCCCAGAGCTGGAGGCAATGCTCCAGATGGGGTCTCACAAGAGCAGAGCAGAGGTGCAGTGTCCCCTCCTACAACCTGCTGGCCACACTGCTTGTAATGCAGTCCAGAAGATGCTTGGCTTTCTGGGCTGCAACGGTACATTGAAGTCAAGTTTGAAGCCCAGGGAGGAAGGGGTGCTTTTGGGTTTTTTTTTTTCTCTCGTCAGCTTAGACTTGGAACTGAAGTGGTGTTTAACTTCAAGCTGCTGTCTGGGCAAGGAGAAACAGAAACAAGGGATATTCCCAGTCTGGGTCTGGGACAGTGGGATGGCCCAGCAAGGAATCTGTCCCCCCGACTGAACTGGGAGAGCGCCAAAGGGTGCTGGGTGCTGTGCAAACTGAATTGCAAAGCCTTTCTGCACTACCTAGTGCCCATAGTGTCTAAGATAAGCGGGGATGACACACTGAGTGTGGAGCGTGTGTGGAAGTGAGGAGGATGTGGCACACAGTGCGCTCCCTTCAGTCCTAGCTGGTGGCTCAGTTTCAGCTCTTAATTTTAGCGACTGATTTTAGGGCCCTTTGGCTCCATTTGGTTTTGTTTGTTGTTTCTTTAAAATCCCTGGGACCGAAGCGTCCGATCGCTTCACCAGGAGGAGAAGATGGATGCCTCTGGATGGAAGCAAGACATGGGGGAGGGACTTGTGTTGCCTGAGCAGGCAGGAGGTGCTGGCATGCAGGGACAGGGCTGGTGGGTCCCCTGGGGGTCCCCTGCACTCTGCCAGGTGCTAGCTGACCTACTGGCACTAACTGGAGCGGCCCAGTCACCAGCAGCATGGGTGAGGGGAAGCTGATGGCAGTGAGGGTGTTGATGATGCTCTGGCTGGAATGTGGTTTGGTGCATAATCCTTGTCTGTCTTTTCTGATGCATGAGGCTGGGGGATGCTCCATTCCTAGAGGGACAAGGCCAACCTGGAGAAAGTCCTACAGGGAGTCAGAGGGTGGTGGGTCATTTGGAAGCAGCCCAGGGGTAAAGATTGGGTGAGATGCTATTTCACCTGGGAAAAAGGAGTGCAAGAGTCTTCCCCTACAAAAAACTTTGTTCCCAGGAGGATGGTGAGCAACACCCCACCATGGCCCTCAGATGAGTTGGCCTCATGGGAAGCAGTGGGTCTTGACATAGGAGGAGCATGCCAGAGCTGCCGTGCATGTCGGGACTGAACTGGAGGGCTCTGGATGCATTGGTCTTTGCTGTGTATATGCAGCTTGGCTGTATGGATCCCGTACTTCAGGTGCCCAGTAGAGCCTTGCACGCTGTGCTACTGCCTCCATCTTTGCTGGTTGTAGGAAGGGCGAGCTCCTGGCAGAGGCTGAGAAGGGAGGTGGCACAGCATGACCTTGTGAAGGGATGAGTCCCTTTCCCTGCCCTAGTTACTGGGTCCTGCTGTCCTAGCCAGAAGCCTGGCCCTGACACTGTCAGCGTCCCACTGTTCACCTCTTGCTGAGCTCCTCCGCCCATGTGAGACTGCATTTGATTTGACTGGAGGGCTCTGCCTTGCAAGCTCCACGTCCGCCTTGCTGCTCCATCTGTTGGCTTAGCTGCAGTTAGCAAGGGGCTTCCTCCTCAGCTGCAGAGTGTATTATTGCCTGTTGAGTGTCTCTGTTGTTTTGCCATGTTGTTGAGCTTTTGCTAATCTGCTCTCTGCTTATGCCTTTGCATTTGGACTCTGCTCTCCAATCTCTCAGGGTTCTTTCCCTTGCAGCAGCGTTACAACCTTCCTCTTTGCTGCGATAATCCTAAGCCACTCTGTCCTGTGCTGAAACCCACCTCTTGGTTGCACTTTGCTGCACCTCTGCTTGTGCTTGCCTGGCATCTGCCAGGCTCCTGATCTTCTTTGGGATGATTATGAGGGCGATCTCCTTTGCATCCCTTTGGATGATCCCCTTATCCATTTTTTTTGGATGATCCCCTCATCCATTTCTGTTGTTGTGGCTTCCCACCTCATTGCCTCTGCCCTTTCCTCAAGTCTTTATGCAGCCTCATCCCTTTGGTCCCAGCCTGGATAGGACAGAATTTCCAGCTGCCACCTCCCTGCACCTTCTTGGGGATGTTGTCCTCTCCTGAGCCTGGCTGCTGGTGCTGAGCTCTGCAGCAGCCCTGCCAGGAGCTGCGTTGCTCCAGGAAGAAGCACAGAAGCAGAGGCCTAGCTCCCACCTTGATTTGTACAGGCATAAATTAGGACCACCAGGCTCTGTTTCCCTCCATTGGCTTTTGGGGAAAACCCTGGAAGAATTGGAAGGAAGTATTAAGCATCCTTGTAGCTGTCCATAGCGAGGCAGGTGTTGGCATTGGCAGTGAGTGTCCAGCCACTTCAGCACTGACGCACCAACCTGGTCCACAGCCATGGGCTTTGACTGCAGGGCACCTGGGTGCTCCTGGCTTCAGGGAGACAAAACTGCCTCCCACCCTGGCAGGGTGCAACATCCTCCTCTCTCTTATAGGATGATCCTTGAGTCTGAAGCAGCATGTGGCTCATGAGACAGTCCTGGACCTTGTTCTTCATACAAATGTGTGGGTTTATTCCTTAAAAAGCCATAATTCACCCTTTTTGTGTGCGTGCAGGGGGTGTTGTTTGTACTTTGGGGGAGTCACTATGATGTCTGTGTAGTTGGAAGGGGAGTTGTAGCAACCTAGATAAATTGTAGGGAGAGGGTACATCTCCGATCCACTCTTTATGAATCCCAGAGTCAGTTTTGGGAAGTCAGCTTGGAATGTCTTGGAGACCGGATCAGAGCCCTGATGTTTTAAGACTGTTTAGATGCCTTGTATAAATTTAGTGAAGGTCTCTTTGATTTAAGATCCTCTGAGTTGTCCCCATCTGCATTAAGTGGTGGAGGGCCAGCTGGATGCATCCAAAAAACCTGTGAATTTTGGAGATACCCGTCTCTGGTATGTGTTGCAGTAACCTAAAATAACAAACCAAGCTGAAGATTGGCTGATAGGCTTGTGGTTGGTAGAGCAAGGGGCAGAGCGGTGGGGAGGGTTCTTGTCTGTGCTGTTGCTGAAAAAGCAGGAGTGATATGAGCCGCCTCTGCTCTGCTGCTAAAAACAGCCTGGCTTGTTTTTATTTAATACGGTTTTGATCTGCGTGTGTTAGTGTTTCACCTGCCTGTGAGTGGGAACTCCGGGCTCCAAGCGCCTTAGAAGCCCGCCTGCGTCCCTGCATGTCCATGTGACACTGGGCTCATGAATGTGGTTCCTTCTCAGTTGGAGGAGGGACTCTGCCAAAATTCAGACTTGAAGGTGTTGGGATGGGACAGGTAAAGCTGGGGTTCGTGTTTCTGCCACTGTGGTGCCACTGGGTAGATTGAGGCTCTCAGAACCAGCTCCTGCAGGCTTCCCCAGGAAAATAGACCTGGAAGCAGCTTACATGAGGTTTTCTCTCTGTCTTGCTTGCGCAGCATCCTGACAGCACGGAGGTGGCTCTCCAGGTGGCCTTGCTGCCAGCGCCAGGGAGAGGGTCAGTGTTATCTCCTGTCGGTTGTGGATTCTGCCTAGTGCTGGCATTTCGCTGGGAAATAAAGGATATGAAATCAGCTTGGTCCATCCTCAGGGGTGAAGGGGGTCAGGAATGAATTTTGTAAGGTCAGAATTGATGTGTCCATAGAGCTTGTCCTTGGAGAGGGGCCAGCCCTGGCTTTGGAGAGCCCTGGAGGAGTACAGACCCTGTCAGAGGATGTCCAGGCAAGCCATGCCAAGAGCAATGTGGCAGGGAGGAGAATGAGGATAGTTGAGGCAGGGAGGAAAAGGAGGATCAGTGGGTCAGGGAGGAAGAGGAGAATAGTCAGGGCAAGGAGGAGGAGGAGGAGGAGGATAACTGGGGTGGCTGTGGAATTAAATAAAAGCTGACAGTGATTTGAAAAGGGGAAAGAAAAAAGAAAACCTGCTAAAGAGACGCTCTCCCTTCTCACCCAGATTGTAATCAGCCGCCCCCTCTGCCAGCAAGCAGCTGGTGGGCAGGCGAGGAGGGGGTGGCAAGAGGGGTCCAGCCGCTCCTCGGCCTGGCCCCTGACACCCCGAGGATCCCTGCAGCCCTGGCTTGGCATGGACCACGCAGCTCGGGGGGGATGTACCCCCATCATGGGCCCATGGCAGCTGAGGGCTGAGGTCCTGAAGTGTGCTGCCGAGGGGAGGTGAGGCGAGGAGGAGGAGGAGTTGCCTGAAATGCCAGGGATTCATCTCCCACTCCCCCTGCCCTTGCCATTCTGAAAGGAGCTGCTTGAGCTGTCAGCTCTGGATTATATTAATTAGCAGAGAAGTGCTACGCCTGCTTGTGGGGCCATGCTGCCAGGAGGGACTGGAGACTTGGCAAGTGTGTTCAAAGCAGCTGCTGGGCTCCCTGAAACCCCTTGCTCCAGCCCAAAATGAGCTCACCAAAACCGAGGTTGAGCTGGGGTAGCTGAGCCTCCCTGGGACTTCGGGACCTTCTCCTTGAGCCCCGCCAGCTGTGATCCCTGGGGCCGCAACTGCCAGCCCTGGCATGTGGGGGCTGTTGTGACAGGGGAAGCAGCATGGCGGTTTTGGGAGGGGACCCCCTGCTCCACTGTGTCTGTGGGCAAAGTGGGTCAGTCTGTGATGCTGTCAGGCTGGCAGGTCCATGGGTGGAGGCGGGGTGCGCTGCCAGGGCGGGAGGCAGGGGCTTATAGGCCATATATCCCTGACCTGTGGTCGTCTTCTGCTTTTCAGGAAAGGAAGCTGTGTGCCCATCCCCGGATCGAGATCTACAAGGAGGATCGCATCTACTTTGTGTGTCCTCTCGCCCGCCAAGGGGACTTCTACGTGCCTGAAATGAAAGAATTGGAGAGGAAGAGCAGGGCTGCTGCAGCTGAGGCTGAGGATGCCCAGACAGACATCACAGGTATCCGTGGCTTGCACATGGGCTCCATCTTTGATTGTCATCAGCCCTCCCAAAGGTGGGGGTCCTGGTGTCCCCAGGGCTGCCACCCGGGCAGGCAGAGGGGGGCTGACCTGCGCCCACCTGGTGCTCAGCCACTGAGTATCAGCACACCTCTTCCTCTCACGTCAGGCTAAGATAGAATCTTGTCCCTGGGGTGTCACACTGCATCTTGGGGAGAACCAGGACACCTCTGTGTCATCGGGGCAAGGGCCAAGCTGCCACTGAGTCACTGGTCCACTGTTGTCAAAGCAGAGCTGAATCTCACAGCTTTTGGTTGCATCTGGGCTTGTTTTTCTCCTTGTCATATACATCTTTCTTGATCTCATCTTCATCTGTTACATATTGGGATTGCAAAGAGCTTAAATACCAGGTTGCGGTAGCTGGTGGTGGAGTTGCCCAATAGCATCTGCTCAGCAAGATCTGTTGGAGCCTGGATGTATTCATACAGGAAAGGACCACAATGGCTGTAGGCGCAGAACAGCAGTGCTATAGTAACCCAAAATGCTAGTTGCTGTCACCGGCCCACGTGCTCACATGTCTGTGAGATGTGGGAGCCGGCTAGCCAAGCATTCCCGGGCACTGGATGGTGTGCCCGAGGCAGCTGCTGGCCGGGGCAGCTGCCTTCTCCTGCCCTGTGGGTTGCCCATGCTTGTGTAACGGGCATGAAAAAACCATGACGGCTCTCCTCACCTCCTGGGGCGCTTGGTCATTTGTTTTAACACGTCTTCAGGTTTGGGTTGCTTTAATTCTTAATCGTGTGTGGCGTAAAAACAAGCCTGGGAATTGCTTTCTGGGAGCTCTGTCCACTTAGCGCTGCAATGAAGAGTCTAATTGGGGCAGTTTCCCAGTGCTTTGAGGTCCCGTGTCTTCACAGTGCTCACTCAGCTTTTTGCCTTTTTGACTGCCTTGTGGTGGGGTGGCTGCTTTGGGCACTGGCCCAGGGTGGCCAGAGGCACCCCACAGCCCTCTTGCTCTGGCACCTTCCCGTGGTTGCTGCTTGGTTTCAGAAAGGGACAGCAGGACCCATGTGAGTGAAAGCTGCTTCAGGTCAGTGGCTTCAGCAGCTGTGTGTGCTCCTTTCTGCACCGCTCAGGGGGTGCACAGTCCCGTAGCACAGCCAGGGGATGCTCAGTGCAGCCGCTGCCCTGTGCCCCGGCTGTCTCAGCGTCTTCCCTGCGATGCCACTGCCAGCTGGGGAAGTCCCCTGCCCTGCTGGAAGAAGAGCTGGGAAGGTCTTCCCAATTTTAAACAGCACTCAGACTGTCTCTTGTGGGAGACCCCAGGCCTGGCTCCCTGGCAGCAGCTCTGGGCCAGCTCCTCCACCATCCTTCCCCACCCAGTCACACAGATGAGCTTCTGTTGGCACAATCTGATGTGGTGTCATCTGCTGAGTCTGCACAACACCATCTTAAAATAATAATAGCTGTAAGAGGTTGGCCTTGCCTTGGAGACTGGAGAGTTGAGCTTGGATGTTGCGCTGTGATCGCTGTCACTGCTGGGCACAGGAGCTGAACCAGGTCTGCCGGGGTGTCGCACTCTCGCTTCAGCTGTCAGAGAGGACCAAGAATGTGGCGAGCCTTCAGGTTCCTTGTGCTGCTCCTGCCTGAGGGTCTTGGAGGTCCCTGTGATCTCCTGTGTCCCTGTGATGTTGCAGTGTCCTGGGCTGGCACACCTGCTGTCAGCTGGGGAGGGTGGTACCGCGTGATGAGGTCCTGGGCTTGTGCAGAGGAAAACAGTGCCCAGTGAGCATCCTGGTCACACCACCGATGGCCTGCTGACACCAGGGACTCGGGGGCTGTTTGTTGGCAGTGGTGCTGCCCCAGCCACTGGCTGGCCATCAGGCTGCCCCTGGTTCAGCAGTGGGGTCAAAGTCAGGAGGCAAGGTGGGAGGGGGCAGCTGGTCTCATTTGCTGAAGTCCTGCGTGGCTTTTCTGAGCTGGTGTGAGAGGAGATCCCACTGGGGCGGGGGCAGCTGGCAGATCTCGCCTCTGCCCAGCTTGCTCACTGGAGGTGCCTTGAAAGAGACACCTTAACGGATTCAGACTGGTCCTCCCTTCCCAAGTGTTTTCTGTGGTGGGATCTGTGCAACCGCCTCTGAGTTGGAGGATGAGAAAGCCCCAGTCTCTTTTCCCATCTTTTTTACTCCTTTATTCCTGGGGGAGCCACTCAAAGACCAAGTTCAGCTTAGCCACAGGCCCTTCAACAAGCATGATGGCCAAAAGGTCTTCATGACCCAGTAGATCCCAGGGTCTCTGTGACAACTTTCAGGCTTTCCTCTGCTGGCTGGAGGGTGGGCACAACAATGTCCCCATTTGCTTTTAAGCGCAGTCTCCTCTTGGGTTGTTTCTTGATCCACCTCAGCTCTGCCAGTGCTTCAAGTGGTCCTGCCCCGATGGAGGCTCAGGTCGTGCTGGGATGCTCCTGGGAGGGGTGGTGGTCCTTGCCAGTGGCGCTCGGCTCCTCTGGCTGTGCCTGAGCTGCTGCCTCACCAGGTGAGTGGGGGACTGGGGAGGTGCTGAGCCACATTTCCTCTCCCTGAGGCAGCTGAGGATGTTGTACGCATGGCAGCCTTGGGCTGTCAGTCCTGATGTGGCAGCAGATGAAGCCCGCTCTTCCCCCTCGTCACAAAATACTGAAATAACAGCACTGAGCGTGCGATTTCAGAGCGAGCATCATATTTAGTAATGCTCTGTGTGGATGCAGAACATTTCAGTCACAGCTCACAAAACTCCCTGCCAGCAGCTGTATTACGCTTTCCTCAAATTAAAGACTTCAGGAGTTCCCAGCGGAAGGCACTGCTGTTTCTCCTTGCCTGTTGTTGTGGCTGGTGCCAGGCAGTGCCAAGCAACTTGCATGTGTAAGAAAAGACTGGATTTGTTTTCTTGAGCCTCCTGACCTTGGAGTGCATCTCTCCATTTAGGCTGTCATCTGCTGTCCTTACTCCTGAGCTCACCCTGCAAGGTGCTGGGTGCCTGCAGCTCAAAACTAAGCCAGCGGCCACAAAGGCTGCAGGACATGGTCCAGGGTCTCTACTTGCTGCTGCTGCTCTGTACAGAGCAGGGTACTGGCAGCTCTGCTGAGGACGGACACACTTGGCACGCAAGGAAGGGGCCGGGGGCTGCAGCTGCCTCCGCACCAATTCTGTCCTTTCTTCGCCATCATCAGGGTCATCAGAAAGACGGGAAACATTTTTGGAAGGCAGCTGACGGGTCTCTAGGGGGCCAATGTCAATCACGATTAGTTGTTTTGTACTTAATTATTTTCCGGGGCTTTGGCAACAGCATGGTGCTCAGCAGGCCCTTGCTCCCGGCTTGCGCTCAGCGGCGTGCTCTCCAGCATGACCCTGCTGTGGCGCATGGAAGGTGAAAGCAAACAAAAGCAGCCTCTTGACATGGGCTTACTGGCATGAACACAGATGGTTTCTAAGCACGTGGCCCTGCCTAGAGTCTCAGGTGTTCATTTTCCTGGAGCTGAGTCTGTCCAGCAGCGTCTGGGTGCAACTGATGGCATCCCCTGCTGAGCCCCAGTGCCACAGTGCACTTTCCCTGATGTGCTCTGCCACATCCCCACTTGTTTCCATCCTCTGAAGAGCCATGTCTGTACATCCTGAGAAGGGTGTCAGTGTTCAGCTCCTCCATGCCTTCCTGCTGGTCTGCCTGAGTGCCAGCACCCAGGGTGGCACAGGGCTGAGCTTTCCTGGGGGGGCTGGCTCCCCACCAGGCTCGTTAGCAGTGTGGGGCAAGTGGTTCCCGTCGCACCCATCCCCGGCTGCTCTCTTGGTGTTGGCTGCTTGGCTTTCCTTCTTCCTAGGTGGCCCTGGCCTTTGGGGGGCACCTCAACACCCTGGTGGGGCTTCATCCCAAGCTGTGCCCCTTTTTCCCATTAAAACTTCCTGGGTTCTGTGTTCCTGCTGAGTGAAGGTGCGGTGGGATGGCTACACAATCCTTGGGGGAGCAGAGGGAGAGGTGGGGCTCCACAGGATGGCTGGCACCTCACTGCATGCCAGAGGAAAAGCTGTGCTGGATCCAGGTGCTGGGCTGGCTCCTGGTGCAGGGAAGTGGGATGCAGGGGATGGGTAGCGGCTTGCTGGGGGACCAAGCAAGGTGCCTGGGGCAGGACGGAGAGGTGGGTGTGAGGGCTGCTGGAAACCTCTGTGCCCACAAGGTGAGAGCTGAACCCCTGCTCTCCCACAAGGCACCTTCCGATGAGGCTTTGGTTACCCTCTTGGACTCCTGCCACACTCCCTGCCTGGCCTCTCCAGGCTGTACTGGGACAGCTGGGGGTTCCAGCCACATACCCTGCCAGAGCTGGCCCTGCACTGTCCCCAGCAGCAGCCACCTTCGTCCCTTCCTGGTCTGGCTGGGTGGCCACACCAGAGCCAGCCTTGTCCTGTGCAGAGGAGAGTGAGGCTGCTGAAATGGGCACATTTGCCAGCTGTGGCTGCTCAAACACGATCAGAAGTGACAGAGCAGTGAAAAAGTGCCTGACCGGAAGGAAACAGGCCTCTATTGTGGCCCTTGGAGCAAGGGGGGGTGGGGTGGCTGCAGGGGTGAGACAGCGGTGCTTTCCCACTGTGGCAGCTCAGAACAGCGTGTAGGTCAACTTCATCCCTGTCTTCCCTTCCTGAGCTGCTGCTGCTCCTCTCCTCAGGAGCTCCTTTGCTTTGTGGTGTGGGGTTATGTGATGGCTCCTGGGGTGACACAGGAGGGGTGCTGCAGGGCAGGGCATGGGTTGGGGGTCAGCAGCACTCTTGTCTTGGTTTCAGAGGGACATGAGTGACCATGAATGATATGAGCTGTCATGAAGCCATGGTGGGAACGTGTCATGTCACCTCGGGCCAACAATTTGGCCAAACTGAATTTTTTTTTTTTTTTTTTTTTAGATGTTTGCTAGAGACCTTGTAAACCCTTAGCTGGTTTCAGGGGTTGGGGGCCATGCACTCCCTTCCATCCCCCACAGTTCTCCATCTTCCCAGAGGCTCCCTGCTGACCCACTGCCCTGCCAAGGTCCTCCCAGGTAGGACAGTATCTCCCATTTTTCTGCCACCCGCTCAGTGGCCGCTGTCCCCTTCAGCAAGTGCCTTGCTGGCAGTGTGCAGAACATCCTTTTTAACTTAGAGTAAATGTAGTTTCCATGTCGAGGTGCTCCCTGATGCTATGGCAAAAGCAATGCGTGTCGGCAGGCGATGGTTCTTTTCTCCTTTTCATGGGTGGGTCACCAGGCATTGCTTGGGTGGTGGCCCAGGGCTTGGCTAGTGCCAGCCAAAGGGTTTACATGCCATGGCCGAGGCAGGAGCGTGGAGGCTCAGGCTCCTCCCCAGGTGCCTGCTGGGCAGGATGAAGCCAATGCACTATCCAGGTGGGATGAAGCGGTGGGTATGCTGTATCTGTGGGTCTTTCCCGGCTGCTCCTCATCCTGCTGCTGCTGCTCGGTCCTCATTGAACAGCCGTCACTCAGCCGGCAGGACCGTGGGATGGTGCCGCTCAAAGGCAGAGGACTGCCATTTACAAGCAGTTCTGCTGGCAGCTGCCCAGGCCAGGAAGAAAAACAACAAAAAAAAGGGATTTTAAGTGTGTTTGGAAGGAAAGTTCCTTCCCTGGCAGATCTCCTCCAGGAGCTCAGTGGCTGCCATGCAGCAGGAGCAGGGTGAGCAGCCCAGCCCTGGGCACCCGGGGCTGCAGGAGCCCAGATAGGCTGGAGATGTCTGCAGGAGCCCGGGGCAGCCCTGTGCTGCGCGCTGGGCATGGAGCCGCACCGGCAGGAGCCAGCATGGAGGAGAGGGCTCTCCTCGCCTGCCTGGGAGCCCCTCTGTGGTCACCACCATTCTCTCTGCCGCTTCCCAGCCCTGCTGGGAGCGAGCTGTGGTCCTCCGCCAGTGGTGCTGCCAAGCAGGGCTCCTCTTGGTCTCCCTCCTGGTGCAGGGCATGATCCTTGGCAGGGGTATCCAGCCCGGCATGGATGGAGCCTGCGGGGGAGTGAAGGTGCTGGGAATTGGCCAAGCTGGCACGCACTTCCCACCGTGCGAGGCAGGTGGGAAGGGGCTGGAGTGGGGAGGGCTGTGATGGAGAAACGTGCCCAGTGTTGGCCGCTGGTGTTGTAATTAACAATGTGGATCTGCGATGTCATAATCGGTGATGTGGATCTGTGATGTCATAATTAACCTTGTGGATCTGTGATGTCATAATTAACAATGATTAATGTTTTACAGGAGGGTTTTAGTCTCCTGGCTGGTTGCTCCGGCAACAGCACCAAGCTGCTGGTCTCAATCTGACATGTTCAGCTCGTTGTTGACTCTTAATTGTGTTGTCGACCGAGCTAATGAGGCAGGGATCCAGGGAGGGGGCGGTGGGCCGAGGGGTCTGCCTGGGCAGGAAGGGGCAGCCCCTGGTGGGGCTTGGCTGTGAGAGAGGATGTGGGCTGGCAGCCAGCTCACGTGGAGAAGTGATGAATGAGCTGGGAAGGCTCCCACCGTCCTCTGGCACCCCGACTCCCGTCTGCCGCTGCCCTCCTTTGCCTTTGCACTGCTGCTGGCTGCAGGGGAGCCATGCGGGGAGCGGGAGCAGGTTGCCGGGGGTGCTGAAGGCAGCGTTAGGATGCCCTGGCATGAGGGTGGATGTACACCTGCTTCTGACGGCAGTGCATCCAAGGACCTGCCTGTGTGCCGCTGTCCCCTTGGGTGCTCAGGCAATGCTGCAGCTCCCCATCATCCTTGCAGCACGGCCTCCCACTCCTTGCCTCGTTCCTGGTGCCATGCTGTGGGCAGGTTTGTCCCCTAGCTCCCAGGCTAGGTATTCTCCCTAAGGAAGAGCTTGCCAGGTCCTTGGTGTGTGCACAGAGAGTGCCGTGGGGCCGGGGCACAGCCAGGAGGAAAGGGCATGGCTAGAAAGCCAGGGGTCGGCTGTGATAGCTTAGAGTGCGCTGATTTCAGGGAGCTACATCAGTCCAGCTCATGCTTGTCTTGGCCGAGTCACTTCTCAAAGGCACAGGAGGTGACAAGAGGTAGGAGCTGGTCTCCGCTGTGGCCTGACATCTCTGAGGTTTGGGACCTCATCCCCATTGCCTTCCTTCCCACAGCATTCACTCCCTCTCCTTCTCTCTCCATCTCAGGGGCCGACACCATGAGTGAGACGAGCTCCATCAGCATGGAGGCTACAACCGACAGCAGAGACACCTCGGTGGCCACCTCCATTCTGCTGCCCTTCCCAGCCAGCCGTGGCCGGGAGGAGGCAGACAACCGCAGCGAGCACAGCTACAGTGAGTCGGGAGCCAGCGGCTCCTCCTTCGAGGAGCTGGACCTGGAGGTCACTGGGGATGGGGAGGGAGCCCCAGGCCTGCTGCATGACATGGGCTACGCGGGCAACCCAGAGGTCACAGACAAGTGGACCAAGGAGCCCATTGCTGCTGAGAGAGGAGAAGAGTGAAGCAGAGACCTGGCTGCCTCACCTGCTCCCAGGGCTTGAGTTACTGGGAACCAGCTGCCTTTCCCACCTCCTTCCTCTCCAGCCAAGAGATACGAGTTGCTGATGCCCCCGGGACCCACTCTCCCTCTCTGCAGAAAGGGTGTTTGACCATTTCGGGCATGCTGGGAGGCAGGAGGGTCTCCTGCAGCGCTCAGCGGTGTGGGGTAGGTGCAGGCGGGGGGGGGGCAGTGAAATGCAGTTGACGTTTGTGTGTCTCTAGATGCGTCGCAAATTCCTCGCAGGCGTCGCGGAACGGGGGGGTGGGTGGTGGTGGATAGCAGAGGTGTCCCCCCTCGGCTCTGCCAGTGCCCCTCTGACCCACAGCTTCTCTCCACTGCACCACCACGTGTTTTCTAGCACCAAAGAGCCGTGTTGGATTTGTTCCCTTCTTCTCTTCCCCTTGTTGAAAAATGGAAAGATCCCGTGTAAACCTGGTCCTCCTGGCACTGCCACGGGTGCTTTTGGGGTCTGTAATAAAGTGGATGCTTTTCCTCACTGGTGGCTGGTGGCATTGCTGACTGCCTCTGGGCCGATCGTGCTGTCCTGCCCCATGGTGGGGTACGGGCTGTGGGTGGAGGCTGCTGCTGGGTGCCCTCCGTGCCCCCTGACCGAGCTCAGTGGCTCTGCATCCCCGCTGCTCATGCTTGCTCACTGCCTGGGCAAGCCAGCAGGGCCATGGGGGGACGGTCCCTGGCTCCTGCCAGCTGCGAGGGCACAGGGAAGGGTCCCAGCCACCGGGCTGGGCTGGGCTGGGCTGGAGGGAGGTGGCGTCCGGCATCTTGGGAACCTGCATAAAGTAAAACCAGTAAAGCCAGGTCCCTGGGCTACTGGTGGGCCTGGTACTGCTGTGCTCCTCCTGTGTCAGGGAGGACCAGCCTGCCTGCACAGTGCCTCCCCGGCATCCCGTCTGCCTGGTCCTGCAGCTGTGGGGTGCAGGCAGGGAGGGCTCTCCGTGCTGGTCCCAGTTCCTTATCCTGCAGCTGGGGATGAGGGGGCAGCCTGGACATCACCGCCACGGTGCTCTGGGGCAGTGCCAGGTGCCTGAGCACCTCACCCAGCTGTCAGCTCTCAACCCCTGGTGCCCCCAGCAGCCAAGGGCTTGTTCCCCAGCAGTCAGACGTGGTGACCCAGAGCTGGAGCTTGGGGTGGAGGTGCAAGTGGCAGGGGAGGCCTGGCTGTTCCTCTGTGGTGGGGACATGTCCTCCATGGCTAGGAAAGGTCATGATTAGTCCTCAGCCAGTGATTGACATGAGATTGTTCATAAATATTTTGTGCTCTGAGTGATAAAATATTAAACTCCTCCAGCCCACATGGAAAAATATTGCTCTTCCTGGTGTTTATCTTTGTTGCTGGTTATTACAAAACTGCCAAGCCCCCTGAAATATTTATGCCTGGCTGAGGCTCCAGTGGGGGTGGAGCCAGGCAGTGGATCCTAATGCTGCTTGTCCCCTAACCCCACCAAAGATGGGGGCTGGGGAGGCTTTGCCATCGTCCTGCTGCTGCCAATAGCACCAAAGCAGAAGCCAGGAGGATGCAGCCGGTGCCGGGGCGCGTGCAAGTTTTGTGCCAGGTCCTGTCTGCCAGAGGAGGAAGTGGGACCGTGGTGTTGCCAGCATCCTTCGGCACAGCGTGTCTCCAGCCCTCTCCGGCTCACTGTCCCTGCCCTGGCCAGCAGTGGCAAGGTGCCCTAGCCCAAGCACCCCCCTCTCCCCAGTGCCCTGCTCTGTGTGTGGTAACAGTCTTGAAAGGAGATAGGCTGCTGGGGTCTGAGGTCCTGGTGTCGTGGGACCCCAGGGTGGACCTTGCCATGGAAGTCCCGGGTTATCCCTCCACCAAATCAGGAGTGCTGGGTGGGGGGAGACACACAGAGCGGGTCAGAGAGGGTCTGACTCTTGTCGCACTGCCCTAACCCACAGCCTGAAAGCACAGCAGCTGGCAGCGGGGAAACTGAGGCACGCGTCGGTGAGATGGTTACTCAGGATGGTATCCCAGAGACACCTCTGGCCCCTGCCCATCCCTGCGGGTCCTATGTCATTCCCTGTCCCGTTCTTGTCCCTGAGTCATGGAGGTCTCCAGGACAGCTGAGCTGCCAGCGTGATGGGGATGAGCATGGCAGGATCCTTGGCAGCCAAATGGCTCCAGAAAGGATTTGGGCAAGTGGTGGAGATGTGGGACGCTAAATCCAGCCACTGTCTGGTCTTTGGATGGTCCAGAGCTTTCCCCCAGCTTGGTGCTTGGGCTGACGGTGAGGGCCAGGCCTGTGTGGAGTGCAAGGGGACAGAGAGGGGGTGATGCTGGGCCCCTGGGCTGCTCCAAGGGCTTGGGGAGCAGGGGGCAGGTGGGTGGGGGGCTGTGCTGGGCACGGGGGGAACAGCCCCAGGGGCACTAGGCTGGGGCTGTGGAGCTGGGGCTGGGACCCCTCTTTTTGGACTGGGATGGAGCTGGGGGCTGTGGGGCTGGGGGAGCAGGCACTGAGCTGTGCCCTGTCAGGTCTCCAGGGTGCTGAGCAGGTCCTGCCTCTGCCCAGCCTGGATCTGGCCATCCCCTACCTGGACCTGCTGTGCCTTGCCTGTGTCCTGCCTGTGCCCCGGCTCGGTCTGACCATGCCTCGCCTGGATCTGCCCGCGTCCTGCCCGCGTCCTGCCCGGATCTGGTGGTGTCCCGCTTGGATCAGGCCGTGTCTTCCCTGGATTTGGTGGTGCCCTGCCCGGACCCGGCCGTGCCCCCCCGGCTTTGCCCGTGCCCTGCCAGCCCCGGCCCGGGGCGGCGGGGCGGGGGGCGGGCGGGGCGGCCCCGGGGGTGCCGCTGCCCGCCGTGCCGTGCCGTGGCCGTGCCGGGGCGGGGATCGGGCCGGGCCGGGCCGGGCTGGGGGCGGAGCGGCTCCGCTCGACTGGGGCTGGCGGAGTGTCAGAGGCGGCGGCGGCAGCCGCAGCTCCGAGGCAGCGGCTGCACCGGCACCGGCACCGGCTCCCGGCACAGCCGCCGGGCCCAGGTAAGGGCTGCGGTCCCGCCCGGCGCTGCCGCCCCCGTGCCCCGGCGTCCCCAGAGCCCCGCTGCCCCGCGGCGGAGTGGCACGGCCACCGGCGGTCCCCCGCAGCCGTCGGGGCCGCGGCACGGCGGGGCTCGGCGGCCGGTGCGCGGAGCCGGTGCCGGGGCTGCAGGAGGGGAGCCGAGCCCGGGCATCGGCAGCGGCAGCAGCTGGGCCGGGGGTGCGGGCGGGGCGGGGGGGCACCGGGGCCGGTCCCACCGGCTCCCCCCGGCACGAAACGCGGGGCCGCGGGGGCTCCGGGAGAACGGCTCGGGGGGGGGGGTCCCCATCCCCCCGGCGCCCCGGCAGCGCCGACCCCCGCACTGGGCACCCTGCGGGACCCCGCCGCCGCTGCCCCTGGTCCCGGGCACGGGCTGCCCGCCGTCCGCGGGGCCGCGAGGCGGGGGTGACCGCCCGCCACGGCGGGGACAGCCCCCCCTCGCCCCTGCCGCCGCCCCCCGGCCGAGGAGAGCAGTGGCTTCGGGCGGGGGGAGCCGCTGGGGCAGCCGGACCCCGGGTCGGGACGGGACAGGACGGGATCTGGGGTGGATGAGCCGAGCCCGTGAGCTCAGCCCCCCAGGGGCTGCGGTGGGGCAGGCAGCCCCCCCCCCTCCCCTCACTGCTGGGGCGCACGGGCCAGGCTGCGCCAGCTCCTCTCCCCTTTGACCCCCCGGCCCCCCCACGCTCCCACCAGGCTGGGCAAGAGCAGCCCAATGGCCACAGTGACCGGGGGCACTGGGCGAGCACCCCAGGGAAGGCGCTTTGACCCCACAGGGCACTGGGGCTCGCAGGCCATGGGGCAGAATGGAGGTGTGGGGGTCCCGGCAGAGCTCAGTGGCAGTGGGGACCCCCGGGGGAGGTGGCGATGGTGGCTCGCGAGAGCCAGGCTCGCCCTGTGCCCTCCCAGCAGCGCTGCTCTCCCACAGGCTTCATGCCACCCCTAAGGGTGCTGGTGTCAGAGGGTGCAGTTGTCCTGGGGCTGGGTGGGAAGTGCTGGGGGCTCACAGGAGCAATGGCACCTTCCCACCCATCCTACTCGCTGATGCTTTCAGGAAGGGATGTTGCCAACAGCCAGCAGGAGCCTTCCCGCCACACTGTGGCCATCGGGCTGGACTTGACTCTGCTCTGCCAGGTGTTTCACATCCCCAGATGTTCTCCAGATGTTCCTGCAGGGCTGTTCTCCCCCCGGCACCATGCCAACCCAGCAGAGCAGCTGTGGGGATGGCCGCAGCCCTGCTCACAGCATCCCCCAGGGCTCACTGCAGGGTGGGTGATGGTTTGTCCTTTCAGGAGAGCTTTGCCTGAAGGTGCCTTTTGTCTGGCGGGTCCTGCCAGCCGCCCTGGGAGAGCTGGACCACAAGGAGCAGGGCTCCCAGTGCTGCCAGACCCTTGTGCTGGGCTCAGCCTGTCACCGATGGGCTCCATCAATAATCCATATGCCTGCGGCCTCTTTCTTGCTTGAGGAAAACCTGGGTCCCTCTAAAGCATTGAGTGCCTGAAATAAGGCAGGGACCCTTCTTCAGCCTCTTCCTCAGACTCCTTCAAATTGGGGAGCCAGGTAGGAGATGCCCTGAGGTGGCTGGGGGGTTGTCACAGGCAGGCAGCACCTGGGGACAGGCACTTTGGGGCATGGAGGAGGTCCACATACATCTCACCACCCCACACGAGTGCGCCCTGTGCCACACTGCTGCCCGCATCCCCCTGGGCATCACTGGCTGCTTGCCAGGGGACTCCTCTGGCCACAGACATCACCTGTCCAGGAGCACCGTGGGGGGCATTGGGGGTGCCCTGCTCCTGCCTGGGGAGATCAGCCTTGCTTTCGGCTGGGGGGGGGGGGGGGGGGCTGCAGGGGGGGCAGCACTCTCCAGTATCACTCTCCCACCCCATGTGCCCCTATGAGCACCCCGCTCTGCCAGGCTGCGGGTGAGCCCCGGGACCTGCTGCAGCACCGGCAGCTTCCCATGCTGGAGCAGCCTGAGGTTTCTGGGCTGTCAGGGGGTCTCTTTCTCCCACAGACCCCAAAACACCCGCCTTGAGGGATTTCAGCAGTCAGCTTAAATGGGAAACAAATCTCTCCTGTGGTTTGGGAAAAGGCAACTGATCTCTGAGGGGACTGCATCTCCTGCCAAAAAAAGGCCTGCCTGCTGCAAAAGCCTTTGATTCCCCCGCGCCTCCGTGCTTTCTGCAGAGGGAGTCAGCAAACCTGGCTCTTACTTTTACTGAAATCTCTGAATTTAGTATATGGGGAAGGAAGGGGCGGTGGTGAGAGAACAGACTCTAAAGCACCGTGGCTGCCGGAGCCACCCCGTGCATCACTGCAGGAGGATGAAGCCAGTGTTGTGTCCCTGCTCCAGGCCCCGGTGCCATGGACAGCACTGGGGGCAGTGGCAGGGCGGGTGGGCTCCGGGGGTGTGGGATGGGGATTAAAATACAGTGGTGGCCGGGTGCTGCAGGCACAGTGGGCTCACAGCCCGCTGCTTCTGGCAGCGCTCTTGGCTGGAGGCTGGGAGCTGTAAGTGCCCCCGATGCTGCTGCATGGGTTGGGGTCTCGGCTCAGAGCCAGTGGTGGCTCTGCCTGCCCAGCCTGGGGTCCCTGCCCCAGGGAACATCCCTGCCCCGGGTCACCTCCCTGGCTCCTTCTCCCCCCCCACCCCGATGTTTTAGGGGCCGACAGACTGCTCCTGGGCAGGCTGCTCTGCCCGGTGCTGCCACAGGAGCCAGCTCTGTGCCCACCCTGCCCATGCTGGTGCATCCTGGGAGGTGCTGTGGGGGTACCAGTCCCTGTTCCCCTGCTTGTCTCCTGGGGTCTGTGCCACTTGTGGGGGTCCTGGGTCACTGTGGGAGCTGTTGCATCCCCTCAGCCTGCCCTTGTGTGGAGAGCTCCTTCCTAAGGGCATCCTGGGTGGAGGGGTGCTGGGGTAGGGGGCACTGGCAGGCTCATGCCCTTGCTCTCCTGTGCAGCACTGGCACTGCCCCTGTGGACATTCACTGTCTCTCCTTGCAGCTCACAGACCCAGCAGCTTTTCTTTTTGCTTTTGCAGGTGCCAAGGGCTCTGCCAGGCTGGCACAACCCCCCTTACACTGACACCACGCCGCGCCATCCCCCCCCACCCGATGCCTGGGGACTGCCTGCCCTCGCCTTGACGAGTGGCAGTGGGTGACTCGGGGTGGTGCAGGTCCCCCAGCCAGCGCCACCACACCCCATGGCTGTCCCCTTCGCCGCCTGGCTGTGGCTGATGTGCCTGGCCACCTGTCTGGCCGCCGGGCATGGCATGGCTGGCAAGAAGGAGATCAGCATGGATGGGGACCTGGTGATTGGGGGCCTTTTCCCTGTCCATGAGAAAGGAGTGGGGAGTGAAGACTGCGGCAAGATCAATGAGCACCGGGGCATCCAGCGCCTGGAGGCCATGCTCTTTGCCCTGGACGAGATCAACAAGGATGGGAGCATCCTGCCAGGGGTGCGGCTGGGCGCCCACATCCTCGACACCTGCTCCAAGGACACCTACGCCCTCGAGCAGTCCCTCGACTTTGTCCGCGCCTCCCTCACCAGGGTGGATGGCTCTGAGCACATCTGCCCTGACGGTTCCTATGCTGTCCACGATGATGTGCCCACCGCCATCACTGGTGTCATCGGGGGCTCCTACAGCGACGTTTCCATTCAGGTACCCTCACTAGACAAAAGGGGCTTGGATTACCAGAAACAGTGGGGAGGGAGGTAAAGCCCCAGTAGCAGCTCAGCGATGCTGCTGCCAGTGCGCACAGGGAAGCTCTCACATCCCTTGCAGTGATGCTGTGCTACTTTCTGCAGCTGGGATGGAATGCTGTCCTGGCACCTGAGAGAGCCGTCTCTCCGCTACCATGGGGAGGCTGCAGCCCTGATGGTGGCTGGGCTCCCATCAGGGGCTGCGGGGAGCCCCCACACCTGCCATAAGCCATGGGAGCCAAGTCAGTGGATCCATCCCACGTGGGGACAGGGGGCTTATTCCCCTCCCAGGGTCATGGCAGCAAGCACATCTCCTCAGCCCAGGACAGCCTCAATGCTCAGATCCATACTGTCCTCAGTGCCACCGTGCTGCTGCATCCCTCACTGCCACCAGTGCGGGTGTGATGCTGTGAGCTGTCTCCCAGTAGCGCCAGTCCCAGTCCCTGGCCTGCCATGTCCTGGCATGGGCCCGGAAAAGGGCACTGGCCCCCTCCCACCTGACATATGCTGCCAGCGCCTGCAGGCACCGCTCCTGCTGCCAGTGGGTGACAGTGCAATGCCACCAGGAGTGGATGCAGCAGGTGCTGCAGGTGGTCACCTCCATCTGTCCCCACCAGCAGCCCTGGATGTCCATGGCCGTGCCATGGCTGTCCTGGCCCCCCCGGCCGGCATAGTGCTGGGGGGAGCAGCTGCTGCAGTGCCCTGGCACTCAGTGGGTGCCTGTCCCCAGGGGCTGCTGTGGGGTGGGAGCAGGGTTCAGCTCACCTCCAGCCCTGTGGGTCCTGTCCCTCATGGGATGGGTGGGCAGCCAGGGCATCGGCCTCTGAGGGCTTCAGCTATGGGGCTGCCTGCCTGGGCCAGGGGCGGGGTGCAGGAAGCCACCACTCCCGTATCCCCAGTGACCCCCGAGCCTCGGACCCAGCTGTTACCCTCGGTGGGGTGCAGCTCAGACCCCAAAACTGTGGCTCTGTGGACCCAGCAGCCAGCATCAGCAGGGGGAAGAGCATCCCCTGAGGATGCAGGCAGCTGACCACGCACTCGCTAAGATTTAATGAGTCCCCAGGGCATGCCAAGTCATGTCTGCTGGTCCCCAGGGTCCCCACATACCCCCAGCCATGGGACAGAGAAAGCCAGGGCCAGGTGATGGAGGCAGCACCCCAGTCTAGCCCAGGCAGGTGCTTGTCCTTTCTCTCGCTGGAGGACCTGATATGTCCCCACAGCCGGCAGCACCACCCTGACCTCGGGCAGCATGAGCAGCGCTGGGGCGGCACAGCGGGCTGCAGCTCCTGCCGTGCAGTGAGGCCAGGCAGCAGCATTGCTGCGCTCAGGAGGAGCCTTCTTGCCGTTAGGGGACATTGTCATCGAGATCGTTTGTCCACGTTAATTAAGCCATGTCTCTCGCCTGGGGATGCAGTAAGATCTGGGCAGCTTCACCGTCCCCGCTGGCATACCCGAGCCCCAACCCCCCGCTTGCTGCTCCAAGAGCCTGGGTTTTTAACAGCCTCATTAGCAGGGCTTTTTTCCCCTTTGAAGCTAACGAGGGCTTCTGCTGAGCGGCTGGAAGGTGCCAGTCCTGCTGGGGCTCCCAGTGTGAGATGCACAGGCGCCGGTCCCCAGGCCCAGCTCTGCAGCCCCACTGGGATGGGTGGGGGGCTCTGCCCCAGCTCCCAGCCCCCAGCGCCCTTTCCCCCTGTGCTGTGGGCGTGGCAGGTGCCCCAGCTTTCTCCTTGCCCATGGGCATCTCCCACAGGTCACCTGCAGGGGAGTTTCTGCTTTTGCCACGAATCCATTTATCCCTGAATTTCAGAGGGCAGTACATGAAATACTAAAAACCCCAAAGAAACGAGCATGTCTGAGGGCTCAGACAACCTGGTGAACGTGCCATCCATCCATCCACCCATCCGTCTGCCAACCAGGACCCTCCAGGTGGGGGGGATTGCTTATCTGCCCCATGGTCATGCTTGAGAGCACCGTGCAACACTGGGTGTTGGGCAGGGGTCCTCTGGTGGGAATGTCCCTCGCTGTGCCACGTTTCCAGGTGCTCACCACTCCTCTTCCATGCAGGTGGCCAACCTGCTGCGGCTCTTCCAGATCCCACAGATCAGCTATGCCTCCACCAGTGCCAAGCTTAGCGACAAGTCCCGCTATGACTACTTCGCCCGCACCGTCCCACCAGACTTCTACCAAGCCAAAGCCATGGCAGAGATCCTCCGCTTTTTCAACTGGACCTATGTCTCCACCGTGGCCTCGGAGGGTGACTACGGGGAGACAGGGATCGAGGCCTTTGAGCAAGAAGCTCGCATGCGTAACATCTGCATCGCAACCTCAGAGAAGGTGGGGCGCTCCATGAACAAGAAGACCTATGATGGGGTGGTCCGGGCTCTGCTGCAGAAGCCCAATGCCAGAGTGGTTGTGCTGTTCACTCGAAGCGAGGATGCCCGGGAGCTACTTGCAGCTGCCCAGAGAGCCAATGTGTCCTTCACGTGGGTGGCCAGTGATGGCTGGGGAGCCCTGGAGAGCGTGGTGGCTGGGAGCGAAGCAGTGGCAGAGGGAGCCATCACCATTGAGCTGGCAGCCTACCCCATTAAGGAGTTTGCTGCCTACTTCCGTAACCTCAACCCCTACAATAACAGCCGAAATCCCTGGTTTCGGGAATTTTGGGAGCAGAAGTTCAAGTGCAGCTTCCATACGCAGGACTGTAGCTGGTACTCCCTCAAGACAGGCAAGTTTGAGCCGGAGTCCAAGATCACGTTTGTGGTCAATGCCGTCTATGCCATGGCTCACTCTCTCCACAACATGCACCAGGCACTGTGCCCCAACGCCACCAAGCTCTGCGATGCCATGAAGCCTGTCAATGGCAAGAGGTTCTACAAGGACTTTATGCTCAATGTTAATTTTGATGGTGAGTCCAGAGATGGAGATGGGGTTTGGCTGCCTAACTGGAAAAGGATGGGTGGAGGGGCAGAAAAGAGGCAGGACATCCAAATTTGACCCAACACCTTCCAGTTCCTCTGGTCTGCCTGCACCTGGGGACCCCTGTGCTTTAGGCTGCGGTTGTCCCAAGATGCCAACAGTCCACCATCACCCTTGGGAGGCAACCCAGGCCTTCTGTCCCCAGTGTGGAGAAGCTGGTGACCACCTCCATTCTGCTACAGCTGGGTGGGACCAGCCCCCAAGGACCTTCCAAGAACATGGGTCCTTGGAGACCTCACTTGCGAGCATCATGACTTATTCACATTTCAGGGATTAAACTGGAGGGATGCCCTTAATTAGGGGACCTGTGTAGTTTGGGGTGAATTAGAAGCGTGTCCTCTGAGACTTGGGTGGAGCCTGGCTCCACAGGTGTTACTGGGAGCCATGGAGGCTGCAAAACCCCCAGCTTTGCCCCTGCAGAGCTGGCTGGGGCTGCCGAGCTCTTAGGCACGTGGGGAGGTAGTTCTCCACCTTTGCTTTCCTACTCTTAATGTGTGCGTAGGCAGCTAGTGTGAGAGTGAAGGCAAGGAACAGGTTGGACATTTCCCTGTGGCCATGGTGGGATGTGACCTTTTGAAGGAGCTCCGCCTCCATGCCCAGAGCAAGCGTGCTTCTGCCCCATGGCAGTGACCATCTCCCCTTCTCCCTCCAGCTCCATTCAGGCCAGCAGACACCAAGAGCGTTGTTCGATTTGACCGCTATGGCGATGGCATCGGGCGCTACAACATCTTCAACTATCACCACATGGACGGGCGGTATCGGTATCAGAAGGTGGGCTACTGGGCTGAGGGGCTCATCCTCAACACCAGCCTCATTCCATGGGCTGAGACCTCCATCCCTGTGTCCCAGTGCAGCGACCCCTGCAAGAAGAATGAGATAAAGAGCATGCAGCCCGGAGACATATGCTGTTGGATCTGCATTCCCTGCCAGCCCTACGAGTACTTACTGGATGAGTTCACCTGCATGGATTGTGGTCTTGGTTACTGGCCCAACGAGACTCTGAATGGCTGCTATGAGTTGCCCCAGGAATACATCCGCTGGAAAGATGTCTGGGCCATTGGTCCTGTCACTATATCTTGCCTGGGTTTTATCTCCACCCTCTTCGTTTTCGGAGTCTTCATGAAGAATAATGACACTCCTATTGTGAAGGCCTCTGGCCGGGAGCTCTGCTACATTCTCCTGACTGGAGTCCTCATGTGCTACAGCATGACCTTCATCTTCATCGCAAAGCCCTCCACGGAGGTGTGCACGCTTCGGCGCCTGGGGCTGGGCACGTCCTTCGCCGTCTGCTATTCGGCCCTCTTGACTAAGACAAATCGCATCGCCAGGATCTTCAGCGGGGTGAAAGAGGGGGTCCAGCGCCCCCGGTTTATAAGCCCCACATCACAGGTGGTCATCTGCATGGCCCTCATCTCTTGCCAGCTGATCATTGTCATCATCTGGCTGCTAGTGGAGACCCCCGGCACAGGCAAGGAGACTGAGCCTGACAAGAGGTACATTGTCACCCTCAAATGCAACAACCGTGACTCCAACATGCTCATTTCACTCACCTACAATGTCCTCTTGATTGTCCTCTGCACGGTCTATGCCTTCAAGACAAGGAAATGCCCCGAAAACTTCAACGAGGCCAAGTTCATCGGGTTCACCATGTACACAACCTGCATCATCTGGCTGGCCTTCCTGCCCATCTTCTATGTGACCTCCAGTGACTACCGTGTAAGAGCCTGAATTTTGGGAGGGGGGGGTGGTCCTAGAAATTTGGGCCCTGCAGGGTTTGGGGCTAGGAAATGCATGGGCCTGGGAAAGGGTCATGGCCAATGGACCTGGTGATGGTCACCTCAGCATTGGGGCATTTGGGACAAGGTGCAGGGTGGCTGAAGGGCTGTGGCTGAAGGGGAAATGAGTCCTGGTGAGAAGACCCTCCCCCTTTGACAGATTGTTTGCTAGGGTGAGGATGGGAAACAGCTCTGACACCTTCAGAGACCCCCTGACCCAACCACAGAGGAGTGATTGCCATCCTTCAGCCTCGCAACGCGAAGGCATGAGACAGCCCTTGACCCTTCCAACCTTGACCCGCCACAACCAGGCCATGAATGCCAACCCCCAAGGCCAGCATGGTCCCTGGGGAGCCAAGCAGTGCCAGGGACTGGGGAGCATGGGGTGCACCCTGCAATACCTCAACCCCCCTGAACCTGGCAAGGGTGCCCAGACACATTCTTGCTGGGCCTAGAGGACTTGGTGGGGGCACGAGTTCTTGGGGGCTTCCAGAGAGGACCAGCATCCTCTGGGAATGGGCACAGGGGTGGGGGGCTCTGGTCCGGGCACTGCCCCAAAGCAGCAAGTTGGTAAGGCTGGGGGTGTTGCTTGGGGTGTACCCACGTTGCCCACACTCCACCCTTGGGTCTCCAGTGGGTCCACCCTGACAGAGGGAGCTAGGGTGGGTGGGATGTGCTTGTGGGGTGCAGGCAGCAATCTCTGCCTAGTGGGGCTGGCTGGTGCCACAGTGAAGGCAGAGGGCTGGTGGCAGGAGTGCCTGATGCCCACCCCTGTCTCCAGGTCCAGACCACCACAATGTGCATCTCGGTGAGCCTCAGCGGCACTGTGGTCCTTGGCTGCCTCTTCACCCCCAAGCTCCACATCATACTCTTCCAGCCGCAGAAGAACGTGGCCAGCCACCGCGTGGGCACCGCACGGTTCAGCGTGGCAGCTGCTGGCTCCAGCCAGTCCCACGGTGAGGCTGGGGGCAGCACCCCCTTCCTGGTGTGTGGGGGGCTGGGTGGGAGCAACACAGTACAGCCCCCTGAAGGAAAGGGGGGTACAGGGTAGGGCATAGCTGGAAATGAGGGAGATCAAGGATGCTGTGTCCCCTATGGCTCATCTCGGTCCCAATCCTTCATCTCCCATGGCCACAAGCCCCAAGGCTGCAGCATGGCCTGCCAGGGGGGTGCTGCTCCCAGGGGCCTGTCATTGCCCCCAGGGGACGCAGCCAACCCCAGTGCTCTCCACCCCAGCCCCAGGGGGACATGGCTGCTCTGGGCACTCTCCACCCTAACCCTGGGGGATTCAGCTGCTCCAGGTGCCTGTCATGGCCCTGGGGGAACACGGCCACCCCTGCCCTGGGGGATGTGGTCACCCTGGGCACCTGCAATCACTCTGCGGGGCATGTGGCCACCCTGGACACGCTCCACCCCAGCCCTGGGGGATGCAGCTCCCTGAGCACTCATTGCCCATCACAGTGGGATGCTCTGGGTGGGGGATGCTGCTGCTGGACCAGAACCTACTCCTGACTGCTGCCTTCCCGGCCAGGCTCAGCCTCACAGTATGTGCCCACGGTGTGCAACGGCCGCGAGGTGGTGGACTCCACGACATCATCCTTGTGAAGGATGGAGGGGCGGGTCAGGCCAAGGTGCTGCCACTCCAGCCCATGGCCACACTGCACCCCAGCTCCCTCCCTGGGGATTGCAGTGCCCACGGCATGGACTGCTCGGGTGCCAGAGGCAGCCAGGAGGCTCATACTCTGCCCCAGCGCAAGCTACGCATCCCATACGTTGGGTCATGGTACGTGTCACTGTCATCCTTCCCTTGCACTGAGTCACATTACACATCCCCTGCACTGAGCCATAGTGAGCATCTCCCCCATCTCTCTCTCTGAGCCATAGTGTACGTCCCCTGTCCCTGCACTGAGCCACGGTCCATGTCCCTCTAAGTGCACCCTGCACATCCCCTGCACTAAACCATGCTGAACGTCCCCGCCGCCGTCACTGGCACTGAGCTGCAGTGCACATCGCACGTCCCCCATTCCCTGCACTGTACAGTGCAAGACCCCCGCTTTGTCCCCGGTGTACAACCCACTGTCCTCTCGCCAAGTCAACCTGCAACTCACGCTTTGCTTGCAGCGAGCTGTGCTGCACCTCCTGCTCCCACCGTGCTGCCACAGGCTGCCCTCACCCCAGTGCCCACCCCACTTTCCTGGTGCGGGGCCTTTCCCATTGCCCCCCAGCCCTGCACGCCCGCCCCCCCCCCCCCCCCCCCCCAAGCCATGCCCTGTGGCACCCTCTCCCCTGGCGTTTTGCAGTTTCATCTCTTCCTTGTTTTCAGCCCCAGGAAAGCCGCTGAGCACTGCCGGGCTGGACCCAAGCCCCACTCCTTGCCCCTTTGTGGGAGACAGGGCAGGGGCAAACGCTCACTGCCCTCCTGGCCCTGCAGAGCCCGGGGGTGCAGCAGGGGCAGGGGGCGAGTAACAGGATCCAGGTATTTGAGCCCAACCAAGTTTTTAAGAATAGATTTTTTTCTGTGAGCAAGTGTGATTATTTTTTTTTGTAATTTATGTAAATAAAGTGTTTTTTTTTTTTAAAAAATATTTAAAAAATTGACTCTTCCAGAGCTCAGGTCTAGCCAAACCTGAGGGAAGGGGACAGACCCTCGCAGAGGGCAGAGGCCAGCAGGGTCAGGAGGCCATGCAACATCCCCTGCCCACGTCCTGCTGGCCCCGAGGGTGGCTGCATGGAGGACGCGGGGCACAGCTTCAGGGACAGTTTAATGACCTGCCTCCGAGGCCAGGGGGCCAGGAGCTGGTGGGGCCTGCGGGGCTGCAGCCCCCTGCTTCAGGGGGATGATGCAGATGCTGTTTTTGGCTTCTTTGATTCTCCACCACCGGCCGAGCCTGTAGATGAGAGAGATGGGGGTCACCCTCTGCCAAGCACTGGAAGAAGGGGGCTGTGCCCCAGGGCAGCACCAGGGAGGGGGTACAGTACCGGTGCTCCTGCCCGAGGCCGGCCACCAGGAAGTCACCAGCTGCCGAGAACTTCAGGCTGTTGACAAAACCCACCTGGAGGGAGAGGGAAAGGGTGAGGGGCTCCCGTAGCCGCTTCCTGCGACCCAGAGAGGGGAATCCCTGCCAAGACACCCCTCACCAGCCCAGCTCCAGCATCCCCAACTTCCCTATCCATACCAAGGGGATGTCCAAGAGGGGCTCCAGCTTCCGAAATCCCTCACCACACTTCCAGAGCTTCACACTGTTGCTGTGGGAGCCTGGGGCAGAGAGAGGAGACTGCCATGCACCCCAAACCAGGAAATGGAGCCAGATACAGCCCCCTGCACTCCCAAACCCCCTGCTCCAAAGTGGCTGCCACACACCTGTAGCCAGGAGGTCACTGTTGCGCAGGGCAGCCACCGCTGAGATCCAGTAAGGCTGCTGCAAGCCCTGGGTGTCCTGCATGCCATGTGCCTGCTGGGCCAGTGCCAGTGGCTTCTTCTTCGTCATGCCCCAGAGGGCTACAGAGCTGCCAGGGAGGGAAGGGGTGAGGGGGCTGAGGGGACACCACCTGCCACCCTGGGCATCACCCTGAGCCTGTGCTCACCCGTCATCGGCGCCGGACACCATGTGCTCCTCATTGATGAGCTGGATACAGTCAATGGAGCCCCTGTGAAGAGAAGGAGGAACTGCCTTCAGTTACGAGTGTGCTTCGGGGTTCTATTTAGGAGACAAAAGGTCACTGGAGCATCAATAATCCCCAGGGTGCTGGCAGGCTCCCTGGTGAGGCTTGGCACATGCACGCCACTGCCCCAGCTGGATGCACCTGCCTGCAGCCCCCTCTCCCACCCTGGACCTACTGGTGCCCATAAAACACAAGCTGCGACTCCTCGGGGATCTTCCAGAGCCGCACAGTGCCGTCCCGTCCCCCCGCCGTCACACAGCACTCCCGGCTTAGGCTGTCCAGCCCTGTGATGACATCCTGGTGCCCGAAGCTGCAGGAGGAGATGGCAAAGAGCTGCTGCAAGCATGGCCTTCTGCTGTCTTGCCTCCCCCGGAGCCACCAGCACATCCCATGGTGGCAGGGTCAGTGGGATCCCCCCCAGGTCTTACAGTGTCTCCACGTATGCATTCTCTGCCACATCCCAGACCTTGACGCAGCGGTCGTGGGAGGCGCTGTAAAGCTGGTGTGTGCCCTTCCGGAAGGACAAACCCTGCAGAGAAATGGACAGACATGGGCACCACAATGAGGGTCACTGAAGAGGACGCAGCTGCCTGGCCTTGCAGGCGTCGCAACTAATGCCTCTGACTCACCGAGATGGCATCATGGTGCCCAGTGTAGATGTGCAGGCGCTTGCAGGTGGCTGCATCCCAGATCATGATGAGCTTGTTCCGGTCTCCCGTGGCCTGGCAGAAAGCAGAGGATGCCCAAAGCCTGCCCCTCAGGAGACTCACAGCCCACCCCAGCCCCCACTCCCACCCCATGTGCTCTGGGGTATCCTAGGGACCCATTCTTGATTCCAATGGGCGTAGGGGCTGCCTTAATCCAGCAAGATATATCTGGGCACGAGACACTGCCCTGCAGGACCCTGGGAGGAGAGGCACTCCTCATAACCACCTCTCTGCTTCATGCAACAGCGCCAGTCCCCTCTCCCCATACCAGGTACTTGCCATCTGACGAGATGGCCATGCAGAGGACGTGGGATGCATGCCCCATGTGCTGCTCCTCGGTGCCCTTCTTCCCCCCGGGCACCACACACAGCCTTCTCCCACTCTCGACCTCCCCTGCAGGAAAGGCATCACCGTTACCCACTGGGAGCCTCCCATCACTCCAGAAAGTGCCAACAAGCCTCCCACAGATCCCAAAACAATGCATGAGCGCATCCCTGGAGAGGCCAAGGGCCAAGCCAATTCCGTGGGCATCCCCAATTCTGCTGCTGCAGAGTCCCCAGAGGGTTCAGGCTCAGGGAACAGCCGGTCACAGCCCCAAGGGAACACTTGCATTTGATGAGGGAGCCATCCTTGGAAGCAGAAAAGATGAACCTGTCATCTGGAGAGATGACCAGGCAGGTGACGGGCAGCTGGTGCCCCCGCAGCACACGGATGCTGGCTGGATCTGGAGGCTGCACCTGCAGGGAGAGCAGGATGCGAGCTGGGCTGCCCTGGCCCCTTCCCCAGGCACAGGCATACTCAAGCACAGTGCCCTCCCTTCTCCAGGTGTCAGCAACCGGCACCCAGGGCAGGAGAAGGGCCCTGGACCCGCAGCTGGCACTGCAACTTTGCCTGTGTTGAAGCATCTGCCAGCACTGGTGCCTAGAGCCCAGCAACCCCCCGGCACAGGGCACTTACGTCCTTGGCGAGCAGGCGCTGCAGCCGGCCCCTCTGCTCAAGCTGGGGGAGAAAGGGGAGGCTCAGTGGAGGCGGCCCCAGCCCCGCGGTGGGGGGGCAGAGCCCGCCGACACCGGGACCGAGGGGCCGTGCCCGTCCCCCCCACTCACCACGTCCTCCTTCAGCCGGTCGCCGATGAGATCTGCCGGCTGCGCCTCCTCCTCCTCCTCCTCTTCTGCCGCCCGCTCCTCCTCTGCGGCAGACACGGAGCGTGAAGGACAGGCTCAGCGCCCGGGGCTGCTCCGCCGGGGGCCGGGTGGGACTCACCGTACTGACGGAGCTGCTCCAGGTACAGCTTGGCCAGACGCAGCTTCTTCTCCTGCGGCGTCTCCTCCACCTCCTCCTCCGCCACCTCCCAGCGCCGCCGCCGCACCGACGGACTGTGGGGACACGCGTGAGCGCCGCCACCGGCACCGGGACCGGCACCCCCTTGGCGCAGCGCTTACCTCTCTGGCTCGGAGTCGCTGGACACCTCCTCGTCGACGGGCCGCCGGGCCGGTACCCGCGGCTTCCTCTCGGCGCCCGGCGCCTGCGGGATAAACCGGGGTGATCGACGGGGCGGGACCGGGTGCGGGACCGGGTACGGGACCGAGACGGGGACCAAGACCGGAGACGGGGACCGGAGACGGGACACCTCCGCGAAGACGCCCGACCGGGGCAGCCCGCCCCTTCCTCCACGCCCGGCCCGGCTCTCACCACCGCCCGCAGCCGCCGCCGTCCCGCCGCCCCACGCGGAGCCTTGCCCCTCCTGCCGCCCGCCGCCGCCGCCGCCATGCTGCCGCCCACGTGCTGCCCGCCCTTCCTGCGGCCGGGCCACGCCTCCCCGCCCCTATTGGCTACAGGCAGACGAGTCCCGCCTCCCGCTGCCGCCCTGACGACTGTTCCCCGGAACCGTGCTCCTGTCTCGCCCCGCTTCCTAGTGGCGGCCCGCGCTGTCACTCCGGCGGCGGCTTCCGTCACTGTGCGCCGGCGCCGGCCCGCCCTGGCACCGCCGCCGCCCCGTCAGTGGAGCGCCTGCGCCCCCCGCCCGTCATTACAGCCAGTGCCCGCACTGGGACCCTCCAGGGGTGTGGGGCGGGGCCTCCCCGGCCACCCCTTGCCGGGCATCCGCACCCCCGACCCCCTGCGTCCCCCCTGGAGACACTGCCCAGCTGGCGGAGCCACCGGGCCCGCGGCGCGGCCGGGTGCAGAAGCGGGGCAGGGGAAGGCCCCCACAGCCAGCTCCACCCAGCCCCGCGGGGACCCTTGGCCAGCGCCAGCCGCCTGTGGGGCATGACCTCTGGTCCAGGCCCACGGCCCCTGGGGGTCCCAGGAACCCGTCCTTGGCCCTGCAGGGGACAGGGGCTGAATGGCAGGGTGGGCGCGGGACACAGCTGCCAGCGCGGCCACAGGCAGACGCACCTGCCTGGGGACACTCTGAAGAACTAATTCCTGCTCTTGTGGCAGAAAGTAATTTTGTGCCATCAGTCTCTTTTCTGGGGACCTGGGCAGACCTAGAGGGACAGCATGAGTGCCCTTCAGCCGGCCACTGTGCCACCGCAGACAGTGCCATCACCTGCGACTGGGGCATAAGCCAGGCCAAGCAGAGCAGCGATATGTGTTCCTTAGCTGCCTCCCGAGATGAGTCCCAGAAGGCCAACCGCCTCCAGGCTGTGCATGGCGGCGGTGGATCCTCTTGCACCCCTCCCGGGAAACCTGTGTGCTCGGTCGCCTCTCTGCAATGCCCATACGCCAGCACACGCGGCACAGGGAATCACCAGGAAGAATGAAAGATCTGTGTGCGGTCGCAGGGCCATGAGCTCATTGCAGTTACGGAGACACGGCGGGATAGCCTCCACGGCTGGGAGGCTGTCGTGGGTGGCTGTGTGCTTTTTAGAAAAGAGGCCAGCAGGGAGAGGTGGTGGAGTTGCTCTTTGTGTGAGGGAGCAACGGGAAGGTCGCGAGCTCTCCCTTGGGGTGGGTGCAGGACGAGTCCAGAGGTTACAGGTAAAGATGAAGGGGCCCGCCAACACGCGGGATGCCGTTGTAGGTGTTTGCTACGGGCCACCTGATGAGGGAGGGGAAGCCAATGAGGCCTTCTACAGACAATGGCAGGCAGCCTCACGATGCCAGGCCCTGGTTCTCACGGGGGACTTCAGCCTCCCTGCTACCTGCTGGAAAGACAACCCAGCTAGGCTCACACAGTCCAGGAGGTTCCTGCAGAGCACCGACGGTAACTTTTTGACGCAGGTGGTGGAGGAGCCAACGAGGCAAGCTGTGCTCTCAGACCCGTTCTTCGCAAGCAGGGGGCTGGTTGGGGATGTGAAAGTTGAAGGCAGCCTTGGCCGCAATGACCATGAGATGGCGGAGTTCAGGGTCCTGTGCTGAGGAAGCGAGCCGACAAGTAGGATTGCCGCCCTGGCCTACAGGAGAGCTAACGCTGGCTTCTTCAAGGACCTCCTCGGAGGAATGCCATGGGTGAGGGCTCCAGAAGGTACTTCCCAGTCCAAGAGAGACAAGGAACTACTGGAGAGGGGCCAGCAGAGGGCTACAAAGATGGTGAGGGGACTGGAGCATCTCCCTTAGGAGGACAGGCTGAGAGGGCTGGGCCTGTTCAGCCTGCAGGAGAGAAGACTCAGGGGGGATCTGTCGCATCCCAGCTATGAGGAGGGAGAGAGCGACTCAGACTCGCAAATGCCCTTGCTGTGGGTTGCGCTGAGGTAACACCCGAGGTCCGTACCTAAACATCAACTTTAATGGAACAAACACCCAGTAAACATTGACCCTTTCACAATTATATCCAACCAAGCTATGTGGCTTTAGGAGAAGCTGGGGTAGGCCTTGTATTACTTTAGGAGAAAAAGCTGAGGCGGCGGGGGCGGGACATGGGGCAAGACAGCTAGAGAGAGGGGGAGATCACCACTCCTGGATCCAGCGCCGCAGCTGCCAGCAGGGCTGTTGGACAAAGAGTCCCAGAGGCTTCTAGGTGTGCCTAGTTGGGAGCCCCAGTCCCTGGGCTCCTGGAGCCTTCTCTCGCCCCAGCTGCAGGAGTGGCTGAGGCCAGGCGGCCAGGGGAAGGGCCACCAGCCCCCGTGCCTGTCACTGCCTCCGGCACCTTCCCTCAGGGCGCTGCCTGGGCTCTGGGCACCGCACCTGGGCCTCAGCCCGACGGGATCTTATCAACGGGACAAGGGGCAACGGGCACAAACGGCCACACAGGGAGCTCCTTCCCTTCCGAGCAGGAGGAGATGGGCTGTGCTGTGGGGGTGTCACGGCCTGGGGTGGGCTGCCCCGGGGCTGGGCAGTCTCTGGAGGCTCTCAAACCCCGCCTGGCCGTGACCCTGAGCGGCCGGCTCCTGGGGGAGCTGCTTTCGCAGGGCCTTGGGCTGGATGGCCTCCAGAGGTCCCTGCCAGCCCTGACCCGTCTGATTCTGCCGCTCTGTGCAGAGGCGCGGGGCCGGCCCGCGGCGCTGAGGGGCGGTGGGGCCGCAGGGGCAGCGGGGTCGGGAAGGCGGCGGCGTGGGCTCTGAGGGGCCGGTGTGCGGGACAGCCGGGAGCGGGCAGCCCGGCGGGCAGCGGGAGCGCCCTTCGGCCGGCCTCTGTGCCGCCACAGGCTCACCGCCCCGGCCATAGGTGGCCAAAGACTGTTGCCGTGCATGCCCGGGGCATCGTGGAGGGGCTGCTGGCTGCCCGCAGGTGGTCTCCCCTTTGGAGACTGGTCAAAGGCTTGGGCTTTGTTTGTTGGGCTTTGTTGATGGCTCAACAGAGGGCTTGGTTTTGCAGTGTGCCCCCTTACTGCTGCTCTGGTGACGTGCTGGGCAGCAGTGGCTGCAGGGCAGGTGGGGACAAGTGGCATGGGCAGGAGGCAGAGCTGCCCATCCTGCTGGGGACATGGAGGGGCCTGTGCTGCTGGAGCCAGAGCATCGGCGGCTTGGTAGCCCCTGGGCTCGGCCACGTCAGCCCCAGGCAGTGCAGGCTGCTCAGACAGTGGGTGGCAGAAAAAGTCATTTATTGCGGCAGCGTGGCCCTGGAGAGGGGAAGGAAGGCATTGCTTTCAAGTTCTGCTTCGGCTCCACCTTGGGCTTCTCCCCTCTGCTTCACAGCCCAGTGGAGCAGCTGGCACTTTATGGCAAAGGCGAAGCATGAGGGCACGTCTTTGCCCTGGACCACTGGAAAGAGCAGTTGTCCTGCTGCTCTCCAGAGGACGCCAGCTCCTCTGGGGCTGAGGTGTCTTCTTCCCTGTTAGCCTTCAGGAAGAGAAGCCTGCAGAGCATCCTCGGGCTGGGGCTGCTGCTTCGTCTCTGCCTGAGCAGAGCCCTCGCTGGGGGTCGAGTGCCACCTCCCCCATGTCCTTGGCAGCCATAAGCGCAGTAGTCGTAGGTTAAACCACCCCTTACAGCCTTCGTCGTCCAAGGATGAGGAATGTCTGAGTTGCCAGGGAGGAGACCAGGGGGCTGGTGTCTTTCATTGCGCCTTTAAGCACTGTGGGGACAAAGCAGCAGAGGTGAGGTGACAGCCCTGTGTCCCCTCCAGGCAGGGCACACTGCACCCTGTGATTGCCAGGGCCAGGAGGCAGCCAGGGGACAGGTGGCTCGGCTGGAAGCTGCTTCTCAGGAATAGCCCCCTGCAGAAACACCCCGTCCCCCCTAGGCACGCTGGGAGCAGATCCCCCCTTGCCCAGGTTGCGGGGGGGAGCTCCGTGCTAGCTCCTTCCTCCTCCCCACTGCCCTCGCTCACCATGTCGGATGTACTCCATGTGCTGCTGCTCACGCACGCACCGCCCAACGAGCCCTGGAGCAACACAGTGTGTCAAGGATGCTGCTGCCGCTCAGAGACCCTTGCAGCCAGCCCACCTGGCTGCACGGTCCCCCCGGGAGGGCTGACCCCGGAGTGCAGCATCAGGGAGGGGATGGATGAGCCTCCTGCCAGCCCCACCTGTGCAGGCAGGGGCAGGAGGGGGTGAAGGGGTGCCCCATAGGTCCTGTGCTGGGACACAGGGACCCTGGGAGTCATGGCTCACCGATGAACCTGACAGCCTCCCATCGCAGGGGCTCCTGCGAGCTGTGCAGGTAATGCAGGCTCTGGTGCAGGTAGGCCATGGCCCTGCTCCTCTTCTTGGCCAGCTGGAGAGAGGAGAAGGGTGCAGGGTGGGCGCAGAGGTGCCCCCGCGTTTGGCCATCCCTCCACCCAGGGCCATCCCCCTTCCCCCCAGCAGGACATCCCCAGCTCCCCACTGTGTGGCACCGGGGTTCAGAGGGAGCATCAGGCTCCCAGGGATGCAGGGGTGCCACCCTAGTGGCAGGGTCCCCTTGGGGACCCCAGGGGCAAAGACAATGCGGAGCAGAGCCTGCTCCAGGAGGGTGTGTGCAGCCAAGGGGACACAGCCCTCCATCCCCGCTCCCTCCCCGCAGGGCACAGGGCAGGGCTTGCCCGGGGAAGATCCCAGGGGTGTTGGGGCTCTGCTTACCAGGCACTCGCTGATCTTCCATGCCTGCCCGGTCTCAGCCATGTGCGCCAGCTGCCTCCACTTCAGGAACAGGCCAGCACTGCGGAGGGCTTCCTGGGAGGCCTGGTGAGCAACAGATATGCCACCACCACCATCGAGGGCACAGGACCCTGTGTCCTCCCTCTTGGCGGGGCTCAGAACCTCTTCTATCCCATGCCAGGAAGACACTCCAGCTGGGAATTGGTGCTGTCACCATGTTCAGCACCCCGGGGAAGAGAAGGACAATCACCCTCTCTGACTGGAAGGCCGTCAGGGCTTCAGTGCTTTGGCCCTGGTGGCCCCAGGCTGTTGTGGAGCTGTAGCTCAGTCTCTGGGGCTGCAGGACCCATGCCAGGGGCTGTGCGGAGGGAGCTGGGTGGGAAAGGGACCCACCTCCCCGTCCATCTGGGCAGCAGCAGGAGAAGGGCAGCAGTGGGCAGGGAGGGGGTCTCTGCCTGGCCCTAGGGACTCAGCAAGCTAGACCTCCCAGTGGCACACATTTGAAGGGTCCAGTGTCAGCATTGCCGGGCCCAAAGGACCGGTCAGGCTAAGAATCCCACCTTGGCCACACTTTTGTTCTGATCGTGCAGGTGCAAGAGCAGTGGCAGCAGGCTGCTCCACACCTTCTTCTTCATCTTCTTCTTTTCAGCGCCCACCACGAGCCACATCAAGCTTTGGAAGAGGTGGATGGATTGCTCCCGCACAGTGTCCAAATGCTGGGGAAGGAGGGGAGGAGGACCTCAGCCCCAAGCGCAAGCCCATGGCAAGCGAGGGGCTGACGTGGAGGTGAACTTCCCCCAGATGGCTGCGGGCAGCCCTGCTCCATAAGGGAGTGCATGAGCCGTGGCATGCAGAATGTCTGTGCAGAGGGGCTGGGGGCCGGAGAGGGAGACCCTGTGGAGGACTGGGGGATGCTGCCAGGGCAGGGTGCACATTGGTGTTGCTCAGCACACCGGCTGCTGTCCTGCCACCCCCGTCCGCCCTGCGGCAAGCAGGCCGAGCCAGGGTGAGTCCACGCTGGGGGTTTGGGGTGCAGCACGGAGTCACCGAGGGCAGCGACAGTGGCTGGGGGCTGCAGGGCAAAGCATCCTCCTGCAGAGCATGGGGGCTGCGGTGGGAGACGCGAACGAGGTGCTCAATGAGGGGAGCATGGGGCTCTCCGCCAGCCTTACGTTGTCAAAGAGTGGCTGGAGCTTGTCAGCCAGCGCCGGGGCAATGAGGCTGGGCAACTTCCCCGCCGGAAGCCGGAGCATGTTGTCAAGCACGGAGAGGGCCACGGCGCTGCCGTCACTGTCATCAGCCTGCAGCCGCTCCATGACGTACGGCAGCAGGACAAGGGTTTTCCATACCTGTGTGAGACACGCCACCTCATTTTTGTGAAGCGGCAAGCGACCGCAGGGCTGAAAACCCTCCCCGTGAACACTGGCCTCCCCGCTGGCTTCTCAGCAGGCAGCATGGGTTACGAGGGCAAGCGCCTGGCAGACAGGGCTCCCTGGCACGGCCATGGGAAGAGCAGGGTGCGCAGGGGGAGGACAGACAGCTCTGGCTCCTTGCCAGACCCTCGGCTGCCCCCTTTTGCAACAGACCCCCTGAGCAGCCTGGTGGGTGACCAGCGCTGCTTGGAAAGCTGCGCGAGCTGCCAGCAGGCCCTGCGTTTCATCGCGGGGCTCATCACCCCACGGCCACGCTCTGCAGACCCCACACTCGGGCTGGTGGCTCTGCTGCCATCATCCCTGCTGGGACGTGCTGGCAGTGGGACCCTGTTCCCCTCGGCACTGCTGCCTCTCCCCTTGCCATGGGGCAGTGGGCCAGGGACGCGGGAGAGCTGGCTGCAGCTGGCTCAGCTCCCCATGCCCACAAAAGCCCAAGCCGCCACGTTACCTACCACCCACAGCTCTGCCATGGGCTGTTGTCCTGGCTGCCCCAGCTGCCCCCTACTCACTGTGTCAGGCCTCTCGGTGAGCCTGAGGATGGCCCTGAGCACCAGGGTGGGCATCCCCAGGCACTGGCTCTGCAGATACGTGGGGGAAGATTGCCAGGGCACAGTCCAGCTCTTCACTGAGGCCAATGCAGCCCACCATCTGAAACACACGCAACGGGAGCTGGAGAGGTGCAGCGCTGGCTCCAGCCATCAGCTCAGGCAGGGCAAGGACACCGGGGCAAGGCCAAGCCTGAATGGAGGCAGCAGGGACTGCGGAGAGCCCCCATGCCCCACACCGCACTGGTTGCTCGCCTGGCTCCTCCATGGTACCAGCCAGAGCCCACCTGCTTCCCCAGCTCCCGCTGCAGCAGCGGGCATGGGAGAACTGAGCATCGGAGGGAGCTTGGAGCAGTGCCATCAGGCTCACCTCAACAAAGAAGACCATGGCGACCATCTCCCAGGTGGAGTCCTCCACACGAAGGAGCTCTGCCAGATGGTGGAAGATGGTGGAGCGCAGGGATCTTGGGGTCTTCATCATCTCCCTGGAAGGGGGAAGGAAGCACTGTCAGGCCTGAGCCAGGCGGGCACATCTCTGGGGGTCGCACCAGTCTGGTCATCACTGGACTGCAGCACTTCCTCCAAGCAGTGGGGACCCCCTGCCATCAGCCCCAAGGGAGGGGGTGGTGTGGGGTGCACAGTCCCCCAGGAGTGTGGAGAAGGGGCTCTCACCTGGCCACGATGCGCACTCCCATGAGGTGGGTCTGGGCACTGAGCAGCATGTCCCAGCCACCCTGCGCCTCGATGGCCAGCATGTGGCTCTCAAGGCCCATCCTGCAGAGCAGCACCGTCATGGCCCGCACCACAGACCTGCACGAGGAGAAATGCTCAGCTCCCACCGGGACCCCTGGCTTGGCTCCAGGTGGCTGGCAGGGACGAGCGGACAGGGATGGCGCACCTGATAGGAGCAATCAGACCCTGTTGGTGGCCCTTCCAGAAGATTTGCACCTCCTTTGGCGTCAGCTCTGTGGTGAATGACACTTGGAAAAGCAGTGCCAGGAAAAGCCGGGGGAAAATGTCTTCCACGTCCCGTGGGCAGCTGGACTGCAGGAGGATCTTGCTTATGGTGCTGGCTGCCTGCAGAAGACACCAGACACGGACATCTCGCTGACCCCTGGGGAGGCCAAGGCTTGGGGCGGGCATGGAAGGGAAGGGGTGGCCCCAGACAGCTGAGAGCAGCCCCGGAGGTCAGTGAGGCCTCATCCAGCAACTCACAGCCAGGGAGAGGATGCGCGGGTTGTCCTTGGTAGAGGCGGAGGTCTTGTGCAGCGACTGGTTCATCATGACGTTGATGAGCTCCTGCAGCACCTTCTTGGCAGCCTGGGGCTCAAAGAGCATCACCGTCCACATGGTCATGGCGGCACTGTGGAGAACCAGGGCTCTGTCAGTGGGGACACCCAGGAGTAAGGCCGGCCTGAAGTCCCTTGGGAGGGTGTTGGGGCCCCTCTGCCAGGGTGAGAGCAGCCCTAAAGTCTGGTGAACCCCGTACTAGGTGCATGTTGGGGAGCAGTGCAGCAGGCCGGCCACCACCTCGCTGGGGTGTTTCTCTGCCAGCACGTTCAGGGCCCTGTCCAGGCTGTTGACGGCTACCAGCATCCTGATGGAGGGCAGGTTTGTGTAGATGGCGCGCACGATCTTCAAGACCTGGAGAGGAGACACAGGAGGGAGTGGGGATGTCAGTAGGGTGAGCGCGGCTGTTTCCCCAGCTCCCTCTGGGAGCTGCTTCTGTTCCCGTTGTGGTATGCCAGCTGGAGATGGTGTCAGCGCTGGCCAGGTGCAGAGCCGGGGGAGGAACGGTGCCCCGGGGGGCTGGAGCATCAGCTGTGCCACCCCTGGGCGACTCACCTGCCCCGGCTGGAAGGCAGGGCCCAACACAAGGACATCCACCATGTGGGCAGCCACGCGGATGCTGTAGGTGCTTGGGTCTCTCATGTTGTTGATGGCTAGGAGGATGATGTCTGCCCGGTCAGAGGGACGGAGGTATTTCGTGAACTTCTGCGGCATGAAGGAGAGGAAGGGAGATTTGTCACCTAGAGCATCCCCCAGAGCATCTTGGCTGTGCAGGGAGTGGGACGCAGAGCCAGGCTGCACTGGGCAGATGGACGGTGGGGGTCAGGGTGCCATGGGGAACCAGAGCTCACTGGAGGCCTTTGCCTCGCCCCTGCTCAGGATCGGCGCAAGCCCCGCTATCGCCATGCATCAGGTGTCCCTTTGCTCATGCTGATCCCGCCAGCCAGGAGCTGAAGGCCCTTCTTACCAGGAAGATTTCTCTGGCGCCGCTGGTTTGCAAAAGCTGCTGGGGCTGCCTCGCTTGCCAGACCTCCTGGTGCTCCAGCTGCCCTCTGTCATGCGACCGGGGCTGCCTGCCTGGGGAGGAGAAAAACAGGGGTGCTGAGAGAGAGGGTGCAGAGCTGGAGGTGCAGTCTGAGTGCTGGGCAGAAAAGTCACTGGCAAAGGACTGGGACGCCCTGACAGGTCTGGGGAGCAGATACGCAGGGAGGGTCCGGGGCTATTGTGAGCAGGGCTGAGAGGAAATGGCTCTTCAGACTGCAGGCAGGCAGGCAGGTTGTATGCGGCTTTCTCTGGCCAAGGAGGGTGGCCACTGGCTGCCCATGCTGGGGGGGACCAAGCCCGACACGGCCTCTCTTACTTCTCTGCTTCAGGATGAAGGTGTGCAGGTGATGGAGAGCTTCTGCAGCCTTGTGGCGGGTCCTCTCACGCTTGCAGGTGCAGCAGAGAATGAGGTGCCCCACCAGCAGCCCCAGTATCGCAAACTGATGACTCTTGGAGCACTGGTGTCTGAGGACTATAGTTTGTGCAAAGCAGGAGCAGACCTGGGGGAAGAGAGGCAGTGCAGGCACAAGGTGAGGCCGGTCACAAGGTGAGCCCCAGCTGCTCCCAGAGCAGCCGGGCACCAGGCCGGAGCAGGGAAGCCAAGTTCCTGCCTGTGCCTGCGGCAGCCCTGCCCTGCCCTGCCCTGCCCTGGGAGAGAGCGTGGACAGGGCAGGGACAGGGCAAAGACTCCTGCTCCCAGCCTCCTGCTGACTGGGTGCCCAACTTCCCCAGGAGGTGCCAGGGCTCCGGGCTGCAGGGACAGGGCAGTGGGACTGCCCAGACCAGGAGCTCGGTACCTGCGGCATGGAGCAGGTGGTGAACTTGATCAGACTGGCAATCTGCGCCACGGCCCTCTCCTGCACTGCTTCCCTCTGGGACCTGGTGAAGGGCAGCAGGACCTGGGAGGAGAAAAGCTGCTGGTGTGCCAGGGAGGTGGCATGGCGCAGCACGGCACAGGCAGGCTTGCTCCGGGGCAATGCCTGGCATGGGGCATGTGTCCTTCTTGCCTCTCGCAGCAGCCTGCTGCGGCCAGGCAGGTCGCCGCATCCTGCTCCTGCTGCTGCCTCTGCTGCCTTCCACTCCTCCCCCCTCAAACAACGTCCCTGCACCCCCCACCCAGGGACCCCAAGGCTTTGTGGTGACCAGCTCCCTGGGGAACGGTGGTGGGGGCTCTGGGATATGTGCCGTGGTAAAGCTGGAGGGGGAAAGCCCCAGGGCTGGGCTCCCCTTGCCAAGCCAGACAGGCAGGTCTGTCTGGGCGGGAGTGTTGGGCAGGATGGGCAGCAAGCACGGCTGCAGAGGTGGGGTGAGCTGTGGCAGGAGAAGAAGGGGCTCTGGCAGCAGCCAGGGGGCAAGGGGCTAGTGGGAGGGGCATGGCGGGGAAGGAGGGACATTGCCTGCCCCATTCCTTGCACCAGGCGCTGGGAGGGCCACCGCTCGAGCCGGGGGTCACTGCCCATAGGGACCCTGTGCCAAGGCCAGACCTGCAAGATGTTCTGCAGCTCCAGGATGCCAAGCGTGCCAGCACTGGATACCAGCACCTTCAGCATGCTGTCCATCACGGCCATGGTCTGCGAGGGAGACAGAGTCTTGGGGGCAGCCCTGGAAGCCAGGGGGGGACGGCCATGGCCCTGCGGTGCCCAGGAAGGGACCCTGGGGCAGGGGATCTCCCCGTGGTTCACCCTGTGGCATACGTTGGAGTAGAGGGAAGCCTCGGGGTCCTGGGTGTCCTCCTGTGGGTGCTGGTAGAAGATGCTGCGGAAGCAGGCTTGGAGGAGGCTGCTTGTCTTCTCCTCCAGAAGCAGTCCCACCCTGCTGCAGGGACAAAGGGGTGCTCTTGGGGCCCAGCAAGGGAGAGGCAGACTCTGGGGCTGGAGACCTGGCTCGGCTCCCACGCCGCAGGGGTCATGTCAACCCCCACGCTACTGACACTCAAGTTGAGGGGGAAAACCCTGTACCGCCCCCTGCCCCTCCCTCTCAGACCCAGCACGGGGGATGCCCCCCATATGGGACGAGTGCTGTCGGGGCCACCTGGCACCGAGGAGGCCAAGCTGGGGGCCAGGGCAGGTACCTCATGGAGGTGATGGCCGACATGGCTTGCTGCCACACCGTGGTGCCCAGGTCGTCAGTGGGCTCCTCTTGCAGCAGCACCTGGGGAGCACAGCAGGGTGAGTCACGTCAGGATGGGGCAGTCTCCTTCAGCCAGCAAGAGCCTGCGGGGCTGGCAGAGCCCCGGCTGCCCCCATCCTGGCACCCCCTCCCAACCCAGCACTCAGTGGTCCCAGGCCCCGTGGTGGCAAGTTCTGTGCCCATCACGGAGCCACAGGCTGGCCAAGGGACCTGCAAACATCATTGGGTCCAACCCCCAGCTCCAGTCGGGCCACGCAAGTGGCTTTAGAACATCTCCAAGGAGAGAAACCTGGAGCAGCGCTCCTTCACACCCCCCCTACCCGGCCAAGCCCTCTCCTGCCCCCAGGGCTGTGCCACTGCCCACTGCCCCCGGGCCTGCCTCTTGAGGCCTGACTGCTTGTCCCCTCACCTGGATGGTGTCCACCACCTCCCACTGAAAGTCGTAAAGCTCGTCCCACACGCTGGAGTCCATGCTGGCGGTGCCGCAGGCGGTGCAGATGGCGGCCAGAAACTTCAGCTTCTGGTCTGCTTGCTGCCAGCCGAGGAGGGGACAGAGGGACAGACAGCGCTGATGTCTAGCTATGCATTCGATCCCCATTATCACATTGTAGTCAACATGAAGTGATTCACTTCTGCTCGTGAAGTTAGGGTCGCCGTACGTCTGTAACTTTGTCCTAATGACAAGTGCCCCTGAAGGAGAACTCCAAGCCTGATAAGGGGAACACCTCACCCCAGGAGGTGCCAACAGCCCGTTACTTGCAACAAAGGCAAGAAGCCAGCGGAACGAGACTGAAACTAGGGGCAAGGTAAAGGCAGCGGGGGGAGAGCGCAACCACCGACTCCAGTCAGGACTAAAGGACTCACCCTCACCCCTCCCTCAGACATGCAGTAAATGAAAAACACACTGTAACTTGAAATCAAAGCGAGAGATCTATAGACCAACGGAAAGCTACCGCGCGTACTAATTACCAATAGCATCTTTTAGCTAGAGTTTGGAAAATACGTATGTATAACTAGACTGCATAAATGTTAATCTTGTTCTTCTGAGCTTTGCGCTTGCTTCGTGGAGCATCATCAGCTAAGCCCCAGCTTTGCGCGAATCCGTAATAAAGAAATGCCTGGACTCCGTGCGTCGGTTGCCTCTTGCCCAACGGGCGAAGGCGTACACTTTTTGGATAACAGTGTCAGTGGGGAGAGACAGCTGGGAGGGGGCATAGCCCCCGGCACCTTGTGAGCAGGGCATGTGGGCAGAAAGACTGGCCGGGAGGTAGGGGCACAGCCTCGTAGAAGTGGCCACGCATACCTTTGGTCTGATCCTGAGGAAGCCTTGGATGATGTCCAGGGTATTCTCTTCCTCCGTGGGTGCAGCCAAGTCAGAGTGGCAGGAATCTGGCGGACACAGAGCAGGCAGGGCTGGGGTCAGGCCGTGGGCAAAGCGCGAGCCCTCTTCCCAGCTCCTGGGGATGTCCCCAGCCCCAGCTCAAGGCTGGGACACTGGTGTCCCCTGCGCGCCCCAGGGGTGAGGGTGCGATGCTGGAGGGCAGCACCAGGAGGGGGGCCCGGTGTGCCTGGGTGAAGGATGCACTGGTACCAGGGGCAGGGAGGGTCCCTGCCCCAGGGATGCTGTGGCAGGGCTGGGTCTTTGGCCGCTGCCCCATGGGAGCCTGGCTGCCAGCCTGGCCGGGGGCTGCGAGTCTGGGGCAGGGCAGGGCAGGGTGAGCAGAGTGGGCAGCCCCCTGCCCACGATGCCCTCACACTCACGCGTATGCAGCAGCGGGAACTTGCAGAGATTTTTGGGCTTCAGCCGCGAGCTGGGAGCTGGGGCAGCTCTGTCCTTTTCCTGCCAGGACTGCCTGGGGTGGCTGGCGGGTATCCCCGCCATCCTGCGGCAGGGAGAGAGGAAGGGGGTGAAGGGAAGCCTGCAGCACCCGGGGCTGCCCTGCCAGGGGCGGTGGGGCAGAAGTAGCTCTGTTCAGGGGGCTCCTTGCCACCAGCCTGCCCCAACACCTTCCTCCCAGACACTGTGGGGGCAGCACCGGGTGACACGGCATGTCACAAAGTGCCCCACTGTGACCCTTCCTGATGCCCCAGGGCCCCACTGACCGCTCCTTGCCCCAGGGGGTTGGGACTGACTCCCTCTTCCTCCTTCTCCCTCTATGGGGCTGGGGTTCATCTAGACTGGGGGCATGCCACTTGTCGTAGGGACCCCTCTGTCACCTCGCTCCTGGGGCCGCACCCGCTTGTGGCCAGGCTGAGCTGGGGCTCAGCCCCCACACCGTCAGGCACGCCGAGGCTCTTCTCTCTTCCACCTGGGGCTCGGGACAAGGCCTGCGCGGCTCCCCTTGCTCCAAGGCTGGTGGGCACACAGGGACGACAGACGCCCTCCCGTGCGCTCAGCCGCAGCCGCACAGACTGGCACTGCTGGGGTCACTCGGGTTACCCCGGGCACTGTTGCCATGGTGCAGGGCACTGTTCCATCATCCCTTGGCTGGAACCCGGGCGGGGGCGGGGGGAGTCCCCCTGCTCCTCACCCCAGCCCCGCTGGGCCCAGCCCAGGCCTGCTGGGCCAACCTGGCGAGGCGAGCTTTAAAGCGAAGGATGCAGGGGGAGGGCTGCAGTGCGGCAATGCTCGTGCCATCACCTGCGACTGGGGCATAAGCCAGGCCAAGCAGAGCAGCGATATGTGTTCCTTAGCTGCCTCCCGAGATGAGTCCCAGAAGGCCAACCGCCTCCAGGCTGTGCATGGCTGGCGGTGGATCCTCTTGCACCCCCTCCCGGGAAACCTGTGTGCTCGGTCGCCTCTCTGCAATGCCCATACGCCAGCACACGCGGCACAGGGAATCACCAGGAAGAATGAAAGATCTGTGTGCGGTCGCAGGGCCATGAGCTCATTGCAGTTACGGAGACATGGCGGGATAGCCTCCACGGCTGGGAGGCTGTCGTGGGTGGCTGTGTGCTTTTTAGAAAAGAGGCCAGCAGGGAGAGGTGGTGGAGTTGCTCTTTGTGTGAGGGAGCAACGGGAAGGTCGCGAGCTCTCCCTTGGGGTGGGTGCAGGACGAGTCCAGAGGTTACGGGTAAAGATGAAGGGGCCCGCCAACACGCGGGATGCCGTTGTAGGTGTTTGCTACGGGCCACCTGATGAGGGAGGGGAAGCCAATGAGGCCTTCTACAGACAATGGCAGGCAGCCTCACGATGCCAGGCCCTGGTTCTCACGGGGGACTTCAGCCTCCCTGCTACCTGCTGGAAAGACAACCCAGCTAGGCTCACACAGTCCAGGAGGTTCCTGCAGAGCACCGACGGTAACTTTTTGACGCAGGTGGTGGAGGAGCCAACGAGGCAAGCTGTGCTCTCAGACCCGTTCTTCGCAAGCAGGGGGCTGGTTGGGGATGTGAAAGTTGAAGGCAGCCTTGGCCGCAATGACCATGAGATGGCGGAGTTCAGGGTCCTGTGCTGAGGAAGCGAGCCGACAAGTAGGATTGCCGCCCTGGCCTACAGGAGAGCTAACGCTGGCTTCTTCAAGGACCTCCTCGGAGGAATGCCATGGGTGAGGGCTCCAGAAGGTACTTCCCAGTCCAAGAGAGACAAGGAACTACTGGAGAGGGGCCAGCAGAGGGCTACAAAGATGGTGAGGGGACTGGAGCATCTCCCTTAGGAGGACAGGCTGAGAGGGCTGGGCCTGTTCAGCCTGCAGGAGAGAAGACTCAGGGGGGATCTGTCGCATCCCAGCTATGAGGAGGGAGAGAGCGACTGAGACTCGCAAATGCCCTTGCTGTGGGTTGCGCTGAGGTAACACCCGAGGTCCGTACCTAAACATCAACTTTAATGGAACAAACACCCAGTAAACATTGACCCTTTCACAATTATATCCAACCAAGCTATGTGGCTTTAGGAGAAGCTGGGGTAGGCCTTGTATTACTTTAGGAGAAAAAGCTGAGGCGGCGGGGGGCGGGACATGGGGCAAGACAGCTAGAGAGAGGGGGAGATCACCACTCCTGGATCCAGCGCCGCAGCTGCCAGCAGGGCTGTTGGACAAAGAGTCCCAGAGGCTTCTAGGTGTGCCTAGTTGGGAGCCCCAGTCCCTGGGCTCCTGGAGCCTTCTCTCGCCCCAGCTGCAGGAGTGGCTGAGGCCAGGCGGCCAGGGGAAGGGCCACCAGCCCCCGTGCCTGGCCAGGCGGCCAGGGGAAGGGCCACCAGCCCCCGTGCCTGTCACTGCCTCCGGCACCTTCCCTCAGGGCGCTGCCTGGGCACTGGGCACCGCACCTGGGCCTCGGCCCGACGGGATCTTATCAACGGGACAAGGGGCAACGGGCACAAACGGCCACACAGGTGTCACAGTTTTGCTAATAAGTTAAGATTGATTGACTTTATTTGATTGATTATTTGATTTTATAAAATTCTTTTATAGAATAGAAAGACAGAAGGATAAGAAATCTATTTTAATGAAACTTATAGTTGCACAGCAAAAGCTGCTATGAGATCCTCTCTACATCCCCTACCACAGCTAGAAGAATGGGCTAGAACCATTGTTAAAACTTTGGTAATAACTTTAGGGTTTGAAAGGTTTCTTTGTATTTGACCAGTCTTCTGTATGTAGAAGGTGTATTGAAATGTCAGAATATGAGATGAATGGAAACTGGGGAGAGTCGACTGGAACAGCTTGTGGTTACCTGCCAAGAAACCGTGAACTTTAGTAAAAGGTAATTCCGGCAGGGGGAGATCGCGACCACCGACTCATATACCACCTACCCAAATCGTACCCCAGACCCATTTCTAGACCTTTCTAAGCTCTACTGTGCAGAATCGGATATAGGAGGAGAATATGTTAATGCTTTACGGGAAATATCATGCTTATGCATGCATACTTAATGAATATGTATGAATAAGTTCTATATATGGTGTCTAATTTTGAGACTTGGTGTGCGTTGATCGTGAGAGGACTCGCTCACGCACCCGGCCGTCAATAAAGAAGTGTCTGCTTATCTACATCACATTGGTGTCGATAGGTTCTTCATTCCGAGATTTCGGCAACAGTTTTGGCGACCCAGATGGGACCTCGCCGAAGGAGACCGGAGGAGTCGGGGACCTGATCGGGTCCAGCCGGCACCGAGGATTTCTCCGGGATACCCATTGATCCCCGATCCATAAGGCTCTTCGCGACGTTCCCCGGATTTTTGGTAAGACACTTCTTTTCCTAATTGTAGTTAGTGAGTTAGCGTCCCAGTAAAGTAAGTGCACTAGAGGAAGTGGGTAGGAGTCCCACTGTAATAAGTGTATGGTAAGGAGTGGGTTAGAGTCCCACCAGTGGGTTGGAGTCCCACTGAGTAAGTCTGCCTGTCAGACGCGGTGAAAGCTGTGCAGGGTAGGACTAGGAGTCTGCCCGTAAGACATAAGCGAAAGCTATTGCAGGGTTGGGCAAAAGTGGAAACAAGAGAACCCATATGCTATAGTGTTCTCTAAAGTAGTGCCTCTAACAAGAAGTTAGAAGGGTTTTGTGGGGGTTTTTTTGATACGGAATTTTTTCTTGTATTTGAGTATTGAGAAGAAAATTAAGAAGTGTATAATACTGTGTTTTATGTCTTTGTTTAAAGTAACTGTGGGAAAGTGTGAGTGTGGCTGTAAGGGTGAGACGTGCAATTGAGCACAAAAGCGAGTGTGGAGAGTGGATCCGCGGATCAGAGTGACAGAGTTGAATAATTGTGTATTGTACTGTGAGTGATTATACCAGGGCATCTAAGTTAACTCGGTTGTTTAAAAGTAAAAGCATGGGTAATCTTGCTGTAAATGACAAAATCCCGAAAAATTCTTTGTTGGGATGTTTATTGGCACATTGGGGAAATTTACATGATGATCTGCAAAAGAGCCAGATGATTGAGTATTGTAATAATTTGAGTATTGTAATAATTGGTGGCCTTTGTATATATTGGATGATCAGGAAAAGTGGCCCACGAATGGGACACTGAATTATAACACTATTCTGCAGTTAATGCTGTATTGTAAAAGAGAAGGGAAATGGAATAAAATGCCAAATGTGGATTTGTTCTTGTACTTAAGACAAAGAAAGGATTGGCAGGATGAATGTAAGCTAACTATTAGAGATAATTGGTAATGGCTATAACTTCTGATAATAAGAAAGTGGGAAAAAAAATGTTGTTCCAATTGTGAGATTGGGAGTGGATACAGGAGCGACATTTTCTTTTTATTAAATACCTGCAAAGGAAAAATTGGAACAAAACCAGGCCATTCCTGCAACCCCTGGATTTGAAATTTGGAAATAAGATAACTACACGTGAATTTTTGTATGTACCAGAATGTCCGATACCCTTCTTAGGAAGAGATTTGTTATCCAAATTAAATGCACAAAGTGTTTTTGACGAAGGAGAACTTTTCTTGAAAATACCTGAGTCAAAAACGGGAGAAATCCTGATGATACAAGAAAAAGTAAAGGAACAAGAAATTCCACCGGAGGTGGATTTGGCAGCGATCCCTACTGTATGGGAAACAAATATTCCTGGTAAATCGAAACTAGCAGAACCTGTTAAAATAGATTTGAAGGAAGGCGCGGGAACAGTGAGAACTAAACAATATCCAATCAAATCAGAAGTGAGACAGGAGTTGAAGAAATTGATTGATAAATTTTTGGAGTATAAAATTTTGGAAGAATGTGAATCTGAGTATAATACTCCTGTTCTACCAGTCAGAAAACCCTCGGGTGAATATAGGCTGGTGCAAGACTTGAGAGCAGTAAACTAAATAGTTCAGGATATTTATCCTGTAGTAGCAAACCCTTATACACTGTTAACAGCATTAAGGGAGACTTATCGGTGGTTTACAGTGCTTGATTTAAAAGATGCTTTCTTTTGTATACCTTTGGAAAAGGAAAGTAGAGAACTGTTTGCTTTTGAATGGGAAAATCCTCAAACCGGGCGAAGGATGCAGCTGACACGGACTAGATTACCCCAAGGATTTAAAAACAGTCCAACTATTTTTGGAAATCAGTTAGCAAAGGAACTTGAAACCTGGAAACAGGATAAATCAAGACCTGGGCATTTACTCTTACAATATGTGGATGACATACTGATTGCTACAGAAGAAAGATTTACTTGCATACGGGTGACTATTGACCTCTTGAATTTCCTGGGACTAAATGGGTACAAGGTATCCAGGAAGAAAGCCCAAACAGCCTGCCAGACTGTGATATATCTGGGCTTTGAGATTTCAAAAGGACAACGACAATTAGGAAAAGATCGCAAAGAAGCTATTTGTGGTATACCTGAGCCGAGAAATATTCATGAACTCAGAGCATTTTTGGGAATGACTGGGTGGTGTCATCTTTGGATTATGAACTATGGGCTAATAGCTAAACCGCTGTATGAGGCCCAAAAGAATTCTCCCTTTGTATGGGGCCCACCACAGCAAAGGCTTTTGTAGAGTTAAAACGTGCCTTAATGTCTGCACCTGCTTTGGGACTTTTGGATTTAACCAAAGATTTTCAGTTGTTTGTTCACGAAAGGCAACACCTGGCACTGGGAGTGTTAACTCAGAAGATAGGAAGCTGGAAATGACCAGTCGGATATTTCTCTAAACAACTGGACACAGTGAGTAAAGGGTGGCCAAACTGCCTTCGAGCAGTGACAGCGACAGTGATGCTCATACAAGAAGCTCGGAAATTGACTTTGGGAAGAACAATAACAGTCTATGTCCCACACATGGTGATAACTGTTTTAGAACAAAAGGGGGGACACTGGCTGTCTCCGAGCCAAATGACGCAGTACCAGGTAGTACTGACTGAACAAGATGATGTGACTTTAAAGACAACTAACCTGGTAAATCCTGCAGTGTTTTTAAGTTCCATACAGGAAGAAGGACAACTGGAACATGACTGCTTGGCTACCATCGGGTATGTTTACTCCAGTCGTCAAGACTTGAAGGATGTACCATTGGAGCGATCAGACTGGGAATTGTATACTGATGGAAGCAGCTTTATGGAACAAGGAGTCCGATACGCTGGATATGCGGTAACAACAGATACTACAGTTATAGAAGCAGGAGCATTGGCGAGTACTACATCAGCCCAGAAAGCGGAACTTATTGTCTTGATTCAAGCCCTAGAATTAAGTAAAGACAAGAAAGTAAATATCTGGACAGATTCAAAATATGCCTTTGGGGTAGTGCATGTCCATGGGGCTTTGTGGAAAGAAAGAGGGCTATTGTCCTCTCAAGGATCAAACATTAAGCATCAAAAGGAAATTATACAATTATTGCAAGCAGTTCAAAAGCCAGATCAAGTAGCAATCATGCACTGTAAGGCACATCACATTGGGAATACAAAAATAATAGCTGGGAATAATTCAGCTGATAAAACAGCAAAAAAAAAAAAAAAAAAAAAAAAAAAAAAAAGTTAGCAAAGAAACAAGCATTGCAAATGGCAATAATTCCTTCTAAAACAGTAACCCTTCCTAGGGAAAAACAGAGATATTCAGAGGAAGATGACAAATTGGGTCAGTTATTAAATGCTAAGAAAAACTTAGCTGGATGGTGGATAACTCCTAATGGACAGGTAGTAATTCCACCTCTGGTGATGAGAGAGATAATTCAAACGAGACATCAAGAATGCCACTGGGGGGCAGAAGCCTTAGTAACATCTTTACGAAAGCAGGTAATACCAGATAAGATGTTGGGAATAGCTAAAACGGTAACTGCAAAGTGTGAAGTATGTTTGAAAAATAATCCAGTGATTAAGAAAAAGGTTCAAATGGGTAGACTGAAATCTGGTACAGAACCTGGAGATTATTGGCAAGTAGATTTTTCAGAGTTACCTAGACAAAATGGGTACCGGTACATCCTGGTAAGGGTTGATACTTTTACAGGATGGCCAGAAGCCCTTCCCTGTCGCACCACACGAGCAAAAAGAGGTTGTGAAGTGGTTATTACAAGAAATAATTCCGAGACTTGGAGTTTCTATTGGAATTTCCTCTGACAGAGGTCCACACTTTGTTGCTGAAGTAGTCCAAAGTGTTAGCAAAGTATTGGGTATTAATTGGGATTTGCATGCGTCTTGGAGACCGCAATCTAGTGGAAAAGTGGAGAGGATGAAGCAAACTTTGAAACGACGAGTAAGTAAGATTTGTCAAGAAACCAGTCTAAAGTGGCCTCAGGCACTTTCATTGGCATTATTATGAGTCAGGGTACAGCCAAAGAGTGGAACCTCAGTCAGTCTTTATGAATTATTATATGGAAAACCATATGAGTCTCTAGAACCAAATCTAAACATACATGTAAAAGGAAAACAAGATGTGTGTATAACTATTTGCTTTTTCTAAGGAAAACTTTGGATGCAGTAATTTGGAATAGACCTTTACCCCTGGAAAATTCAGTGCATGATTTCCAACCAGGAGACTATGTCTGTGTGAAGACCTGGACCTCCGAACCTTTGCAGGAGCGCTGGAGAGGACCTTTCCAGATACTGTTAACCACTTTTACAGCTATCAAGATAGCAGAATCAGATGCTTGGATACATTATACTCGAGTGAAGAAAGCACCTACTCCATGGAAGATTGTCAATCGTGACCCAGAGACCTTAAAATTGACACTGAAACATGTCTAATTTTTATATTGGATTTTATTTTGGTCGGTAGTGTTGGTGGGATCATGGGCTGGCTTGGTGGACAGGAACAAAAGACAAGTAGAAACAGAACAAGTGATTGAAATTCCCAAACAAATGGCTGAGGAAAATGTCATGGTAGGATTGACTAAAGAATTTGCCAATTTACAAAATATCACGCGGATCACTGCTTGTTTGCCGATAACTAGGGCAGTAGGTGAATCTATTCGATGGGGAATTTTAACCATGAATCTGACCAATCTGGAATGTAAAAATGAGACCACCTATTGTGAACAGAGGCCAGTAACTCAACGGTATGAACAAGTAAAGGTTATCAGAAAACAGTGGAAGTCGCCAGGTAAAGAAACAGATTGTAAAAAACTATTGAATTATGATTTTATAACAGGATCCCGACCTAGTGCCATAGCTTGAGTTCTTTTTCCTGGGGGTCCAAATCCCCAGTTAGGATGGTGTTCTTGTGATGAACATCTTAAAACCAATGCGAGCAGAAGTATCATGAAATGGAAGTGTAACAAAACTGGCCAAGGTACCCAATTAGTAGAACAATGGGACTCTATATGGTCTATGTCCATATTTTCCCATTTTCAGTATATGGCAAGAACTTCTTGGTGTTTGACCTGGGATGGAAAAGTTTTTTCAGTATTACCCTGGGCCAATGATAGGTCAACTTCATTGGGAGAAGGAAAATAAAATAGTGCCATGGTGGAAATGCGAGAAAGTGTATGATTGCAGTAATGCAGACTTAGCAATCCAAAGAATTCCTCCGTTGGCCGCTGCTTTGAAATATGGTTGTTTCTGTCGAGGTCTTAAGAATATTTTCAATTTAACCAGCACTTTTACAGTTAGAAAAGGAACTTTGTTCAGTTGCAGAAAAACTACCATTCGAAGTCCAGGACATTTAGTTTGGGCATTAAGCGGTGGAACCTGGACAACACATTTACCATTAGATGGTAAGGTGAAACAAATTACTTTAGGCATGCCAACATTGTGTCCAGTTTGGAAGAAATCACCGTTTAGAGGATCTTTAGAGAATTTAGAATTGAAAGGAATAAAGAGATCTGAGATAAATGATGATATTTGGAATGAACCATCTACAGGAGTGAAAATTGGCTGGGCACTTGAATCACTTTTAAATCCTATAGCTTCATATAGAAACAGAGCATGGCTCTATCAGTTAAGTGGTCAAGTGGAAAAATTAGCAAACGTTACCAAAAAGGGGTTTAAGGAATTGAATATACAATTACAGGCGACCTCCAGAATGACTTTACAAAATAGAATGGCATTAGATATGCTCCTACTTAAAGAACATGGAGTATGTGGATATCTCAAGGGTAAGATGGGCCACTGTCGTATCCACATTTCAAATGTCACACAAGATGTGGAACATGATTTGGATTTATTAGATAAAATTGAAAAAGAAACAGAATCAATTCAAGAAGATATGTCAGAAGACTGGTTAGGGAAAATTTTTAACAAACTGGGATGGAATTTGAGCTCTTGGATACAGTGCATCATCAAAACGTTGTTTCTGTTACTAATTGTAATTCTGATGATCGTGCTAGTCTATGCATGTTTGAAGAAACAGTTTACCAACAGAATTTCAGTCAATCGTATGAGAGAAGTACCAACTATTCCATCAAGACATAGTCCACCACCAAAATATGTTGAAACAAATGATATGTAAATAATGTGAAAGTATTGAAAAATGATTTTCAACACTTTCAAAGGGGGGAAATGTTATACATTTGCTAATAAGTTAAGATTGATTGACTTTATTTGATTGGTTATTTGATTTTATAAAATTCTTTTATAGAATAGAAAGACAGAAGGATAAGAAATCTATTTTAATGAAACTTATAGTTGCACAGCAAAAGCTGCTATGAGATCCTCTCTACATCCCCTACCACGGCTAGAAGAATGGGCTAGAACCATTGTTAAAACTTTGGTAATAACTTTAGGGTTTGAAAGGTTTCTTTGTATTTGACCAGTCTTCTGTATGTAGAAGGTGTATTGAAATGTCAGAATATGAGATGAATGGAAACTGGGGAGAGTCGACTGGAACAGCTTGTGGTTACCTGCCAAGAAACCGTGAACTTTAGTAAAAGGTAATTCCGGCAGGGGGAGATCGCGACCACCGACTCATATACCACCTACCCAAATCGTACCCCAGACCCATTTCTAGACCTTTCTAAGCTCTACTGCGCAGAATCGGATATAGGAGGAGAATATGTTAATGCTTTACGGGAAATATCATGCTTATGCATGCATACTTAATGAATATGTATGAATAAGTTCTATATATGGTGTCTAATTTTGAGACTTGGTGTGCGTTGATCGTGAGAGGACTCGCTCACGCACCCGGCCGTCAATAAAGAAGTGTCTGCTTATCTACATCACATTGGTGTCGATAGGTTCTTCATTCCGAGATTTCGGTAACACAGGGAGCTCCTTCCCTTCCGAGCAGGAGGAGATGGGCTGTGCTGTGGGGGTGTCACGGCCTGGGGTGGGCTGCCCCGGGGCTGGGCAGTCTCTGGAGGCTCTCAAACCCCGCCTGGCAGTGACCCTGAGCGGCCGGCTCCTGGGGGAGCTGCTTTCGCAGGGCCTTGGGCTGGATGGCCTCCAGAGGTCCCTGCCAGCCCTGACCAGTCTGATTCTGCCGCTCTGTGCGGAGGCGCGGGGCCGGCCCGCGGCACTGAGGGGCGGTGGGGCCGCAGAGGCAGCGGGGTCGGGAAGGCGGTGGCGTGGGCTCTGAGGGGCCGGTGTGCGGGACAGCCGGGAGCGGGCAGCCCGGCGGGCAGCGGGAGCGCCCTTCGGCCGGCCTCTGTGCCGCCACAGGCTCACCGCCCCGGCCATAGGTGGCCAAAACTGTTGCCGTGCATGCCCGGGGCATCGTGGAGGGGCTGCTGGCTGCCCGCAGGTGGTCTCCCCTTTGGAGACTGGTCAAAGGCTTGGGCTTTGTTTGTTGGGCTTTGTTGATGGCTCAACAGAGGGCTTGGTTTTGCAGTGTGCCCCCTTACTGCTGCTCTGGTGACGTGCTGGGCAGCAGTGGCTGCAGGGCAGGTGGGGACAAGTGGCATGGGCAGGAGGCAGAGCTGCCCATCCTGCTGGGGACATGGAGGGGCCTGTGCTGCTGGAGCCAGAGCATCGGCGGCTTGGTAGCCCCTGGGCTCGGCCACGTCAGCCCCAGGCAGTGCAGGCTGCTCAGACAGTGGGTGGCAGAAAAGGTCATTTATTGCGGCAGCGTGGCCCTGGAGAGGGGAAGGAAGGCATTGCTTTCAAGTTCTGCTTCAGCTCCACCTTGGGCTTCTCCCCTCTGCTTCACAGCCCAGTGGAGCAGCTGGCACTTTATGGCAAAGGCGAAGCATGAGGGCACGTCTTTGCCCTGGACCACTGGAAAGAGCAGTTGTCCTGCTGCTCTCCAGAGGACGCCAGCTCCTCTGGGGCTGAGGTGTCTTCTTCCCTGTTAGCCTTCAGGAAGAGAAGCCTGCAGAGCATCCTCGGGCTGGGGCTGCTGCTTCGTCTCTGCCTGAGCAGAGCCCTCGCTGGGGGTCGAGTGCCACCTCCCCCATGTCCTTGGCAGCCTTCGTCGTCCAAGGATGAGGAGTGTCTGAGTTGCCAGGGAGGAGACCAGGGGGCTGGTGTCTTTCATTGCGCCTTTAAGCACTGTGGGGACAAAGCAGCAGAGGTGAGGTGACAGCCCTGTGTCCCCTCCAGGCAGGGCACACTGCACCCTGTGATTGCCAGGGCCAGGAGGCAGCCAGGGGACAGGTGGCTCGGCTGGAAGCTGCTTCTCAGGAATAGCCCCCTGCAGAAACACCCCGTCCCCCCTAGGCACGCTGGGAGCAGATCCCCCCTTGCCCAGGTTGCGGGGGGGGAGCTCCGTGCTAGCTCCTTCCTCCTCCCCACTGCCCTCGCTCACCATGTCGGATGTACTCCATGTGCTGCTGCTCACGCACGCACCGCCCAACGAGCCCTGGAGCAACACAGTGTGTCAAGGATGCTGCTGCCGCTCAGAGACCCTTGCAGCCAGCCCACCTGGCTGCACGGTCCCCCCGGGAGGGCTGACCCCGGAGTGCAGCATCAGGGAGGGGATGGATGAGCCTCCTGCCAGCCCCACCTGTGCAGGCAGGGGCAGGAGGGGGTGAAGGGGTGCCCCATAGGTCCTGTGCTGGGACACAGGGACCCTGGGAGTCATGGCTCACCGATGAACCTGACAGCCTCCCATCGCAGGGGCTCCTGCCAGCTGTGCAGGTAATGCAGGCTCTGGTGCAGGTAGGCCATGGCCCTGCTCCTCTTCTTGGCCAGCTGGAGAGAGGAGAAGGGTGCAGGGTGGGCGCAGAGGTGCCCCCGCGTTTGGCCATCCCTCCACCCAGGGCCATCCCCCTTCCCCCCAGCAGGACATCCCCAGCTCCCCACTGTGTGGCACCGGGGTTCAGAGGGAGCATCAGGCTCCCAGGGATGCAGGGGTGCCACCCTAGTGGCAGGGTCCCCTTGGGGACCCCAGGGGCAAAGACAATGCGGAGCAGAGCCTGCTCCAGGAGGGTGTGTGCAGCCAAGGGGGCACAGCCCTCCATCCCCCCCTCCCTCCCCGCAGGGCACAGGGCAGGGCTTGCCCGGGGAAGTTCCCAGGGGTGTTGGGGCTCTGCTTACCAGGCACTCGGTGATCCTCCATGCCTGCCCGGTCTCAGCCATGTGCTCCAGCTGCCTCCACTTCAGGAACAGGCCAGCACTGTGGAGGGCTTCCTGGGAGGCCTGGTGAGCAACAGAGATGCCACCACCACCATCGAGGGCACAGGACCCTGTGTCCTCCCTCTTGGCGGGGCTCAGAACCTCTTCTATCCCATGCCAGGAAGACACTCCAGCTGGGAATTGGTGCTGTCACCATGTTCAGCACCCCGGGGAAGAGAAGGACAATCACCCTCTCTGACTGGAAGGCCGTCAGGGCTTCAGTGCTTTGGCCCTGGTGGCCCCAGGCTGTTGTGGAACTGTAGCTCAGTCTCTGGGGCTGCAGGACCCATGCCAGGGGCTGTGTGGAGGGAGCTGGGTGGGAAAGGGACCCACCTCCCCGTCCATCTGGGCAGCAGCAGGAGAAGGGCAGCAGTGGGCAGGGAGGGGGGCTCTGCCTGGCCCTAGGGACTCAGCAAGCTAGACCTCCCAGTGGCACACATTTGAAGGGTCCAGTGTCAGCATTGCCGGGCCCAAAGGACCGGTCAGGCTAAGAATCCCACCTTGGCCACACTTTTGTTCTGATCGTGCAGGTGCAAGAGCAGTGGCAGCAGGCTGCTCCACACCTTCTTCTTCATCTTCTTCTTTTCAGTGCCCACCACGAGCCACATCACGCTTTGGAAGAGGTGGATGGATTTCTCCCGCACAGTGTCCAAATGCTGGGGAAGGAGGGGAGGAGGACCTCAGCCCCAAGCGCAAGCCCATGGCAAGCGAGGGGCTGACGTGGAGGTGAACTTCCCCCAGATGGCTGCAGGCAGCCCTGCTCCATAAGGGAGTGCATGAGCCGTGGCATGCAGAATGTCTGTGCAGAGGGGCTGGGGGCCGGAGAGGGAGACCCTGTGGAGGACTGGGGGATGCTGCCAGGGCAGGGTGCACATTGGTGTTGCTCAGCACACCGGCTGCTGTCCTGCCACCCCCGTCCGCCCTGCGGCAAGCAGGCCGAGCCAGGGTGAGTCCACGCTGGGGGTTTGGGGTGCAGCACGGAGTCACCGAGGGCAGCGACAGTGGCTGGGGGCTGCAGGGCAAAGCATCCTCCTGCAGAGCATGGGGGCTGCGGTGGGAGATGCGAACGAGGTGCTCAATGAGGGGAGCATGGGGCTCTCCGCCAGCCTTACGTTGTCAAAGAGTGGCTGGAGCTTGTCAGCCAGCGCCAGGGCAATGAGGCTGGGCTTCTTCCCCGCCGGAAGCTGGAGCATGTTGTCAAGCACGGAGAGGGCCACGGCGCTGTCGTCACTGTCATCAGCCTGCAGCCGCTCCATGACGTACGGCAGCAGGACAAGGGTTTTCCTTGCCTATGTGAGACACGCCACCTCATTTTTGTAAAGCGGCAAGCAACCGCAGGGCTGAAAACCCTCCCCGTGAACACTGGCCTCCCCGCTGGCTTCTCAGCAGGCAGCATGGGTTACGAGGGCAAGCGCCTGGCAGACAGGGCTCCCTGGCACGGCCATGGGAAGAGCAGGGTGCGCAGGGGGAGGACAGACAGCTCTGGCTCCTTGCCAGACCCTCGGCTGCCCCCTTTTGCAACAGACCCCCCTGAGCAGCCCTGGTGGGTGACCAGCGCTGCTTGGAAAGCTGCGCGAGCTGCCAGCAGGCCCTGCGTTTCATCGCGGGGCTCATCACCCCACGGCCACGCTCTGCAGACCCCACACTCGGCGCTGGTGGCTCTGCTGCCATCATCCCTGCTGGGACGTGCTGGCAGTGGGACCCTGTTCCCCTCGGCACTGCTGCCTCTCCCCTTGCCCATGGGGCAGTGGGCCAGGGACGCGGGAGAGCTGGCTGCAGCTGGCTCAGCTCCCCATGCCCACAAAAGCCCAAGCCGCCACGTTACCTACCACCCACAGCTCTGCCATGGGCTGTTGTCCTGGCTGCCCCAGCTGCCCCCTACTCACTGTGTCAGGCCTCTCGGTGAGCCTGAGGATGGCCCTGAGCACCAGGGTGGGCATCCCCAGGCACTGGCTCTGCAGATACGTGGGGAAGATTGCCAGGGCACAGTCCAGCTCTTCACTGAGGCCAATGCAGCCCACCATCTGAAACACACGCAACGGGAGCTGGAGAGGTGCAGCGCTGGCTCCAGCCATCAGCTCAGGCAGGGCAAGGACACCGGGGCAAGGCCAAGCCTGAATGGAGGCAGCAGGGACTGCGGAGAGCCCCCGTGCCCCACACCGCACTGGTTGCTCGCCTGGCTCCTCCATGGTACCAGCCAGAGCCCACCTGCTGCCCCAGCTCCCGCTGCAGCAGCGGGCATGGGAGAACTGAGCATCGGAGGGAGCTTGGAGCAGTGCCATCAGGCTCACCTCAACAAAGAAGACCATGGCGACCATCTCCCAGGAGGGATTCTCCACAGAGAGGAGCTCTGCCAGATGGCGGAAGATGGTGGAGCGCAGGGATCTTGGGGTGTTCATCATCTCCCTGGAAGGGGGAAGGAAGCACTGTCAGGCCTGAGCCAGGCGGGCACATCTCTGGGGGTCGCACCAGTCTGGTCATCACTGGACTGCAGCACTTCCTCCAAGCAGTGGGGACCCCCTGCCATCAGCCCCAAGGGAGGGGGTGGTGTGGGGTGCACAGTCCCCCAGGAGTGTGGAGAAGGGGCTCTCACCTGGCCACGATGCGCACTCCCAGGAGGTGGGTCTGGGCACTGAGCAGCATGTCCCAGCCACCCTGCGCCTCGATGGCCAGCATGTGGCTCTCAAGGCCCATCCTGCAGAGCAGCACCGTCATGGCCCGCACCACAGACCTGCACGAGGAGAAATGCTCAGCTCCCACCGGGACCCCTGGCTTGGCTCCAGGTGGCTGGCAGGGACGAGCGGACAGGGATGGCGCACCTGATAGGAGTAATCAGACCCTGTTGGTGGCCCGTCCAGAAGATTTGCACCTCCTCTGGCGTCAGCTCTGTGGTGAATGACACTTGGAAAAGCAGTGCCAGGAAAAGCCGGGGGAAAATGTCTTCCACGTCCCGTGGGCAGCTGGACTGCAGGAGGATCTTGCTTATGGTGCTGGCTGCCTGCAGAAGACACCAGACACGGACATCTCGCTGACCCCTGGGGAGGCCAAGGCTTGGGGCGGGCATGGAAGGGAAGGGGTGGCCCCAGACAGCTGAGAGCAGCCCCGGAGGTCAGTGAGGCCTCATCCAGCAACTCACAGCCAAGGAGAGGACGCGCGGGTTGTCCTTGGTAGAGGCGGAGGTCTTGTGCAGCGACTGGTTCATCATGACGTTGATGAGCTCCTGCAGCACCTTCTTGGCAGCCTGGGGCTCAAAGAGCATCACCGCCCACATGGTCATGGCGACACTGTGGAGAACCAGGGCTCTGTCAGTGGGGACACCCAGGAGTAAGGCCGGCCTGAAGTCCCTAGGGAGGGTATTGGGGCCCCTCTGCCAGGGTGAGAGCAGCCCTAAAGTCTGGTGAGCCCCGTACTAGGTGCATGTTGGGGAGCAGTGCAGCAGGCCGGCCACCACCTCGCTGGGGTGTTTGTCTGCCAGCACGCGCAGGGCCCTGTCCAGGCTGTTGACGGCTACCAGCATCCTGATGGAGGGCAGGTCTGTGTAGATGGCGCGCACGATCTTCAAGACCTGGAGAGGAGACACAGGAGGGAGTGGGGATGTCAGTAGGGTGAGCGCGGCTGTTTCCCCAGCTCCCTCTGGGAGCTGCTTCTGTTCCCGTTGTGGTATGCCAGCTGGAGATGGTGTCAGCGCTGGCCAGGTGCAGAGCCGGGGGAGGAACGGTGCCCCGGGGGGCTGGAGCATCAGCTGTGCCACCCCTGGGCGACTCACCTGCCCCGGCTGGAAGGCAGGGCCCAACACAAGGACATCCACCATGTGGGCAGCCACGCGGATGCTGTAGGTGCTTGGGTCTCTCATGTTCTTGATGGCTAGGAGGATGATGTCTGCCCGGTCAGAGGGACGGAGGTATTTCGTGAACTTCTGCGGCATGAAGGAGAGGAAGGGAGATTTGTCACCTAGAGCATCCCCCAGAGCATCTTGGCTGTGCAGGGAGTGGGACGCAGAGCCAGGCTGCACTGGGCAGATGGACGGTGGGGGTCAGGGTGCCATGGGGAATCAGAGCTCACTGGAGGCCTTTGCCTCGCCCCTGCTCAGGATCGGCGCAAGCCCCCGCTATTGCCATGCATCAGGTGTCCCTTCGCTCATGCTGATCCCGCCAGCCAGGAGCTGAAGGCCCTTCTTACCAGGAAGATTTCTCTGGCGCCGCTGGTTTGCAAAAGCTGCTGGGGCTGCCTCGCTTGCCAGACCTCCTGGTGCTCCAGCTGCCCTCTGTCATGCGACCGGGGCTGCCTGCCTGGGGAGGAGAAAAACAGGGGTGCTGAGAGAGAGGGTGCAGAGCTGGAGGTGCAGTCTGAGTGCTGGGCAGAAAAGTCACTGGCAAAGGACTGGGACGCCCTGACAGGTCTGGGGAGCAGATACGCAGGGAGGGTCCGGGGCTATTGTGAGCAGGGCTGAGAGGAAATGGCTCTTCAGACTGCAGGCAGGCAGGCAGGTTGTATGCGGCTTTCTCTGGCCAAGGAGGGTGGCCACTGGCTGCCCATGCTGGGGGGGACCAAGCCCGACACGGCCTCTCTTACTTCTCTGCTTCAGGATGAAGGTGTGCAGGTGATGGAGAGCTTCTGCAGCCTTGTGGCGGGTCCTCTCACGCTTGCAGGTGCAGCAGAGAATGAGGTGCCCCCACCAGCAGCCCCAGTATCGCAAACTGATGACTCTTGGAGCACTGGTGTCTGAGGACTATAGTTTGTGCAAAGCAGGAGCAGACCTGGGGGAAGAGAGGCAGTGCAGGCACAAGGTGAGGCCGGTCACAAGGTGAGCCCCAGCTGCTCCCAGAGCAGCCGGGCACCAGGCCGGAGCAGGGAAGCCAAGTTCCTGCCTGTGCCTGCGGCAGCCCTGCCCTGCCCTGCCCTGCCCTGGGAGAGAGCGTGGACAGGGCAGGGACAGGGCAAAGACTCCTGCTCCCAGCCTCCTGCTGACTGGGTGCCCAACTTCCCCAGGAGGTGCCAGGGCTCCGGGCTGCAGGGACAGGGCAGTGGGACTGCCCAGACCAGGAGCTCGGTACCTGCGGCATGGAGCAGGTGGTGAACTCGATCAGACTGGCAATCTGCGCCACGGCCCTCTCCTGCACTGCTTCCCTCTGGGACCTGGTGAAGGGCAGCAGGACCTGGGAGGAGAAAAGCTGCTGGTGTGCCAGGGAGGCTGCATGGCGCAGCACGGCACAGGCAGGCTTGCTCCGGGGCAATGCCTGGCATGGGGCATGTGTCCTTCTTGCCTCTCGCAGCAACGTGCTGCGGCCAGGCAGGTCGCCGCATCCTGCTCCTGCTGCTGCCTCTGCTGCCTTCCACTCCTCCCCCCTCAAACAACGTCCCTGCACCCCCCACCCAGGGACCCCAAGGCTTTGTGGTGACCAGCTCCCTGGGGAACGGTGGTGGGGGCTCTGGGATATGTGCCGTGGTAAAGCTGGAGGGGGAGAGCCCCAGGGCTGGGCTCCCCTTGCCAAGCCAGACAGGCAGGTCTGTCTGGGCGGGAGTGTTGGGCAGGATGGGCAGCAAGCACGGCTGCAGAGGTGGGGTGAGCTGTGGCAGGAGAAGAAGGGGCTCTGGCAGCAGCCAGGGGGCAAGGGGCTAGTGGGAGGGGCATGGCGGGGAAGGAGGGACATTGCCTGCCCCATTCCTTGCACCAGGCGCTGGGAGGGCCACCGCTCGAGCCGGGGGTCACTGCCCATAGGGACCCTGTGCCAAGGCCAGACCTGCAAGATGTTCTGCAGCTCCAGGATGCCAAGCGTGCCAGCACTGGATACCAGCACCTTCAGCATGCTGTCCATCACGGCCATGGTCTGCGAGGGAGACAGAGTCTTGGGGGCAGCCCTGGAAGCCAGGGAGGGACGGCCATGGCCCTGCGGTGCCCAGGAAGGGACCCTGGGGCAGGGGATCTCCCCGTGGTTCACCCTGTGGCATACGTTGGAGTAGAGGGAAGCCTCGGGGTCCTGGGTGTCCTCCTGTGGGTGCTGGTAGAAGATGCTGCGGAAGCAGGCTTGGAGGAGGCCGCTTGTCTTCTCCTCCAGAAGCAGTCCCACTCTGCTGCAGGGACAAAGGGGTGCTCTTGGGGCCCAGCAAGGGAGAGGCAGACTCTGGGGCTGGAGACCTGGCTCGGCTCCCACGCCACAGGGGTCATGTCAACCCCCACGCTACTGACACTCAAGTTGAGGGGGAAAACCCTGTACCACCCCCTGCCCCTCCCTCTCAGACCCAGCACGGGGGATGCCCCCCCATATGGGACGAGTGCTGTCGGGGCCACCTGGCACCGAGGAGGCCAAGCTGGGGGCCGGGGCAGGTACCTCATAGAGGTGATGGCCAACATGGCTTGCTGCCACACCGTGGTGCCCAGGTCGTCAGTGGGCTCCTCTTGCAGCAGCACCTGGGGAGCACAGCAGGGTGAGTCACGTCAGGATGGGGCAGTCTCCTTCAGCCAGCAAGAGCCTGCGGGGCTGGCAGAGCCCCGGCTGCCCCCATCCTGGCACCCCCTCCCAACCCAGCACTCAGTGGTCCCAGGCCCCGTGGTGGCAAGTTCTGTGCCCATCACGGAGCCACAGGCTGGCCAAGGGACCTGCAAACATCATTGGGTCCAACCCCCAGCTCCAGTCGGGCCACGCGAGTGGTTTTAGAACATCTCCAAGGAGAGAAACCTGGAGCAGCGCTCCTTCACACCCCCCTACCCGGCCAAGCCCTCTCCTGCCCCCAGGGCTGTGCCACTGCCCACTGCCCCTGGGCCTGCCTCTTGAGGCCTGACTGCTTGTCCCCTCACCTGGATGGTGTCCACCACCTCCCACTGAAAGTAGTAAAGCTCGTCCCACACGCTGGAGTCCATGGTGGCGGTGCCGCAGGCGGTGCAGATGGCGGCCAGAAACTTCAGCTTCTGGTCTGCTTGCTGCCAGCCGAGGAGGGGACAGAGGGACAGACAGCGCTGATGTCTAGCTATGCATTCGATCCCCATTATCACATTGTAGTCACCATGAAGTGATTCACTTCTGCTCGTGAAGTTAGGGTCGCCGTGCGTCTGTAACTTTGTCCTAACGACAAGTGCCCCTGAAGGAGAACTCCAAGCCTGATAAGGGGAACACCTCACCCCAGGAGGTGCCAACAGCCCGTTACTTGCAACAAAGGCAAGAAGCCAGCGGAACGAGACTGAAACTAGGGGCAAGGTAAAGGCAGCGGGGGGAGAGCGCAACCACCGACTCCAGTCAGGACTAAAGGACTCACCCCTCACCCCTCCCTCAGACATGCAGTAAATGAAAAACACACTGTAACTTGAAATCAAAGCGAGAGATCTATAGACCAACGGAAAGCTACCGCGCGTACTAATTACCAATAGCATCTTTTAGGTAGAGTTTGGAAAATACGTATGTATAACTAGACTGCATAAATGTTAATCTTGTTCTTCTGAGCTTTGCGCTTGCTTCGTGGAGCATCATCAGCTAAGCCCCAGCTTTGCGCGAATCCGTAATAAAGAAATGCCTGGACTCCGTGCGTCGGTTGCCTCGTGCCCAACGGGCGAAGGCGTACACTTTTTGGATAACAGTGTCAGTGGGGAGAGACAGCTGGGAGGGGGCATAGCCCCCGGCACCTTGTGAGCAGGGCATGTGGGCAGAAAGACTGGCCGGGAGGTAGGGGCACAGCCTCGTAGAAGTGGCCACGCATACCTTTGGTCTGATCCTGAGGAAGCCTTGGATGATGTCCAGGGTATTCTCTTCCTCCGTGGGCGCAGCCAAGTCAGAGTGGCACGAATCTGGCGGACACAGAGCAGGCAGGGCTGGGGTCAGGCCGTGGGCAAAGTGCGAGCCCTCCGCCCAGCTCCTGGGGATGTCCCCAGCCCCAGCTCAAGGCTGGGACACTGGTGTCCCCTGCGCGCCCCAGGGGTGAGGGTGCGATGCTGGAGGGCAGCACCAGGAGGGGGGCCCGGTGTGCCTGGGTGAAGGATGCACTGGTACCAGGGGCAGGGATGGTCCCTGCCCCAGGGATGCTGTGGCAGGGCTGGGTCTTTGGCCGCTGCCCCATGGGAGCCTGGCTGCCAGCCTGGCCGGGGGCTGCGAGTCTGGGGCAGGGCAGGGCAGGGTGAGCAGAGTGGGCAGCCCCCTGCCCACGATGCCCTCACACTCACGCGCATGCAGCAGCGGGAACTTACAATTGTTGGGCTTCAGCCGCGAGCTGGGAGCTGGGGCAGCTCTGTCCTTTTCCTGCCAGGACTGCCTGGGGTGGCTGGCGGGTATCCTCGACATCCTGCGGCAGGGAGAGAGGAAGGGGGTGAAGGGAAGCCTGCAGCACCCGGGGCTGCCCTGCCAGGGGCGGTGGGGCAGAAGTAGCTCTGTTCAGGGGGCTCCTTGCCACCAGCCTGCCCCGACACCTTCCTCCCAGACACTGTGGGGGCAGCACCGGGTGACACGGCATGTCACAAAGTGCCCCACTGTGACCCTTCCTGATGCCCCAGGGCCCCACTGACCGCTCCTTGCCCCAGGGGGTTGGGACTGACTCCCTCTTCCTCCTTCTCCCTCTATGGGGCTGGGGTTCATCTAGACTGGGGGCATGCCACTTGTCGTAGGGACCCCTCTGTCACCTCGCTCCTGGGGCCGCACCCGCTTGTGGCCAGGCTGAGCTGGGGCTCAGCCCCCACACCGTCAGGCACGCCGAGGCTCTTCTCTCTTCCACCTGGGGCTCGGGACAAGGCCTGCGCGGCTCCCCTTGCTCCAAGGCTGGTGGGCACACAGGGACGACAGACGCCCTCCCGTGCGCTCAGCCGCAGCCGCACAGACTGGCACTGCTGGGGTCACTCGGGTTACCCCGGGCACTGTTGCCATGGTGCAGGGCACTGTTCCATCATCCCTTGGCTGGAACCCGGGCGGGGGCGGGGGGGAGTCCCCCTGCTCCTCACCCCAGCCCCACTGGGCCCAGCCCAGGCCTGCTGGGCCAACCTGGCGAGGCGAGCTTTAAAGCGAAGGATGCAGGGGGAGGGCTGCAGTGCGGCAATGCTCGTGCCATCACCTGCGACTGGGGCATAAGCCAGGCCAAGCAGAGCAGCGATATGTGTTCCTTAGCTGCCTCCCGAGATGAGTCCCAGAAGGCCAACCGCCTCCAGGCTGTGCATGGCGGCGGTGGATCCTCTTGCACCCCTCCCGGGAAACCTGTGTGCTCGGTCACCTCTCTGCAATGCCCATACGCCAGCACACGCGGCACAGGGAATCACCAGGAAGAATGAAAGATCTGTGTGCGGTCGCAGGGCCATGAGCTCATTGCAGTTACGGAGACATGGCGGGATAGCCTCCACGGCTGGGAGGCTGTCGTGGGTGGCTGTGTGCTTTTTAGAAAAGAGGCCAGCAGGGAGAGGTGGTGGAGTTGCTCTTTGTGTGAGGGAGCAACGGGAAGGTCGCGAGCTCTCCCTTGGGGTGGGTGCAGGACGAGTCCAGAGGTTACGGGTAAAGATGAAGGGGCCCGCCAACACGCGGGATGCCGTTGTAGGTGTTTGCTACGGGCCACCTGATGAGGGAGGGGAAGCCAATGAGGCCTTCTACAGACAATGGCAGGCAGCCTCACGATGCCAGGCCCTGGTTCTCACGGGGGACTTCAGCCTCCCTGCTACCTGCTGGAAAGACAACCCAGCTAGGCTCACACAGTCCAGGAGGTTCCTGCAGAGCACCGACGGTAACTTTTTGACGCAGGTGGTGGAGGAGCCAACGAGGCAAGCTGTGCTCTCAGACCCGTTCTTCGCAAGCAGGGGGCTGGTTGGGGATGTGAAAGTTGAAGGCAGCCTTGGCCGCAATGACCATGAGATGGCGGAGTTCAGGGTCCTGTGCTGAGGAAGCGAGCCGACAAGTAGGATTGCCGCCCTGGCCTACAGGAGAGCTAACGCTGGCTTCTTCAAGGACCTCCTCGGAGGAATGCCATGGGTGAGGGCTCCAGAAGGTACTTCCCAGTCCAAGAGAGACAAGGAACTACTGGAGAGGGGCCAGCAGAGGGCTACAAAGATGGTGAGGGGACTGGAGCATCTCCCTTAGGAGGACAGGCTGAGAGGGCTGGGCCTGTTCAGCCTGCAGGAGAGAAGACTCAGGGGGGATCTGTCGCATCCCAGCTATGAGGAGGGAGAGAGCGACTGAGACTCGCAAATGCCCTTGCTGTGGGTTGCGCTGAGGTAACACCCGAGGTCCGTACCTAAACATCAACTTTAATGGAACAAACACCCAGTAAACATTGACCCTTTCACAATTATATCCAACCAAGCTATGTGGCTTTAGGAGAAGCTGGGGTAGGCCTTGTATTACTTTCAGGAGAAAAAGCTGAGGCGGCGGGGGGCGGGACATGGGGCAAGACAGCTAGAGAGAGGGGGAGATCACCACTCCTGGATCCAGCGCCGCAGCTGCCAGCAGGGCTGTTGGACAAAGAGTCCCAGAGGCTTCTAGGTGTGCCTAGTTGGGAGCCCCAGTCCCTGGGCTCCTGGAGCCTTCTCTCGCCCCAGCTGCAGGAGTGGCTGAGGCCAGGCGGCCAGGGGAAGGGCCACCAGCCCCCGTGCCTGGCCAGGCGGCCAGGGGAAGGGCCACCAGCCCCCGTGCCTGTCACTGCCTCCGGCACCTTCCCTCAGGGCGCTGCCTGGGCTCTGGGCACCGCACCTGGGCCTCGGCCCCGACGGGATCTTATCAACGGGACAAGGGGGCAACGGGCACAAACGGCCACACAGGTGTCACAGTTTTGCTAATAAGTTAAGATTGATTGACTTTATTTGATTGGTTATTTGATTTTATAAAATTCTTTTATAGAATAGAAAGACAGAAGGATAAGAAATCTATTTAATGAAACTTATAGTTGCACAGCAAAAGCTGCTATGAGATCCTCTCTACATCCCCTACCACAGCTAGAAGAATGGGCTAGAACCATTGTTAAAACTTTGGTAATAACTTTAGGGTTTGAAAGGTTTCTTTGTATTTGACCAGTCTTCTGTATGTAGAAGGTGTATTGAAATGTCAGAATATGAGATGAATGGAAACTGGGGAGAGTCGACTGGAACAGCTTGTGGTTACCTGCCAAGAAACCGTGGAACTTTAGTAAAAGGTAATTCCGGCAGGGGGAGATCGCGACCACCGACTCATATACCACCTACCCAAATCGTACCCCAGACCCATTTCTAGACCTTTCTAAGCTCTACTGCGCAGAATCGGATATAGGAGGAGAATATGTTAATGCTTTACGGGAAATATCATGCTTATGCATGCATACTTAATGAATATGTATGAATAAGTTCTATATATGGTGTCTAATTTTGAGACTTGGTGTGCGTTGATCGTGAGAGGACTCGCTCACGCACCCGGCCGTCAATAAAGAAGTGTCTGCTTATCTACATCACATTGGTGTCGATAAGTTCTTCATTCCGAGATTTCGGCAACAGTTTTGGCGACCCAGATGGGACCTCGCCGAAGGAGACCGGAGGAGTCGGGGACCTGATCGGGTCCAGCCGGCACCGAGGATTTCTCCGGGATACCCATTGATCCCCGATCCATAAGGCTCTTCGCGACGTTCCCCGGATTTTTGGTAAGACACTTCTTTTCCTAATTGTAGTTAGTGAGTTAGCGTCCCAGTTAAGTAAGTGCACTAGAGGAAGTGGGTAGGAGTCCCACTGTAATAAGTGTATGGTAAGGAGTGGGTTAGAGTCCCACCAGTGGGTTGGAGTCCCACTGAGTAAGTCTGCCTGTCAGACGCGGTGAAAGCTGTGCAGGGTAGGACTAGGAGTCTGCCCGTAAGACATAAGCGAAAGCTATTGCAGGGTTGGGCAAAAGTGGAAACAAGAGAACCCATATGCTATAGTGTTCTCTAAAAGTAGTGCCTCTAACAAGAAGTTAGAAGGGTTTTGTGGGGGTTTTTTTGATACGGAATTTTTTCTTGTATTTGAGTATTGAGAAGAAAATTAAGAAGTGTATAATACTGTGTTTTATGTCTTTGTTTAAAGTAACTGTGGAAAGTGTGAGTGTGGCTGTAAGGGTGAGACGTGCAATTGAGCACAAAAGCGAGTGTGGAGAGTGGATCCGCGGATCAGAGTGACAGAGTTGAATAATTGTGTATTGTACTGTGAGTGATTATACCAGGGCATCTAAGTTAACTCGGTTGTTTAAAAGTAAAAGCATGGGTAATCTTGCTGTAAATGACAAAATTCCCGCAAAATTCTTTGTTGGGGATGTTTATTGGCACATTGGGGAAATTTACATGATGATCTGCAAAAGAGCCAGATGATTGAGTATTGTAATAATTTGAGTATTGTAATAAATTGGTGGCCTTTGTATATATTGGATGATCAGGAAAAGTGGCCCACGAATGGGACACTGAATTATAACACTATTCTGGCAGTTAATGCTGTATTGTAAAAGAGAAGGGAAATGGAATAAAATGCCAAATGTGGATTTGTTCTTGTACTTAAGACAAAGAAAGGATTGGCAGGATGAATGTAAGCTAACTATTAGAGATAATTGGTAATGGCTATAACTTCTGATAATAAGAAAGTGGGAAAAAAAATGTTGTTTCCAATTGTGAGATTGGGAGTGGATACAGGAGCGGACATTTTCTTTTTATTAAATACCTGCAAAGGAAAAATTGAACAAAACCAGGCCATTCCTGCAACCCCTGGATTTGAAATTTGGAAATAAGATAACTACACGTGAATTTTGTATGTACCAGAATGTCCGATACCCTTCTTAGGAAGAGATTTGTTATCCAAATTAAATGCACAAAGTGTTTTTGACGAAGGAGAACTTTTCTTGAAAATACCTGAGTCAAAAACGGGAGAAATCCTGATGATACAAGAAAAAGTAAAGGAACAAGAAAATTCCACTCGGAGGTGGATTTGGCAGCGATCCCTACTGTATGGGAAACAAATATTCCTGGTAAATCGAAACTAGCAGAACCTGATAAAATAGATTTGAAGGAAGGCGCGGGAACAGTGAGAACTAAACAATATCCAATCAAATCAGAAGTGAGACAGGAAGTTGAAGAATTGATTGATAAATTTTTGGAGTATAAAATTTTGGAAAGAATGTGAATCTGAGTATAATACTCCTGTTCTACCAGTCAGAAAACCCTCGGGTGAATATAGGCTGGTGCAAGACTTGAGAGCAGTAAACTAAATAGTTCAGGATATTTATCCTGTAGTAGCAAACCCTTATACACTGTTAACAGCATTAAGGGAGACTTATCGGTGGTTTACAGTGCTTGATTTAAAAGATGCTTTCTTTTGTATACCTTTGGAAAAGGAAAGTAGAGAACTGTTTGCTTTTGAATGGGGAAAATCCTCAAACCGGGGCGAAGGATGCAGCTGACACGGACTAGATTACCCCCAAGGATTTAAAAACAGTCCAACTATTTTTGGAAATCAGTTAGCAAAGGAACTTGAAACCTGGAAACAGGATAAATCAAGACCTGGGCATTTACTCTTACAATATGTGGATGACATACTGATTGCGTACAGAAGAAAGATTACTTGCATACGGGTGACTATTGACCTCTTGAATTCCTGGGACTAAATGGGTTACAAGGTATCCAGGAAGAAAGCCCAAACAGCCTGCCAGACTGTGATATATCTGGGCTTTGAGATTTTCAAAAGGACAACGACAATTAGGAAAAGATCGCAAAGAAGCTATTTGTGGTATACCTGAGCCGAGAAATATTCATGAACTCAGGAGCATTTTTGGGAATGACTGGGTGTGTCATCTTTGGATTATGAACTATGGGCTAATAGCTAAACCGCTGTATGAGGCCCCAAAAGAATTCTCCCCTTTGTATGGGGCCCACCACAGCAAAGGCTTTTGTAGAGTTAAAACGTGCCTTAATGTCGCAACCTGCTTTGGGACTTTTGGATTTAAAACCAAAGATTTTCAGTTGTTTTGTTCACGAAAGGCAACACCTGGCACTGGAGTTGTTAACTCAGAAGATAGGAAGCTGGAAATGACCAGTCGGATATTTCACTAAACAACTGGACACAGTGAGTAAAGGGTGGCCAAACTGCCTTCGAGCAGTGACAGCGAACAGTGGATGCTCATACAGAAGCTCGGAAATTGACTTTGGGAAGAACAATAACAGTCAATGTCCCACACATGGTGATAACTGTTTTAGAACAAAAGGGGGGACACTTGGCTGTCTCCGAGCCAAATGACGCAGTACCAGGTAGTACTGACTGAACAAGATGATGTGACTTTAAAGACAACTTACCTGGTAAATCCTGCAGTGTTTTTAAGTTCCATACAGGAAGAAGGACAACTGGAACATGACTGCTTGGCTACCATCGGGTATGTTTACTCCAGTCGTCCAAGACTTGAATGGATGTACCATTGGAGCGATCAGACTGGGAATTGTATACTGATGGAAGCAGCTTTATGGAACAAGGAGTCCGATACGCTGGTTATGCGGGTAACAACAGATACTACAGTTATAGAAGCAGGAGCATTGGCGAGTACTACATCAGCCCAGAAAGCGGAACTTATTGTCTTGATTCAAGCCCTAGAATTAAGTAAAGACAAGAAAGTAAATAATCTGGACAGATTCAAAATATGCCTTTGGGTAGTGCATGTCCATGTGGCTTTGTGGAAAGAAAGAGGGCTATTGTCCTCTCAAGGATCAAACATTAAGCATCAAAAGGAAATTATACAATTATTGCAAGCAGTTCAAAAGCCAGATCAAGTAGCAATCATGCACTGTAAGGCACATCACATTGGGAATACAAAAATAATAGCTGGGAATAATTCAGCTGATAAAACAGCAAAAAAAAAAAAAAAAAAAAAAAAAAAAAAAAAAAGTTAGCAAAGAAACAAGCATTGCAATGGCAATAATTCCTTCTAAAACAGTAACCCTTCCTAGGGAAAAACAGAGGATATTCAGAGGAAGGATGACAAATTGGGGTCAGTTATTAAATGCTAAGAAAAACTTAGCTGGATGGTGGATAACTTCCTAATGGACAGGTAGTAATTCCACCTCTGGTGATGAGAGAGATAATTCAAACGAGACATCAAGAATGCCACTGGGGGGCAGAAGCCTTAGTAACATCTTTACGAAAGCAGGTAATACCAGATAAGATGTTGGGAATAGCTAAAACGGTAACTGCAAAGTTGTTGAAGTATGTTTGAAAAATAAATCCAGTGATTAAGAAAAAGGGTTCAAATGGTAGACTGAAATCTGGTACAGAACCTGGAGATTATTGGCAAGTAGATTTTTCAGAGTTACCTAGACAAATGGGTACCGTACATCCTGGTAAGGGTTGATACTTTACAGGATGGCCAGAAGCCCTTCCCTGTCGCACCACACGAGCAAAAAGAGGTTGTGAAGTGGTTATTACAAGAAATAATTCCGAGATTTGGAGTTTCTGTGGAATTTCCTCTGACAGAGGTCCACACTTTGT